>NC_090447.1:851912759-852512759 GCF_031143425.1 Pleurodeles waltl
CTGAGCCAAGTTTTTGTCTCTGTCTGTGGGTGCCCATGTCCCCCACCACCACTTGTCTTTGCCATGGTGACTGCCATGGTGCCACAGGTTCATCCCAAGCCCTCTAGTCACTGAGTCGTCCTGGACCATCTGGCCAATGGGCTATCTGACTAGATGGCCCGCCGGCTGGGCGACCAGCTGGCCGGCGGGCAGGACCGTTGGGCAAACTCAGACTTTCGTCTCCACCAAGGGTTCTGTAAGCCCACTTTGCGGGTGCTTAATAGTTGAGGAAAATGGGCAGGCCAGTGGGGAGAGGGTGTGGGACAGTCCAGGCTTAAGCCTCCCGGTCTCCCGTGCCCAGCCTCAAGGAATATGGAAGGCAGCACCCTGAGCCCACGGTATGGTGAAGGCAGTCACTACACAGGGCAGGGTGGCTGCAGACTGGAGAGGACTCTTGTGCTCCCTAACCAGGTACGGGCTTAGAGCGTGTCTAGCCCTGCATGAAGGCCTCTGGCCCATTTCCACCGCCTATTTTAGTGATATTTTTTAGCATTTTTAGTTTTTCTGGTTCAAGGGGGCAAAGTCACTCCTTCTAACCAGGGCTATGGGGCTCCAAGTCGGGTAAGATTCGAGGTTTTTCCCATGGATGGAAGTCAACAAAAAAAACACACCACATGGTCCAAAAGGTATACAAACTCCTTCCCAATGTCGGTTCTGAGCCTTCAGTGCCTCTCCAGCCTCCCAGCACCTGTTTTAGTGATATTTTCATCATTGTGAGTTTTTCTGGTTCAAGGGGGTAAAGTCATTCCTTCTAGCCAGGGCTATGGAGCTCCAAGTCGGGTATTAATTCAGGTTTTTCCCTTAGATGGAAGTGAACAAAACAAAACACGCCACATGGTCCAAAAGGTATACAAACTCCTTCTCAATGTCAGTTCTGAGCCTTCAGTGCCTCTGGCCACTTTCTAGGCTCCCAGCACCAGTTTTAGTGATATTTTGTCATTTTTTGTTTTTCTGGTTCGAGGGGGCAAAGTCACCCTTCTACCCAGGGCTATCGAGCTCCAAGTTGGGTAAGATTTCTGGTTTTATCCTTAGATGGAAGTGAACAAAAAAAAAAAAGCCACATGGTCCAAAAGGTGTACAAACTCCTTCCCAATGTCAGGTCAGTGCCTCTGGCCCCTTTCTATCCTCCCAGCACCAGTTTTAGTGATATTTTCGACATTTTGCATTTTTCTGGTTCAAGTGGGAGAAGTCACTCCTCCTACCCAGGGCTATGGAGCTCCAAGCCGGGTAAGATATCAGGTTTATCCCTTAAATGGAAGTGAAAATAAACCCCACACCAAATGGTCCAAAAGGTACAAAAACTCCTTTCCAATATCAGTTCAGTGCCTCCCACCCCTATCTAGGCTCCAGCACCAGTTTTAGTTATATTTTCAAAATTTTTAGTTTTTCTGGTTCAAGGGGGCAAATTCACTCCTTCTACCCAGGGATATGGAGCTCCTAGTCGGGTAAGATTTCAGGTTTTTTCCCTTAGATGGAAGTGAGCAAAAAAAAACATGCTACATGGTCCAAAAGGTATACAAATGCCTTCCCAATGTCAGTTCAGTGCCTCTGGCCACTTTCTAGGCTCCCAGCACCTGTTTTAGTGATATTTTTGACATTTTGAGTTTTTCTGGTTCAAGGGGGCAAAGTCACTCCTTCTACCCAGGGATATGGAGCTCCAAGACAGGTAAGATTTCCGGTTTTTCCCTTAGATGGAAGTGAGCAAAAAAAAACACGCTACATGGTCCAAAAGGTATAAAAACGCCTTCCCAATGTCAGTTCAGTGCCTCTGGCCCCTTACTAGGCTCCTAGCACCAGTTTTAGTGATATGTATGTCATTTTGAGTTTTTCTAGTTCAAGGGGGCAAAGTCACTCCTTCTACCCAGAGCTATAGCGCTCCAAGTCGGGTAAGATTTCAGGTTTTTCCCTTAGATGGAGGTGAACAAAAATCACACTCCATATGGTTGAAAAGGTATACAAACTCCTTCCCAGTGTCAGTTCTGAGCCTTCGGTGCCTCTGGCCCCTTTCTAGCCTCTCAGCACCAGCTTTAGTAATATTTTCAACATTTTGAGTGCTTCAGGTTCAAGGGGGCAAATTCACTCCTTCTACCCAGGGTTATGGAGCTCAGAGTATGGTAAGATTTCAGTTTTTTCCCTTAGATGGAGGTGAACAAAAAAATCACACACTCCTAGTAGTCCAAAAGGTACACAAACTCCTTCTCAGTGTCAGTTCTGAGTCTTCATTGCCTTTGGCTGGGTCTGCCCTGGCTGGGTCTGGAAACTATGACTGGGCCTGGCTGGGTGGGGATGCTTTGACCGGGCACCGTCTGAGAGCTCTGGCTGGCCGTAAATAAACCATTTACAAGTGCTTCTAGGTAAGTAAACCTTGTGGGATCCACACAAAACACACCACATATTATTCCCTTAGTGACTAGTTTCCAAAAAGATGCAATGGCAAGGTGTTCGCTATGAAGAGAGAATGCATGGAATGTAAAAATCAAAGATAAACACCAAAACCTCATTGCACACCCACCCACTAGTCCATCTCAGGCATACTGGTTGGATTTGGCTTAAGGGTAAGTAAATTGTTAAAAAAATGCTTTATTCACCAATAACTTTATGAAATAAAATCCCTAAATATCATTGAGAAATCAACCATTTAAAAGTGCTGTTAGGTAAGTAAACCTTGTGGGAGCTACGTAAAACACACATACATCATTCCCTGCTCTGATGACGTGGGTGTGCCATGCGTGTGGCGACGTCATCAGATCGCCAAGGGGGGGGAGGGTCAGGGGTGGCAGCAGAAGGTATTCCGTTGCCATCCCATGGGGGAGCACCAACGATTTCCCTTGGGTCGGTCCCAGGACGTAATGGTTACGTCCCTGGCACAGCAGCGCTACAGCCGAGGACGTAACCATTACGCCTTGGGCACAGCAGGGGTTAACGTATTCTACAAAACAACAGACATATAATTACTGGCCAGAAGTGTCGCGCCGCGTGGTGCGGCGCGAGCCGAATGTTCGGCACAAGCCGGGCGTTCGGCTGGGGCCGCACAGCGCGTTTCTAAAACGCGGCGCGCCCCCAGCCTTTCATGCACTTTTCGAGGCCCCAGGCATTGCATGGGGCCTCGCTCTGTCGTTTTCCACCGCCTTGCTGGGGTCTCCTGACCCCTCTTACCTGTTCTTCTTTCTTCTTTCTTGTCCTCTTTCTTTTCTTCTTTCTGGGGTCTTTTTGTTGTACTTTTTTTATGTCTTCTTCCCTTCCCAGGTTACCTTTCTCTTCCCAGCATTCATTGTTCCCTATTCTCTATGGTTTCTATTCTGTTTTGTTCTATGTACCTCTCCCTGTCTAATATGGTGTCCTTTTACTTCCTGTGGGTCACTTCCTGCCTTTTGGTATATAAGGGCTGTGTTTTCTTCATTTCCTTGCGCTGCAACACTTTCTGCTCAGATAGTGTCTTCGCTCCTGATTTCCTCGCCTTTTTGGTTCTGGATTTCATCGCTCTGTGTTTCCTGAATTTTGTTCTTTTTGATTCCTGCTTTTTGTCTTGTTTTTTCAGGAGTCCTCCTGTTTAGAGGTTTTTTCCCCTTTTGTTCTAAGGGTTTTTTTCCCTCTGGCGCTATTTTCTGAAGGCCACGGTCTGTTCTTGGCGTCTCCATCACCTACAGCACCGTGGCTACCAGAAAGAGTCGCCCCTTTTTGGGCCAAAGCCGAACATCGAAGATCCACGCCACTAGATCTGCAAATTCCAGGTGCAAGCAGCACGTGAGTCGTGACAGATTGCAGCGCCCAACCATTCCGACGTCCTCAAACACCATGGATAATACAGTGGCGGCTGCTGCAGATTCTGATCAATCTCTTTTGACCACGATTCAGCAACAAGCTCAGGAATTGCAACAACTACGCAATGAAAATGCTGCGTTATGACAGGCTTTGGCTCTCCGCACTAGTGATGTTCCGACTATCTCCGCTTCTACCCCTCGTTTCTCCGGCGAACCAACCAAGCTTCGTGAGTTCCTGGATGCATTAACGGTGTACTTCGCCTTCCGACCAACCCAATTCTCCCACGACAGGACCAAGGTGGGTTATCTCATCAGTGCCTTATCCGGTCCAGCCTTGGCCTGGGCAACCCCAATGGTGTCATCCAATGACCCAGTTTTGTCGGACTATTCCACCTTTGTGAGTCGCTTCAAACAAATGTTCAGTCGACCTGGATTGGAAGCCTCTGCAGAAGAAGCCTTATGCGACATTCACCAAGGCTCACAAGATGTTCTGCAATATATAACCCGTTTTCGTCAGCTAGCAGCAGAGACCACTTGGGTGGAACGTACTCTGGTAACGTTATTTCGTAGAGGACTCAAAGAAGAAATAAAGGATGAACTAGTACATTCTACCAGAGTGGAAGATCTTCGTGGTCTGATGGATCAAGCACTGTCCATCGAATATCGTCTTCAGGAACGGAGATCGGAGAAGAGAAGGAGTAGAGGGTTCTCCCAGCCAAGTACCTCACGAGCTGGTCTGCAGCGTTCTGAGGAACCTCGCCCTCCTGCTAGAGACGTCGAAGGGGAACCTATGCAGGTAGATACTACCCGAGGTCCGCTCTCCGCCAGCGAGCGAGAAGACAGACGCAAGAAAGGGTTGTGCCTGTACTGTGGTTCTGCTGGTCACATAATTCGAAACTGTCCTGTACGTCCGCCCAGGCCATCGGGAAACGCCACTTCCCGTCCTCTGTAAGAAGGGAGGGGACGGGATCTACAGCCATACCTTCCATCAGCTCCTTTAATGACAATA
The DNA here is from genome assembly GCF_031143425.1 of Pleurodeles waltl. Taxonomy (NCBI): domain Eukaryota; kingdom Metazoa; phylum Chordata; class Amphibia; order Caudata; family Salamandridae; genus Pleurodeles; species Pleurodeles waltl. The sequence goes on from NC_090447.1 coordinate 851,917,569, forward strand.
CAACCTCCTTGTTCATTTTTCCTGTCTTGTTGCAACTTCCTGACGGTCGTCAAGAAGAGACTATGGCATTACTAGATTGTGGTGCTAGTGGAATATACATGGACCAGAGGTGGGCTGCTACTCACCAAGTTCCTACACAATCTAAAGAAGTTCCTGAGCAGGTGCACACCGTGGATGGATCCTTATTATCCTCTGGTCCAGTGGACACCACTACCCTGATGTTAAGTTTACAGATCGGAAACCATCAAGAACACATCTCTTTTGATCTTATCACGTCCCCCAACCATACCATTATTCTTGGAATTCCGTGGTTCATCAGACATAATCCATATGTGAACTGGGTAACCCGGACAGTTTCCTTGTCTTCGCAATTTTGTCATGAAAACTGTTTTGCTTCCGACAAGTATTGGTCACCGAAAAGATCTATAGTCACTGAAAGTATTACTGGTTCTTCCATTAATACAGTCCAAGGAGTCCCTGAACACTTTTTGGAGTTTCAAGATGTGTTCCAAAAACCATCCAAACCTGTGTTACCTCCACATCGAGACTACGATTGTGCTATTCCCTTAGAACCTGGCACAATCGTTCCTTTTGGGATGATGTATTCCCTCACGGAACCTGAAAAAGAAGTTCTAAAAGAATATCTGGATGACAATGTCCAGAGTGGTCTTATAGTTCCCTCATCTTCTCCGGCCGGGGCTCCTCTCTTTTTTGTACACAAGAAGACAAAGGATCTTCGTCCTTGCCTGGACTTTCGAGGTCTGAATAAGATAACCATTAAAGACCGTTATCCTTTGCCTCTCATCAGGGACATTCTAGAAGCAGTTAGAGGGGCTCAACGTTTTACTAAACTTGATCTGCGAGGAGCCTATCACCTTTTACGCATAAAAGAAGGAGATGAGTGGAAGACAGCTTTCAGGACCCCATTTGGTCACTTTGAATACAGAGTTATGCCGTTTGGTCTCACTAATGCCCCCGCAATCTTCCAGAGATTTATGGATTCGGTGTTTTCTGACCTTCTGAACCAGACAGTGGTCATTTACCTAGATGATATTCTGATTTATTCCAGAGATCCTGAACTCCATTCGTCCCATGTGAAACAAGTCCTTCAAAGACTCCGGGCACATCAACTATTTTGCAAACCAGAAAAATGTGAGTTCGACAAGACGGAGGTTAAATACCTGGGTTATCATTTAAGTTCCACCGGCATAGCTATGGACCAAGAAAAAGTACAAGCAATTCTAGACTGGCCTTCTCCTTCTTCTATTAAAGAAACACAATGTTTTTTAGGATTAGCAAACTTTTATCGGCAGTTTATATTGGACTTTGCAAAACAAACTAGCCACATAACACATACCTTAAAGAAGGAGAATTTAACTAAAGGGTTTATCTGGACTGAGGCGGCTGAAACAGCCTTTCAAGGTTTAAAGAAAGCTTTCACACAAGCTCCCATCTTACGGCATCCAGATACCAACAAACAATTTATTGTTGTCACTGACGCTTCTGAAAGAGCCATCGGAGCTGTCTTACTCCAACAACAAGAGGATGATGGTCTTGAACATCCTGTTTTCTATTTGTCTCATATCCTCTCTACAGCAGAACAACATTACTCTGTACTTGAAAGGGAATTATTGGCTTTGAAAACAGCCTGCCTAGAGTGGAGACAGTTTCTGATGGGTTCCAAAGAGCCTTTTGAGGTTAGAACAGACCACCGTAACCTACAATGTTTACGAAATTTTGTGTGCCAGAATAGTCGCCAGGCTCGTTGGGCCTTTTTCTTCAGTCAGTATGATTTTTACGTCACCTATATTCCTGGATCTCAAAACATTCTGGCTGATGCTCTGTCTCGTCGTTATCCAGATTGTACTCCTTCCCCAGCTCAGTATCTACTGGAACCTAGTAAGATCATTGGAGTGGCTCAATCTTTTCTGGAGGAAGTACAACTGGAATACACCAAACTATCGGACCACGAAGTAGAGAACCTAAGACCTTTGTTGAATAAGAGACAAGGATTCCATTATTATCAGAACTTGATATTCCTCCCTACTGACAGAGTGAAAGAAAAAGCATTACAAATGTGCCATGATTCACCGGTGGCTGGTCATAGAGGCATCAAGGCCACACAAGAACTTCTCTCACAGCTTTTCTGGTGGCCTACCTGGAAGCAGGATGTTGAAAGATATCTTCAGGCTTGTCCTATTTGTGCTCAAGTCAAGTATCCCCGTACCAGACCTGCAGGATTGCTACAGCCCTTGCCTGTTCCGCCAGCTCCATGGCACACCATCTCTACCGATTTCAAGTGTTCGCTCCCACCTTCAGCAGGAAACCAGGTTATCATGGTCACTGTGGATTCCTTTACTAAGATGGCTCATTTCACTGCCCTAAAAAGGCTGCCTACATCTCAAGAACTAAGCCAGATATTTATTGATCATATCTTCCGCCTTCATGGACTTCCACATACCATTATATCTGATAGAGGACCCCAGTACATTTCCCGGTTTTGGAGGTATTTCTGTAAGACACTCAATATCAACAGAGCCCTGTCATCTGGGTTCCATCCACAGACCAATGGACAGACCGAGCGTCTGAACCAAGGACTAGAGCAATACCTTCGCTGTTTTTGCAATTCAACCCAAAGCAACTGGAACACTTATCTCCCTATTGCTGAATTTTCCTACAATAATACTGTCCACAGTGCTTCCAAGTTCACTCCTTTTTTCTGCTCTTATGGTTTTCATCCTACCTCCTTTCCTACTTCTCCTCAATCCACCTCTCCTTTGCCTGCTATTACTCACCTCTCCAAATGACTTTTACAGATCCATAGACTAATTCGATCCAATCTGTTACAAACCAAAAGATATATGAAGAAGGCTGCAGACAAGAAACGTGGAACCACTCCAGACTATCACCCGCAAGATAAAGTCTGGCTCTCATCCAAATTCCTACCCTCACGTCTTTCTCTGAACAAGTTCACACCTCGTTACTACGGACCTTTCCGTATTCTTCAGCTGATCAATCCTGTCACTGTCCGTCTTCGCTTACCTCATACTTGGAAGATTCATCCTGTCTTTCATGTTTCCCAGCTCAAACCTTACGTACCTGACCCTTTCTCTCGTCAGTTTCCTTGTCCTCCTCCTGTGTTGGTGAACGATGTTCCTGAATATGAGGTACAGGAAATCTGTGACTCTCGTCTATTTCACAGACGGCTTCAATATCTGATTCATTGGAAGGGTTATCCTCTCAGTGAATGCTCTTGGGAAGATGCATCTTCTGTTCACGCTCCTCTCCTGATTCAACGCTTTCACCGTTTATTTCCTCTCAAACCTGGGCCTTCGGGAGGGGGTCCTACTGTCGCGCCGCGTGGTGCGGCGCGAGCCGAATGTTCGGCACAAGCCGGGCGTTCGGCTGGGGCCGCACAGCGCGTTTCTAAAACGCGGCGCGCCCCCAGCCTTTCATACACTTTTCGAGGCCCCAGGCATTGCATGGGGCCTCGCTCTGTCGTTTTCCACCGCCTTGCTGGGGTCTCCTGACCCCTCTTACCTGTTCTTCTTTCTTCTTTCTTGTCCTCTTTCTTTTCTTCTTTCTGGGGTCTTTTTGTTGTACTTTTTTTATGTCTTCTTCCCTTCCCAGGTTACCTTTCTCTTCCCAGCATTCATTGTTCCCTATTCTCTATGGTTTCTATTCTGTTTTGTTCTATGTACCTCTCCCTGTCTAATATGGTGTCCTTTTACTTCCTGTGGGTCACTTCCTGTCTTTTGGTATATAAGGGCTGTGTTTTCTTCATTTCCTTGCGCTGCAACACTTTCTGCTCAGATAGTGTCTTCGCTCCTGATTTCCTCGCCTTTTTGGTTCTGGATTTCATCGCTCTGTGTTTCCTGAATTTTGTTCTTTTTGATTCCTGCTTTTTGTCTTGTTTTTTCAGGAGTCCTCCTGTTTAGAGGTTTTTTCCCCTTTTGTTCTAAGGGTTTTTTTCCCTCTGGCGCTATTTTCTGAAGGCCACGGTCTGTTCTTGGCGTCTCCATCACCTACAGCACCGTGGCTACCAGAAAGAGTCGCCCCTTTTTGGGCCAAAGCCGAACATCGAAGATCCACGCCACTAGATCTGCAAATTCCAGGTGCAAGCAGCACGTGAGTCGTGACAAGAAGAGGGCAATGCAGCTTATAACTTTTAAGATCTGAACACACAAATCCTAAGGTAATAGGTTAAATATATGGCAACACATTTGCTGTTTGCACATGTTCTTCCATTTCTGCAGCTTGGAGTAGCGGGGTGCTTATGAATGAATTACACGCACAGTCTTTTACATAATAGTTATTAGCCAAGTTTTACTGTTGAGCATTTATAAACATTCCTTTTAAAGAGCCACACAAGACATGATATTTACAGACAACAGACACAATTATAGCTCTGGTTCTTTAATCAAGAAAGCAATACACTATGGAAGATCTCTGGAGCAGATTTAGAAGCCCCTAGGGCCTCCTTATGCCATGTTAGCATCATTTTTTTTACTCTAATGTGGCGTTAGGAAGGAATTTTTGTTCCGCTGGATTTACAAAGAGCTGCAATGAATGCATTGCCCCACTTTGCACCCCCTTGCGCCACTTTATGCCTGTGCCAGACATAATGCATGTAAGGGGAGCGTACCGGCGTTAGGAGGCCCACAAAAACGGCACAGTAAAGTCTACAAGATTTCACTGCTAATTTTTGGCATCATTTTTAATACTTGCTTTGAGCAAGGGCTTAAATGATGCACCCATATTAACCTATGGGCCTGCTTGCCCTTTGCTGCACTAGCGTCAACATTTTTGACACTAGTAGAGCAAAACTCAACAATAGCATAACAAATGTTGACGCTATTGGCCTAACGTATGCCATGTTGCTCCGTATTATAAATACAGCGCACCCATGTTTTCGTTAAGTGGGGCAGTGGCGACGCAAGAAAAAGGGCGCATCAGTGCTGATGTGCCAGTTTCTTGTACATCTGCCCCTCTGTACATCTGTTTCGTAGATTATTCGGCTGCCTTCGATACATCTGATAATGGAACTTCACATTAACACATGGATGTGAGTTAAACTTCAAGGTAATGCAGTCTCTCCACAGGTCAGAACTGAGAAAGGGCATTAACAAGGCTCTGCCTTGCCCCACTTCGTTTTTAATTCTGCGGCATACATAGAAAGAGAAAAACACCTCTTGAGTTTTTTTTGTGCGGGAAGTGTACCTTCCTGCACAAAAACACTCATCCCCACAACACAGGCTCCCTTGCACCATGGTGCAAGGGTGCCTGCATTGGCGCATGGCACGCAATTTGCATGCCATCACCGGGGGAGAGAACACAAATATGTCATATCTTGTGGATACAGCGCATTTCTACCCTTTTCCAGTGGTGTAGGGCGGTGCAGCAAGGCACTTGTGCACACTGTGACAATGGCCTTGAAAATGAGGCCTTTAGCTTATGCTGGCAACCTTGCAATACGTTTGCAAAACCTGTCAGGCCTCCAGCATCAAGTGACTGCAGTCTTGGCTGCTGGCAGGAAGGGGTGGGGGCAGGGGCAGCGTGGAGTGGGTGGGGTCCGGGGGGGAACAGTAAAAAAAAAACAACTTACCTACCCCTTCGTGATCTGCCGCTCCCGCCGCCTCTTATCTTCTTCCCTCCCCACTCAATCCCCACGCTTCTCTCATGCTGTTACACTCATGCTTGGCCTGAGTGGGTAGAAATGCAGCTCAGGGAGGAAGTGGGGCAGTGTGGTTGATCTCCACCTCTCTATAAAATACAGTCAGGTGGAGAGTTTCTAAATGTGCATGTCAGTTTGGCCGGCCTCTGATGGACAGCCAAACTGACATGCACACTTAGAAGAGCACCACTACTCCTCCTCCACTTGTTGACACGGAGGAAGCTGGCCCCACCTCATCCTACAAAAGCAGAAAAATAAAGAGATAGTAAAATACTTTTATTATCTGTTTATTTTCTGCTTTCAGCAGTGGGGCGATGATCATCCGCCATAGCAGAGGGCCACCCCTGAGTTACTGTCCTTAATGAAATCAGTCTGGCAAATAGACTTGCAGTAAACATCTCAAAAACCAAAATTCTCATTTTTGGGAAACAGAAGCGGAAACACAACGGGATGCTGGAGGCATAGTTGGTTGAAATCGCCAACACCTATGTATTTCCGATATTCACAGTAGTCAACAAGTTGTTCACATAACAGCATCTTGAAAAACCAATACTAAAATCCTCCACAACAACTAGAGCCTTGAAAAGATTCTCTAAACTATATGGTGGTTGGGCACTCAAAGCAACTATTAAGGTGCTAAGCACCAGACTAATTCCATTTTTGTCTTGCAGCAACATGGTTTTAAATCTGAAAGCAGCAGGTAAACTCAACACAATCTTCATTCAGAATGCTAGATCCCTGTTCAATCTTCTGAGGCGACCCCTCGCTAAATGCTTTGACTAGTGCTAAATCTTCCTTTCATGATCTCTGTTTATTTATCATAGAAAATTAACTGTTTTTGTGAATGTGTTTAATCAAGTGGTGAATCCCTGAGGGGCCTGATTTTTAAAGACATAAAGAAGCTGCATCCTCCCAACTGCTCATTAGCAGAGAAAGCAATAATTGCTTCATTAAAAGAGCACAGCTTACCATCTATTGATAACTACCTGAAAATTACAAAACTGAGAGGTAACCATGCATCCGAAAAGGTCTCCAAGAGTCATTTTCCTTAAGAGATTTAAGGGCATATGTATAGTATGCTTGCGCCGAATTGGTGCCATTTTTTCACGCAAATTCGGCGCAAACTTAACTCCATATTTATATTTTGACGCTAGACACGTCTAAGGTCAAAATATTGGAGTTAGCGCCATATTTTGGATGTGGCACCTACCTTGCATCAATGAGATTCGAGATAGGCGTTCCCACCTAAAAAAATGGTGCTAACCCCATAGTCCCATATTTATCCCCTGTGCTAAAATGACGCACGGGGTGGGAGGAGGAGCTCAATAACGGTGCAAAGCAAGCTTATTTAATGCCTGGGTCAGACCAGGCTTCAGGGGACCTGTAGACCAATTTCCATAGTGAAACACCATGGAAAGGGCACACAGGTGTCCACGCCATGCCCCAGGAGCACTGCCACTCACACCAGAGGGACAGCAGAGGATGGGGGAACCCCATCCCAGGTAAGTACGGTAAGTATAGGTAAGTATTTTTTACAAATGTAAGTGCCATTGTGATACCCGACATGGGCCCCCCTGCATGGCACTGGGTGCAATGGCCTGCCCAGGTATGGATGGTTTTGCATCAGGAAATGACGCTAGGTTAGTTAGAGTCATTTTTTTGCCTCTAACCAAGCTAGTGTCATTTTTTTAAGGCAAAACACCCTTTTTCCATACTGCCACCCCCACCTGGCTAATGTCATTTTTTCTGGTGCTAGCCCACCCTGAGCGGGCTTGTGGATGTTTATAAATTTGGCGCCCGGTTGGCGCTTTGAAATGACGCAAGCCGGCACTATACTTTTTGCCGCAAAACTGCATTCGCACAGTTTTGCTGCAAAAAGTATAAATATGCCCCTTAGTCAAAACGTTAAGATACAAATCGGCGGAATATCTTCTGGATTCATACCTTTTACTCACGCAGCCATTGAATGATTCAAACTTGAAGGCGCAACTAAGCACAAATTTCGAAGGTTTCGCCTTTTCTTCAATATCATTGAAGCAGTGTGAGGGTTCATGGAACATTTCCCACTCTGGTCCACTCTACAAACTTTGCAATCAGTTTGATGAATCCCCAAACCATATATTGTGCTCATAACCAGGTTTGCATGACTTGAGACATAAATATCCGTTATAAACTTTTTGATTATTATTGCTTCGTACCATGAAGGAAGCCACTAGGACTTGCTTCTTTTTACAGGAGAACTCACACATTGGAAAACTAACACAGTTTTTAGACTTAACGTACGCCTGCCTCAAATCTGCAGATGAGTTCACCAAATAATTGTTGTACTTTCTATAGATTTTTGGACCTGTTTTTTTTTTACTCTTTCTTTTTTATTTGCCAATGTACTGGTTTCATCCCACACAGCAGTTGAAGTTCACTTGTAGGACAATGTCTACTTATGAGGCTGTTTGTACCGGTTTTATCATATATAGCACTTTATATTCACATGTAGGACCAAATCTATTTATGAGGCTGTTTGTGTTTTGTAATTAATTTAAAAAAACATTTTATGCAATAAAATACTTACCTACCCACTCCTTAGTGTATCATGGAGATGTATGTACAGTAACAGCAGGTGGTGGTAGCTTTAATCGAGTTCTTTAACGGGGGCTGCAGTGCCTTTTTTCAACTCGCTTTTATTGGCATTTTGTATAACCAGTGTACAGCAAAATATGAACCAACAGTTGTATTGGTCACATATGACAGGTTCATAAGTACATTTACCAATAATCAGTGGAAATAGCCGGCTTGTATCGGCATGAAAAGGGATTTCCATTTGGGGGGAGTAGGTCAGCAGTTGTAGGCTAAATCCTTCACATTAGGTGGAGGGTGTGAGTCCTCAAAGTGTGATGACAATGCATCAAAATAAAGAAGGAACTGAGGAAAAATAAAAAGGAGAGTGAGCGTTCATTGAGGGTGGAGAGTTTTGATCATAATGTACAGTAGGACAAGCGAGCAGTCAGATACGTGATGGATCAATCACTGACGGTCATTGTGGTATGGTGGGCGAGAGATGAATACTTAGTCGTACAGGGAAGTAATGCAGTCTCAGAAAGGAAAGGTGCTCAGGATGAGGAGCCGTTGTCATCTTGTGCATCAGTCTGCATTGGCACCATTGGATCCCTGTCAGCGGCTATCGATCATCAACATAGGATTTTAGCCTACTCTCTGTGAAGGGCCCCATTCTGAGTCTCCACCCATAGTTTGAGCAATTCCTCCTCACGATGCAAACTGATTGCAAAGAGGAAGATGGGAAATAGGTTGATCATTTTTTGAAAACACTAATACCAAGTTAAGGAAATAGGAAGACATCTTTTGTTTCTTTTGTCATCTTTAAATACCTAGTGCAACCCCCTCCAAGAAATCTATCTCAGGAAGCTTGGTAATTGTTGCGAAGCAATTTGTCACCTTTCTCCAGTATGTATCTAAGGAAGGGCAATCATAAAGGAAGTGTCTAAAGACAACTGCTATAGAGGTATATCTAGCACAAAAGTCTGAAGTCCAAGGGAAAATTCTGCTGATGCCTACAGGCAAGACGTAAGCCATATATAGTATGTTAAACTGTATGAGCTCCAGCCTAGCATGACAAAAAATTTTATGCGGGTATTATAGATCTCTAGCCCATTCTCTATCATGGAGGGTCCTGCCAAACGTACACTTCCTGGTGTCTTGTGTGGTTTGTAGCAAAACGTTTCTGTGGATAATCAGGGCTTGTTTGAGCTAAGTGATGAGTTGTGGCCAATGCCCAGAGAATGCAGGGAATTCAGCAGCTCATTTTTGGAAGGTTCTGTGTGGACTATGAACCAGGTCAGTATGAGGGTGTTCCTCATCAGGCCGTAGGTAAGTAATTGGCCCTTTTGGAGGATGGAATATTTAATGAATTCCAGGAAGTGTAGGAGGTGCCTATCTCAGAATAGATCACCCAGAGTTGTTATTCTGGGCCCCTTCCAGAAGTATAGCTCATGACCCTCTAAGTGTCCCACAGATTTGGGTAGCCCAATAGTGGTATCACAGAGGTGTAGGGGATAATGGATTTGGTAATCAATATGCCTTTAGCCCAGGACGCTAGTTCCATTAAAAGAAGGTGAGGGAGGTCCATATGATGAGCCTCTCCTGGGGCCAAGAATACCAAGCTGTCTACTAGAGCAAGGCATGGTCCAATGGTGCATATCTCATCAAAGGAGTTCCTGCCAATCAACAGGCCAGCCACTGGACTTTGGATACCTGATAATAATATTCAAAGTTAGGGGTGACAAACACGTTCTGTTCAACGGGGAGGTGACTTTTCTACAGAAACACATGCCAGAAAAACTCTCTTAGGATCTTGGCATGATCTTGAAAACATGTCTGTGGGTGGAACACCCGGAAATTTGAAAAGAGATGTAAGAGGCAAGGCAGCACAACCATTTTGGACACCTCTATGCACCCATTTACAGAGAATGGTGTGTCTACCAAAAAGTGATCTGTGTGTGGGGGAATGTAACTACTGAGGTCACGCTTCCATTCAAGAGGAAAGAAAGATACTGATGCCTATGTATCGGAAGGTGACTCCCTCCCAGCAAAAGGGAGTGGCTGCAGTCAGTGCCTTAAATGGACTCAAAAAGGGTCACATCAAGGAAATTTCCAAACCTGTCTTTCGCCCAATGTCAAGTTGCTCGGTTTCACTTTGGACAGTACCCCCACCTACAAGGAATACTTAATCAAGAAAACTAACGTGGCCTGCACCAGCTCTCTCTTCCGAGAATGTGATACCATTCCTCAAAAAAGAAACTCCGAAACTGCCACTCAAATCCTCATACTATTACATATAGATTGTGACAAAGGCCTGCTCCATGGCTTACCAGACTCTACGTTTGCTTCTTTAATGACATTCTACACTCCACAGTGCAACTCTTTAAGAACCAAAATAAATATGACCACATTATCTTCACCATAATGTAACACCGCTGGCTCACCTTGCCAGGCTGCACAATCGTAAAAAGCCAGCTGCATCACCCACAAACTCATTATGACCTGCGCCACCACCTATCTGGCTGAGAAACTCACTACCTCTGGTAGCGTCCTGCAATCCTGCAGCTAGAACGCCATCAGATGGGAGATAAAGAAGGGAAAAAATGAAAACAAGGCAACAAGCCTTCTCAATTTAAGCACCACAGGCAAGGAATGATATCCACCTATCCATCAGAACCATTCCAACCCTGCTCTGAATTATCTAAGAACTAAAGACAAAAATCCTTAAAGAACATTATATTACAATGAAATAACAGTCCACTTTAGAATGTAGCTTTCCCTCCAATCACTTACTGATTGTATCATTGGCTTTTAACCCAATACTGATATTTTAGTAGGTTTGTGCTATGCAAATACCACATAAATTATTTTTGTGCTACTGCTCCTTGTCATAGTCCTACGGGTCTGTTCAGTGTTAGTCCTCCTGGTCCTGGACTCTCTGTTTTTGTTGGTCCTGCTGGTAGCCATCCTTTTCCTCTAAGTCCCCTCTTCCTTCTGCTCTGGCTCTCTTTTATCCTGTCCTCATTTCCCAGCCCTATTCTTCTGCCCAGCAGCCCAGCAGTAGTCAGCTTTCTACTCCTGTTTGTAGTCCCAGTTCTCCTTTTCTTAGTCATCCTTCTAGTCATAATCTTTGTTAGACTGGTAAGCTCTTAGTGTGATTTCCTCTGTCTGTTTGGCTCCTGACCTCCTGTTTTTTTATCCTGTGCAAAAATTGTGTGTTTTTGCTTGTTTTAGGACTCTGGGCATTTTATCACTGCTCACCAGTGCTAAAGTGCAAGTGCTCTCTGTCTAAATGGTATTGGTGATTGGTTTATCCATGATTTGCATATTTGATGTACTGGTAAGTCCCTTGCAACATGCACTATGTGTGCCCAGGGCCTGTAAATCAAATGCGACTAGTGGGCCCGCAGTACTGATTTTGACACCCACATGAGTAGCCCCTTAACCATGTCTCAGGCCTGCCATTGCAAGGTCTGTGTGTGCAGGTCCTCTACCACTTAAACTTGGCATTTAAGACTACTTGCTGACCCTTAAACTCCCCTTTTTCTACATATGTCACCCCTACGGTAGGCCCTAAGAAAACCCATAGGGCAGGGTGCTATGTAGGTAAAAGGTAGGCCGTGTGCATTTGTGTTTTACATCTCCTGGTAGTGAAAAACTCATAAATTAATTTGCCAGTACTGTGAGGCCTGCTTCTCTCATAGACTAGACGAGCATTAGAACTGCCCTCATATACACTTAAGTGGTAGATTCAGATCTGGAAGGAGTAGCCATGCTTTTTTTGGTATTGCCAGACTGGTAATAGAAAATCCCACTTAGTCGTTAAGTTGGATTTAATATTACTATTTTAGAAATGCCACTTTTAGAAAGTGGGCATTTCTCTGCACTAACTGCCCTCTGAGCCTTACAGCCTGTCTCCAATCCATGTCTGGTCTGTGATGGTTGACAGCTCCCCTTGTGCATTTCACCCAGACAACCCTAAACACAAGACACTCAGCCACATCTGCATTCCTCTGCCTACTGAATGAGTCTTCCTGAGCAGGAAGGGTGGACGGGCTTATACTTACATTTCAAAGGCCAGTGGTGTGCCCTCACACAAAGGGCTGATACCCCCCCCACAGGGATACTGGTAGACAAGACTGGGCTGAAAGGGGAACGTGTGCACTTCAAATCACTCTTTGAAGTTTTCCCCACTTCAAAGGCATTTCTGGGTATATAAACTTGGTCTCTGACCCCACCAAATCAGACACTTCTGGAGCAACACATGAACTCTGTCAGAGGAACTGCCTTGCTGCCAAAAGAACTCATCTGGACTATTTTACTGAAAAGGACTGCCCTGCTTTTTGCCCTGCTCCCTTGCAGGCCCCTGACTCTGCTGAAAGGACTCTGCCCTCCTCCTAAAGTGCTTTCCAAGGGCTTGGATTGAGCTTGCCTCTTGTTTCTGAAGTCTGTAAACATGTCTTAGACCTGCCACTGTAGTGTGTGTGTGCAGTTTTAACTGCCAATTCGATTTTGCAGGTCCACCCATTTGCCAGGCCCACACCTTCCCTTTTACAACATGTAAGCCACCCAAAGTTAGGCCCAAGGCCCCATGGGCAGAGTGAAGCGTAGTTAAAAGGTAGGACATGTACTGGTGTGTTTTACATTTCCTGGTAGTGAACTACTGCTAAATTTGTTTTTCACTATCGCAAGTCCTATCTCTCCCATAGGCTAACATGGGATTGGCTTGAAATATCCTTTAAGTGTAATTTGCCATTGGAAACAGATAGAGATAGGAGTTTGGGGTCTCTGAACTCACAATTTAAAATAACATCTTTTGGTGAAGTTGGTTTATAAATTATTTAAAAAATACCACTTTTAGAAAGTGGGAATTTTCTTGCTTAACCATTCTGGCCCTTTGCCTGGCTTTGGAATACAGGTCTGGGTCAGGATGACAGTTAGGCTGTTTGCGAATTCACTCTAGACAGCCACACAAAAGGAGCTGAGGGGTGGCTGCAAATCCTGATGCGTTTTCCTGAGCTACAGTGGTGGAAGAAGATGACACCTGCACCTGAATAGGGCTCAGCCCGTCCTTACATAAAGCTGTCTCCAAACCCCTGGAGTGTGTCTGGGGCCAGGGCAGGAAAGGTATGGTCTTGTGTACTACAAAAGACTTTCCTTTAAAGTTTGCCGACTTCAAAGGCAGAAATGGGTATAAGTATTGGACCTCTGATACCACAACTTTATAATCCTTCTTGACTGATGAAATTCTTCCAGGAAAAAGAGCTAGATGCTTGCTGTAGGAAGGACTGCACTCTGCCTGTTGCTTTGCTGTGCTGGCCTGCTGCGTGTTGCTTCTGTCATGGGGGTGAAAGGACTGGACTTTGCTTTCTACAACCTACTTTCAAAGGCTCTCTAAGAGCTTGGACTGAGCTTGACTCCTGTTAGAAGTCTTAGGGACATCCAAGACTTCATCCTTCAGCATCTGAGCTGTCTTACTGAGAGTCCTGACTCGCCAAGTGGTGCCAAATCCAGTTCCTGGGTCCTTGGAAGCAAATTCTGGTGTAACCAAGAAGAAACCAAGTACATCAACTCCACAGCGACTTTGGAACTCGCACCACTGTCCAACTTCGTGCCGCTGCCTGCACTGGAGCCATGGTAGCCACTGAGTGCAACGACCAACATCATAGGCTCGACGCCGCTGCAGCGCCTTAGAAGTCCCGCCACAGCTTTAGTCCTCAGTGCCATATCCCCGACATCCGGGACACCCGGTTCCACCACAGCACCTGGGGCCCCATGGTGTGATTGCGACATTGCAAAGTCAACGTCTTGTGTCTTGAACTGCTGGATTTATTGACTCTGCCGGATCGTAAGGAACCAACGCCCCTCCACCGATGCCACATCACCTCTCCTGCAACCATGAGGAGCAGACACTCCATCTCTCCTGCCTCGCAGTAAAGAACCAACACTGCACTGGCTTCAGCAATGCCTCAGCTCTCCGACTCCATGCAACGTCTTTGTTTCCTCATTGTTTTCAAAAGTACCATGCCTGGGAACCGTGTGACTCCGTGACCGGCCCGCACTACCTCATGAGTGGTATTATACTGTTGGGAATGGCTCCGTCAAGACGTTGTGATAGTCCCAGTTGGAGCTATTGTGTTTCTAAGCACTATATTGAGATTTAGGGCCACATGTACAAAGCATTTTTCTAGTCGCAAACAGGCCGATTCGCAGAATCTGACTTTTTGCAACTTTAAAAATGCTTTTTGGGATGTATACAGCCCAAATTGCAATTCAGTAATTTGTTACTAAATCACAATTTGGGTTCTGTGATTCAGTATCAGGAAGGGGCGTATTCAGGGCATCCCTTCCTAATACCAAATCAGAAGGGTATGTATGATTGCTTTGCGACCCTGAATGCGTGAATGGTAGGAAAAATATTTTGTACTCTGAATAAATTAAAAGAAAATTTTTCATTTTTCATTTTGAAATTCATCCCATTTTCCTTTAAGGAAAACGAGCTGCTTTATTTAAAAAACAGTCCCCAGCAGGCCACCATCCCTTTCCAATGGAGTCGCAAATTGCAAGTTATGTCATGAATATTGATGAGGTAGGTCTTTGTGACCCCATTGGAAATCGCTAACAGTGTGCTTAGCACTGTTGTACATTTTGTTTTGGGACTCACAATTTGCGATTTCAAAAAGGATCGCAAATTGCAAGTCGCAATACAAAAATTCGTACATCTGGCCCTCAATGTTTAAAAATCCATACCTTTGCTTGTGTATGTTAGATTTTTATCATTCTGGTCTTGTTATTTTCAGATTAATATTGGCTATTGTTCTAAAGTGGGTGAAATACTTTGTACTGTGTGTGTGTACACAAATACTTTACACATTGCCTCTGAGATAAACCTGACTGATTGGGCAGATCTACCAAGGGGGTCACAGGGGTTATCTTAGCTGTGTGACTCCCTTATCCAGAGTAGATTGATGGTCTCTACATGGACAGGGTCCAAACTACTGCCAACTAGAGACCCGTTTCCTACAATCCTCTTTTCTAGTATGCTTCCTAAACCTAAATCTAGCACTGAGTCTAGTCCTAATCTCCTTCCTGGCACTGCTCCAACTTCCCTACAGAAACATAGTATTTCTCCTCGTTTTAGCCCTAGTCCTCTCTCTAGACTCAGTCCACTTCCTAATACTAGTCCTCTACCCTATTCCTGTTCTCTTCCTTGTCCTATTCCTTTTCCTAGTTCGAACACTAGTCCTCTTCATGGACCTCTTCCTGGTCCAGGACTGTTCACCAATACGAGGTGAAACATGTGTTGGCTGTACCTTTAGAAGCTATTTAAATACACTTCTCAAGAATAAAGAAGATGTTGACACATTTTCTATTTATTACGTATGTTTGAATGTAATGTTTTAATTCATTGTGCATACATTTGTCATATTGGATGCCGTTTACATGCTATTATTTCAGCTATATTGAATGACTATTTCTTTAGCTGTCACACTCTGGTTATGCTGTTACATAGTACGGTTAATGTTTTCTGTATTGCAGTGGATTTTTCATCCTGGACACCTTGGCTACTATCAATCAACCCAAGCAACCATTCTCTTGTACTCAACAAAGAAATTCAGATCAATCACAATTGTGTGACAGAAACTGATGCTTTCATTTAAGGCTTCATGACACATAACAATGCTTCTGTTGCATCTTCTCTGAGCATGTGATTGCACAGGGCAGATGTGCAGATCAGTGGAGGCTCCTCCGCTATGGCGGAGGAGTGTCACCCCCTCCTCCCGCCAGCAGCAGAAACTGCAAGCCTTTTACAATGAAAGGATATTAACCTATGTTTATTATCATTTTGTTGTGAAAAGGATGGGCCATGGGGGTGATGAGCAGTGAGGGGAGTGCACACAGCATTCCCCTCAGTGCGCATGTATCTTTGGCTGGCTGTCTTGGGCCGGCCAAGCACACATGTGCACAGGGCTCTCTCCAGCCCGGCACTGTGTTGCAGGGCTGGAGAGAGCATGCACAGGCTCCCAGTCTGCCCAGGAGCGCCTTGACTGGGTGCCTCCTGCCAATCCTAATACTGCTCTGAGCAGCGTCAGGTTTGGCCACAGGGCAGGCTGGGAGCCTGTGCCTGCAGCGTAGCAGAGAGTGGAGGAGCGGTAGCACTGAGCAGAGGTAAGGTTTTTTCATTTATATGTTTTAGTTTAATAATATCCCCCCTTCCATTTCCCTCTCCTGCAACCCCTGCAAATTGCGACTGGTGCAGATTATATAAAATGACACAAATTGACTTATGCTGTAATGTTGACACTGTACTACACATCACATGGTAGAGGTTGTCAGTGTTACACAGTGCTGCAATCCATCATATCCAGAGCAGAGCATGTTTATGCTTTGGAACAGAACAGGCAAAAGCAATATACAAACCTTTGCTACGATAGCCAGGAAGAATGCCCCTCACTCCGGAGTGACATACAATTTGTAGTGCTTGATGCACTGGTGCATTTGCCACATCAGAAAATACCACAACTGATTCACATGGACTCGCTACAGAGCTTTCAAAAGCAAAATAAACGTTCTCCATGATTAAAGTAGAGAGCAATTGGACAAATGGTTTAGTTTGTGAAAGTTCACTATGTATCTCTTATGGCTTTCACTGATATATGTGTAATATTTTTTGGGAATCATTAAAATGTTATATTAGTCTTGTTAAAATGAAACTCTTTGTTTTGATTTAACCTTTTGAGTCCAGGAGGCACCGCACCACCTGTTAGCCAGCTCCTCAACATTTATTTCAGCGTGAACATGCCTACACATTTTTTGCAGTTTCGCTACAGTTGCAACTGATCATTGCAGACAGCACTGTATACAATACTATAAAGGTTGGGCTGTGGGTCAGCCCCTTGCTCAGAACTGGATGGTTTCCTTGTCTATCGAGGGTCACTGCTTTTTGGAAATGACCATCTTCTGGGCGGACTTATCCCAGATTTTTACCTTTACTGTTTTTATTGGCCACAGAACTTCCTGCACTTTACTCCTGATAACCACTGGTAAAGTGCTTGCCCTCCTCCTTTCAGCATGATGAAATTGTTATTCACCCAAATGGTACATTTAACCTACCAATATGTCCCTAGTATATGGGTACCAAAATGTACTCAGGGGCTGTAAAATAAATGCCATAAGTGGACTATGGCAACCATTGTGCCATCCACAGCAGTGAAAATGTAAAAATGATAACAGGCCTGCCACCAGTAGCCTGGCAGTGCAAGTTTTAACTGCAAATTCAACCTGTCAAAATAACCCCTTTCAACAGGTCCATTAATAAGTCACCCCGAAGTAGGCCTTATTGCCCATCAGAAAGAGTACATGGTATTTAACAAGTATGACATGTAAAAGTTTAATGTTAAACATAGCCTTACAGTGACTAACACCTCAAAGCTATTTTCACCATAGCAAGTCTGCCTGATCCATAGCAAAACACTGGAATTTAATATTAAATATTAATACTATATCTTAGCTATGAGACTAGATAGAAAAAATAGTAAACAATTATATAGTTATTTAGATTCCAATTAAATGGAGAAATCAGATTTTTGGGAAATATCATAGAAAACGGACTTTTAGAAAGTTACATTTTCCCGGCTGTAGTCCCTAGACTCTAAGGGGCATATTTATACTCTGTTTGCGCTGAATGTGCGTCATATTTATACTTTGACGCCCGACCCCCCGGACGTCAAAATTATTCCGTGTGCGTCATTTTTTGGATGCGGAAAACCGCCTTGCGTTAATGACATGCAAGGTAGGCGTTCCCGCCCAAAAAATGACTTTAGGGCCTGTGCGCCTTATTTATACTCCTGCGTCATTTTGAGGCACAGGAGGAGGCCGGCCTTAAAAAACAGCGCCCAGCCTGATGGGAGCCGTTTTTTAACGCCTGGGTGAGGGCAGGCGTTAAGAGACCTGTGGGCTCACTTAAATGGTCTCTGACCATAGTAGCAGTCCACAGGTGCCCTTCCCTACCCCCAGGGACACCCCCTGCCACCCTCAGCCACCCCTGGAGGACACCCTTGGATGGGGGGCCCCTTCCCAGGTAAGTACAGGTAAGTTCAGGTAAATATTATTATTATTTTTTAAAGTGGCATGGGGGCCTAATTTGGGCCCCCCTACATGCCACTGTGCCCAATGGCCATTGGGCAAGGGGGCATGACTCCTGTCTTTGCTAAGACATTAGTAATTTCAATGGGGGTTGTGTGCCAAAAAATGGCGCAAGTCCGGTTTGAGCCATGATTTTTGACTCAAACCTGACTTGCACCATTGTTGACGCACAACCCCCATTTTCCCCTACGCCAGCGCTGTCTGGTTTGCGTCTTTTTTTTTACTCTGACTAGCCTGCAGCGCCAACTAACGTCAGTCCTTAAATATGGCACCCTCATGGCGCGTAGGAATGGCGTTAGCCAGCAGTAAAGTTTTTGAAGCAAGCCAGCGCTGGTTTGTGTCAAAAAGCATAAATATGGGCCTAAATCTGGATTTTGTTCTTCCAGTTCGGCCAGTCAGTTAGTAGCATTTAAATAGGTATGAATGAGGTGTGAACCCGGTCCCAGTAGCAGGCAATAGGCTGACCTGAATAGGCAGAAATGGCCCATCTGATCCTTACGGAATATTGATGGGTACCAGGAGAATAAAGTAATAAGTCCATCTTGAATACCACATCTGCTGGGGTCTTTTTTATATGGCACTTGGAGTCCACTTCAAGGAGACCTCTCCAGTCACAGGCAATGCTATCTGACACTTCAGCAGGGCCCTTCTGTTGTCCCCTAGCCTGCCAGATCCCAATTACAGTGGTCCTTTTTTTGATATTACAGTGTCACAGCCTGTTAGACAGGTCTTCCAGGTTTACGTATAACATTTGGGATGAACTTCAAAGGGCAATTGTAGGATGCCACACAGTTCATGTATATCTCATATTTGGTTACTGAAAACTCAGCTTCTACCAGACTTCTGTCTCTGAAGTTGTTGAAGGTACAGAACCTTCTGAAATGGGATTTTGTGGTTAGATGTGGGAGGACACTAGGATTCCCATTGTACACTTCCCATGATTACCCTCAGATCCCAAGTTTAGTGTGGGCAAAGACTAGAAAATGCCATGGTGACATGGTTAGCCCCAGGAATCTTTACCCCTTGGGGTAGAAGATCCCCACTAGCTTTTGCCAGGCATTAATGTGGCATCTCCAGGCACCCACTTCAGAACACTCCTGGGCCTATGAAAGATTAGAGGAGGACTCAGGACCTGTGAAAAATCAGAAGAGGACTGAACCTGCTGTCTGGGACCTGAGAAGAGCCACAGAATGATTGACCTTTTGGCCATGCCACCTCTGTGCTGTCAGGATCGGACTAGGGAACCAAAAGTAGTGTTGAAAAAAATGTTCAAACCACCCACTCCTTCTCCTCCTCACCCAATCTCTTTCTTTCAATCCATCTATTCTCACCTTGCCCTTCTCGCCAGTCTCTCTTCTCCATCTCTGATCACTTTATCTCCCCCTTCCCCCTCCCTCCCTCTCCTCCCTCTTTAATCCTCTCTGTGCTTACTGCAATTGACCTCAGGGAGATGGGGAATGTGACAGAGGCACTAGAAGTGGTCTTAGGTTTTAAAAACCAACCTCCAAGTTCTACAGCCTACTGGGGAAAATTCCTTGTGAAGTAACAGTTTGTGTGCTGACTGTGTGCTGGGACCAGCCCTGTAAATTCTGATGACACTTTTTTCAATAAACAGCTGCACTGGGATTGCTTGGGTGATATTAAGCAATACTATCCAGGCTGTGTCCGAGGGCTGGGTGCTTCAGTCTCTACCTCCCAGCTCTCTGACACCCTATGTCCTGTTTCAGTAGAAGAGACCATTAAAGTCTGCATGGAGGCTGACCAAGCCACGCTACTGGCCAAACGGATGTATGAACTTTATTTATGAGTATCATCCATTGGAACCCTGAGCCTAACCTTTAGCTGCCTTTCATTCACAGTGTAGCTAGGGGCCTATAGGCACATTCTACTGCAAAGCAACTCTGCAGGATAGCACAATCCTCCTATAAAGTGTACATTTGTGAAGTGGTTTCTTTGAACACAATAAACAAAAATGTACAGGACTTGGGCAGTGTGTGGTGGCTCGCAAGTAGATGCAGTACTACCATTATGCCCTTCATGACAAGCTGTTACTGGGAAGTAGCCAAAAGACAGGAAAGGGGCAGAGACATACAGCCATTGGAACAGGGGGGAGTGGATGTGGCACAGAAGAAGGACGAGAAGAGGGGCATAGAAGGAAAGTAGGAGGAGAGGTGATTGAAAGAAGGAGAAAGAGAAAAGGTGCTGGGATGCTTGACCCCCAGACGCTCTCACAAGACTCTGGGGCAGCTATCTTAGAAGAGACACTCCAGATATGCATTAAAAACAGTCATGGTAGGGTCAGGCTTGCATTTGAGTCCCGATAAAAGCTTTAAAAAATACGATCTGAGAAAAAAAAAAACTAACTGGGATTCTTTTCTGTATGGAATCCTTATGCGAGATAAAGAAATGAATGTGACTAAAAGTGTGTTGGTTGAATATACTTTTTGGTTGTAAAATAGTCCCTCAAGCATTTCAGTGGCTTGATGCAGAGACTGAAATATTCTGCTGGGTTAGTCAGAGATGTGGTTAACACTCTTTCAGAGCAGTGACTGAAAGGGACATAGCCAAATAATCCAATTTTTAATACAGGTTGACACAAAGCCCAAACTATGGGGCAGATTTATCAAACTTTCACAAAGCACAGTACAGCCAACCACCTTGCTGCACTTCGCTGCATTAAAGAGAAAGGACAGAAATCCACATATTTAAAATCATAAGGTGCATTCCTGTCTTTTCTTTGCACTGGGGTCCTTTTGGCTGCCTAGAGCCAATGCAGGAACCCTTACGCAGTGGTGCAAGGGTGCTTACATTGCAGCAGGATGGTTTTTGTGGAGGAAGGAATGCTTTCCTGCACAAAAACAATACTCAGAGGCATTTTACTCTTTCGATGTCTGCTGCAGAATGGGAAAAACAAGGAGAAATTAAGATATTTCTCATAATTATGCCTCACTTGAGGTCTACCAGTAATTGTAAATCTGGGAATGCACCAGAATCCATGGGTGGATATTTGGGAATACCAATGCTCCACCCATAGAATGCCTCTCTGGGGTAGAGTAATGCAATGCAGCAATTTGCTCTGCGTTGTGTTACTCTAGGTGACCTTGTGTGGCTCAATAAATCTGACTTAGTTGTTGTGTCACTGTTGCACCCCCTTGCCTGGCGCAAGGGTGAACCAACCCAATGTTAAATATGCTCCTATGTATTTTGTAAACAATTGGTCCCGGACAACTGGGCTGCCAAGCCAGGCCCAAAGAAGGCACTCATTTTCTTCACCACGTGCTACTTTTTACACATGAAATGAAATTTCATTACTTTTTGCAACAGTTTTTATACTCCAGATGAAATTGACAATAATTCCTAGAGGCAGCTCAAGACAGGAACTGCTGTGACCTTTCAATCTATTGTTTATTAAAACTTTCAGTCTTGTTCCAAATGCATTAATCTCCATGAATTGTCCTAAAAGTTAATAACTGTTGTTGAATTTTGAATCACAAGGTGCTTCAATTGATTTGGTGTTCCTTCAAACTAGTTATTCTAGGACTGTTCTATAGGTAAATGTAATGCAATTTTTGCATCTCCATTAGTCAAAAACAGCAACAAGACTGTTGCTGCTGAGTTTGAGGAACTGTAATGCACAATAATACAATGCCCACACCCTGAACAAAACACTTGTACACATTCAGGCACAGATAACAACTGGGCATTGTCCTCCTGAAATGCTATTATAAATTGGATGCAAATTGTGCTACCAAGGCTCCCTACACAAATAATATGAGGTGGGCAACACTTTCTACAGCTAGGATGAGTAAGAAGCATAAACAAGCAAACACACAAACGGTGATGGGGCGAATGTTTGCAATTTGTCTAAGTGCTAGCAATTTTTTTGGGTAGCATCCCGATCCATTTTTCTTTTGCTCTCCATGCCATCTCAGTTTGGACCCAGCCATATGCAAATCAGTCTTGACCATGCTCCAAAAGGGATAGTCCAGCCTCAACTGCCAGACCAGGTGCCCCATGATCCAGAACACAAGCATCCTGAGACCAGTTTCACCCTGATTAGGACTCATCAGTCAATTATAGCTTGGTTCAAGTGGCACAGTGAAAAAAGGAATCACATCTGGGCATACCCTTGCCAGTTAGCTGACTCTTTTAGTTTTGCTATTCTCAGAACAAGCGCTAAACATTAGATATCCCATTTCAAAGAATAACACTTTGGGTAAGTCAATAGGTTTGTTTTTGCCTGACAGTCTATCGGCTTTGTCAGTGTTAAAAGAATCAGAATTCATGGGAAAAAATAACTAGATTAGCTTCTCACACATACCCTTATATCTCTGAAACTGTCCTGTCCCACTTAACTTGCCTCTTTTGGGCTTAGATGAGAAATCTCAGGTTTTCATATTTTTGTAGTACATAATGGTTTGCATAATCAAGGGCATCATAGGAATTACAATCACAGGCCAGTGATCCCATTACAACCACGGGATGTGACTTCAGTAAAAAATGTACTATATTAAAAATAACATTAATAAAGCACAACAATAAGCACATCAATAAGAACTGACAAAGAAAAATGTTTTTAAATTTGTATTATGACTGCACACATACAAACACACAACATCCACACACATTGTCATAGATGAAACATTCATGCAAAAATGGATATGAACCTACCAACAGGCATCAATGCACACAGACCTGCATACACATAGTCACCCACACACATTGGCAAGGAGACAAACACAAGAGCCCTGATTTATACAAAAGTGGCGCAGCGCGGTGCTGCACCAAAAATAGCAGCACCGTGCTGCGCCACTTTTGAGACCATGGTGGTCATTCTGACCCTGGCGGTCTTTGACCGCCAGGGCGGAGGACCGCGGGAGCACCGCCGACAGGCGGCGGTGCTCCAATGGGGATTCCGACCGCGGCGGTAAAGCCGCGGTCGGACCGGCACCACTGGCGGGGTCCCGCCAGTGTACCGCGGCCCCATTGAATCCTCCGCGGCGGCGCAGCTTGCTGCACCGCCGCGGGGATTCCGACCCCCCCTACCGCCATCCAGATCCCGGCGGTCGGACCGCCGAGATCCGGATGGCGGTAGGGGGGGTCGCGGGGCCCCTGGGGGCCCCTGCAGTGCCCATGCCACTGGCATGGGCATTGCAGGGGCCCCCGTAAGAGGGCCCCTACATGTATTTCACTGTCTGCTGCGCAGACAGTGAAATACGCGACGGGTGCAACTGCACCCGTCGCACAGCTTCCACTCCGCCGGCTCGATTCCGAGCCGGCTTCATCGTGGAAGCCTCTTTCCCGCTGGGCTGGCTGGCGGTCTGAAGGCGACCGCCCGCCAGCCCAGCGGGAAAGTCAGAATTACCGCCGCGGTCTTTCGACCGCGGAACGGTAACCTGACGGCGGGACTTTGGCGGGCGGCCTCCGCCGCCCGCCAAGGTCACAATGAGGGCCCATGTGTTTCTCCCTGCGCTGGCGCTGAATTAAGCTGCCTGCGCCAACGCAGGCATCTTTGCACTATAGTGCAAGGGTGTTTGCATTGAGGGGATAGATTATTTATGTGCACCTTCCTGCCTGCACATAAACAATCTATATTGGAGATTTGGCACTTCTATGTGTGCTGCAAAATGCAGCACACATAGAAGTACCAAAGCGACATTTTGAAATTATTATTTATGTGCAGGAAGGGGCACCTTCCTGCACATAAACAATCACCCATGGCATTTTGCTCTTTCTATGTATGCTGCAGAATGCAGCACACATGGATAAAGCAAAAAATGAGGAAGAATAAAAGCATTCCTCCTCGTTTTGCCATGCTAACGCCACGCCTTGTTTGGAATTCGTTTTTGGCACTGTCACAGGTTTACGATTGGTCATAAATCTGGGGCAGCATCAAAAGCAATGGGTGTTGCAGTGGAACACCCACTGTAACACCCACTGAATGTTAGCGCCACTGGAGCATCATGAAAAGTGACACTCCAGTGGCACTGGGGGCTATTAAATCTGCCCCCTAGTCCTATAGACACCCCTAGTGATAGATCATTTGACATATGTACCAATAAAGACAAATACCAAGAGACATTTGTTTTCTTAGTTGCATATGCAACATGCTATGCTACTCAAAGGCCATCCCAAAGTGCTACATGCGACAAGAGATGTAAAAGGAAGGAACAAGAAAGCCAGGATGATGAAGCAGTGTTAGAAATTGGGTCTCTAGTTGGAAGAGATATGCACCCTGTCCAAGTAGGGACCACAATCCCCTGTGCTCACCCTCTGCTATGGCTTTGCACAGAGCAGTTAGGCTTAACTTAGGAGGCAATGTGTAAAAACTTTGTGCAACACTTAAAGCAGTAAAACAGTGAGAACACTACATAAACATAATCCACACCATGTTAGAAAATAGAGCGTAATTTAATGAGCAAAACAAGATAAAAATGACAAAAATCCAATAAGTAGATGTTGAGGTATTAATTTTTAGAGATGTTGAGGTATTAATTTTTAAAGAATATCTGCAAATGTGATGCTTAGAAACATAAAGTGCCAACCAGGGCTATCTGGTCATGCTAGACTGGGTTAATCCAAAAGTTCAGGCTGACTGCGATGGAGTACAGGCCGGCTACAGGGACCAAACTTGTCCCGCTACACACAGTACCTTGTAATGAGGGCTGTGCTGACGTCGAGGAGCTGATGCCAGGAGGCTCCAGGGATGCGTCGTCATCAAGCCACGCAGTCGTTGATGTGACACCTCGAGGTGGGGTGTCAAACCCTTTACAATGAAGACGTTGGGTCATCCTCGAGCCGCGCAGCCGGCGATGTGGAAACAATGCATCGGGGCTGAGGGCAATGAGTGGTTCAGAGCATGAGTGGGTGCTTTGTTGTTTTTTGTCCTCAGTGGTAACGCTGATAAGTTGACATAGGGGAGAGATGAGACATTTCCAATCAGTTCGGTGACTGTGGTGCATGGATTTCTGTAGGAGACATCTGCAGAACCCACTTCCAAGTGCCCAGGGCTGGAGTGGCTTCACTTGTCAGGGTAGGACTCGCAGATGGCCAGAAGCTGTAGCAGAGTGGAATGAAGTCTTTGATGTCCTTTAGAATTCAGAAAAGGAGGCAAGCCAGCAATCCCCTGGAGTTACTGTGATTCTGGAGATGGAGAGATGCAGGTCCAGTCCTTCTCACTCCCATGACAAGGAGGGCAGCGCGGCAGGCATAGCAAAGCAGGAGTCCAGCAAAGTCCAGCAGGGCTCCAGCAGAGTGGCAGCCCAGCAGTCCTTCTTCCTGGCAGAATGTCCTCAGGTCCAGAAGTGTACTGATCTGGTGGTGTTTGGTGTCCAGTACTTATACCCAGTAGTGCCTTTGATGTGGGGGAGACTTCAGAGAGAGGCCTTTGAAGTGCACAAAGTCCCTGCCCCTCCTTCCCTGGCTCCAGACACACTACAGCCCTTTGTGAGGTCCCAGGACCCAGCCTATTCAGGTGTAAGTGTCAGCTCCTCCCTCCCATCCTGCTCAGCATGACCCATTAAGATATGAATGGCCTGTCAGGGTGTGGAGGCCTATCAGGCACACCTAAGCTCCCTTTGTGTGTGGCTGTCTAGGGCAAATGTCCAATATCCCAGTTATCACCCACCCAGCTGTGGTTAGAAAATGGTTAAAGTAAGAAAATGCCAACTTTCTAAAAAGTGGTATTTTCAGACTTGCAACTTAAATCCAACTTTACCATCAGGTGTAATTTTATATTGGTAGTCCGGAAGCACCAAACCTGAAATATCTATCTGGTCCCAATTCCAATTGGAAATTATACTCATAAAATGTAGTAAAGCAATCCCAATGTTACCCAGTGGGAGAGATAGGCCTTGCAGTAGTGAGGAGCAAATTAAAGAGTGTTTCACTACCTGGACATGTAAAACATAAAAGCATAAGTCCAACTTTTTAAATACACTTCACCCTGCCCTTGGGGCTGTCCAGGGCCTACCTTAGGGGGTGATATGTGATATGTTTTATAAAGGAAGGTTTGAACCTGACAAGTGGGATAACTTGCCTGGTCGACAACTGTCTTTATGGTTTACAACTGCACACACAGGCTCTGTAATGGCAAGTCTGAGCCATGTTTCAAGAGCTACTAAAGTAGGTGGCAGAATCAGTGCTGCAGGTTCACTAGTAGCATTCAATATACAGGCCCTAAGGACACTTTAATAGTGACTAATAAGTACATTAAATGCCCCAATTGGAGCTACGAAATGTAACCACTTATTAGGGAAACAGCACATGCACTTTAGCACTGGTCAGCAGTGGTAAAATGCTTAGAATCCTAAGGCCACCAAAAATAAAGTTAGTATAACAGGAGGTCAGATGACAAGATTCAAGGGAAACCACACCAAGGATGCCACGTCTAAAAAGGAGTCTTCTCAAATGAAGGATCATCTTCACCAAAATGATATGGGAGTCAATAGACAAATGTAGGTATCTACTTGGCAAGGAGGAAGCAGAATAGAAAAATAGGCTTTAGGAGAAAGAAGGAGCAAGACAGAACAGATATAAATCAAGGGAGGAAAGCTAAAAATATGAACTACTAGGGACTGACAAGGAGTTAAGCATATTAGACTGCTATAGAGATGTTGGGACAAGGCAGTGAGCGCTAAGTACTCATGTTTGATAACAGTAACACAGAGGCTGACACACACAGATAAACATACAGCCTCACAGAACAGATACATGGTCCAACAGTACATGAGAACTCACAAATAGAGTAGGTGGATGTACTAACAAAACAAAAGATAAATAGATGTATGGATTCAAGTCTATAGTCCACCTAAAATTTGAGTTTAAATCATGTTATCTGCTTATCAGCAACAAATATGAAAGAAAACTTGAGAAAAAACGTATGCATTGCTGCAAAAAAGTGTTAACCCAAAACGGTATGGGGGTACCTCAACCCTTAATCATAAATAATAGCCACCACAACAAATATAGTCAAACACTTTGTCCTCCCCACAGAAATTACTAGGCTCAAATGGGGTGTTGAAAGAAGGATATTGGAGAATAAGGTAGCATCTCCAAGTCTATATGTCAAATATATAAGAGGAAGTCTACTAAAACCATCCATAAACAAGAATTTAGAATGACATGAAACTGTGCAAGAGTTAGACTAAACAAATGCTGGGGTGGCACAATACTTTGGCGTACTGAGGTTATAGGATTAATTTTTTTTCTTCGCCAACTTAGATTTAGCTGAATTGAGAAATTGTCGGGATGCCTTGGGGTCACTGGCTGGACCAGCAGTCACCTGCAAGACTGGGCATGGGACTGCTGTACCACTTCTATTTTCACTGGGCACTATGAGAGGCCTCCAAGCCCTTGGCGTTCATATTTGTTTGAGGAATTGGAGCTCCTGCCTCCATAAGTGACTGAATTAGCACAAGTCTGGAAAAAATTATATCCTACTATTTTTGAAGGACAACCCTTTCTTCATGTGGCAGCTTTGGTTTGGTCCTCCCTCTATCTCATTCTTCACAAGTCCATTGTGGTAGGGCCCATTTCACCAAAGGCGTTATCCAAACCTCTTGTAGTATTTACTGTTGTTTTACCTATTTCCAATGCTCTGTGTTCAGGATATGCAGGAAGGATCCGTCTGCCATAGGAGGTCAGTGTGAACAATACTCTCACTCTGGTTGCCCTTGCAGCACCCTCTAAGTCGTCCACCCTGAACAAAGATGCAC
The DNA here is from genome assembly GCF_031143425.1 of Pleurodeles waltl. Lineage (NCBI taxonomy): Eukaryota > Metazoa > Chordata > Amphibia > Caudata > Salamandridae > Pleurodeles > Pleurodeles waltl. The sequence continues at coordinate 851,945,658 of NC_090447.1, forward strand.
AGAAATATAATTTTTTGGGAGCTTTTCATCCTGCATATGGAGTTGTTTCGCCATAGGTGGCATTTTGTTCCCCGAATCAGCTTTCCCGATAAGTCATGTCTCTGCATACTGTTCCATCCCTGTATAAGACTTTCCCCAAAAAACGCCATGTGGATTGTCAGAGGTGTTGTAATACATTAAATAAAACAGACTCCCTTTGAGTCAGACTAGTCAGACAAGGGTCACTGCCATCCAGAGACCCCATTTCTAACAATAGATAGACAGATAGAGAGATAAATAGATAGATAGATAAATAGATAGATAGATAGATAGATAGATAGATAGATAGATAGATAGATAGATAGATAGATAGACAGACAGATAGATAGATAGATAGATAGATACACACACTTGTAAATTACACTAACATGTTTCGACCACCTAAGCCTTTTTCACGATCAAGATTATTTATTTACTAAAAAACTGAAAACATTAAAGTAAAATAAAAAATAAAAATAAATAATAGAAAATATAAAAAAATAAATGCTAGGAAATCTATCTTAGCAATATTATGAAAACCACTGGATTCTAAGAATAGTAAACTTACTATTCCCACTCTTGTTCATGCAACAGTAGGAAAAGTGTTGCACTTCGGACAGATACAATTTACTATTCCTACTCAAGTCTGTGCAGTAGCAGGGAAAGCATTGGATTTTAGTGGGCTTAAATTTACTATTTCCACTGCAAACTGTGCAACAGTAGGGAAAGTGATGGACTTCAGAGGAGTAAAATGTATTATTCCCACTCAAATTGTTGCAACAGCAGGTAAAGCATAGGGTTTTGGTGGGTACAAACTTACTATTCCCACTTCAAAGGATTGCAACAGTAGGGAGAGTGTTGGACTGTGGTTGGTAAAATATACTATTCACATTCCAATCTATGCAACTGTAGGGAAAGTGTTAGACTTCAAATTGGTTACATGTTTTATTCCCACTCCAAACAGCACAACAGTAGGGAAAGTGCTCGACTTCATGGGGACATTTTTTGTATTCCCACTCCAATAAGTGCAATAGTAGGGGACGTGTTGGACTTCGGAGGGGTTAAATTTACTATTCCCACTCCTGTCTGTGAAACAACAGGGAAAGCGTTGGCTTTCAAAAGGGTGGAATTTACTATTCCCATTCCAAACAGAGCAACAGTAGAGAAAATGTTAAATTTCAAAGAGGCTAATTTTACTATTCCTACTGCCGTCTAAATTGTGCATAGCCAAAAGTAGTGATGATAATCAAAAGTTTGAAGAAAAAGCTATACTTGTGGATTTTCTCACAGGTAAGTTTACCTTTGTGAATATCCCCATTTGCATCATTTTGAGATCATTGCTATGTATTATCATAATTTCCAGTGCCCCACAGAACACAAGTCCATGTCAGGGCAATATGCAATTTTCATTCCCAGACGCTTTATGTCATGTGGAGAGACTCATAAAGAGAGAATCCTTGATGACCCTTTTTGACAGCTCTCACTTGCAGAAAGTGGACTATGTTTGCTTTTGCTTGGTGGAGGCTGTCAGCTCCCACCAAGCAAAAGCAAACAGCTATGTCCCGGAGTGTCTTGAGTGGGAAACCCAGAACATAGCAGGAGCTGGCCCTGGGGTGTGGCGGTCCCCACGGCCATCTCCTGCACGAACCCCTCCAATGACCATTGCCACGTGGAGGTCATTGGTCCCCAGGGCCTGGGGGTCTGAAAAGGGCCCCCTAGTGCTGCAGGGTACTTCTTACTGGAGCTGCTCTCCACCAAAACTTGGGAACTACCCAGAGTTCTCTCTTTTGTTTGGAATATAGATATATATATATATACATATATATACATAAAACCTACTAGTAATAGCCAGTAGGTAGGTATAGTTAGGACCTACTTACCATAGCATTTTTTGTTTTGCCAATGACTTTGGCGCCCTTTGACGAATCTTCATGAAATTTTCAAAACTAGTAGGTCAGTGAGCTCAACTGCTGTGTGGAATATTTTGCGATTTCCCATAGGGATTTTGAACATGACTACTGGCTGAACAGCTGAATGGAAGTGCACCAAATTTAGCATAAAAGTAGATCTTTGTCCAGCATGAATCTTTTAGGTTGAGCATAGCAGCGCGCAAGCTTTGCTTTTCGGACATGTTGGTATCTATGTGGGTTTTTCACCATGCCCACCTCACACCCATCACTATCACTAGTTCATGGGCTTGCCCATCAAAAAACCTTTCAATCACATTGGTAAATGCTTTATGTTTGTCCCACCTTGGGGCGGTTTTGTTACCACCTTGGGGACTGACCCTGTTACGTGGATAATTGCACATTTGCTGATTGAGCAAACTTCTTTTTCCTTTTATGTCTCTCCTTTGTGCTCACAGCAGCCGTGGCACTTTGAATTGACTTGCTTATGTCAACTGTTTTGCTTTTCATTTTCAATTTATGTGGCAAGAAAAGTCCAGTTAGGAATTTTCAATGCTAATAGCTCTAACTTGAGCAAACGCAAGACCCAGTGCATTGCAAATGCTTGTTGTAATTTGGTGTAAATCTGTTGTCATTTTAGAGTTAGTAAATAAAAAAGATTTATGTATATCTACGGACGTGAATCCTTCCTGAATCCAGCCGCAAGGGATTTGTGGATCCTGAGGCAAAAGCAAAGACCCAATTGGCTGGCCGAAACCTGAGAGAAAGGTTGTGGTCACCATTTTGTTTATTGGCTCGTCTTTGGGGGGGGGGCTAAATAAATAAAAAGTGAGACGAAGAGGCAGGGTCCCACTGCGGAATGGCCTGAGACTCTGCGCAGCAATGGTTGGATTAACGTATAGTAATTAAATATTACTTTGCGTTAAAAATTTTTAAATTCATTGAAAAAGCAAAGGTTACAGGGACATTATAATTAGGCTCACATTTTACACACACAAAACCAAAGAAATTCAGAAGTTAAAGTTATGGTTTTCTGAAGAAACTATAACTAATGCAGAAAAGTAACTTTAGGTCACAAGTTATAGTTTCTTAACATATTTATAACTTTACTGTTGAAGTTCTATGGTTTTGTGTGTGTGCAAAATTTTAATCTAACTATAATGTTGTTGTAACCTTTTGGAAACCATAGAAATTCGTCATTTATAGTTATCTCAAGTAACTATAACTCCCACCCTATGCTGATTGTAACTCGCGCCCCCACCATGCACAGTTTTCTCATCAATATTGTGACTGCAAATGTTACAGTGATATTATCAATGATGTTTTAAAAGATATCATGAGTTCTGTAATATCTGGGGTAACTAGCAATGCATTGCAAAGGTGTGAGTCAAATTAATTATGCTGCAAGAAAAGGCATATTATGGGCGTAACATGGCACATTTTCTGGCAGTATTATTTTTCAATGCTGTCACAATGTGTGTGGCCATGCACAGGGGAGGTGATGGTCTCTGGGGGTTCTTAAAGCCTAGGAGGGGAGCCCTAGCCCACCCCCCAGTTCCTTGATATTTTTAATGTGCATGCCCCCAGGAGCTGGCCCACTAGGGGCAACATTTTTTTTTTAATTTTCTGAAGAATTGAGTCTCCAGTTTGTTCCCTGTTCCCATAACCTCTACATGAAGAAATTCCCCTTTATCCTGACTCAATTGCCCACTGAAGTACAAATTCAATTGATTGTCATTAAGCTTTGTCACAAACTCAATTGCAGATTTCAGAAATTTGACAGCAGGTAATAGTTTATTATCAGCTAAGAGTGCCCACACAACCAGTTTAATTCAAAGAATTCTGTACGGTGAGCTTTTAAGAGCTAAAAGAAACTGTAGTCCACTGAAGGCCTACAAAGATGAACAAGAAGTCGTGACAGGAAGATTTATGGAAAAGAGGATATTCAGTGGATTTCATAAAAAAAGGCAGTGGAAAGGATGGAAAATATATATAGTCACGATCTACTATACAGTGAATGAAATGGCAATGATATTGTAGAGGAGGGTGTCAGATTCATTACCACTTTTTTAGCACAAGCAGGTAAAGTTAGAAAGATACTCAATAAACACTGGCATGTGCTGCAGACAGATGAGGCTTTGAGTAGGAAAGTACCATCTTTCTTGGCATGTTACCCCCAGTTTTTGCCTGTTTGTCAGTGTGTTTTTACTGTCTAACTGGGATCCTGCTAGTCAGTGTAGGAGGCTGGCCTGGCGTATAGTGGGTACCTTGTGGTACTTACACCTTGTGCCAGGTCCAGTTATCCCTTATTAGTAGAATAGAGGTGTTCTAGCAGCTTAAGCTGAACTGGGAGACATGCAAAGCTCCTACCATGCCACTTATATCATATAGCACTATATTAAAAGAAAACACAATACTCAGAGTTACTAAAAATAAAGGTACTTTATTTTAGTGACAATATGCCAAAAGTATCTCATAGGATATACTCCCTAAGGAGGTAAGTAATATACACAAATTATATGCACACAAACCAAAATCAAGTAAGTAACAGTTAGAAAAGTAGTGCAAACAATGTAGAATCACAATAGAATGCAATAGGGAGAAATAGGCCTAGGGGCAACACAAACAATATACTCCAAAACTGGAATGTGAACCACGAATAGACCCCAGACCTAGTATAGTATGTAGAGGGTCACTGGGAGTGTAAGAAAACACTAAGGCCCATATTTATACTTTTTGACGCAAAACTGCGCCAACGCAGTTTTACGTCAAAAAAATTAGCGCGGCTCACGCCATTCTGAAGCGCCATGCGGGCGCCGTATTTATTGAATGACGTTAGCCGGCGTTAGCCGCCGGTGCCGTCTGGTGTGCGTTAAAAAAAACGACGTACACCAGGCAGCGCCGGCGTAGGGGGATATGGGGCTTGGGCGTCAAGAAATGGGGCAAGTCAGGTTGAGGCAATTTTTTCGCCTCAACCCGATTTGCGCCATTTTTTACGACTCCCATAGAAATGACTCCTGTCTTAGCAAAGACAGGAGTCATGCCCCCTTGCCCAATGGCCATGCCCAGGGGACTTCTGTCCCCTGGGCATGGTCATTGGGCATAGTGGCATGTAGGGGGGCACAAATCAGGCCCCCCTATGCCACAAAAAAAAAAAAAAAAAACTTACCTTAACTTACCTTAATGTCCCTGGGATGGGTCCCTCCAGCCTTGGGTGTCCTCCTGGGGTGGGCAAGGGTGACAGGGGGTGTCCCTGGGGGCATGGGAGGGCACCTCTGGGCTCCTTCAGAGCCCACAGGTCCCTTAACGCCTGCCTTTTGCAGGCGCTTAAAAACGGCGCAAAAGCGGCCATATGTCATTTTTTTTTACCCGCCCACTCCCGGGCGTCATTTTTGCCCGGGAGTATAAATCCGACACACATGCCTCGGAGTCGATTTTTTAGACGGGAACGCCTACCTTGCATATAATTAACGCAAAGTAGGTGTCCACGCTAAAAAATGACGCTAACTCCATGGACTTTGGCGCTAGACGCGTCTAACGCCAAAGTATAAATATGGAGTTAGTTTTGCGTCGAAATTGCGTCAAAAAAAACTACGCAATTCCGGCGCAAACGGAGTATAAATATGCCCCTAAGGGTGTCCAAGATACCAAACCTAAGACCCTGAAAAGTAGGCGTAAAGTTACCCTACTACCCCAGAAAGACAGTAAAGTCGAAATAGGGGATTCTGCAAGGACAACAACTGACTGCAAAACACTGAAGACGGATTCCTGGACCTGAGGACCTGCAAAGGAAGAGGACCAAGTCCAAGAGTCATGCAAGTGTCAAGGGGGGGCAGGAGCCCACTAAACCACCGGATGAAGGTGCAAAAGGGCTGCCTCTGGGTGGAAGAAGCCGAAGATTCTGCAATGAAAGAAGGTGCCAAGGAACTTCTCCTTTGGCCAGAAGATGTCCCACGGCATGCTGGAGGATGCAGAGTTGTTTTCATGCAGAAAGACCACAAACAAGCCTTGCTTGCTGCAAGAGTCGCTGTTGAGGAGTTTGGGTGCTGCTAGGGCCCAGGAAGGACCAGGAGGTCGCCCCTTGGAGGAGGAGACAGAGGGCGCACTCAGCAACTCAGAGAGCCCACGCAGAAGCAGTCAGCACCCGCAGAAGCACCTGAACAGGCACTTAGAAGATCTGAGGACAGCGGTCGACTCAGAGTCACAAAGGAGGGTCCCACGACGTCGGAGTCCAACTCAGCGAGTTGGGCAATGCAGGACGGAGTGCTGGGGACCTGGGCTAGGCTGTGCATGAAGGAAGTCTTGCAAAAGTGCACAGAAGCCCGAGCAGCTGCAGTTCACGCAGTACACAGGATTACTGTCTGGCGTGGGGAGGCAAGGACTTACCTCCACCAAATTTGGACAGAAGGGCCACTGGATTGTTGAAGACACTTGGACCCAGCTCCTGTGTTCCAGGGACCATGCTCGTCAGGATGAGAGGGGACCCAGAAGACCGGTGATGCAGAAGTTTGGTGCCTGCGTTAGCAGGGGGAAGATTTCATCGACCCACGGGAGATTTCTTCTTGGCTTCCAGTGCAGAGTGAAGGCAGACAGCCCTCAGAGCATGCACCACCAGAAAACAGTTGAGAAAGCCGGCAGGATGAGGCGCTACAATGTTTGGGGGAGTCTTCTTGCTACTTTGTTGCGGTTATGCAGGTGTCCTGGAGCAGTCAGCGGTCGATCCTGGGCAGAAGTCGAAGAGGGAAGTGCAGAGGAACTCTGGTGAGCTCTTGCATTCGTTATCTGAGGAATAGCCCACAGGAGAGACCCTAAATAGCCCTCAGAGGAGGATTGGCTACTGAGACAGGTAAGCACCTATCAGGAGGGGTCTCTGATGTCACCTGCTGGCACTGGCCACTCAGAGCTGTCCATTGTGCCCTCACACCTCTGCATCCAAGATGGCAGAAGTCTGGGGCACACTGGAGGAGCTCTGGGCACCTCCCCTGGGAGGTGCTGGTCAGAGGAGTGGTCACTCCCCTTTCCTTTGTCCAGTTTTGCACCAGAGCAGGGCTGGGGGGATCCCTGAACCAGTGTAGACTGGCTTATGCAGAGAGGGCACCATCTGTGCCCATCAAACCATTTCCAGAGGCTGGGGGAGGCTACTCCTCCCCAGCCCTTCACACCTATTTCCAAAGGGAGAGTGTGTAACACCCTCTCTCAGAGGAAATCCTTTGTTCTGCCTTCCTGCAACCAGGGTGCCCAGGCTCCAGGGGGGCAGAAACCTGTCTGAGGGGTTGGCAGCAGCAGTAGCTGCAGTGGAGACCCCAGAAAGTTTCTTTGGCAGTACCCGGGCTCTGTGCTGGAGGCCCGGGGATGCATGGAATTGTCACCCCAATACCAGAATGGTATTGGGGTGACAATTCCATGATCCTAGACATGTTACATGGCCATGTTCGGAGTTACCATGGTGACGCTACATATAGGTATTGACCTATATGTAGTGCATGCGTGTAATGGTGTCCCCGCACTCACAAAGTCCTTGGAATTTGCCCTGAACAATGTTGGGGCACCTTGGCTAGTGCCAGGGTGCCCACACACTAAGTAACTTTGCAGCTAACCTTCACCAAGTGAGGGTTAGACATATAGGTGACTTATAAGTTACTTAAGTGCAGTGTAAAATGGCTGTGAAATAACGTGGACGTTATTTCACTCAGGCTGCAGTGGCAGTCCTGTGTAAGAATTGTCTGAGCTCCCTATGGGTGTCAGAAGAGATGCTGCAGCCCATAGGGATCTCCTGGAACCCCAATACCCTGGGTACCTAGGTACCATATACAAGGGAATTATAAGGGTGTTCCAGTGCGCCAATGAGAATTGGTAAAATTAGTCACTAGCCTGCAGTAACAACTTTAAAAGCAGAGAGAGCATTAACACTGAGGTTCTGGTTGGCAGAGCCTCAGTGAAAGAGTTAGGCACCACACAGGGAACACATATAGGTCACAAACTTATGAGCACTTGGGTCCTGGCTAGCAGGATCCCAGTGACACATATCAAACATACTGACAACATAGGGTTTTCACTATGAGCACTGGGCCCTGGCTAGTAGGATCCCAGTGAGATAGTAAAAACACCTTAACATATACTCACAAACAGGCCAAATGTTGGGGTAACAAGGCTAGAAAGAGGCTACCTTCCTACAGTCAGGACCCCAGTGCTCATAGTTTGTGGCCTCTATGTCAGTATGTTTTGCTGTGTTGTCAGTATGCTTGAATGTGTCACTGGAATCCTGCTATCCAGAACTCCAATGCTTATGCTCTCTGTTTCTAAATCTGTCACTATACTCTAGTGATCCCATATTTCACTCCAAATTGACACACTGGACCCCCCTTATAAGTCCCTAGTATATGGTACCTAGTTACCCAGGGCTTTGGGGTTCCAGGATATCCTTATGGGGTGCAGCATTTCTTTTGCCATCCATAAGGAGCTCATACAAACATTTCTTCAGGAGTGCCATTGCAGCCTGAGTGAAATAGTGTAAGCACTATTTCACAGCAATTTTCCCTGTACTAGGTAACTGATAAGTCACCTATATGTCTAACCTTCAGTTCCTGAAGGCTTGGTGCAAAGTTACTGTGTGTGAGAGCACCCCTGCACTAGCACATGTGCCCCCACATTGTCCAGGACCAATTTCCGAGACTTCATGAGTGCGGGGACACTATTATAAGTGTGCACTACATATAGGTCAATACATATATGTAGCTTCACAATGGTAACCCCGAATATGGCAATGTAATGTGTCCATGATTGGGAAATTGTACCCCCAAACTGATTCTAGTATTGGGGGGCAATTCCATGCACCCTGGGGGCTCCACCATGGACCCCCAGTACTGCCAAACCAGCTCTCAAGGTTTCCACTGCAGGCCCAGCTGCTGTCACCTCACAGACAGGCTTCTGCCCTCCTGGCACTTGGGCAGCCCAAACCCAGGAAGGCAGAACAAAGCATTTCCTCTGGGACAGGGGTGTTACACCCTCTCCCTTTGGAAATAGATGTTACAGGCATGGGAGGGGTATCCTCCGAGAGCCTCTGGAAATGCTTTGAAGGGCACAACAGGTGCCCTCCTTGCATAATCCAATCTACACTGTTCGGGGACCCAGTCCCTGCTCTGCACGAAACTGGACAAAGAAAAGGGGAGAGACCACTCCCCTGTCCATCACCACCACAGGGGTGGTGCCTAGAGCTCCTCTGGAGTGTCCCTGGGTTCTGCCATCTTGTTTTCAGGATGGTCAGGGACTCTGTTAGCATCTGAGTGGTCAGTGCCAGCAGGTAACATCACAGACCCCTCCTGATAGGTGCTTACCTGGTTAGGTGACCAGTCCCTTTCTCAGGTCTTATTAGGGTCTCTCCTCTGGTTGTTTCCTCAGATTCAGTTTTGCAAGTCTCCAGAAGGACTCCTCTGCTTCACCTTCCACCGTCGGATCGACCGCATAACTGCTCCAGGAACTCTACAACTTCAACATGCTATCCAAGAGGGCTACTGCAACTCTGTAACTTCAGCTCCTGCCAGCAACTGCAACAGTTTCCAGGTTGTGCATGCTCCGAGGACTGCCTGTCTTCATCCTGCACCAGAAGGACCGAAAGACTCTCCCGTGGAGTGACAGAGTCACTTCCCTGATTCAGCAGGCACCTCTCTGCAGAGATGACCGGTAGTCTGGGTCCCCTCTCCTGACAATGAGCGTGGATCCTGAAACACAGTTTCACTGAAGTGACCCAGACTGTCCAAAGGTCCAACTGTCCAAATGTGGTGGAGGTAAGAGCTTGCCTCCCCCAGGCAGACAGTACCTATATGAACCACGTGTTTTGCAGCTCCCAGGGCTTCTGTGCACTTCTTCAAGGAATCCTTCATGCACAGTGTGGCCCAGGTCCCCAGCACTCTATCCTGCGATGCTCAACTCCCTGAGTTGTCCTCCGGCGGCAGGGATCCTTTTGTGTAGTGCTGTGATGACTGTTATTTGCAACTCCTTTGTCCCGATTTCCAGGGACTCCTGTGGGTGCTGTGTGGTCTTCTGATGGCTCTCTGAAGTGCTGAGAGCCCCCTCTGTCTCCTCAGTTCAAGCTGAGACCCCCAGGTCCCTCCTGGGTCCAGGTAGCTCATTTTCCCACCAAAGACGTCTTTTGAATGAGCCAAGGCTTGTTGGTGGAATCCAATGACGAAAACCAGCCTGCATTCTTCTAATCACCATGGGATATCTCTTGTACCAAGCAGGAACCCGGAGCTGTCTTCTTTGGTGCATTTCTGACTTTTTTTTCCAACCAGATAATCCACTTTTGCACCTTCATCCAGGATAGCAGGAGCTCCTGTTACTCCTGAACTCTTCAGCTGTTCTTGGACTTGGTTTCTCTCTGCAGGTCTTCAGGTCCAGGAATCCATTGTTGGTGTCTTGCAGTCTTGCTTGGTTTTTGCATAATTCTTTATCACGACTTCTAGTGTGTTCTGAGGAAACTTGCTGTACTTTACTTCTGTTTTCCTGGGCTCTGGGGCGGGGTACTTTACTTACCGTTAGTGTTTTCTTACACTCCCAGCGCCCCTCTACACACTACTTTTGCCCAGGTGGGAAGCCGACATTCACATTCCACTATTTTAGTATATGGTTTGTGTTCACCCTAGGCTCATTGTAACCAATGGTGATTTTCACTATTTGCACCATTTTATGATTGTTCACATACCTGATTTTGGTTACTAGTGTATATTTTATGTATAGTACTTACCTCTTAAGGGAGTATAGCCTCTAAGATATTTTTGGCCTTGTATCACTAAAATAAATTACCTTTATTTTTGGTAACACTGAGTTTTGTTTTTCTTGTGTGTGAGTACTGTGTGACTACAGTGGTATTGCAGGAGCTTTGCCCTACCCTACCTTACCCTAGTTCAGCCTTGGCTGCTCTGCCTACAGCTTCGTCTAGACAGCCTGGCTTCTAGACACTGCATACATTTCACTAATAAGGGATAACTGGACCTGGTATAAGGTGTAAGTACCTTAGGTACCCACTACAAACCAGGCCAGCCTCCTACACTTTGAACAAATACCTCAAAGATAATCCACAGGTAACATTTACAGGAAGCCCCTCTTTAAAAGATACTTTGAGTAGGAATGTTATCTTTAGGGATCCCCCAAGGTAACACAACAGGATTTTGTGTGTTGCAGAAAATGCATTAATGTGACTACTTTTAATATTCGTAATACGACAAGATTTACCATCAGAAAGTCTACTTCTTACAATACTGATTATTGTGTGTACTGTTTGAAGTGTCAGTGCGAGCAATGGTATGTGGGTAGTAAAATTCATAAGGCAAAAAAAAAAAAGCTTGAACACCTTAGGACTATAGTGCTCAATATTTTGCAGGACCCAGTCACACGACATTTCGCTAATACAAATTACAGTAATGCTGACTTGGTACACTTTTCTGTGATCGACATCATACCAGTTAACATACAAGAAGGAGACAGAGTGAAGAATTGAAGGAAATTGAAATCAAGATATTTCCTTCAATTAGACACTGTGGCTCTCCAAGGTTTGAATTGTGAGGAAAAAAATTCTAGTAATTTATATGATTAGATAAGTTTCTTATGCAGACCTTCCTTAGACGTATAGTTCTATAGTTTGTTTTATTTTGGATGCATCATTAATTTTTTCTTTATATTATTTTGTATTTTCACAGGTTTTTGCATGAGGTGTGGGTGCGAGCACTGATTAATGCCTGCGGGTCACTCTAACATGGAATGATTACATGAACGATGACACCTTCTACTTTGGTGGTGAATGCCATTTTGGGCTTTATTTCTATTTCTATTAAACTTGCTATATCAGACATAGATTCAAGACACATGTAAAGGTTGACTTTTTTTAAAAAGGTCTCAACATGATTAATATAGAAGTATCTTAAGTGCTTATTCTATACAGCGTAGTAAGTAGTTCCTTGACAGATTGTGCAATTGCAGACACATCAAATGTTTTTGAGTAAATTAGCCCCTATTCATCAGAATATTTGTTTATGCTTCCTAATGATGCATACAGAGCATAGTGATTAACTTTAGATATAATACAATATATCTTTTACAGGAAATTGTTGCAACAGCAACTATATTCAATATTGTAATATGTTTTTTATGGTTAACAGCTATATGTTTCACACATTTAACAACGGTCAAAGATGGCACCCATGTGATAGCAATATCACGTATTCATTTTGTTGTCCTTTTTTTTTATTGAGTATGCAGAGGAGGCTGCAAGCTCCTTTATTGATGTCACTGATGTATAGTAATTGATATATGGGGAGAAGGTTTGGACTTAGTCAACAAGGATCAAGGCCCGGCTGGGTTGAAACGCGTTGGGGATTAATCCCTTCACTGCCAGGCATTTTCCCCCTTCAGGCGCCAGTCCCTTTTTTGGCTATTTTAGGGAGTTCGCGCTTAGACCCTTATAACGTTTTGTCCACATAAGATACCCACGCCAAATTTGCGTCCTTTTTTTTCCATCATGCTAGGGATTCTAGAGGTACCCGGAATTTGTGGGTTCCTCTGGAGGAGACCAAGAAATTAGCCAAAATACAGCTAAATTTTGTTTCTTTCCCAAAAAAATGGGAACAAAGGGCTGCAGAAGAAGGCTTGTGGTTTTTTCCCTGAGAATGGCATCAACAAAGGGTTTGTGGTGTTAAAATCACCATCTTCCCAGCTTTCAGGAACATGCAGATTTGAATCAGAAAACCACATTTTCAACACAATTTTGGAATTTTACTGAGACAGAAGATACGATGTTGAGACGCAGTGGTTATTTGCATATCTCTGAATTTCGGGGACCCCATATTACCATGTGAATTACAGGGCATTTCTCAAATAGACGTCTTTTTTACACACTGTCTTACATTTGGAAAGCAAAAATGTAGAGAAAGACAAGGGGCAAGAACACTTGTTATTTTATTCTGTGTTCCCCCAAGTCTCCCAATAACAATGGTACCTCAGTTGTGTAGGTAGGCCTAATGCCCGCGACAGGAAACGCAACATGGTAACATCACATTTTTACATTGAAATCTGATGTGTTTTTTACAAAGTGCTTAGCTGTGTATTTTGGCCTCTAGCTCAGCCGGCAGCTAGGGAAACCTACCAAACCTGTGCATTTTTAAAGTCCAGACACCTAGAGGAATCCAGGATGGGGTGACTTGTTGGGCTCTCTCCAGGTTCTGTTACCCAGAATCCTTTGCAAACCTCAAAATGTGGCAAAAAAAACACTTTTTCCTCACATTTTGGTGACAGAAAGTCCTGGAATCTGAGAGGAGCCACCAATTTCCTTCCATGCAGCATTCCCCCAAGTCTCCCAATAAAAATGGTGCCTCACTTGTGTGGTTAAGCCTAGTGCTCGCTACAGGAAATGCCCCAAAACACAACATGGACACATTACATTTTCCCAAAGAAAACAGACCTGTTTTTTGCAAAGCATATAGCTGTGGATTTTGGCTTCTAGCTCAGCCGACACCTAGGGAAACCTACTAAACCTGTGTATTTTTCAAAACTAGACACCAAGGGTAATCCAAGATGGGGTGACTTGTGGGGCTCTCACCAGGTTCTGTTACCCAGAATCCTTTGCAAACCTCAAAATGTGGCAAAAAAACACTTTTTCCTCACATTTGGTGACAGAAAGTTCTGAAATTGAGAGGAGCCACACATTTCCTTTCACCCAGCATTCCCCCAGGTCTCCCGATAAAAATGGTACCTCACTTGTGTGGGTAGGCCTAGTGCCCGTGACAGGAAATGCCCCAAAACACAACATCGACAGATCATATTTTCCCAAAGAAAACAGACATGTTCTTTGCAAAGTGCCTAGCTGTGGAGTTTGGCCTCTAGCTCAGCCGGTACCTAGGGAAATCTACCAAACCTGTGAATCTTTGAAAACTAGACACCTAAGGGAATCCAAGATGGGGTGACTTGTGGGACTCGCACCAGGTTCTGTTACCCAGAATCCTTAGCAAACCTCAAAATTTGGCTAAAAAAAACACTATTTCCTCACATTTCGATGACAGAAAGTTCTGTAATCTGAGATAAGCCACAAATATCCTTACACCCAGCATTCCCCAAAGTCTCCTGGTAAACATGGTACCTCACTTGTGTGGGTAGGCCTAGTGCCCGCGACAGGAAATACCCCAAAACACAACATTTTCCCAAAGAAAACAGACCTGTTTTTTGCAAAGTGCCTAGCTGTGGATTTTGGCCTCTAGCTCAGCCGGCACCTAGGGAAACCTACAAAACCTGTGCATTTTTTAAAACTAGACACCTAGGGAAATCCAAAATAGGGTGACTTGTAGGGCTCTCACTAGGTTCTGTTACCCAGAATCCTTTGCAAACCTCAAAATGTGGCAAAAAAAACACTTTTTCCTCACATTTCAGTGATAGAAAGTTTGGAATCTAAGAGGAGCCACACATTCCCTTCCACCCAGCATTCCCCCAAATCTCCCAATAAAAATGGTACCTCACTTGTGTGGGTAGGCCCAGTGCCCACGAAAGGAAATGCCCCAAAACCCTATGTGGACACATCAAAATGATCAACTACAAAACTACCTGTTTTTGCGGGGCAACCTGTGTTTTTGGTCCTGGGCTCAGCAGCCATCTAGGAAAACCTACCAAACCCAAACATTTCTGAAAACTAGACACCCGAAGGATTCCAGGAAGGTGTGACTTGCGTGGATTTTTTAGTGTTTTCTTACCCAGAATCCTTAGCAAACCTCAAATTTAGCTAAAAATATCACATTATTCCCCACATTTCTGAGTGGGATCACCGCAATGGGACAAATTTCCTACCACCCTACATTTCCCTCAGTCTCCCGGTAAAAATGATACCTCACTTGTGTAGGTGGGCCAAGTTCCTGTGACAGGGAAGAGCCAAAAACATGTCAAAATTGAGGGGAAACCAAAGCAGGTCCAAAAGGGCAGTTTGAAAAAAAAAAAAGTTTTTAGAGTGACAAGTGGGGCAGAATTTTTATCGGTATAAATGTGACAATGCTGGGTGGTAGGAATTTTGTGGATTCCTGCAGATTTTGGAAGGTTCCATCACTAAAATGTGGGAAAAATGTGTGATTTTTAGCAAAGTGGGAGGTTCACAGGGCGTTGTGGGTAAGAAAATGGTGCGGGTGCATGTGAAGCACACTATCCTGGACTCACCTAGATGTTTCGTTTTCAGATGTGTCTAGGTCTTGTAGATTTTTCTACATGGCAGCGTCCCAAAGTCCAAAAAGTGCAGCCCTCACCATTTTAAGTGGGACGATTTTGAGAGTTAGACAAGCTTCCATGGCCCAAATATAAAACCTAAACCCAAAATAATCAAATGTCCTCTTGCTTGCTGTGGGATAAGATGTTTTAGTGTGCGGGGGGAGATGTGAAGAACTGTTACTCCCTTCAGTTGGGTTTGGAGCCTAACCATGCCCATACTGGTTGGTATCCACCACTCTTCTATTTTTTTTTTTTATTCCCTGGCATCTAGTAGGCTTTCTGCCCCCCCAGGGAGTGGATCGGGGTAATTGCCCCATCTGCCCACCGGTGGGCAGAACAACTTTGTCCCCACATTTTTGGGGTGGGGGTATGGCCATACCCCCACCCTCTTTTTTTGAAAAAAAAAATCTTCCCTGGTCTCTAGTGGGCTTTATGCCCCTCTTGGGGGCAGATGGGCCTCACAAAAATAGGACGATCTGCCCCCAAGGGGGGCAAATGTGGCCAACAGTACTGTGCCCCCGTGGGGAGCGACCCTTGCCCAAGGGGCTGCCCCCCAAACAAAACACAAACACTAATCCCTGGTGCCTAAGTGGTTTCTGCCTCCCCGGGGGAAGATTGGCCTAATAGAAATAGGCTGATCTGCCCCCAAAGGGGGCAGAAATGGCCTAACATAAATTTGCTCCCTGGGGGAGCGATCCTTGCCTAAGGGGTCACTCCCCTAGCATGAAATTAGCGCAAAAATAAATCCCTGGTGCCTAGTGGTTTCTGCCCCCCTTGGGAGCAGATCAGATTGATAAAAATAGGCCGATGTGCCCCCAAGGGGAGCAGAAATGGCCTAAAATAAATTTGCCCTCCAGGGAAATGACCCTTGCCTAAGGAGTCACTCCCCTTGTGTGAAATTGATGCAAAAATATAAATATCCCTGGTGTCTAGTGGTTTCTGTCCCCCTTGGGAGCAGATCGGCCTAATTAGAATAGCCGATGTGCCCCCAGGGGTGGCAGAAATGGCCTTAAAATAATTTGCCCACCTGTGGAGAGACCCTTGCCCAAGGGGTCGTTCCACTCATGACAATAACAAAACAAAAAAACTCCTTGGTGTCTAGTGGGCATTTCTGCTGCCCGATCGCTTCACGATCGGTTAGCAAAAATGCTCAGATACATCAAAGGAAAGAAAAGGCCTTTCCTTTCCATTTCTGCTGCCCGATCGCTTCACGATCGGTTAGCAAAAATGCTCAGAGACATCAAAGGAAAGAAAAGGCCTTTCCTTTCCATTTCTGCTGCCCGATTGCTTCACGATCGGTTAGCAAAAATGCTCAGAGACATCAAAGGACAGAAAAGGCCTTTCCTTTCCTTTGATGCCTCTCCGTTGGTGGGAGCGCCCTCTGATGAGGTCAGCACAGATCGCGCGCTGTCATCAGATGTCATTGGGAGAACAGGGGGGCGGCATCCCTGCCCATGGGAGGGGGATGCTTTTCCAGTGCTCCCCCCGAGGGCCCATAGCAGGACGTAACAGTTACATCCTTGCACCCGAGTGGTGTGTAGGAAAGTGCCATCTTCCTTGGCATGTTACCCCCATTTTTACCTGTATATTAGTATGTTTTTGCCTGTCTCACTGGGATCCTGAAGGTCAGGACCCCCGTGACCCCAGTGCTCATAGTTTATGGCCTAATGTGTGTGTGTCTGTATAGTGCTTGACTGTGTCACTGAGGCTCTGCTAATCAGAACCTCATTGCTCATGCTCTCTCTGCTTTTAAGTTTATCACTGTAGGCTAGTGACTTAATTTACCAATTTCAATTGACACACTGGACCCCCCCTTATAAGTCCCTAGTATATGGTACCTAGGTACCCAGGGCCCTGGGGTTCCAGGAGAGCCATATGGGCCTTGTCCCCTGCTCCGGCGCGAAACTGGACAAATAAAGGGGAGTAACCACTCCCCTGTCCATCACCACCCTAGGGGGGGTGCCCAGAGCTCCTCCAGTGTGTCCCAGACTTCGGCCATCTTGCTTTGCAAGGTGTGGGGGCACTCTGGAGGGCTCTGAGTCTCCATTGCCAGCAGGTGATGTCAGAGACCCCTCCAGATAGGTCCATACCTGATAAGGTAGCCAATCCTCCTCTCTTAGGGCTATTTAGGGTCTCCCCTGTGGGTTCTCTTCAGATTCTGCTTGCAAGATTCCTTCAGGAATCCTCTGCAACTACTACTTCATTCTCTGACCTCGGATCAACCGCAGCCTGCTCCA
Organism: Pleurodeles waltl; assembly: GCF_031143425.1. Lineage (NCBI taxonomy): Eukaryota > Metazoa > Chordata > Amphibia > Caudata > Salamandridae > Pleurodeles > Pleurodeles waltl. The sequence goes on from NC_090447.1 coordinate 851,963,053, forward strand.
GGAATCTCTGTAACAGCAACAAAGTATCCACAAGGGATACTTTTCCTCTGCAATTTCAGCTCCAGCCAGCAACAGTGTCCACGATGTGCACGCTCTGAGGACTCCCTGTCTTCATCCTGTCTTCATCCTGCACCAGAAGGACCAAAGAAATCTCCTGTGCTCAAGCAGGCACCTTCCAAAACGATGGCCGGTACCTTTGGACTCCACTCACAGCAACAAGCGTGTTCCTAAGGACACAGAGGTTGGACCCCATCGACATAGACTGTCCTGAGGTCCTGCTGATACAATTTGGAGGAGGTAAGCCCTTGTCTTCCCTGAGAGTGACAGAACCCCTGTGTACTGCATCTTCTTCACCTCCTGAGGCCTCTGTGTACTATTTGCAAAATTCCTTCATACACAGCCTGGCCCTAGTCCCCAGCACTCCATCCTGCAACGCTCAACTTGCTGAGTTGTTCTCCGGCGGCGTGGGACCTTCCTTTGTTGTGCTGTACCAACCGTGTTTTGCACCTCCTTTGTCCCCATGTCCTGGGATTCCTGTGGGTGCTGTCTGGCATCATGAGTGCTCTCTGAAGTGCTGAGAGTCCTCTCTTCCTCCTCACACAGAGTTGAGGCCCCCAGGTCCCTCCTGGGTCAAACCAGCGACATTTTGATGCAAAACACACTTTTGTCGTAACCAAGGCTTGTTGTCGACTTCCAACACAAAATCACGTCTGCATCCATCTTCACATCGTGGGACTTCCTTTGCATCATGCAGGAACCCGCTGGCTTCTTCCTAGGGTGAATTCCTGCAGGCTTCGTCCAACCAGGGACTCTTCTTTTGCATCCTCTACTGGGTTGGCAGGGGCTATAGCTCTTCCTGGAACTTCTTTCGACTTCTGGACTGGTTACTGCAATATCCCAATCACAATGTGTAGTGTGTCCTAATGAAACTTGCAGTACTTTATTCCTGCTTTTCTGGGCTCTGGGGTGGGATAATTTACTTACCTTTCCTGTATTCTTACTCTCCCAGCGATTCTGCACACACTACACTTGTCTAGGGGGGAATTCGTGATTCGTATCCACTTTCTTAGTATATAGTTTGTGTTTCCCGCTAGACCTATTTTCTCCCATTCCATTCTGTAGCATTTCCTATTTTTTCCACTGTTCTATGACTATTTACTTGCCTAATTTTGGTGTCTAGTGTATATATTGTGTATAGTACTTAACTCCAGAAGGAGTATTGTCTCTAAGATATTTTTGGTACTGTGTCACCTAAAATAAATAACTTTATTTTTGGTAACACTGAGTATTGTCTTTACTTGTGTATAAGTACTGTGTAACTATAAGTGGTATTGCATGAGCTTTGCATGTCTCCTAGTTCAGCCTAAGCTCCTCTGCTATAGCTACCTCTATTAGCCTAAGCTGCTAGAACACTACTACATTTCCCTAATAAGGGATAACTGGACCTGGTATAAGGTGTAAGTACCCAAGGTATCCACTACAAACCAGGCCATCCTCCTACACAGTGCAAACGAGAATGTAGTTGTTACATCCTGGGCACCCAAGGGGCTAAGCATCAATAAACCAAGATCTTTCATAACATCAGAAGCTGTGTCTGTCCGGGCATATCTGTGTTGCATGTATACTGTTCTTTGATTTGCACGGGCTACTGGACCTGAGCCCGGTCTGCTAATTACAGCCGAGGAGCAATGGGGAACTCGTTGTGGATTTTTGGTCAAATATATATATATATATATATATATATAAATATATATATATATACACACACACAAATATATACCATAAGAACGCCAAAGAAGATGGGTACTTTGGGTGTATATCAAAGCAGCACATTTTATTCCAGTAGATTTGATTGAACCACTGACGCATTTCTTTCGGCTTTGAATACCTTTTTCAAGGTGAGCGTGCCCCACCACCATTAAAGAATATAAACAAACACAAATGTTAACATTGAAAATATACAACTCAGCTTTGACAGTTCACCACAGGCAATATGCTAAGTGCATCATCAAAAATTAAGTTCCCAAAGTGCAACTGATGGACCTATGAAGTTGGCACAAGATTTTGGGATGAAATTAATTGATAATCCCTATAATATAAGGTTACCACCATTATGAGAAAATTGGAAATACAATTTTTGGATGTAACGCTGTAGATAGAGGACCACGTGGTGCACTCTACTGTAGACCACAAGGAAACAGCTGGGAATAGCATACACATTACAATAGTTGTCATCCTAGGAATTTGGTTAATAGGATACCCTATGGGGAAATGCTTAGCATTAAGAGGGTATGCAATAAGGAAAGTGATATTTTTTTAACAGAAAACCCAGATGGGCAGAGATTTAAGGAGAGCGGCTACACTGCTAAGATTTTGAATTTAGCAGAAAAGAAAGTCCAACCCCTGTCAAGAAATCAACTTCTTTATCCTAATTCGATAAAACACTGAAGGAGGAATGAGTTTGCTTGATTACTACCCTCAATGCTACCTCTATGGAGATCAGAGGTTTGATGTGTAAGCAGTGGTCTATTTTGAGGAATTATGCAGTGAATGGCTCTGATCTGCCTTAACGGCCTTCTATATCATATAGAAAAGGGAAATCACTAGAGGAAAATTTGACACATAGCTTTTATACTCAAGGAAATAGACAGGAGTCATGGTTGTCCAAAATTAGTGGATTTTTCAAACGCGGTCATTGCAAGGTGTGTAGATATGTCCCCACCATCAAATGGTCATGAAAGAATAACTTGAGCTTTGAACTGTGCATCGGATTTCTGTGTTTATGTAATACAGTGTCCCTGCAATTTAACGTATATTGGCAGCACTATTTTTCAATTGAGGAAGCAAATTCTTGAACATCCGTGGGCAATAAGGAATGTGGATCAAGCCTACCCCGTAGCAAGAAATTTGTCATTAGAACATCAATGTGATGTGTCCCAATTGAGATTTTTAACCACTGACAGAAAAAACAGGAATGCACAAGGAGGAGATAGGATCAGATTGCTGAGACAACTGAAGTCCAGATATATTTTAGACTTGCAAACCAAATTCCCTGCAGGCCACAACTGGGATGAGGAATTAGAAGTACATGTTGGCTGAATTCATATGACCATGTTTACTTATGTGGTGAGAGTGCATTTTATGTTTTCTTCTTTAGTGTCTGAGTTGTCTTCATGTCACAATTAAGGGGATCCAGATATATTAATATATATTTTTTAATATATTTTTTTATTTTTTCTATGTCATCTTAGATTGGTTATGGTATTTATGAGACGTCTTAGGGGATCTGTGACTGGAAGGGTGAGTCACTATTACAGAGGATTTGTTTCTAGATATTAGAGTGCATTTATATCACTATCATGTTGATTTATGAGTAACTAGCCTCTACTGAACAGAATAATACTTGTCTATGCCTACTTGGGCACAATCTTTCATGTGGACACTAATATAATGAATTGAAATACAACTCCCAATTTAGATTAGGATTCCTGATGGCCCTATATTTTGGAATTACATTTTCACTGGATTCCTAATAGTGTTTGAGCTTCCTGTGACCCGGTAGCCCCACATTATGAAATGTGGATCACATTGCCCATTAACACATCAGTGATCGGTCTGTTTTGTTGTTTGTAAATTATTATTTATTTGCAATATATTTTCTAATTTTGTGTTGTGGAAGATATTTGTATTGGTTCTATATTAAGAATCAATTGCACTTTGGGAACTTAGGGGTATATTTATACTCTATTAGCGCCGAATGTGCATCAAAAATTTTGATGCACATTCGGTGCAAACTGTGCACCATATTTAAACGTTGACGCCCGAGCCCGCGGACGTCAAAATTCCTCCGTGTGCGTCATTTTTTGGATGCGGGAACTGCCTTGCGTTAATGACATGCAAGGTAGGCGTTCCTGCCCAAAAAATGACTTTATGGCCTGTGCGCCTTATTTATACTCCAGCGTCATTTTGATGCACAGGAGGGGGCGGGTCTTAAAAAATGGCGCACAGCCTGATGTGCGCCGTTTTTTAACACATGTGTGAGGGCAGGCGTTAAGGGACCTGTGGGCTCACTTCCATGGTCTCTGAGTCCAGAGGTGCCCTTCCCTGCCCCTAGGGACACCCCCTGTCACCCTCGCCCACCCCTGAGGACACCCATGGATGGGGGGACCCATCCCAGGTAAGTACAGGTAAGTTGAGGAAAGTATTTTTTTTATTTTTTTTAAAGTGGCATAGGGGGGGCTAATTTGGGCCCCCCTACATGCCACTGTGCCCAATGACTATGCCCAGGGGACAGAAGTCCCCTGGGCATGGCCATTGGGCAAGGGGGCATGACTCCTGTCTTTGCTAAGACAGGAGTCATTTCAATGGGGGTCGTACATCACAAAATGGCGCAAGTCCGGTTTGAGGCATGATATTTGCCTCAAACCTGACTTGCACCATTTTTTGACACACAACCCCCATTTTCCCCTACTCTGGCGCTGCCTGGTTTGAGTCATTTTTTTTTACTCAGACCAGTCCGCAGCACCGGCTAACGTCATTCCTTAAATAAGGCGCCCGCCTGGCTCATAGGATTGGCGTTAGCCGGCAGTAACATTTTTGACACAAACCAGCGCCGGCGCTGGTTTGCGTCAAAAGGTATAAATATGGGCCTTAATTTTTATTGAGGCACTTAGTATATTGCCAGCGGGGATTTGTTAAAGTTGAGTGGTATGTTTTCAGAGTTCACAGTTTTGTTTGTATATATTTTTTAATGGTGGCAGGGCACACTCACCTTGAGAAAGGCATCTAATGGTGAAACTTGTTGGTGGTTCGGATATAATCTGCTGAAATAAAATACACTTCTTAGATATACACCGGGAGTCCTGCCTTTCTTGCGGTACCGGAGCATCGTCCACATGCAAGGGGGTCTTGCACCCACTACAGAGCACCACACGAAAAGTGGATGTAACCCCTTCCCACTTAGGAGAATATGTTATATAAATAAAGGATCAATAAACGTATTTACACTACATTGTATTAAGTTCTTATCATCTTTAATTTATGACTATAAATATATATTAATAGTCATAAATGTAAAAAAGCAAATAATTCATACAATGCCAATAAATATGTGTATTAATTATGTTACACCATATATAGGTATTTATATAAACACAAATATATATGTGTGTTTTTGTGTTTAAGTATATATTTATATTAGTATTAATGTCAATGGAATTTATTTAATTTACATTATATATATTTATATGTTAAAATACTTTACATTTATGACTTTAAACTATTTATTGTTTAAAAAATAGATATTATTGTATATTTTACCAATAAGCTTCAGAGGTGCATGACTGCTTCCCACACCTGCCTTGGCCATAAGTCCAAACCAGCTTTAAGTCAGATCATCAGCTGTAGGCAGGAATAGGGAGACAAGCCAAAAAGTCACATGAAATTGGCTATTGTGGAGCCTAGAATGACCAGCCCCAACAACTGCTATTTAGACCCATTGATGAGAAAATAGAATTTGAGGTAGATAAAGATTGGTGTCAATCCATAAATCACTTTTACTGGCTGTTGGTATACTTTAGTCTGCATGCCCATTCGATCACTACCCTCTTTGGAATGATGACAGGCCAGCAGTACTTTCTACTTTTCCATTCTATCCTGTCCTTCATTCTGACAGTGATGACATCATTACCTGATTCACCTTAGGCCACCCCCTTGAGAGCTGGGGGAAGGGAGTTCGTTAGATGTTGGCTGTTTGGCTACCAGGTATAGGATACATATGAACGTTTTGTTGAATTGTAGAACACGGATGCACTTCATCTTTAATATCCTAGTTTTCACGAGACACTTGTCAATCTTGTTTGGGTCTCCTGAGTCACTGTTCAGTGTTCCTCACTGGCAGTGCTACTGTTTCTTACATACCTTAAAACCTTTCTGTAAAAGTAATACTTAGGTGAGCCTCACAGCGTTTGTGTTGTTTGCACTCTTTCAAAATAATTTTAAAATAAATACATATATACATACAGGAACACACCTTCAGGAATACTAAAATATTCACACGCTCCGATTATGATTTTTGGCTGGTAAATACAGCTCGAAGTCGGTTGTATCAGTTCTTTTCAGCCTTTTCATCCTATTTAGATATTATTTTGATAATCTAGTAATAAATGTTTTTTTTTGTTTAACTTCTGTTTTATTGGGTTAGCAGCGAAAAGAACAAACAAGGCATCATTGATACAAACATTGATTTTACAACAAAAAGAAAAAACGAGAACTCATTAATACAAATATTTCCTGCACTGCGAGCATCGTTTCTGCTAGTAATTCTGCAGTCTACCTCGAGGAACAAAACGGCCCGACACATCTCTGTGAATTACCAGGAGATGCACGGCATTGCTATGTCATTCTCCGATACTACGGCCACTGCACCTTCCGGTAATACTGCAGGTATTTTCACAAGGCTGAGGGGTGAAAGAAAGATCAGTAACCAAATTACTGCACATGTTTGGCTCTACAGTTAGGACTCATATCCTAATTAGGGCCACGGTGTTGTAATTGTAATTGTATTTATATAGCGCTTACGACCCCATAGGAGGCATCATTCGCTTTTCGGCGAGTGGCAGGCTACTCCGGAACTCAAAACGATTAGTGGTGGATTAGCTTAGGGAAATATGAGTATAGTATTAGTATGTTGATTTGAACAGAGGATATGTGAGATTCTTAGTAGGTTTGAATAGAATAATGGAGGGATAGAGGAGGGAAGAATCCAGAAGTGTTTATTTGGAGTTTATAGTAATAGGATGAGGTTTGGGATGAGTAAAGAAGTACACAGAAAGTCAAGTAATAAGAGGGCAACATCTGTGCAAACTAACCTTCAAGATCATCTCAGGGTCTTAAATGAACGACCTTTCTAAGTTATCACTCAGCTCGCCTTCACAAAACATCAACTCCGCAAATTTAGTTGGACTTTGAGCTCAAAGGATTCATACGTTCAGGAAGTCATAGGCTCAGAAAACGCATTGGTTTAATTACTGGTGGTGTTTACCTGCAAATATGAGCGTGGCTCCAGCTGAACAGGTTACTTTAGCCTTTGTTCTGTCCGAGCCACCAATCGTCGAGCACTTCATGCCAATCAGTGCAAGTATAGAACCAAACACGCTCAAGCACACAGCAGCAACCATGAGTGCTCTGCATGCCTGGATGTAACCTGTAATAACAACAGCAGGAATTAAACAGTGCGCCACAGGAGTACACGTACACATGCTCCATGCTTGTTCTCTAAATTATAAGCATAAAATGCTGCATTTAAAATGTGCACACTTCTCTCTTACCGATACTGGAATGATGATCAAGAACGGCAAGTCAGGAAAATACAATGTCAGCATTCAGTTTCAGCAAGTGTACAATTATCAACAGGAAAAAAAAACTGGGCTGGAGAATGCTGTGGAGGATACCGCAATGGACAAAGTCGACAATTACGAGTTCAATTAACTGGAGGTGTGAACGAATTGCTTGATTCCAACCATATACTCATAGTAGAGAGAGTTCGAGGGTAATTTCTGGCAAATTCCATCCATTTCTTGTTTTATATCAAAACATTCTTGCCTATTTCCTGATCCACTAAAGGAACAATTATCCATCATTTTTGTTTCAAGATTTCCACAGGGTGCATTTTTATGATAAACAATGATGTTGTTATTTTTATTTATTTATTTGCTTATTTATTTAAAAGTTTTGGAAAACATATCTGAGTAGCTCAACTTTCACAAGTTTACTGAGTTTCAGTTCTTAGAGTGTGATTGATGGCATCCCACATTATTGCTCTCTGGACTCCAAAAGATCTGTCTCCTTGGTTTGTGCTTTTGTGAGTTTGTCAATCACATATGCATATGCATATGGTTACGCAAAATGGAAACTTTTGGAAGGAGTGAAGGAAGGCTCCTCCTTCTGTGGGTATCCTGCATGTGAGAAATGTGATTGTTGGTTGACTGGGTAGCTTGGCACAAAAAGCAGTCAGGCTGAACTTAGAGGCAATGAGTAAAGTATTTATGCAGCCCACAAACAGTAATAAAGTGGAAACACAGCACTAGAATCCAAACCAATTTAGACAAATAGAGTACATTTTAATAAATTATTTGACACTAAAATGAAAAAATCTAATTAGTAGAACTACAGTTATACAGTTTTAAAGTTTAAGTTTCAAAATAGCAACTAAAAGATAAAAGCGCCAACCGCGGACATTTGGCCATGTTACACTGGGGCAAAGTCAAAAGTTAAGGCCAACCACAATGCACGGTTCAGATACAAGAAGTAGATTGGGTGCAGTCAGCGCTTACCTTCAGACTTAAAACAATTTTGAAGAGAAAATGTCTGAGAAGGTAGAAGATCAGAGAGGCAAGTCTGCAGGGGTGTCCGAGGAGGGAGTGTCATTGTCGGACAGCCGTGGACCAAAGCCACCATTAAGATTTTTACCTTTGGATTTAGTCATTGAGATGGAAGTCAAACATCTCCAGCATGACGAGGTAGAAGGCTGTAGTAAACGACAGTGCCAGGAGGCTGGATACCCTTTGGGTGAAGGACCTCTGAAACAGATTTACTGCTGGAGTGAAGAACGTAGCAGGAGAAGCCTTGAAGTCAATCCGACTAGTGATGCACCTTGGGCAGACAGGTGAGCAGGTTGGTCCCTGTCTCCTCCTGGTTTTCAGAGCACTTTTTTGCAAACATTTTTTAACTCCTCAGTTTTGATAAATGGCCATCTGAGCACCTTCAGCACCAAAACCCAGGGTCTAGGAGCGGAGGTTCCAAGTGGTGAGAGCCTGTTATGTCTCAGAACAGATGGCCATGAAACTAGCCTTGGAACTCTGAGGTGGAGGTGAGGTTGCAGGACTCTATAGCAGGGCTGTCCTCTGAGGGCTCAAAGCAGTCTCCAAGTAGAAAAGCAGTCCTCTGAAGTACAGTAACAGATTGGCAGAGTGCACAGCAGGACACAACAGTAGGCACTCCTCTAAGAGTCCTTCCGCAGGTCCAGTTGTGAACTGAAGGGTGGATCTGAGAGCACTAATTTTATACTCTGGTGCCCTGCCCCTAGAAGGGTCGAGATGTTTCTGGAAAGGTTCTATGAAGTTCAGAGAGTTTCCTGCCACCCCTGCCCTGGCTCCAAGCTGCCTAAACTGACAAGACAAGGTTGCAAGGTCTATTCTGAGGAGAAATGACACATCCTATTCAGGTGCAAGTGGGACTGAGCTCAGCTCCGCCCTCCATCCTGCCAGTTGATAGCCCATTGAGGCTCAGCTAACCCCATTATTGTGTGACTGTCTGCTAAGAATTCACAATGTCTGCCAGCTACATCCAGTAATGTGACACAAGACAGCTTCAGGCACAGAGGGCTTTGGGCATGAAAATGCCACCTTTCGAAAAGTGGAATTTAAAAAAATGTAATGATAAATCCAACTTTACCATTAAAGCGGGTTTAGCACTACAACTCCATAGGTACCAAACATGACATCTCATTTAGAAATTCATCTTATTAAATGTAATAAGGAATCCCCAATGTTTTCCTGTGGGAGGGGTAGGCCTCACAGTAGTAAAAAAAGTATTTGAGGGCTTTCACTACCGGGACATGTAAAACTTAAGGCACATGTCCTACCTTTTAATTACACAGCACCGTGCCCGAAGGGCTACCTAGGGCCTAACATGGGGTAACTTATATGTAACGAAAGGGGAGTCTAAGGCTTGGCAAGGAAGTTAAAATGCCATGTCGACATGGCAGTGTTACACTGCATTCAAGCTGCAATGGAAGACCTAGAACATGTCTTGGAGGTTATTTAAGTGGGTGGCCAAAAAAGTGCTGCAGGCCCATCGTTCAGCCAGACTTCAGTTTGCTATGATGACATGATTGTGATCACTAAGAAGAGTTGGAAGTTAGTAGTCCTAATTACTGCATGCACCTGAGCTGTGAAGGAAAGGTTTGAGTTAAAACGTATCTCAAGATTTCTTGCTTTCACGGAAGATGATGAGGGAGGGCTAGGCACTCTATATGGAAAACAGATGTAGGGTCTTTGGACTATTCAGATTGGAAAATGCCACTAACGGCTCTCCGGGAAATAGTGATTCCCTGGGAAATAATGATTACATCCCAATTTAAGCTCAGCCAATTCATTTACTTACGCCAAGTGTACTTTCAAAGAAGTAGTCCATGGCAAACAGGAAGAGACCCCTTCTTGGAATGTCTGAGATGCTGAGTGGATGACAGAGACTTTCTCCACAAGGCATGGGGATGCGGTGTGGTGCAGCAATTCTGTGAGTACATGACTTGGACTTGATCTGCGCTATCAGAACTCCAAGTCTAAGATGCCAATATAAAAGTTAGAGAGTGCAGATGTGAGCACCAGAAGATATGGGGATCATGGTTGGCATATTTTTGTTTTGCCCACAATGCATACTACACCCTAAAGAAATGATATTCAGATGACATTTCCAGTGGAAAAAATATTTTAGGAAATTTAAAAAGGAAATTGTTGCAGTTCTTGTAACATTTGCAGACATTCCTGACAAAGTTTGTGTTTGTTGAAGGCAAACGCACGGTAAACCACAATCAAAACAATTTGACTTGTGAAAAAACAGAAACGAGTGATCTAGTATAATGTTTTAAATTGGCTCTTCACTTAATAGCTGAAGATCACTTTGACTTGTGTATATGCCAGATCATTTGTGAATATTGTATTGACAAACTAGATGATAATAAAATACCTGCAAGAGGCTTTATAAGTTAGAAATGTTTCTATTCCTCCTGAGCTTGAAAACATCAATGTCTATGAAAGTATTCTCATACAGACATTACATTCTCTTCCAAGCAGTTGTTAGAATGCAGACCATAAATAGGAAATGATCTCTTTCTAAATTATTAAAAGGTCTACAGGTAACATTGTACATTTGCCTTTGAATATCAGGGAGACTATTGAAACTTTAGATGTAGACCGAGAGTAAGAAGAACCATTAGTGGTTCTAGTACATGGAATGCCTACTAAAGATAAAAATGTCAGGAACTGATTAGCATTGACAAGGTTAAGAGAGTTTTGCAATTTCATAAACTTGAAAATGTGTTTTACAAAGATGTGGATGTAGAGGATCATGTTACATGTGTCAGAACAGATACTTCCACTTCATTTGCTTGTGGTCAGTTTGAAAAAGTTGACTTAGGCCAAGCAGAAGAAATATAAGAACACTACACCATTCATCCTCTACACTCATGAGATCAGAGAGGTGATGCTTTAGAATTATATCAAATGAAGCAAGCAAAAAAGGACCCAGTAAGTATTTTGGATCCCAAATGGAACGTCAAGGTTTAAACTTTGGTGGTAAAGAAACTAGAATCACTAGAGAAAGCGGTTTTACATAATGCTGGTTTAGAAGAGCACTCTAAAGCTCTGTAAAAACTGCAGAATAATTTTGCGACAAAATCTCAAGGTCGAGGAGGGATTAGTCAACGGTGCAATGGGATATGTGATAGATTTCATCACATATCCTAATAAACTAGAATATGCATACATTTTGATGACATTTGATCACATAGAAGAGAGCAAAAGTTGGCAAATGTACTTTATTTTTCTGTAGGTAAAAGTCTTCTGTGCAAAAAGGCCACAGTTTTCTCTGGGCTTCTGCTGCAACAATTCACATTCTCAAGCATTACCTTTGGAAACAGCAATAATAAATAAAAGTCAGTCTTCAAAGCAGGCACGTCTTATGTTGCTTTATCACGGGTTGGGTCACTATCAGGATTGTAACTTCTTAAATTTTATGAGAGCAGTGGGAATGATGACATGTGTGATAGAATACAATTGTTTGAGAGGTCTGTATGCTCCTCATCTGGGCCGATATCCCATTGTTGAAAAACATGAACGTTATAGGAAACAAAAAAAGGCTGAAGTTGCGGATTGTTCAAAAGTTTCAAAAGAAAGTAAAGTATCTACAAAGGTTTTAAAAAAGATGAAAACTGATGAAGTGGAGGATGCCTTAGGTTTTGCATTTCGAAACAGTTCAGGGGTTTCTTGACTGTAATGTAGTAGTCAGTGTTGTATTCCACTTATAACCAGTGGTTGAAAACATTAAAGAAAATAAATTCAACCTTTTGTGCCAAGCTTTCACAACTCTACACTGGTTAGTTAAAGCTGAAAAGCATGTGTGTTCTTCAATCACATTAATACAATATATTATTGATCACTGTAACAGTGATTCTCTGTTCTGTTTGAACAGGATGCACAGAAATGTGTAATGGTAGTGCTAAATGTACTAGAAAATTAGGGAATTGCAATTATTGATTTGTTTGGAACAAGCTATTCATGGAGTCATGAATGTGTTAATTGAGGTGCCAGAGAGCCCACAGCCAGATGGCTACACTCTAGTGTAGCTCTACCGGCCAGGTGATAACATCTGTAATTTATTCTGCAATCCGACATCCTCCACCAACTAAATCACACACCACAATATTTAACAACAAGAACTGCATTCTTGCACCCATTTACGGCCCCCCACAAAGTGCTGCGGGACAAGGAAAAAAGCACCAAACATGCGGTCAGTTCCGGCTGACTGTGCTGGCTACGCTGAAGCTGAGAGAAAGAGGCTGTGCCTTATGGTGCTCTGAGCGACTATGTGCCTCATGAGCGCTGCAGCCCTGTGACGACCGACCAGCCACTAACTGAAGGAACGTGTGCCCCTGGATGATGTGGGGGCTGAGACTGCAGAGGCCTACACTGAGAGCATCCCAGGTGGCCTAGTGAAGTGCTGTGGACTGCGTTATGGGGACCCACTGATACTGACGGTTGTGCGACCGCTTGTGACCCCATGTGTTGCTGGAGGGCCTGTATGTGGCCGAATGGAGAGACTGGGCCTTTGCTGACTGCCTACCTGCCCTTGTGAGTATCTATGGCTCGTGATCACCTGTGGCCTGTGCCTGCTGGTGTGGTGCGCTGTGAAACCGTCCTCAGGAGTGTGGACTTCTAATGTAAACTGGGAAAGTCCAGAGGGGGCAAGACTACTTTGTGCACACCCGCTGCCATGCCAGGGAACAAGGAAAGCAACTGCTGGTTATTCCCCCAGTGGAGTAGGGCTCGCTGGGCCTCCTCTTACAGTTACTGTTGGTGAGGCCTGGTCATGAGCTCTGCTGCTATGCACTACCTGTGAGCCCATAAACCCCACCATTACACTTGATAGAGCACTCTAGGAATGCCCGAGAGCATGCCCTGGTGGTCTGGTGCCGCAATAAGCGTCTGCCCTGTTTAAATGGTCTGTACTGCCTGTGGCACCCTAGCCTTAAGTGTAGAGCACACAGGACACTGCACTGCAGTTTCTGGAGGCCCGTGTGCCCCATTACTGTTCCTCTGACTGCTGAATTGCAGGGCACAGTCTGTTTTCCATCTGATAACATAGGCAGACAGAGACAACTGCACTACCTACAGGATACATCGCCCGACGATATTCGTCACAGCTACTGAGTATTGCATGCCAGCCTTTTTTGGACTGTTACGGGGATATGCGCATGTTGGCCGAGCCCATGGTTGAGGTGGGTGAGTGAAAGTTGGAGCGCACTGTCAATTGGCCCAGGCCCTCAGTGATAGCTTCAGCAAGATCATAGTGGCGTTGAGGTCCAGGGTACTATCTGAGACTTAGTACGTACAGGTGTTCGCAATAAAACACAGGGCCAACTAGGGGAAGACAGACTGACGCCAAACGCATCTAAAATTATATACCAGGTGCTTCGCTGGACCAGCAAGGTTGGGCCCTCCGACTCAGGAGCAGGCATGTGGCTCACAAGGAACATGTGAACTGGAATTTACTTTACTGGCGATGCAGAGCAGTCTCCAATCTATTGATGGAAAAATAGATACTTTGACTATCCAAATGGATTACATGTCTACAAAACTAGACAAACAGTCCACCCGCCTCGCAGAAGTAGAACAGTGGATATGTAAGGCAGAGGATGACTTACAATCTGTTGGCACCAAATGTCTAAATTTTGAAAAAAGTACTAGCAGTGAACCAAGCAAAGAATGAAGACTTGGAGGTGCTGTCACACTGCAATAATCTACAAATTATTGGGGTGCCTGAATCAGCAAACACAGGCAGAATGGAGACATATGTTGAAACAATTCTGACCTCCATTTTTTGGCTCCAATATTCTATCACAACTACTGATCGTGGAAAGGCACATTCCTCTCTCATGACCCAGCCACTACCTGGTGCATCTCCACGCCCAATCATTGAGAAACTATTTAATTTTAATTACTGTAACAGAGATGCGGTGCTCTGAATGGCGTGTGACAGAAAAGACATAGAGGTAATAAGATCTCATTTTACTCTGACTTCTCAATGGACCAGGTGGCCCGTCGGGAATTCCTACATATAAAGATACTCTTGACAACATTTGGCATTCAATATGCCATGCTATAGCCAGAGCATCTTCAGACTCCAAAGGCTTCCAGAGACTTGATCAAATCCCTCTCACAATGGAAACGAGATTGACCAGCAGATGAACCAGATGGGGATGAACTGTAAATCACTACATGGATGAGTCTCCTTCCACAATACAAGACGGACTCCTGTTTATCTGGAACTATTGCAAAACATGCTCTTCACTATTTGGAAGGCAGTTTCTCCCATTTGCCTAAGGGATGTGTGTGGATGGCGATGCACGCTATCCTTTTCTCCCAGCCACCTCTGTTCATATGCAGGGCTAATGGGATTCTGGCGATCCCTCAAGGTTGAGCACCCCTGATGGGCTTGATAAGTAGAAATACTATTTTCAAGCTCTGTTTGATTTTTTCAACTTGTTGTTGTACGACTGTCTTTAGCACTTTTCGCATGCTGAAGTGGGTTGGGAGGTTGGGAATTGTTTGTTCTATGGCATCATATATGTAGCACCCATGTTATCCAACATTTCATGCACCACGCAACGTTTTACAGTCATCATCTAAAATCCACTGTGCTTTCACAATCATGATGTCCCACTTTGGGGTTAAGGTGACCCTGCTCACATGGAATATAAGCAGGCTGAATGATCCCTGAAAAATTAGACTTGTACTCCTCTGCTTGGACTGACATGGGGTGCAGATTGCACTCCTACAATAGACACATCTAACGCGACAATAGGCTCAAAGTGGGCAGCCCATCGGCTAGCATCATCTTACTCATCATATGCTAGGGGAGTATTAATGCTCCAGGAGTCCCTTTCAAGGTCACACACTCCTATGTGGACGGATAAGGTAGCTTGGTCATAGTTCAAGGCGCCCTCTACAATAGCCCAATCACAATGGTCAACAAATATGTGCCAAATATAGATAACCCTGATTTTTTCACAACAGTGTGGCGTCACTTACATGACATGGTACACGTTAATGTTATTTGGGGCAGAGATTTAAATACGTACCTGGGTTCCACGATGGATAGGTCTGCTATACATGACTGCCATGAGAAATAAGCTGCACGAGTGCTCTGGAGGAGGATGGAAGACTATGACATGGTAGCTGTGCGGTGATTATGGAAACCAGTGCTGGGGGAGGGCATTTTCACATCATCAGTGCATGGAACATGGTCTAGACTAGATGACTGGTTGTTATTGAAGGATCTGTGCTCTTGGGTAGAGGAGGTAAACCACATGCCTAAAATGTTTTCTGATATGCACCAGTGCTGTTGCGATTAGAACTGCCCACCATCGTCAATGCTCCACTCACCTGGTGTTTTTGAGCAACAGAATTGCTAGATGCAGTGTTCAGGGAGGAGGTCCGTAGGGCAATCATTGAATATTTTGAAAAGAATAAGAAAGCTGTGTCTACAAAAGCAACCTTGTGGGAATCATTCAAGGTCACAATTAGAGGGGTTTGAATCAGTACTCAAGTGGGAGTATTCAACACGTTAAGCAGTCATCTACACAAAACAGAAACTATATTCCATTCTCTGGAGCAAGACTATAAATGCCATCCCAGTTCGCTCATTCCATCAGCTATTAGGGAGCATCTGACAGAATTCAATGACCTGGCCGCTCAGGAGGCCCAGCTGTTGTCTAAGCAGCATGTGGCTCGGGCTTGTGGGATGGGTGGAAGACCTGGTCATAGTTTGGCTGAAAAGCTGAGGTTCCTAAAAAGTGCAGAACACATTGTAAAAATAGTAGACGAGGATGCACATGCACATTTTGAAACATCTTCTGTGCTATCTGTCTTTAAAGTTGTTGGACCTGGCCCCTGTGGTAGGTTCATCCCCTGACTTTTTTCCTCCCCCCTTCTATTTTTTCTGACCGCTTGCAGTTGAACTAGGACTCTGAGCACTTTGGGCCAGATGTATCAAGGTTTTTTGCATTCACAAATGGTGCGAATGCCCGTTTGCGAATGCAAAAAGCCAGTTCAGAATGTATGAAAGACATTCTGAATGCAATTTTAAGGAATCGCACAAATAGCGATTCCTTAACATTGCGACCCTGTTTAGAAAGTCGCAAATTGCGACTCTCTAAATAAGAAATCGCAAATAAGGATTCCTTATGTACGAAGCCATTCCTAAATGTGATTTGGGCATTTAGGAATCGCTATTTACCAAATGCATTTTTAAAATGTACATGTAAAGCACACATGCCCTTTTGGCATGTGTGCACCTTACATGTCCTCCAAAAATATTTTGGGGTGCAGCAGAGGGGGCCTTAGGCCCCCAGCACCCTGGGGTTTTGCATTTCCAAAATTGCGATTTCGGGTTAAGAAATCACAATTTTGGAAATGCAAAAAATTCACAGATATGGGCCAACAGGCCCATAGGTGCGAATGGGGTCAGATTCTCTATTTGCGATTCGGTAATAACATTTGCGATTTTTAAGAAATCGCTATTACCGAATCGCAAAAATCATACATACCTTTTTGCATTTCTGAAATAGCGATTTCTTAATGCTATTTGAGAATCGCAAATCGGTTGTATGATACATCTGGCCCCAAATCACTGCTGATCAGTGCTAAAGTGCAGGTGCTCTTCCTTCTAAATTTGGTATGATTTGCTTTATGTAGAAGGCAGGACATGTGGCAGGTTATGTGGCCTTATCTGGTAGTGACAAACAGCCTATTTGGTTTCTCACTGCCTTGAGTGCTGCCTTCTCATAGGATTGCATTGGAAATGCATTGCTTTATGTCTAGGGGGTATTGTCTGATTTATGAAGGGTAGCGTAGGCATGTTTAGTATGGTTGTAATGGTAGTGAGAAATGATTTTTTTATTACTATTACAGAAATGCCACTTCTAAAAAGTGAGCATTTCTCTGTGCTTATGACTCTGGTGTTTTGCAGCTTGACTCCAATCCACATCTGGGCAGAGTGACAGTTTGGGGCTTTGTGCATACGTTTCAGACAGCCTGTACACAGGGAGGGTGGAGCAGTCACAGAGGTGCATCTGCATACTGAATAGTCTTCCTGGGCTGAGAGAAGGGAGAGGCGGGCACACTTGCATTTGTAAAGGCTGTGCCCTGGCCTCACACAAAAGGGTCGTTTACCCCAACTGATGTTTGGAGCCTGTGCTGAACACACTGTAAAATTCAGTACAAGCACAGGGGATTTTTCCCCACAATTTAAACATTTTTTGGGACAAGAAACTATTCTTGGAACTGGACACAGAACACTGCTGAATGGACTCACGAGGACCCACCTTGGACTGCTGCTGCTGTCCTGACCTCTGACCTGCTAGGTCACTAGGAGTAACTGCCACCACCTGCATCCCTTGTGCTGGCCTGTTGTTTGGGCCTGGTAGCCCAGTGCTCCCCCTCCTCCTGTCTCCAGGGGCAGGGTGCGGTGGCCCCTGACCCCTGCAACTACCCAAAGCAAGAGGAGTGCTTCATTTCTTTTTGCGTCGCGCTGAGTTCATCGCTTTATTCGTGGGCCCCCTAGCACCTTGTGAGCACCCTTACTGGCCCCAGGCGCTCACAAGCACGTTGTGGTGCAAGGAAGTTGACCGCCATGACCCGGGGTCTGTTTTACAGGCCCTGCTTTTGGAAATGCTCATCAGAGCCTATCACTGCCGAGGTCCGAGCAGATCTAGCGTGTCAGAGTGCGCTCTGTGTGGTGCCAACGGGAGACTGGAGCACTATGAGGAGTGCCCGAGGGGCACTATCAGGCACCTGCTTGTGGGCTCCTTCACCGCTGCAGCCCAGGACAGTGGTCTTGAGCACCGAATTGGGTGCAGCCGCATTGGAGCAGGGTGCAAGCCTCACCGGACTCCCCCACTCCACCAGGCCCCCATTTTTTGAGGCGCTTGAGGCTGGAAGGGAGTCCTCAACGGAGGCTCCCTGCCTCATTTCCAGCACTGGTGGGTGGACGCTTCATCGGAGGCCCCCACATCACCAGGTCTCTTCTTCTCCCCCTTTTCAGGATTTTGATTCTGCCCCTTGTGGAGAGGCCTGTAGTGGCCTGGGGAAGGGAACCCAAGTGCGCCCTCCCTCTGATATAAGCAGCCCCAGTTTTGTGCATAGGAGCACGGAGGCCCCCCATATCAATCTTCTTGGCACTAGGAGTGCCTTTTCATCATAGTGCAGCTACTTTTCATTCTTATGTTCCTGATGTGGACAGTATAGAGTGATATGTTAACCTGCTGAGTTTATGATGTACTACATATATGTTTGCTAATGTTCCTTTTATCGGCATTCTATGCTGATGTATTCTTATGACTTGCCATATGTTCTTGTAATGTTCCTAATATGAGCATTTATGATACTTCAATGACAAGTGCATTTATATAGTAATGTGATTCCTGACTACTGCTTATGTTGCAGAATAATAAGTAACCTGTGTGTTATGTGTGACTACTGCTTGGTCTGCAGAGTAACTATTGTGTAACAGTCTGACAACTGCTTGGGTAGCAGGATATTACTGACATGTTGTGTTTGGTCTAATAATTATGATGTGTACAATACAGTGTATTTTTATATAACTTGGTGTTGTGTTTTCTTTGTGGTAGGGATAGTGCATCACGTGTGTTGTGTGTGTTGTGCAAACGCTTCACACATTGCCTCTCAGATAGGCCTGAATGCTTGTGCCAAGCTACCAAGTGGGTGAGCAGGGGTAATGTTGCACGTGTAACTCCCTTGCCCTGACTAGAGTGGGTGGGTTCTGCCTGGCTTAGGCGCATACCCTAGCCAACCAGAAACCCCATTTCTAACAAAAGTCTACTACACTAATCTGTATAGTTCCTGTAAGTCTGCCACTCCCAATGAAATTGCTGCCTACCATGGAGATGTGGCACTGGCGTCGCTATCTCCAGGCCAGAGGGAATATCTTATGCATCCTATTACAATTGAAGAAGTTAAGGAAGCAATGCACGTCCTCCCCAGTGGAAAAGCCTCTGGGCTAGACAGCCTTACTGGGGAATTTTATAAAGGATATGCTGATCTCCTCTCGCTGCACGTGCATGCAGTGTACGAGGAAGTCTATCAGGAACAAATATTGCCTGCCTCACTCTGAGAGGCTCTAATAGTGACTCTACTGAAACCCGACAAGGCACCGGAACTGTGTGAATCCTATAGGCCATTGTCCCCATTAACTATTGATATAAAAATACTTGGAAAAATTCTGGTCGTATGACTCCAATCCTTAATATTTAAACTTGTCCTACCAGACCAATCCGGTTTCATCACTTCCCGGTCCACAACACACAACTTGCGCACTATCTTCGCTTTACTGCACCAGATGGACGCCTCCTTGCAGGCAACAGCTATCTTATTAGATGCTATTAAGGGAGTATATGTTTGCCATTATGTCCCATATGGGCATCCCTGGGAGATTCCATCATTGGATCAGCCTTTTCTATACTGACCTGATGGCCCGGGTGCGGATTAATGGCCAAACACCTAACGCTTTTCCAACAGCCAGAGGAACGCAACAAGGTTGCCCCCTGTGGCCTTTGTTATATGCCACCATACTTGAGCCACTAGCATGTATTATTATACGGTGGCATGCCGCCTCAACACTGCGGTTTCATCTGCGGCCGATCAGCATTTCTCTTTATGCAGACAATATGGTCCTTTATGTAAGGGACTCCCGGTGCACCTCTCCACAGTGATCTGAGAATATATCAGTTTCAAATACTACTCTGGCCTCTCTATAAACTGGTCGAACTTGGTTATAGTTCCACTCACGCTCAACACGCAACAGTGCTGGATCGAATTCCCCTTATGATGGAACACTGACCCAGTTAATATTTGGGAGTGTGGGTAAACAGGAATCCTGACTAGGTGTCCAAGCTGGAGGACCCAGTAACCCGGTGGTGTATGCTGCCACTGACCTTGGCAGACAGAATAACCGTCCTCAAAATGGTGGTCTTGCCAAAATCTTTATATCTGTTAGTGAATATACCCATTTTCCTACCTGCCTATTTTTTCAGAAACTTCGGACACTCTTGCTTAAGCTGATGTGGGTGGGCAAGCAACCAAGAGTTAGCTGGGATATCCTCACATTGCTGAATTCCAGTGGAGGGTCTAATGCACCTGACTTTCATTTATACTATTTATGTGCGCAAGCCTATTTTGCTCATTTCTGGTATGTGGCGCATGACTTTATTTCACATGTAGTGATAGAACACAGTGATGCTTACCCAACTCCATTATCTGCTATTCTACCATCTAAACAAGAGGGCATACCACTCGCCACAAACACAGCATGGCGGGTTTTAGCTGGAGAGCAGGGAAATCGTGCTGTGTATGCGCCAGTGCTTCCTTTGAAGTGTCACCCCGCAATTTCAGTATTACAAGAGGACAGGGCACTTTGAATGCTCTCCAGAGACGTCTCAATACTATGGGACACATGTACCCCAGTGGCATACACCCATTAATGACATTTACATACTATTGCCTTTGTGCTACCCTATGCAAATTATACCTGTAATTTCCTAACGAGCCCCCTATCCTTCCAGCGTTACAAGTACCGTTCACAGGCACTACACATAGACATCTAATCAATCATTTATACAATGCAGCACAGACAGATTTCCCTCAAACTACTACTAGAGCACTAGATAAATGGAATGTGGCACTCCTGCTCCCTACTGAATATGCAGAATGATAATATTGTTGTGCGCCGCTGCACATGCTTATGTCAAACTGCAATCTTAGAATCATACATTTCAAATTTCTGCACCAAATGTATTACACTCCTGTTATACTTTGTAAATTTGGGTGGAGGTCTGATACATGCTTTGTGTGCTGTGGGACTATGTGGATTTCCTGCACTTGGCCTGGTCTTGTCCTCATATTATGCAGTACTGGGTGCATGTCACAGTGGCTCTCACGAATATGGTATTACAGTGTATTGAAAGTAACCCTATTATCTGTTTACTGTGCCTGGTAAAGGATTTCCAATCTACTTGTTGACTGTTTCTATCAGTGGCACTCCTGCTAGCAAAGAGGAGGGGTGGCACTCCATTGGGGTGACCGGGATAAGCCCAGAAGGAAGGCCTGGTTGACGGACATGGAATATTGTAGATCTCAGCTAGAACTGTATGCAGAGGAACTGCTGAGTCCATCCAGGCCCAAGGATATATGGGGCCCTCTAACTGTATACCTGATGACAATGCCGAGCAAACCTGGTAGAACCGATGCCCACAGAGGTGGGTTAGTGGAGCCATTTGGAGAACTAAGTACATTGGGTGTTCACTATCAATGGATACTTGTGTCTCTTTCAAATTTTGGTGTGATGACTAGAGGATATGGATGCTGATAATGTATATGTTTGCACATTTTTCTTTGACCCATGTATATGGGTCATGTTGTATTACACAAAAATGACTAAAAAAATAAATGAGTTTGTTAATTGTTTTTATTCAGGCAGAACAGACGTTGATTCAAACTGATGTGTGTACTCTACTGTACCAGATTGCAAGTCAGTGCCTTTTGAGATAACATTTGGTAAAGCTGTGCAGACTAGCTCCTGTCCAGACTGCACAGCAAAAGTACTGTCTACATTACTTGTGAGACATGGTTCCAAGTATGTTATTCTCATGCTACAAAGTTGTGGAGCAGATGGCAGTAAAATAAATACTGATATAACCAAACTTAAAGCTGGTCAGATATCAATTTACAGGAAAACCAATACTACTATTGCCATTATTTTCCACCTGGGTGAGTACATTAACTCTGGTCACTACTCTGTGTACCTTAAAAATTAATTACAAATTCATTGGGGTGGACTGAATATAATGACACATGTCTTACATTAAAGTAAAGGTTACCCTGGAAACTTCAAAACTAATAAGATTTACATGATTTTATTAACATATAAACAGGCAAAAAGAGTGAAAGTTCATTTTCATCAGTGTTAGGAGGCCTACCAAGGACAATGACTGTTTAATAAATCAGCTTTTTTATTTGTCTTAAAGGAAGTTTCTATAAAGTAACTTAATAATTATGAATGTGCAGGAGACAAGTATCTTAGAATAGTGTACTAATAGGCTTATTTTAATTCTGTAAGTTACATTAATGAGTTCCTGGCAGTGATGTCCAGTACATACTCTTTAGCATTCACATCTGATACACTTTGTAGTTATTGTAGGAAACTGGTGAGCTATGTAGTGTACCAGTGTAAGAGGACACCATGCAAATAGTCCAGGGCGACCCTTATTGGCTGGCAGGGGTTAACTTAACAAATGTAAAAAGCACTCTTTTATGGCAGTGTGGGTGAATAGATAGGCCTATTAGAGGACAGTGTTAAGTATTCATTTTACACACAGAGCCAGTAAACGAGACACACACTTAATAAAGAAATATAACACCAATTTATAAAAATCGCACCTATTTTATATGAATTTAGATACCAAGATCATCAGAATCAGGTAAGTACTTTTTGAGATATGAATTTTTGTATGTTTCTAAAGTTGACACAGTGCAATTTCTGGAGCTGTAATATTATCCTATGGAGGAAAAACACATACTGGATATGGGCACTTACCTATGACTTACAGGACCAATCTTATGGAATTAAGGTAAGTATGGGGCAAGGTCTGAGGCAGCACCAACAGGTCACTTTGGGAGGCACTGTGGCGTCTGGGTGCAGAGGTGATGTTCAGCATTGGGTACTCCAATATAATTCCTAGGAAAAGAGAAACAGATGCTGCATTTGAGCACTCAGCAGCAACTTACAGGACTGTTTTCTGGACTTGAGGTGAGTATGGGGCAAGGTCCAAGGCTACCTCAGGGGACGCTGGGGAGTCGGGGTGCAGAGTTGTTTTACAGTGTTGGGTGTCCCATTCACATGAATGGAGATCGGTCCGGTCCGAAAGAGGCTGCAAGCAGGGAATGGGTGGCCAGTCTTGGGGAACACACATGGGGGCTCAACCCTTGAGATCCTCGGGCACAGAGGGACACCATTGGCCCACTTCTTCTAGGGCTGTGGGGTTCTGGTGCAGTGTTTTTTTTTTGGCTCCTGGTTTCAGTGCAGGGGGATACTCGCGGTTGGAGGGGGCCTGCAGAAAGAGGCTGCATGCGGCGTTTGGAAGTCCACTGTTGGAAACTCAAGGTGCACTTTGGCTTTGAAGGGCCTGGGGACCACACTGGCAACATTGGCCCACTTCACCTTGGGCTATGGGGCATGGGTGTAGAGGTGCAGCCCGGTGTCAGGTTTTGACAGTCTGGAATCCTGCTGAGGCCTCTTAGGTGCCGGCTGGGTAAAGGGAAGCAACTCCACTACTCCACAGGCGATCCTGTTTACTTCTCAAAGTGCTGGCAGTCTTCCCAGGCTTTTGAAGGCAGAGCAGCTGCAGGACGAGTCGTCTTTGGCACAATTGTCAAGAACAGCACACAGGCCGGCGGGTTGGGACCAAGTCAGTTGGTGCTCCTCAGTTCTTGCTTCTGGTCCTTCTTCTTCTTTAGTCCAGTGTATCTCAAGTCCTGATAACAGGGGGGTCCCTAAATACTCAATTTAGGGGTGTTAAGAGGACTGAAGGGTGGTAGGCAATGGGCCACTTACCCTAGGGGTCACTACACCCATTAGTGGACCACCTCCTGTGGGGAGTGGGCATCACCCTCTCCCAGAATTCCTAATTCCATCACAAACAGGATGGTGGAATTCCTAATTTTGTGCTCACTTCAGTCTGTCCACTCTAGCAGTGTGTACAGCTTAGCAGTGCAACTTGCCTCCTGCATAGCAAATTTTTCCACCTGTCCTGTTGCCAAATGGGTTTCAAGGCAGGTGGTTGCCTCTCCCTGGTCTGGGGGTTACATACCAAAGACGGCAGGGATTTTTAGTTCCCTGTCCCTGGTATGCAGATTTACTAGCCATCCTGATGGCGGAGGTGATAACACCTTCTGCCAAAGCATGCATTGTATCTGACCTCAGACAGCAGAGTCTCCCACCTCCAGGGTTCAGAAACTCGGCTGTGGTGGCAGTCTGTTCAAAACCAGTCAGCCAACACTCTAGAGGTCTAGTAGGTTTCAGGGGGCACCTCTAAGGTACCCCCTGGGTGCATGTCATAATAAATCCAATACTGGCACCAGTATGGATTTATTAAGATGAGGTTTTTGACACCAAACACCACTAGTTTACGTGCAGCCATTATGCAGCTGGCTCACTTGTGCTGACCAGCGTCCAGTACATGCTTTAATATGGCTGCCCAGTTACTTGCAATGTCTAAGAATAGAACTAGATGTCACAGGGGCATATCTGCTCCTGCAGATATGTCCTCACATGTATTATAATGCACCCTGCATTAGGCCACTTAAGGCCTGCTGTACGGGTGACTTACATATAATTTATGCAATGACTTTGACATGGCACACAATGTGTGTGTCATGTCATGTTTTTACTCAGGACGTTTACCCTAACACTTATTCTGCAATGGCAGACTGTGTGAATTTGTGTATGGGTTTATTACAGAGGCCTAAGTTATGCTGCAGCCCTTAGGGGCCCTCTTTAATACCCATGTCCCATGTACCAGGGATACCATTTACTAGGGACATACCGGGTGTTAGAAATGAGGTCTTTGGTTTGCAGTCAGGTTACCCCCGTCCAAGCAAGGACCCTCTCTCTAGTCAGGGTAAGTCACACACAATCCAAATTATCTTGTGCTCACCCTCTGGTAGCTTGGCACTGAGAGGTCAGGCTTAACTTAGAAGGCAATGTGTAAGGTATTTGTGCAATAAATCATGCAATAACACAGTATAAACACCCAAAAAAAACACCACACAGTTTAGTAAAATATAGAATATTTATCTGGATAAAATAAGGTCAAAATGATCAAGATTTAATAAGTACTCAATTAAATATCACTTTAAAGGATGATAAAAAGAGTCTTAAGTTCTTAAAAGCAATAAGTGTCTCTTGCAAGCACAAAGTCCCTTGACCGCAGAGGAGGAGAGGTGTGGAAAACGGGAAGGTGTGCATTGGTTTCTCCAGGCGTACACAGACGATGCGTCGATATTTTTCACGCAGCCAAGGCCTTGCATTGATTTCCAGAGCACGGACTTGGATTGCGGGGTATTGGGACACCCCGGGACAATGCGGAGAAATCCTGGGCGTGCAGGACGAAGTCACAGCACCTGCGTCAATCCGGTGGGCGATGCGGGGACATTTCTGTCTCACAACAGGAGCTGCATTGATTCTTCTCACAGGACGTCGGGCTGCGTCATTCCAGCTCGGCTATGCGTTGATCCAGTGGGCCGTGCGTCGAAGTTCCGGTCGCAACACTGACGCTGCCTCGATCTCCACTCGGGGAGCCGGGCTGCGTCATTTCAGTTGGGTGTGCAGTGATTTTCTCACCACGATGCAGGCTGTGCATCGTTTCTGCCAGGCCGTGTGTTGAAATTTCGCCGCACAAGGAGTTCTTTGCAGAGATGAAGTCTTTTTGGCTTGAGACTTCAGAAAACAGGAGGCAAGCTCAATCCAAGCCCTTGGAGAACACTTCCCAGCAGAGTCAGAGGGCAGCAAGGCATCAGGGAAACAGCAAGGCAGCAGTCCTTTGCAGAAAAGCCTTCAGGTGAGTCCTTTGGGCAGCCAGGCAGCTTCTCTTGGCAGGTTGCAGGTTCTGGTTCAGAGTTCCTTTCCCAGTAGGTATCTTGTCAAGAAGTGTCTGAGTTGGTAGGGTCAGAGGCCCTGTTTAAATACCCAAATGTGCCTTTGAAGTGGGGGAGACTTCAAAGAGCGGCTTAGAAGCGCACAAGATCCCCTTTCAGTTCCATCCTGTCTGACAGGGTCCCAGTAAGGGGTTTGCAGACCATTGTGTGTGGGCAGGCCACTGTCCTTTGAAATGTAAGTGTCAGGCCCTCCACCTCCCAGCCCAGGAAGACCCATTCAGTATACAGATGTGTGCAGGTGTGACTGACCATCCAGTGTTTGTGGTTGTCTGAGTGAAATGCATAAGGGAGCTGTCAGCTAACCCAGCTAGACGTGGATTGTAGGGCACAGAAGGATTTAAAGTGGCATTTCTAAAATAGTAATATTAAATCCAACTTCACCAGTCAGCAGGAATTTGTATTACCATTCTGGCCATACTAAATAAGACCTTGTTACTCCTTTCAGATCAGAATCTACCACTCAATCGGTATATGAGGATAGCCCTAATGTTAGCTTTTGAAAGGAGCAGGCCTCACAGCAGTGTAAAGCTAATTTAGAAGTTTTACACTAATAGGACATATAAACTACACAGGTACATGTCCTGCCTTTTACCTCCACAGCACCCTGCCCTATGGGTTACCTAGGGCCTACCTTAGGGGTGACTTATATGTAGATAAAGGGGAGTTTGAGGCTTGGCAGGTACTTTTAAATGCGAGGTCGAATTGGAAGTGAAACTGCACACACAGACCTTACAATGGCAGGCCTGAGACATGGTTAAGGGGCTACTTATGTGGGTGGCACAATCAGTGCTGCAGGCCCACTAGTAGTATTTAATCTACAGGCCCTGGGCACATGCAGTGCACTTTACTAGGGACTTATAAGTAAATTAAATAAGCCAATTGGGTATGAGCCAATGTCACCATGTTTTAAGGGAGATAGCATATGCACTTTAGCACTGGTTAGTAGTGGTAAAGGACACAGAGTCCTAAAACCAGCAAAAACAGTGTTGAAAAGTGAAGGGAGGCAGGCAAAAAGTTACGCAATGCCACATACACCTGTTACTCTGTGCAGTACTCCTTACTACGCATTCCATTAGCACTGGGGAGAGGTATTGCAGAGCGGCAACTTTCTTTCCATAGTGTACATTAAATATTATTTAGGCAATTTGTAAAGATTAGTTGCATAAGTCCTTGAGACTCACGCAAGTTGACTTTTGTGCTGTTTGGGTGCTCCCATTCTCATGAAAGTTTTGTGGGAGCTATTTCTTTATTTAAAAAGAGAGGGAAAAAAGAGAAATATGATAATAAATATTTAGAATAAATATTTAGGGTAGCTCTTAGAAGAACTTTTCTTTTTTGATGTTTTTAACCCTTTTGTTTATTTTTTTTGTATTTTTTACTAGGGAAAATGAAATATACATCTTCATTAGGAAAGAGGTCAGCCGTTTCTGAAGTTTCCAAGGGAAAAACATAACAAAATTGCTTTTCAAACAAGCAGGAAATGAAAACTTGGAGCAAAATTATAAGAAAAAAATGAATCTCAGGGGGGGACATTTATTTTGCTGTGCCAACTTGTCCTGGGCTGCTCGCCTCAGCTCGGAAGAGAAAATAACTTGCTTGCATTGGCTGAAAAACAACGCTTTATTTAAACAGGCTGTATTACTACCAGCCTAACTGGACAGTATGTGACATGGTACAGTTTCCCCTGGTGCAAAAGATGTAGAAGTTCTTGAGGTGGTATCCATTTCAGCAGATCTTTGCATCTCAGCACTGGCAAGTCTATGTGGATGCATGGATTTTAAGTGGTGCTACATGCCAGTTGAGCCCATGGTCTACTGCTTTTTTATTCCACTGCTGAATTCCTGTTTGCAAAGTTTGCAAGTTACAAACTTGACAAAAACTTTCTTTCCTCTAGGTTGCATATGAAAGAACTGCCAAACCATTAATTTTTCCCTGCTTTTGAAGCTTGAGGTGGTGGAACAGTTGGTAGCGGGTCAATAGTGTTTTCTAAAGCCATTTTCTAAACACTCCTAAAATTGTTCAAAAGTCTAAACAAGATGATAAAGATGTTCAGTAGTTCTCTCCACATCAAAATTAAACTCAAATATCAAATGTGGCAAGGAGGGTGGATTCTTCCTTTTACAAGTGATGGCATTGGTATTAACCAATGATATCTATTTTATTGGTGTGCCTTTACTCTTGCGGCCCTCTAGAGGATAGATTGCAGGTGTCTCGCAGGATCTCAAAACCTTAGAAAAACTCATTATAGGTTTGTAACATTGTCATCTACAATTATTTTTGCCTCCTTTAGATAGCCTATAAGGTTTGTGATTCTCCAAAATGATTGTATAATACTATTGCTAACTTATTTTCGAATATACAGTCTCGCAAGCAGATTATAACAGGAAGTTCGGACCTCTTTAAGTGCAAGCAGGGATTTGTGTGACTGACTTTTGTGAGCATTTTGCAAGGGTTGTGAATTGTAATAAAATGAATATTAGTACAATATAGAAATTTCAATGACACCCTTATTAAAACGTTTGCACTTGAAAAACAAAGAACACATGAACGTGATATATTTTGAAGGCCATTCAACTAAATTCATGAGTGTACAACCTTGTGATAATCTCTCAAGACTCTTGCGAGGTACTCGCAAGTGTATAAACATAACCATAAAAGAGGTTTGATTGGTTAACACTAATTAATGTATTAATACAGAAAGGCCACCCTTCTTTTCTCATTTGGGATCAGCATTTTGATATGGAAAAATTTATTGAGCCAATGTAGCATCTTCTCTTTTATTAGTGGATACGTTTGAAGAGAAACTAAGATGTCTTCACCAGAAACAACAGGCACAACTTCCACCATCCCAACCTGCTAAGCCACCGAAGAATCTGTTGTGTGACTACTTATTAAGAAAGCACCTGATGGGGAAAAAGGTGTTAGCAAAGCACATAAAGTTTAACCGGTGCTTTAAAAAAATCAGCAGGGACACTAAAAAGCAGTATAACATAGGGGCAACTGGAATGTTGCACCTCTTAAAGACTATGCATCCCCAACATTTAGCTCATGCGGGGATGCTTGATTCCTCCTCAATTTTCCTCTACATCTGTTGATCCAGGCCAACCAGCACCATCAGAGGTTCTGGCAAACCAGGCCAATAGCAACCCGGCCTAGTTAAATAAGGCACTATTCTGCTGCTTCTGCGAAACAATAATATTCTCATCAGAGATAAGTGCAGCTTCACCTGACGGGTTGACACAGGACCATACATGCCCAAATAGGCATTTGTTGTTTTTTTTTCATTGTGATTTTTTGTACTCATTTTAGACTTCCTTGTTTTTACAGAAGCTTAAACATAAAAAGGCTCTTTTGAGGGTTGTCTTTTCTGGTTAAAAGATACAGAACATTTTGGGGCATATTTATACTCCGTTTGCGCCGAATTTGCCTGGGCATGGCCATTGGGCAAGGGGGCATGACTCCTGTCTTTGCTAAGACAGGAGTCATGTTAATGGCGTCTGGGCGCACAAAAAAAATGGCGCAGATCGGGTTAAGACGATTTTTTTGCCTCAGCCTGACTTGCCCCATTTTTGGACACCCAAACGCCATTTTTCCCTACGCCGGCGCTGCCTGGTGTACGTGGTTTTTTTTCACGCACACCAGGCAGCGCCGGTCGGCTAACGCCGGCTAACGCCATTCAATAAATACGGCGCCCGCATGGCGCTTCAGAATGGCGTTAGCCGGCGCTAATTTTTTTGGCGCAAAACTGCGTTAGCGCAGTTTTGCGTCAAAAAGTATAAATATGGGCCTTTATGTTATTTGTGTTCAGAGGCCAGTACCTTTCCACACCGTACTACACACACCTGTCATCCAAGAGACAGGTCTCAGCAGACTGGCCAGAGCCTTTGGAAACCCTACTACACACACCCATCAACCAAGACACAGGTCTCATCAAGCAGGACAGTCCCACAACCCCAATCTATACACACCCGTCACCTAAGAGAGAGTTCTTATAAAAGAGAACAGTCCCTTCCCACACCTTACTACATACATCCTCCATGCAAGACAGAAGTCTCAGTGGAGAGGCTTGTCCCTCCCCACACGTTATTAGGCACACATATCATGCAGGAGAGAGGTCCTGACTAAGTGAACTGTGCTTCCCACATTCTATAGAACACACCTGTGATCCAACAGAGAGCTGTGAGCCAAGATGGTACCTCCTCCTCACTCCCGACTACATACTCTTGGGAGGGGTCCTGGCAGAGACATCAGTCCCTCCTTACACTCTGCTATGCACTCTTATCTACCTGGGGAGGAGATTTAGCGTATCGGCTACTCCCGCAACTCACCCTACTACACACACTTCTTACCCTGGGAAAGGATCTCAGCAGACAGCCCAGTTCCTCCTCTCACCCTACTATACACATCTGTCATCCGGTGGAGTTCTGTTAGTAAAGAGGTCAGTCCCTCCCTACACCCTAGCAGCACAGCCGTCACACAAAAGAGAGTTCTCAATGGAGAGAGTAGTCCCTCTCCACAGTCTACTACACACACCTGTCAAGCAAGAGAGTGGTGTCAGCGGAGATACTAGTCCTTACTTACACTCTTCTATAGTTTGTGTTACATTTCGTAATAAAACATTACTTTACATTTAAAAATCCTACAACTTCACGGAAAAAACAGAATTTAAAGTAAAAAATTGTTACTTTATGTTAAAGAAAATTCTACAAATGTAGTGAAAAAACAACAGTTAAAGTGCTGTTTTAGTTAAGAATTGTAATTATATTTTACTTTCATAAAATAAAAATCAGAAATTCATTGAAAAAATCCAAAGGTTAAAGTGTCCTTATAGTTAGGTGAAAACGTCAGTCACAATGAAGCATTTTAACCTAAAAAACATGTAAATTCAGCAGTTATGGGTTTCAGAGCTTACTGTAACTTGGATCGTCGCCATGCACTGCTCATGACTAATCATATTACATCAGTCGACACATTTTAAATTACATCATTAATGACATCACTGATGGTATCTCAAATGACATCACTGATGGCATCATTGTTGACATTACTGATAACTCTTAGTCATATTCAGCATATAATTACTGAGTATACACATATGGCTCCATAGCATGGAAATAGCAAATATTTTGGAGGTAAATGTGATTGTGCTTGCTGAAAGTTAATGGTGCTCTGTTTACAAATCACTTAAGTTTGGGATTGAAGTAGTAATTCATATTAAACATGATGAAGGCTAAGCTTGCCAAAACAAGCTGTATCAATGAGGCGGAATCACTTTTGCCAGGCACATTCTGCTAAGCAAGGAGGGTTTAATAAATGAGCCAGGGACTCCACCAAACTGGCGGGTCGCTCATTATAGTCTAAATGACCCATAAATGTTGTTGCAAAAGCTGTAATTTGATTTAAAGGGTGCTGAGTGTCTTGTGACCTACCCTTTTTCCAGTGAAGGACAGAATGTCTGTGACTGTGAGGCCACTAAGGCTGATAACTGATTAATAGAGTGGAACCAGCAGAGCTAGTGACAAAGTGAAGAATAAGCATACTTTTCATGACAGCTTGCACCGTCTCAACCTGCCCTTGATTTGAAGCCTTTAATAAAAGGAGGAACCCTGGTGACTTTTTAGCTCCTGATTGTCTTTCCATTTCTCTAAAGTGAACCAATCTACTGCAAAGGAGTTATTATAGGGACCCAACAACTGTAAAGCTTCTTCAACTGAACGTTTGTCAAACTCCCCTCGGTGGTCACACCTGGTGAGTGTGGTTAAGTAAACACAAGGTTCTTGAAATGTTTGTGATGCCACCCCATCCTGTCTGTGTCTTTCTCCCGTTTCAAGTCAGCATGTCCTGGGCGAGGGTATTGAAAGTAAAAGTTACTCATAGACTTTGGCTGTGCTCCAACCTATCACATATTTCAGCTTGCTTATTTTCACTCAATAAGTCCAAAAACAAGGAGTAAATGGTATGCATAAAGCATACGCCTGAGACATCCTACATTGGAGAGTGGGTACCTTAATTTATGTGAAAACCCCTCTTCCTGTATGAAACAAGTGTGATGCAGACGCAGATATCCAGGCCCAGGTTTGCTAACATTTGTCACAACCCAGCGCAGCAAGACAACTTGATGTGCTGCTCTAAGTCAAATGGAGAGAGAAGGAATGTACCATATTTACTAATATATGGAAAATTCCTGCTCCCTCGCTCTGAGCTGTCGCTAGTGCCAATGCAGACACCCTTGCGTCATGGTGCAAGAGACCCTGCGCTTCAGGCAGGATTGTTTTTTTGCAGAAAGGGATACCTACCAGCAAAAAACAATCCTCAGAGGCATTTTCCTCTTTCTATGTTTGCTGCTGAATGCAGCACCTACAAAAAGAGGAAATAACAAGAAGAAATAAAAATACTTCTTCTCCTCATGCATCTGTTGGGATTGCGTATCTTTATGATGCATTCCAGCTAGGCCTTTCTTTTTGGGAATACATCAAAATCCATGAGTGGATGCGTTGAAACGCCCACACTCCACCAATAGAACACCTTCCTAACCCAGAGTAACACAAGGCAGTGTCTTGCACTTCCTTGCATTACTCTAGATTTACTAAGCCACACAGGGCCATGTAAGGTAACTGATTTAAGGACATGCATTGCCTTGCATCGCCTTGTGAGATACAAGGGCAAAGCAAGCCCTTAGTAAATCTGGGCCATACTGTCTAAGGAGTGGTGTATATTAAACAGTTTAAAGTACATTACACATAATAGAAAGAAACTTGGTCAAGGGTGAAGTGTTGGCAACCTTTGCCTTCATTAATATTAATTAAGATACATTCCTAAAATTTCTGAGCCATCCCTCAAGAAATAACTACAATCCATATTTAGCAAAAGCTTCCTCTCTAAAGAGCTGCACAGCCTCACTGCACTCATGCATTTCCTTACTTAGAGACCAGGGGCTGTATTTCAGACAGCACCCTGGGTGAGCAACAAGCATGTGAGCACATTTCTGTGCCCCAGGGCACTGTAGTATTAAAGAAGGGCTGCAGATGCTTGTGTGGCCCCTTTCGCAATGCAGATATCGCTGGTGCACACAGTGCACCAGAGCTTTCTAAAGGGAGCATTCCCTCACTGGCATAAGGTCGAAACTCTATTCAACTGAGGATAACACCAGGATCTCCACTGACTGTGTGCCACAAAAAGATAATGCATAATCATTGTGGCCCCAAAGAAGCCCTCTGAAAAGGGGTATTGGGGACCCATGGACCCCTTGGACGCAACCATGCAGGTGAGTGTGATCTCTCTTCATACCAGTTGGTTGGGGAGTTCTCTGTTCTCCATTTAAAGTACATCCTGGGTGCCACCTGCACTGTGAAAGATAGGGTGGCTGCTCGTAAGAAATGGGGTTACTGGTTGAGATAGGGTGAACCCCTACTCAGGCAGCAACCACAATTCTTGTCAGGGTGAAACACAAGCAAAACCCAAAATAACTTGTGTTTAACCCTTTGGTAGCTTGGCACAAAAAGCAGTCAGACTTACCTTAAAGTCAATGTTTAAAGTA
Organism: Pleurodeles waltl; assembly: GCF_031143425.1. Classification (NCBI taxonomy): domain Eukaryota; kingdom Metazoa; phylum Chordata; class Amphibia; order Caudata; family Salamandridae; genus Pleurodeles; species Pleurodeles waltl. The sequence goes on from NC_090447.1 coordinate 851,996,656, forward strand.
GTTATGCAGCACCAAAACAGTAACAAAGTGAAAACACAAGAAAAGCTCTACACCAGTCTAGAAAAGTAGACTTAAATTTAATAGATTATTTGACAGCAAAACAGCAAACATCCAATTGATAGAACCAGAGATATGCAATTTTAAAAATGTATGTAAAAGTAGTAATTGAAAGCACAAAGCGCCAACTGTGGTTTTCTGGTCATATCAGAATGGGACAAAGTCACAAATTAAGGCTGACTGTGAAGGCAGAGTGCGCGCCGGATACAGTGACCAAGTTAGGCCAGCTGAAAAATGTACCTTAAATCCTGGTTGGGGAGCGTTGAAACATCTTGCATGAAGGCTGCATCAGTCCGCGGAATTTCCAAGGAGCTGTGAGGCTGCAATGCGAGGCCTTGGGTTAAGGATGCAGCAGCAGTTTAGATGAGCTGTTGGGCTGTGATGCGAGGTCCTGCATAGATGATGTGCCCTACAGTGGCAGTTTCGAGGAGGTGCGAGGTCCTGCTTCAGGGCTGAATCGAACAGTGAAGGTTCCGATGTAGAGCTGCGAGGCAATGCATCGAGCAGTGTCAGTTCTGCTAGGACCACAGCTGGGCAGGCAGAGCAACTTCAGTGCCACCTCCAAGGGTCCAGGATTGAGTTGGCATGGCTTGGAGGGGTAGGTCTTACAGCAAGCAGAATTCAGGTGCGTGGCTGAAGGGGGATGGACCAGCTTCTGTCCTTGAGACTCTGATCAGGGACCCACCCAACTAACCCTTGGAGTTACTCTGGTGGTCTTGGGTACAAGGGCAGGTCCTGTTGTTCTCACTCAGGCAGCAGGGCAGCAAGGCAGCAGAGTAGCAGACCAGCAGAGTAGCAATCCTTCTTGCAGCAGAACAGCATAGCAGTCCTTCTTCTGACTCTTCCACGGGTCCAGATATGCACTGAAGAGTTGGATCTGAGAGCCAAATATTTATACCTGGTGCCCACTTTCAAGTTGGAGAAGCTGCTGAAGTCCTCACCGTACAGAGGTGTCTGGACTTTCCTGCGTCCCTGCCCCAGCTTGTCTGGGAGCACAAGAGACTAGTGTGAAAGACTTTGTGAAGGTGCTGAAGCAGAGTCTGTGTGGTGTGCAAGTGTGGTAGGTGACAGCTCCTCCCCCTCATTCTGACAGATGGCCAATCCTGCCACCACCTATTGTCCCTTTGTCTCACTGTCTGGGAACAATACATAAAGACCAGCTGCCAGCTACACCTAGCCAGGTGTCCCAGGATACAGGCTGCAGGCACCAAAGTGTTTGGACAATGCCAACTTTCTAAAAATGGCATTTTCAAGAACGGTGACTTAAAATCTAACTTTACCATTAAAGAGGGTTTTAAACTACAATTCTTTAGAGACCAAACTCAACTCTCCTACTTGCTCACCAGTTGAAAGATCTCTTCCTAAATGTAATAAGGGGCCTCACTGTTATCCAATTGGAGAGGCAAGCAGTGCAGTAGTGCAAACAAATGTATGTGTTTTTAACTACCAGGACATGTAAAATTTAAAAGCACGTGTATAACTTATTAAATACACTGCGCCCTGCCCTATGGGCTATTTACAGCTCACAATGTGGGTTGCTTATATGCATTAAAAATCAGTGGGGCCCCTTGCAACGTACATGGAGGGCCCCCCACAATACATTCAGTCATTAGCCATAAGCCCTCAGGAGAGGATACTGTGCTAAGGGAACACCTGGAGCTCGGGGTCGCCCTGCACTGCAGGAACCTGTGTTACATCACTGTTAAAAAGGAAGGTTTAGGCCTAGTAAAAGGTTCATTTTGCCCAAAATGGCAGTTTCAACTGCACACACACAGGCTGCAATGGCAGGCCTGAGTCATGTTTAAAGGGCTACTTAAGTTGACAGGCCCTAGGTACATGATGTACCACTTTACTATGGACTTAGACGTAAATTAAAGATGCCAATTGGGTGAAAGCCAGTGTTACCATGTTTTAGGGAGTGTGCACAAGCACTTTAGCACTAGTTAGCAGTGGTAAAGTTTGAAGAGTCCTATGGCAAGCAAAAACAAAGTCAGCAGTATCAAGTGGATGAGATGCAAAATGTGGGGGGAAAACCACGGCAAGGACGTCAGTTCCAACAGTGCTTCAAACAGCCACTCTGTCTTTTTCTAATGTGCTGCCTGGAGGGCAGCTACGAGTTTGCGGTGGTTATGAGGGCATCACGTATGTAATAGGAGGCACTCTCCCTTTTTGTGCCCAGCGTACTTTGTTAAAGGTACTCCAATATGCAAACAGGGACTGTGCTTCCTGAGTATAACAAGGCCCAAGTAGTGTGTTGCAACAGCCCCAAATCTGCTTGGTACTTAAAGGCAACAAACACTTTCTAGTCCAGATGAAATGTATACTTAATTTCATTTGCATTTCATTGCAATTTTTCATTCTCTTTGATTTTGATGACAATCACCTTCCATTGAAGGCTCCTTCATTTAATTTTTGCCTCTCTATATATCATACTGGAACATCTATCTGAAACACACTTTTTCTCTGGATAGCGGTATGGTCTTGTAAAAGAAAGATGCTAAGTTTGGTATGTTTTGCCCTTGCACATTCAAAGGGTATGCCCTTGTGGGCATGCAGGGTCTTCTCTTTTGTATGGTGTGCTCTTGTGCAGGAGAATGATATGGGGTGTCTGTGTGCAGGCTCTTATCTTGTGAATGCTGTATAATTTTTCTTCATGAGTGAAAGTGTGTCATTTTATCATTGCCCTTGAAGTTTCTACCATCCCTTCCAAGTAATCCTCACGTCTGGCCCTAGAACGTTCTCTGGGTTGTACAGATTAGTTACTTTTCAACCCCAATCAGATCTGTTCCTTCACCTAATGCTCGCCTAAATTTCAGCCCAATATTTTTAGTTTCCAGTGTATGTGGTTAATACTCGTAGACCAACATAATGTGTCCAGGGGTGGCTGTTTGCAGGTAAGAAGACATTGGATGACTTAAAAACAACCTATGTTTACATGCAGGCAAGATGTTGCTTTCTTGTTCTATTCAGTGACCATTAGGTTTTGGTTGTTTTTTAGCCTATGGAACCTTTGTGCCGCCACAGACTGAGGACTCAGTGAGGTATAGCGGAGTGCTACTTGACTGCGCTCTTGATTAATATGCGTGTCACAAATTAATTTAATATGTCTCAATGCAACAAGCATAATTGACACGCAGTGCAGGATCAAGCTGTTCAAATTCTTCTCAGACTAAGAAATGTGATCGCTAGACAACCAGACAAAGAGCTGTGATGCCATTGGCTGGCTAGCAGTCAAGGATCGGATTACTATCATTATTCCTTGTTTAATCTGGAAATCACTACGAAGGTATGCTGCAGACGTTTTTGAACTGCCTTGTTTAATTCCAAAGCCACCTATGGCGTCATGCTCCACCAGGGAGACAAAGGGCCTCATTAATGAGGCCTTAATGAGGCCCTAGAGGCACACTGCGCTACCCAAACGTCTTTTTTTTACGCTCCGGAGGTGCAGTGTGCCGGCCCATATTTACAAGGCCATGCAAAGCCACCCTACATGGCTTTTCCTGGCCTTGTAAACCTGGACCCCTTTCACCCATAACACTGCGTGAAAGGGGCGATCCATGAGTGTTGCTTGGGGTGTTCCCATGCAACACCCATGGAACCCAAAGGCATCTGATGCATTCCCAGGTTTGCAGGTCTGGGAATGCATCAGATTCCTACACCACATCACTGGTGGCGTAAGAATGAAGCACCATATTTATTTCTCCCAGTGTTTTCTTCTTTCTATGTGTGCTCCAACCTGAAGCACACATAGAAAGAGGAAAACACCTTTTGTGATTGTTTTTTACGCAGGAAGGTGTCCCCTCCTGCACAAAAACAATCATCAACACAATGCAGGCACCCTTGCACCATGGTACAAGGGTGCCTGCATTGGCGCTAGGCAGCAAACTGTGCACCAACGCAAGGGGAGAGGACAGAAAAGTGTAGTATCTTTAGATATGGCACGTTTCTGCCCTTTCCCAGCGGCGCAGGGCACTGCACAACGGGCCAAGTTGGTTAGCCCTAAGTGTAGATGCACTACATGTCCAAGCAAGGACCCTCACTCTAGTCAGGGTAAAGGAGATTTACACTCAGTTAACCCCTGCTCACCACCTGGGTAGCGTGGCACAAGCAGGCAGGCTTAACTCAGATGCAATGTGTAAAGTATTTGTACCAACACACACAGTAATACAGTGAACCACTACAAAAGAACACAACACAGGTTTAGAAAAATAGTAATTATTTTATCTAAATGAACAAGACCAAATACAATAAAAATCCACACTACACACTTAAAAAAATGATTTTAGCACTTCTAAACACAAATATAGGGGGTCATTCTGACCCTGGCGGTCATGGACCGCCAGGGCCAACAACCGCGGAAGCACCGCCAACAGGCTGGCGGTGCTTCTGGGGCCATTCTGACCGCGGCGGTAAAGCCGCGGTCAGAAAAGGGAAACCGGCGGTTTCCCGCCGGTTTCCCGCTGCCCCAGGGAATCCTCCACGGCGGCGCTGCAAGCAGCGCCGCCATGGGGATTCCGACCCCCTTCCAGCCATCCTGGTCCTGGCGGTAAAAACCGCCAGGAACAGGATGGTGGGAACAGGTGTCGTGGGGCCCCTGGGGGCCCCTGCAGTGCCCATGCCATTGGCATGGGCACTGCAGGGGTCCCCTAACAGGGCCCCATTCAGATTTTCAGTGTCTGCTTGGCAGACACTGAAAATCGCGACGGGTGCAACTGCACCCGTCGCACACCAGCAACTCCACCGGCTCCATTCGGAGCCGACTTCCTCGTTGCTGGGGCTTTCCCGCTGGGCGGGTGGGCGGCCTTTTGGCGGTTGCCCGCCAGCCCAGTGGGAAAGTCAGAATGACCGCCGCGGTCTTTTGACCGCGGTACGGTCTTTTGGCGGTTCCCGCCAGGCGGGCGGCTTCCGCCGCCCGCGGGGGTCAGAATGACCCCCATAGTGCCTAGAGGCACAAATGCTGCACGTTGGTATTAAGCAGCATTGTGACAGAGTCGTTTCCCACAATGCAACGCCACTGGCGCCATTTACAGAGTTGTACGGACCCCCAGGTACAGTACCTTTGTAACAGGCCGGTGCATGGAGTCGGGAGCGAGGTGTCGCTGGATCCGATGAGGCGTTGGTTCCGGTGCTATAGGGCAGAGGAGCAGAAGCATTGCGAAGAGGTGTTGGGTCCTTACTGCAGAGCGGTGGAGGTGAGGTAGCATCAGTTGCGAGGTGATGGTCCCTTAGTTCCAACAGATACGAAGTCCGGCGAAGTCACGATGCCGCGGGGCACCCTCACGGGGTCTCAATGACATCACAGAGCCGCAGGCACTGAGATGGCGTCAGATGTCACGGACGTCAGACTTACGACACTCCGATCTCAGCGAGGTTGTGCGGGATCAGCTGCAACACGAGGCCTGCAGAGTCATTGGGGTCATTGCGCTTCTGCGAGGTCCACGGCTTCGGGGCAGGTGGCATCGCAGTTTCTGTGCAGCAGCGTCGTACGTGAAGTCGCACAGTGTTGTCCGGCATTGTTAGACAGGATTTCACCAGAAATTCACTTCCACGGGCCCAGGAACTGGAATGGCACCCTCTGGCAAGCTAGAGTCCACAACTCGTAGACTCAAAACTGGATGGTGAAGCCTGTGCTATCTCTGAGGCTTCAAAACAGGAGGCAAGCTCTATCATAGCCCTTTCAGATACCTCTCAAGCAGGAATGCACAACAAAGTCCAGTCTCTGTCCCCTTCCCCAGGCAGAAGCAGCAACTGCAGGATAGCCCAACAAAGCAGTCACAGACAGGGGCAGCACTTCTCCTCAGCTCTTCAGCTCTTCTCCTTGGCAGAGGTTCCTCTTGATTCCAGAAGTGATCTAATTTTCAGGGGTTTTGGGTCCAATACTTATACCCCTTTCTGCCTTGGTAGTTGGCAAACTTCGAAGGGAAGGCTCTCTTTTTTGCAAGATCCTGCCTTGCCCAGGCCAAGCCTCAGACACACACTAGGAGGCTGGAGACTGCATTGTGAGAGGGCAGGCACAACCCATTCAGGTGTAAGTGACCACTCCTCCCTCCACTCTAGCGCAGATGGCTCATCGTGATATGCTGGCTATACCCCGGCTCCTTTTTTCTCACTGTCTAGAGGGGATTCACAACCAGCCCAACTGTCAAACTGACCCATACAGGGAATCCACAACAGGCAGAGCCACAGAATGGTTTAAGTAAGAAACTGCCAACTTTCTAAAAGTGGCATTTTCAAACTAACAATCTAAAATCCAACCTCACTAAAAGATGTATTTATAAATTGTGAGTTCAGAGACACCAAACTCCATATTTCTATCTGCTCTCAAGGGGAATTTGCATTTTAATGATATTTAAAGGCAGCCCCATGTTGACATATGATAGACATAGGCCTTGCAACAGAGGAAACTGAATTTAGCAATATTTCACTGTTAGGACATGTAACATGCATCAGTACCTGTCCTACCTTTACCATACAGTGCACCCTGCCTATGGGGCTACCTAGGGCCTACCTTATGGGTGCCTTACATGTATAAAAAGGGAAGGTTTAGGCCTGGCAAGTGGGTACACTTGCCAGGTTGAATTTGCAGTTTAAAACTGCACACACAGACACTGCAATGGCAGGTCTGAGCCCTGTTTACAGGGCTACTATGGTGGGTGGCACAACCAGTGCTGCAGGCCCACTAGTAGCATTTGATTTACAGGCCCTGGACACCTCTAGTGCACTATACTAGGGACTTACTAGTAAAACAAATATGTCAGTCATGGATAGCCAATTACACATACATTTTATACAGGAGCACCTGCACTGAAGAACTGGTTAGCAGTGATAAAGTGTCCAGAGTATCACAAACAGCAAAAACAGAGTCCAGCACACATCAATAACCTGGTAAGCAGAGCCAAAATGTTAGAGGAGACCACGCCAAGGATGTCAAGTCTAACACAATGCATTTTACTTTCTAAATGTCATATGATATCTGAAGAAAATATCAAACCATTACAAGAAGCATTTGCAAACGTATCGAGCGGAGTCGTATTAGCTCACCGTCTGATGTCTTTTGCTTTTCATTATGTCACTACAGCCTGTGGACAGCAGATGCAATGCAGGTACAGAGGGTAGGGCTTAGCAATAAGTTAAAAGGCAACAATGATTGATGTATGGTCTACGCAGGATTCAAGAACACAGTTTTAAGCTTGTGTTCACCAGATCAGTGACAGAGCAGAGTACTGAATATTTGTTTTTCACAAACAAAAATGGCCTATTTACTCAAGGCAACCACATCCATTTATCCTACTAACCACACCTCTGTGCCCATCTGTCCACTCAGGCATCTGTTTATCCATCCTGCCCTTCACACGCATGCACCCATGTAGTAATCTTTCCTTCTATTCATCAACATTCATCCAGCCCCCAACACACAGCTACCCACATGTATACATACATCCACCCATCCAATGTATCCTTCATTCACCATCAACCAAGGACAAATCCACCCCCCACGATTAAGCATTCATCCATCTACCCACACTTGCCATCATCCAGCTCTGCAACTATGTCCATCTATATAGCCACCCATCTGTTGCCTGCCACTTACCTCAACTCCAAGAGGTTCTGATGGGGCGACAACAGTCCCCCAGTCCCTCTGGGAACTGCCTGGGTAGCAGTGATGTATGCACAATGCGCCTTGGAAAGTTTCCAAGGGAAAGGGAGTTTGGGAAGATAGAGAGAGAGAAATACCAGGCCTTCAGTGCTTCGAGGTGTACTGCATCAGACTCAGGTTCTGCTGTACACGACTTGTGGTTGAGGGAGACAGGATCATCAATGCATCGGTGTTAATATTTGTTGGCTTTCCTCCATCTGAAAATAAACAACACTCCTTTAGATGTTGTTTATAGAAGTAGTTCAATAATCTTCAGTTTTACAATAATTTCTCAGAATTTGGCAATCCAAACAATATATATTCATAGAGTCCTTATACTTCCTTGTCTTGGGCCCATATTTATACTCGGTTTGCGCCAAATTAGCCTCATTTTTTTAACACTAATTGAGCGCAAACTGAACTCCATATTTATACTTTGGGGCTAGACACGTCTAGCGCCAACGTAATGGAGTTTACGTCGTTTTCTGGAGGGGAAAACCTACCTTGCATCAATGAGATGCAAGGTAGGCATTCCCGTCCAGAAAAGGACAATTTGGCCTTAGCTCCATATTTATCCCCCGTGCTAAAATCCAGCACAGGGGATGGAGGCCTTAAATAATGGAGCTAAGCTTGCTTAGCGCCATTATTTAACACCTGGGTCTGGGCAGACGTAAGGGGACCTGTAGGCAGATTTCCATGGTCAGAGACCATGGAAATTGCCCACAGGTGCCCTTCCCTGTCATCAGGAACACCCCCACCCACCACTACCCACACCAGGAGGTCACCTATAGATGGGGGACCCATCCAAGGTAAGTCTGGGTGACTATATGTAAAACAATTTCGTCCAATGCCGCTCTGGGGCCCTGACTTGGGACCCTCTGAACGGCGCTGGCCCCAATGGCCATTGGGGTAGAGGGCATGGCTCCTGTCTTTACTAAGGCAGGAGCCATGTGCATGGGGCTTGTGCGCCAGAAAAGTCCGCTACATTGCCTAGAGGCAATTTTTTTGCCTCCAAACAGTGTAGTGCCATTTTCTGGCGCACAAGCCCCAGTTCCCCCTACACCTTCCAATGATGCTAACAGGGCCTTAGAGCCATCCCATTATTATGGTGCCCAGCTGGCGTCTAGGAATGGCGCTAGCAGGCGCTATACTTTTTGGCGCAAACCTGCATTAGTGCAGGTTTGCGCCAAAAAGTATAAAAATGGGCCTCGGTTTTTAAAGTGCCAGAAGTATTAAAGATTCATTCAATAATTGCTTGCATAAGCCAAAACCAACATCACAGAACAAATCAACAAGACCAATAGTGGTCGAGTGGTTTCAACCAGTTCTAAAAGGTGATTTTTCAGATAGCAGTTTTAACTTGTCCATGCTATTACAGGAAATACCGCTTTCCTGGAAATGTCTACACTCAGGGCTCATTTACAAGCCCTTTGCGTGATCCCTGCTTCACTTTTTTTTTATGCAGCAGTGTTTCTAGCAGTGCATTTCACTGCTCCATATTTACAGACTGACTCATTGGCCCAAAGCGTCAATGTGTAAAGCTCTGGGTCACATTTTACCTGCACCAGGTATAATGTATGCAGGGTAGGCCTTACCAGGGAAAAAGCCACATAGAAATGATGCTGTGAGATGTACAACTTTTCACTGCGCCATTTTATGACTTCACGTGTCAAAATTTTACCGCTTTCTCAGAGCAGGCATGAAATTGATGCTGGCCTTTTTCCTATGGGACTATCCTCGCATTGCTCGAGTTGTGTCAGTTTAATGACGCAACTCCAACAATGTGTCAGTTTATCACAGAAATTTTGACGCACCTGTGAAAACATGCGCCATAGAGCTCTGGATTGTAAACACAGCGCATCCGTGATATCATTAGGGGTGTGCGGCAGGTGCATTAAATCTGATGCATTGATGGTGATGCATCGGATTCTTGTAAATTAGGCCCTCAGTCTTTTTGTTTGCTGTCTTATTTCAAATACAACTTCCAGTGCAAGTTTTCAGTCATTTGCATTGTTTCTAAATCCTCAAAAGTCCTGTGCACATATTATTAAGCTTTTTTTACCTGTTTGTGCCAATTGTCCTGAGCAGAGCATGATGCGGTTCTTGTCTGTATCAATCTGACCTTACACTGTGCTTCTCCTTCAGGATATATAGTAGGTCCACGGAGGATGGCCCAGCGGAAACAACACTATGAAATGCTGCCCAAAGAAGAGATGTCTGAAGACTGCCGCCAAGGGTCCAGGAGACTGTGATAGGGAGCCAAGTATTCGACATCAGGATCCAACAAGGCCAAGCAGGGGTTTGTAGTGTGGTGCATTTTAAATAGCCTCAGCTGCTGGTGTAGATGCATTCTCAGCAGTGGCTGGTAAGACACGTTGTTAATGAGTTTTTTACAGTTTGCATGCGTTCACATGCAAACCACTTTCAACGGACTGGCTCATCTGGTGTATTTGTATGTCGTAACCTTTTAGTTCTTCTGAATACCTCATGCAAAAGGAACAAGGGTCCTTAGAGAAAAGGACTATAGTTTTTAATACCGCATAGAATCACAATGAAATCTATGGGAAATTCGCAATAAGCCAGTATATTTATTCCAAACGTAAGTAAGAAAACAGTGTAGTGGGAAAACTAAAGTGTCTTGGAAACCATAAATCACAATTGCTCAGGCATAACCCATGTGACAGAAAGCACAGTTAAAGTCACAATTTTACAGTATTCTTGCTCATATCAAAACATACATTATTGTACAGAGTCCAAGTTCTAAATGTCAAAGACGTTTTGATCCCTTATTTAATTGTTGGGATCGTCATCAGAACATACAATATATGCCTGAGATGCACATAAGTAGTCACTGACTATATAACCAAGACCAGAATAAACCTTTGTAGGGACATCTGTCAATTACGAAGTTCTCAATAATCGACTGCAGTTATGATCCTCAAACAAGGCACTCAATTGGGCAATTAGCAGTAATTAAATGAACAATTTAGAAGGTACCACCCATGAAGGTGGTACATCATACATAGCAAGGTAAGTCACAAACAGGGTTTAACAAGCATATATAATGAAGCACATAACATGATTCCTTTTAAGCCATGGTAATCAACATTTTACAGAATGACACTGAGATACATATCAAAGGGTCAAGCCATGGTTAAATGTGCCACAGTACAGAGCATGTGATGGGACTCGGATGCAGGGTTTATCAGGACCATAATACCATCCTACTGTTGTAGACAACTTGATATAGCCACAAAGCCATAAATCCAATCTGTGCTTGCAGGGACCCCTATGTGTGTTATCTAATTGTATTTATGTATTTATGGGTGTGAACGTTCATAAGTGTAGTTTGTATCCATAAGGATGCCTGTAGACCTGAATTGTTTGTGCATCCAAAATTATCAACCACAGCAGATGATCATAATAACAAAGAGCACCTAATGGCTTCGCCAGTGCTTGTTTAAGTAGAATGTTTGGCCTTCACCCCACTTCTCAACCACGTATAATTCCTTAATCGAGAGCATGAACGTGATGCTGACTTCATTTTGTGCGTAGCACAATGCACCTGGATGAAATCATTCAGTGAAACTTTGAGCGAGAGTAAAACATGCAAAATATCCTCCAAGATCAGCTTCCCCTTTTTTAAATAAACGCATATTACTGACAATAATTTGAGGAAACAGAGAATTGGTAACTATTATCAAACTGAAGGCTTAACCATGGCGAATAGTCTCATTACAAAGAACCATTCTGAGCCAAAAGGTCTATTTTTGAAGTCATGCTGCTATACTTCCTGTAAAGACTGTGCTTTTTTAATAAAATACAATGTACTTAGAAAACCAGATTGATGTAGCTCCTTCTTTGCTTATTCAGCTGGATAACATCTGAGGTCAAGGGAAATCCGGCTTTTGTGAGCAATGCACCACATATACACATAAAACTATGTTTACTAACAGAACCAGACATGCAATTTATTCTTCCATTCAGGCTGCAGGCTATGAGGCTCCCATTCGAAGTGATTGGGCACCCATGGCCCAAACATGAAAACCTCTGAACCCACTCAAGTCACCTGCAATGTGGAACTGATTTCGCCATTTTTGCAAGGGTGATTTTGGTTACCAGTCAGCCAAGTTTACTTAGTATTGCCACATCTTTGTTTACAATAGTCAGAGGTAGTCATAGTTTGCAGTCATTTTCAATAGTCTGATAATGTGACCCTTAACAAAGACGAATCTGAAAGTAGTCACTCTACAGAAATCCATGCACCTCTGTAATTTGAGAGCAGTGTACCGTTTTTAATTTCAGGTAACCGTGTTGCACCGGTCACGGCCGGCTTTAGCGCTGGTGGTGCCCGGTGCGACAATGTTTGTTGGCAGAACGCTCCCGCCCATCTCTCCACGGATTCCCTCAATACAACACTTTAACAGTGCCCCTCAAATCCGAACAACCACTATCCCTCTCAGATGCATTTAATTAATTTTTGTAGCGCCACTCATACCAGTGTAGGAGGTCAGAACACTTTACATCGCCCACACATTACACATTAGACAATCATGATACGTGTGTAAATCGGTGCCTAGAAAATGTACTGTAAGACAGAGGACTACAAGATGTAGAAGTCACATCATCCTTACTGGTAGGCCGTATGGTTTGAGTGCTTTGTATGGAAAAGCACAAACTCAGAATTCAGAACATAACACCATGGTTGGGGGTTCTCTTTAATAATAAGAATTTATTTGTGTTCAAATGAACCCTTTTTCGAACATTAGGATAATGAAAGACGGGGGGGGGGGAATCATAACGCGCTTATCCATACCTTGCAGTTTGCCTGCAACTCTTTGATGACAGCTAGTTGCTCACTGTTCTATATTAGAATTGTAACTTCTAAACTGGAAGCAACAAAAGGATCTCTCTAACAAAAGCTGCAACCCACTGATCTATTCACATTACATGCACTTTATGATCTGCATTTAGGCGCTCTTTGCAGCAGGTATATTAACCCTCTGCACTAGCGCTACCTTATGATAGTCAAATTTTCCACTAGACAAAAAACTGTTCTCTCTCCACAAAGAACATCACCAGTTACCTTGAAATGTTTATTGTTGCCTGAAAACTGCTGGAGGCGAGGAATACGGCAGGAGGTGCTTTTAAAAGCCATATTATACTTGCATACACGGCGCCCCACCCGAAGTCAGTGCCCTGTGCGGTGGCATCAGTCGCACCGCCCTAGAGCCAGCCCTGGCACCGGCTTAAGTAGGAATGTACCCAACTAAAGGGACCCAGTCACAAACCTGCCAGACAAACAAGCAGCTCAGGCCTGACCAACCTAGTATAGCATACGTGTGCAATGCACGCGCATTTCACGAAGGCGTAATACTGCGCGTATTTATAGTCTGCATACATTATGCACTTGTAATTTCTTTATGGATTTAGAAAACTGAATAAACCTGAGAGGTGTTATTTGAGTGGCCAAGGGCATGCTATACCAAATGTGTGAAACACCCACGAAATAGTAACTTTGTGAGTAGTTGCATATCTTTGGGCATGAGCGGTGCACCAATTAAGGGAAGTGCATCGATGCCACATCGCCAGCAACACCATGCTTAAACTTACTCTGACTGATAAGCAACTAGGTGGCTACCGACCTGAGAGATGCATATGCAGTCATAGAACTTCTTACCTAACTTCTGTGATACCAAAATATCACAGCCTCTTCTTATTGAATAAGCATTGCCTCCCAAACATCTATCGTGGCCACGTTTGATCCTTTTACATATGAACCCAACACATAACCTCTCACCAGAAAATCAACATGAGGCAGCTTTCTAGACCAAACACGCCGTCAGATTTTACTGAGACCACAGTCTACTTTGGAAACCAATGAAATGGATGGATATGATCCCTAGACACCTGAAAGCGCCTTAAAGCCATAGTAATGGCAAACTGTGCGCTACATGTATGTGGCAACAGCATAACAGCTGTAGTGCTCTGTGTAAGAGGTAAAGCAATGTCCAGTAAAAGTACAGATGAGGGAAAAGGTACAAAAAGAAATGTGAACAGGATCACACAATTTTCCTCACACTAAGGGCCTGTTCATGATGTGGTTGTGTAATACCCCTGTTTACACTCAGTTTGGAATTACAAGTTAAAAGGTATTTACCGTATCCTATAGTTATTGGTTGCATTAAATACCTCAAGAATTATTAAATTCCAGCAGGCCATACCAGCTGAAATTTAAGAAGAGGAAATGAGTACAGTATTTACTGTGTCATGCAGATTTTGGAGCGTTAAAGTTAATCACCAAGAACCGCATGTAATTACTCATATACTCGTGATAGGTGTCATTTATCGCACCTGACATTTATGGGTCTATCTAATAATTCCCCGTGCAACTCAGAGCAGCAACTAAAAATACTGTGCTGCATTGCTTCAGAAGGAGAGAGCAGGACAGCACGGTATCTAAAGTGATATGGCACTCTCCTCGCTCCATAGCACTGGTGCTTAATCAGGCTGCCGAACACCATGCACACACCCCTGCACTATAGTGCAACAGTGTCTGGGCAAGTCTATGATGGCACTCTCCTTTCTCCTTAGCACTGGTGCTTAATCAGGCTGCCCAGCACCAGGCACACTCCCCTGCACCATAGTGCAACAGTGTCTGTGCGAGTCTATGATAGGTTTTGTACTGGAAGGGACCCCTTCCAGTACAAAATACTATGCTTGGACTATCCTTACCACTTTTCCTACTTTGTGTGCTGTATAGTGCAGCACACATGCAAAGTTAGAAAAGAAAAGTGAAATAAAAGCATGTCTTCTTAATGGACATCTATTTCAAAAGGGCAGTATTTTTTATGCAAAACCTTGTCTACTGTTATTCAGTGGACAGGGCTTTGCATCAAAAACAAGTATTGCACTGGAAAGAAAATTGATGAAAAAAGATTTTAGCACCAATTTGCATAATTTTTGTGATCCAAGCATGGCACAGAATCTTAGTAAATATACCCGTTAGCAGTATCCCCTGTTTTGAGGTTGGGAGAGATAAAGCCTCCTCCTTGATGCCACAGGGACCCATGGCTGACATAGAGGACTAATTTGTGAGGAACCCTAAAGGGACACAGCACTTTGGCCTGAGGGCCCCAACACCTGTGAGGGTAGGCACTTGACCCTGCCATGACAGGGCATACTTCGAACTTGGCAGTGCTGTAGGCCTTCCCCATCGAGAGGAGGGCCCCCTCTTACTGCCTCTCCTTGGGCTGCTTGAATGATCCCATGGCAGCCCCTACAGGCAGATTGCAACTCATGATCAGACTGCTCCTGGATGCCTGTAAGAAAGTGCCTCTTTTGACATGGTTAGCCCCCCACTTTTTGCCTGGTATTTGACGTGGTTTCAAAGTTGTTGTGGCCAGGGCCCCTGCTAAACAGGTTCCCTGGGCCAAATCTCTTTCCCAAAACTGTTGTGATTCATTGGCACAATTGACAACACCTTTAGCTGCCACTATAAGTCCTTAGTAAATGGTATTTGGGTACTCAGAGTATGGGGTACTAAGGGTAGGCCTCAGAGGACAGCAGCACAGATTCTGCCACCATCAGGGGCCATGCAGCCAATTGCACCTAGCCCGGCCATTGCCAGCTGAGTGTCCTGGTGACAAAATGCAAACATGGCATAGCACCCAGCCTCTGTGACCTGACCACTACACCCTTCATGCAATATAGGAAAGCTATCCTTCTGGCAGGCCTTCCAGCCCAAAGGAAGGGTGCACTATAATGCATGTGTGCATGAGCACTATGCCCCTACTGTGTCCTTGCCAAATCTGAGACATAGGCCCTCATTATGAACTTGGCCGCAATCACCACCAACCGCCGTGGCAACAGTGAACAGAGGACCGCTGGTAGACTGGACACCGCCGAATTATGATGCCAAAAAGTCAAACCTCCAAAAATCCAGCAACCTTCTCCCATCCCCAGGGCCCACAGCAGCGGAAAGGCAGTACACTCCACCCCGCCACAGCCGTGCAGACAAATCCTCCGCCCACAAAATAATGAAGCACAAAATCAGCGTGATGGATAGTGGATGCCGAACGACCATTGGCGGTACCGACCGCCATGGCCAGCAATGGTACCCACCAACATCAAATGCACACATTGGCAACTTTAAAACCCACACACCTGACACACATCCACAACACTATAAAACACCCACACACATACCCCACAATCCTTTGCATTGCCAATAGCACAACTGAGATTCACAACACAACATGCATACATTGAACACAACATAACACAAGTCACAGGCACAAATACACCACCAAAATACTTACAAACCCCAAACACCTTTATAAGCCACACACATAACCACAAGACATCACCCTCACCTATACACCCACAACACACACCATGGAACCCCCTAAGCACCCCCGCTTAACAGATAGGGAGCTAAGGACCATGTTGGACGAAATAGTCAGGCTCGAGCCACAACTATTCGGGGCACTGGTGCAGCAGATACCCGTGGCCAGGAAGATAGAGCTATGGCAGACAATTGTCAACAAGGTCAACGCAGTAGGAAACCATCCACGCACAAGGGATGAAATCGGAAGAGATGGACTGACCTGCGCGGGAAGGTTCGGTCAATGGCATCCAAGCACAGCATCGCCGTACAAAAGACACCTACACCCCCCCGAATACCTCGACTGGCAGGAGAAGGTCCTGGCAATCCTGCACCCAGAGGGCCTCACTGGACTCACAAGTGGACTGGACTCGGGTAAGTCAACCACTATACCGAAACATCCACCCCACCTATGATGCATGTGTCACCCCACCCCTCTCACTCCCACCAGGAGCACATCCCCATCCAGTCCACAACACCCACATCCAACTACCCTGCATGCCCACTATCCCACAAACTGACCTCCATCCTGCTCCCTGTGCACAGTCACCTACCCCTGCATGGATTCCCAGTGGTACTACAGCACCGACAATGCACCTCCCCCCACATAAAATGCAAGAAATGTATACAAAGGGACCTTGCATGCCACATGCCACGAATATGAGCTAAAAAAAGGGCAGAGCAGTGCATCAATTGCCGAAAAAGTACCTGACACCCACATGTCCATTCCACCCCCACAGGCACCAACACCCATGCCACCCAGATGGAAATGCCAAGGAGTGCCAGCACCCCACATGAAGACAGAGGCCCCACTTAGGAGAGTGCAGAAGGATGAATGGAAACTGAGGAATACCCTGGCCCATCACAGAGTCCTGGACTGTCAGACTCCAGCAGCCCCACCCAGGATATCAATGACAGCCCTTCCACCCAGCCACCATCATCACCTCTGGCCAAACAATCCCACACCAGTGTCTCCTGGCCACATACTGGCGGCCCACATGTACAGAGGCCAGAGTCTCCACCCACCAACAGGCAGGATGATGAAGGGCCAACTGCAAGTGGGACTGCCAGACCTGTGCTAGGGCCAGTGGGAGGACATCAGTGGCCAAGGGGGTGGCCAAAGGATGGATGGAGCAGCCCAGGAGGTGATATCTGAGGTCTTAGGAGCATACCACCATACCCAGGACAGGATGGGCCAAATCCTGGCCACCTTGGAGCAGAATCAGAGGCTGCAGGTAGCACACCGCCAGGAGGCCATGGAGCAATGGAAACAGCTTAATGCTACCAAGGCCTGCATTTCAGGGGTGCTGTAACACCAGTATCACAGCCAGCCGGAGTCCTCCACCCACCTGCAAGCCTCCACCACTAGCCAGGACACTGCCCTGCCCTCTACATCTGCAGCAGCTACAGAATTGGTGGCACTACCAGAGGACACACAGGAAACCAGTACCCATACCCCTGCAGCCCAGCTCCAGCCACACAAACGTGCCCTCAGACACAGACATGCCACTGAAACACCAGCCAAGACCAATCCCACCACTAGGAAGTGACTATGCCCTGCACTGTCTCCCTTGTGTGCCACTGTGCTCCCTTGTTGACTTGCCACTAGCATCACACCATCTACCAATGGCCACATGGCACAAAACCCAGTGCTACCTATAGCTGAGCATATGTACCTGAGTATGTATTTGCACCATGTGCCCACTCCCTATCACTGTCCCACGAATTATGCATATTTTGCCATTCACTAAATACACCTATGCACTCAAATCATATGTCCCTCATCAATATGAGACATCAATTGTTTGTGTGTATGCATTAGCCAGTCAATTTCATAATCATACCTTTATTGCAGGAGAGGATCCAACGTACTGTAGTGTCTGAAGTATGTCACACTGTACACAGTATTGGGTTACCTGGCATATGCCACTTCAGTCATCAGTTAACAGTGTCACTGACTATATGCACCACATTACCAATTAAATTAGTCAGACTGACACTATGCAGTGAAGACATCAGCATCATTGAACAGTACCTTATAGTCACTGGAAGTATAGGCGGATCAGCTGGTTCCTGGAGTTGATATCTTCCCTCTCTTATTCCTCACTGTGAGAAAGTAGCCTCTTTCTAGCATAGTTACCCCCACTTTTGGCCTGTTTGTGAGTGTGTTTAAGTGTGTTTTTTTCTGTGTCACTGGGATCCTGCTAGCCAGGACCCCAGTGCGCAAAGTGAAAACCCTATATGTCAGTGTGTTTTGCATGTCTCACTGGGATCCTGCTAGCCAGGACCCCAGTGCTCATAGTTTGTGGCCTAATGTGTGTGTTGTCAGTAGTGCTTAACTGTGACACTGAGGTTCTGCTAACCAGAACCTCATTGCTTATGCTCTCTCTGCTTCCAAGTACGTCACTATAGGCTAGTGACTTCATTTACCAGTTCCAGTTGGCACACTGGACCCCTCTTATAAGTCCCTTGTATATGGTACCTAGGTACCCAGGGCATTGGGGTTCTAGGAAATCCTTATGGGCTGCAGCATTTCTTTTACCACCTATAAGGAGCTCAGACAAACCCCTTCACAGGGCTGCCACTGTGGCCTGCGTGAAATAGTGCACACACTATTTCACAGCCATTTTCAATGCATAGGTCATATATATGTCTAACCTTCATTTACTGAAAGCTCAGTGCAAAGTTACTAAGTGTGAGGGCACCCTTGCACTAGCAAAAGTGACCCCACGTAGTCCAGGGCCAATTCCCCAGACTTTGTGAGGGGAACTCCATTACACGCGTATACTAAATATAGGTCAATACCTATATGTAGCTTCACAATGGTAACTCCAATTGTGGCCATGTAAGGTGTCTAAGATCATGGAATTGTCCCCCAATTCCAAATCTGGCAGTGGGGAGGCAATTCCATGCATCCTGGGGGCTCCACCATGGACCCCCTGTACTGCCAAACAAGCTCTCTGAGGCTTGCACTGCAGATACAACTGCTGCCACCTCACAGACAGGGTTCTGCCCTCCTGGGGTCTGAGCAGCTCAGTCCCAGGAAGGCAGAACAAAGCATTTCCTTTGGGAGGAGGGTGTTAGACCCTCTCCCTTTGGAAATAGGTGTTACAGGCCAGGGAAGGGTAGCCTCCCTCCAGCCTCTGTAAATGCTTTGAAGGGCACAGATGGTGATCTCCTTGCATAAGCCAGTCTACACCAGTTAAGGGACCCCCAGTCCCTGCTATGGTGCGAAACTGGACAATGGAAAGGGGAGTGACCACTCCCCGTCCATCACAACCCCAGGGGTGGTGCCCAGTGCTCCTCCAGTGTGTCCCAGACTTCAGCCATCTTTTTTCCAAGGTGTGAGGACTCTCTGGAGGCCTCTGAGTGGCCAGTGCCAGCAGGTGACATCAGAGACCCCTCCTGATAGGTCCATACCTGATAAGATAGCCAATCCCCCTCTCAGTGCTATTTAGGGTCTCTCATGTGGGTTTCTCTTCAGATTCTGCCTGCAAGTTTCCGGCAGGAATCCTCTGCAACTACTACTTCATCAGACTGCTCCAGGAACTGCTGTAACTGCTTCAAAGTATCCAGAAGGGCTACTTCGACTCTGCAACTTCACCTCCAGCCAGCAACTGAAACAGTTTCCATGGTGTGCACGCTCTGGGGACTCCTTGACTTCACCCTGCACCAGAAAGACTGAAGAAATATCCCTTGGAGTGACAAAGTCACTTCCCTGCTCCAGCAGGCACCTTCTAAGACAACGACTGGTTCTCTTGGACTCCTCTCTTGGCAACAAACGTGCTCCTTGGAACACAGGTGGTGGACCCCTTCGACACAGACTGCCCTAAGGTCCTGCTGTCCAAATTTGGAGAAGGTAAGAGCTTGCCTTCCCCATTTGCGACAGTACCCCTGTGCACCACGTCATCTTCACCTCCTGAGACCTCTGTGCACTATTTGCAAGAATCCTTCATGCACAGCCTGGGCCAGGTTCCCAGCACTCTATCCTGCAATGCTCCAATCACTGAGTTGTTCTCCAGTGGTGTGGGACCTTCTTTTGTAGTGCTGCAAAAACTGCAATTTACACCTTCTTTGTCCCCATGTCCTGGGACCTCCGTGGGTGCTGCCTGGTCATTTTTGAGTTCCTCCAGTGTTGGGAGCCTCCTCTGCCTCCTCAGTCCGTGCTGAGGCACCCAGGTCCCTCCTGGGTCCAGGCAGCACCACTTTGACGCAATCCGCGACATTGCTTGAACCAAGGCTAGTTGGACGAATCCAGTGCCAAAACTCATCCGCATCCAACATCTCCATGTGGGACATCCATTGTATTACGCAGGAACCCACAGCCATCTTCCTTGGTACTCTTCTGCAGTCTTATTCCAACCGGAGACTCCTCTTTTGCACCTAGGTCGGCAGGGGCTCCTGTCCTTCCTGGAATCTTCTGTGACTTCTGGACTTGGTTTCCTCTCTTTACAGGTCTTCAGGTCCAGGAATCCACCATTTTTTGTTTGCAGTCATGCTTGGTTCTTGCAATAACTCTAATCAAGACTTGTAGTGTGTCCTAAGGAAACTTAAAGTACTTTACTCCTATTTTCCTGTGCTCTGGGGTGGGTTATTTTACTAACGTTTGTGGTATTCTTACTCTCCCAGTGATTCTATACACACTACACTTGTCTAGGGGGGAATTTGTGATTCACATTCCACTTTCTTAGTATATGGTTTGTGTTGCCCCAAGACCTATTTCTTCCTATTGCATTCTATGGTATTTTCTATTGTTTGCACTATCCTATGTCTTATTACTTACCTTATTTTTGTGTCTAGTGTATATATTGTGTATAATACTTACCTCCAGAAGGAGTATTGCCTCTAAGATATTTTTGGCTTTGTGTCACTAAAATAAACTACCTTTTATTTTTGGTAACACTGAGTATTGTATTTTATTGTGTATAAGGACTGTGTAACTATAGTGGCATTGCAAGAGCTTTGCATGTCTCCTAGTTCAGCCTAAGCTGCTCTGCTACGGCTACCTCTATCAGCCTAAGCTGCTAGAACACTACTACATTTCACTAATAAGGGATAACTGGACCTGGTACAAGGTGTAAGTACCCAAGGTACCCACCTCAAACCATTTCAGCCTCCTACAGTCACCATCACTCTCATTCCCTCTCTGAGGTTACTGGCCTGGTTGGACAGCACTCTCCTCTTCCAGAAGCGAGATAGCTTTTCTCACAGCCAAGTTGTGCAGCATGCAGCAGGCCACCACTATCTTACACACCTTGCCAGGTACATAGCACAGGGATCCCCCAGAGAGATGGAGGCAACGAAATCTAGCCTTCAGGAGACCTAGAGTGCGCTCAGTCACCCTCCTGGTATGTCCATGGGCCTCATTATAATTCCTCTCTGCATCTGTTCTGGGATTCCTTACAGGTGTCAGGAGCCATAGAAAATTGGGGTAGCCAGAATGGCCTGCAAAAGTGAGCGAAACGGGAGCTTAAGAAACTGACTTTACATGCACATTGGCTGGCTGTCAGTTATGTACAGATCCAGTGTCATACACACTCACCTATGAGCCATACTCTGTCCCCTTGTAGTTGTTCCATCTAGTGTGGTACACTACTGTTTCTCAGGACAAAAGAATCATGGACTGAGCCTGGGAATCTGGCATTGACATGTGATAAGTACTGGTCAGCAGTACACACCAATTGTATATTCAAGGAGTGATAGTTCTTCTGATTCCTGTACAACTGTTCATTCACTCTTGGGGGTATGAGAGCTATGTGGGTTCCATCAATGGCACCAATATCATGGGGGATGTTAGCAAAGGCAAGCAATCCAGATTTGATGTCAGGAAGTTCAGCCCTTTGGGGAAACTGGACATATGTTTGCAGGTGTTGGACGAATACGTCCAGGAATTTTGACAGGATGAGGCTGAACATTGGCTGTGAGACCCCTGCACCCATGCACACTGTCACTTGAAATGAGCCTGTAGCCAAAAAATGGAGTACAGATAGCACTTGCACATTTGTAGGGATGGCATACTGATTCTGGTTAGCCGGTTTCAGTACTGGACCCATTAATGCACAGAGGCCATGGACAGTAGCTCTATTGAGTAGGTAGGTGACAATGAAGTGACGTTTCTCCATAGTTTCAAAATCAACCACACCACAGGTCTGTAAACAGATGGGGCCCTCCCTCGCCACATGGGTCTGTACCTATGGGGGAGGAAAGAACACATATTGAGTATGAACATACACTTGCATCACATGATGTCACTGTATCTTTGTAAGTGCGACACGTAGGTAACACACACAGACACAAAGTATCAAGTACACCGTCAGGCATATGTGTGCTGAGTTAACTCTGTCATAATGGCATCCCAGTGTGGACACAATTCCAAAAATGGGTGCATGTGAGGATCCTAGACTCATGTCAGCAAGCGACTAAGGTCAGAAATTTTGAGGCACTTGACGAGGCCCCTGGCCAGGCTATTGTGACGTGGTGGTAGCAAAATGGCAGCCTCCTACCATCTAGGTATGAGGGAGTGGAAGTGACTTCCTTCCGCTGGCGTTAGTCGTCTTAGTGGAAGGCGGTGTTCACTGCCGTGCACCCAATCATTGGATTACATTGTTGTCAATGGTTAACCTGGGCCAATCATGATCGCCGCCGGCAGTGACGGAGCACACCGCCGCAGTACCTATGCCATTCCGTCAGACATTGACACTTGATTCCCATGCAGGGTAGTACTCCACTGCATGTGCTGCTGTGTCCTGACTCTGGTCCCTGAGACGGCGCGGATCACAGGGGAACGGGCCCGGCCTTCACCGCGGAGAAGCTGGAGAAGCTGGTGGACAGGGTCTTACCCCTGTATGCCAAGTTGTATGGGCGACCACAGGAGCAGGTGAGTTGGCATCTGTTATCCTTAGATGTGTGTGATTGTGGCGTATGCCTGTATGTATGTGGGTTTGATGTGTGACTGCCCAGCCGATGTCTGGCATGTACTGTATGTGAGCTGATAACTTGCCTTTCATCAATAGCTGTTCCATAGGGAACGGCATGGCATTTGTATTCGGTGCACACATACTGACGTCTGTTTGTTTTGCTCCGTGTGTCCCATGCAGGTCAACGCCCATAAAAAAAAAGGCCTGTGGAAAGCCATCGCCAAGGTGGTGCGAACCCTGGGGGTCTACAACTGGCGGAGCACCCACTGCAGTCCTGACCCCCCAAGTCCCTGGAATGGCGTGAGGGCTAGTTTGGGCCGTCTCCATAGGCACATGGGGGGGTCCCCTTTCTGTCAACTGGTATGCTTTGTGGCCTCATGGACTTGTTAGTGCATTGGCTGGGCATGGTCCTCCCTGGGTGTACTCGACACAGTGAATCAGGTCCGTGTTTTCTGTGGGTAATGTGGTGTGGTCTGGGATTATGGCCATTAGTTAGGGGCAGAGTCATGACGTATGTTGTAGGTGCTGCGTCTAGGTGTGTGACCTGGATGGGAGTGTGTGTGGGCAAGAAATATACAAATATTCACTTTTTGACAAAGTTCTCCCTTGTTTTGTCTCTCCACCCCTGTGCTCTTGTATCCTTTGTGTACATCAGCATCATCTGGCAAGGGAGCAGTGGCACTGGTGAGTGGGGATGCAGCAGCCCACGGTTCCAAGGAGGCAGAGTCAAGCGACGCCAAGGGGAACAGTGGGTTGGAGGGTGAGGGGAGTACCACGGGGAGGCAACTACCACTGGAGGTAATGACTCTGATACCTCCTCCGGTGGGAGCTCCCTGGTGGTGGCAGACTCTAATGGGCACAGCCATTCTATGCCATCTTCTGCCACCCCCATGCCATCACCGCCCTCCCAGTTGCTCCCCACCCCGTTGCCCGTGCCCGCTCACCCAGGAGGGTGGGCGTCTCCTTCACCCCAGGCATCTCATCCCCTGCCCCAATCAGCCCTGATGCCCTCTTGGAAGAGGCTATTGACCTTCTGACAACCATCTCTGTAGGGAAGACAACCATCGTAAATGCCATCCAGGGACTAGCATCCAAGATGCAGCAATGCAATTAATTCCTGGAAGGCATTCATGGTGCCATGTCTGGCCTGCAGAGTTCTTTTAAGGCTTTGGCCTCCTCTTTGAAGGCAGCCAGTGTCCCTGGTCTTTCCGTCCTCCCTCCAACCACCTCTCCCCTTCCAGCACCCCACTCCCTTCACCCATCCCAAGCACACGTTCAAACAGCCATGCACACAGATCAACACACAAGAAGCACATAGACAAACACAAGCACCACACTTCCCACCACAGGCAGACACACACTCAACATAAAGCACACACAACAACATCCACTACCGCCAGTGTGTTAACCTCCCCCGCCACCCTGTCTGTCACCTCACCCACACACACTGCACCCTCAGTCATTGTTGCTGCCCCCATTCATGCAGTCACCACAACATCTGACATCCAGATATGCACCCCAGACACCACACCTGAACTCACCACAACTACATTGACAGACACTCGCAGCACACTCACCAGACCTGCAGACACCCAGAAAACATCCATGTATGCTGGCATCCTATCTTCTCCTACTGTGTCCACCTCCTTCCTCCCAAAACACTCAAATATTCACAGACATCCACACCACACACATCCACCACACATCAGCATACTTTACAGGCACCTACATCCATGTCCAGCACATCTACACCTGATACAAGCACTCCCTCTCCTCCACTCCCAGACCTGCCTCCAAATCCCCTCCAACTGCCCCTAAGAAGCTTTTCCTCTCCAGCATTGACCTGTTCGAACCCACTGGCCCACCCCATCTCGTTCCAAAATGTGCACATCTCCTTGCCCAGTCCACTCCTTCCACGTCCAAGTCCACACCAGTCCACCCTTCCCACTCCTGTGCCCCTTCCCCACGGAGGAAGAAGCCCTGTGTTGCCCAAGGTCCCTCTGCCACCCCGTTCCAAGCCCATTCCCCCTCCTTCCAAGGGCAAGCCCAAACCCCTCCACGTCCCAAACCTAAGCCCCCACCCCGTCACACCCTGTCTCAGTTCCCTGAGGTGTCTGGCTGCCCCATTGATGCCCCTTTCAAGTGGAGTACACTTTGCACATGTGGGAGTCATGTTCGGCCTATTTTGGCTTTTCAGGGTATTTCCAATGGACTGTCCAATGGCCTTATTTAGACATTACGTTTTTTCCATGTGAATAAATTTGAGTGTGTAGGAAAGTACCATCTTTCCTGTCATGTTACCCCCATTTTTACTGTATGTATGTTTGGTTTTGCCTATGTGTCACTAGGATCCTGCTAGCCAGGACCCCAGTGCTCATAAAGTGTGCCCTGTATGTGTTCCCTTTGTGGTGCCTAACTGTATCACTGAGGCTCTGTTAACCAGAACCTCAGTGTTTATGCTCTCTCTGCTTTTAAAATTGTCACTGCAGGCTAGTGACTAATTTGACCAATTCTGATTGGCACACTGGAACACCCTTATAATTCCCTAGTATATGGTACCTAGGTACCCAGGGTATTGGGGTTCCAGGAGATCCCTATGGGCTGCTGCATTTCTTTTGCCACCCATAGGGAGCTCAGACAATTCTTACACAGGACTGCCAGTTCAGCCTGAGTGAAATAAGGTCCACGTTCTTTCACAGCCATTTTACACTGCACTTAAGTAACTTATAAGTCACCTAAATGTCTAACCCTCACTTGGTGAAGGTTAGGTGCAAATGTACTTAGTGTGTGGGCACCCTGGCACTAGCCAAGGTGCCCCCACATTGTTCAGGGCAAATTCCCCGGACTTTGTGAGTGCGGGGACACCATTACAAGCATGCACTACATATAGGTCAATACCTATAAGAAGTGCCACAATGGTGACTCCGAACATGGCCATGTAACATGTCTAGGATCATGGAATTGTCACCCCAATACCATTCTGGCATTGGGGGGACAATTCCATGCATCCCGGGTCTCCAGCATAGAGCCCAGGTACTGCCAAACTAACTTTCCGAGGTCTCCTCTGCAGCTACCGCTGCTGCCAACCCCTCAGACAGGTTTCTGCCCCCCTGGGGCCTGGGCAGCCTGGTCCCAGGAAGGCAGAACAAAGGATTTCCTCTGAGAGAGGGTGTTACACCCTCTCCCTTTGGAAATAGGTGTGAAGGGCCTGGGAGGAGTAGACTCTCCTGGCCTCTGGAAATGCTTTGAAGGGCACAGATGGTGCCCTCCTTGCATAAGCCAGTCTACACCGGTTCAGGGATCCCCCCAGCAATGCTCTGGCGCGAAACTGGACAAAGGAAAGGGGAGTGACCACTCCCCTGACCAGCACCTCCCAGGGGAGGTGCCCAGAGCTCCTCCAGTGTGTCCCAGACCTCTGCCATCGTGGATGCAGAAGTGTGAGGGTACAATGGACAGCTCTGAGTGGCCAGTGCCAGCAAGTGACATCAAAGACCCCTCCTGATAGGTGCTTACCTTTCTCTGTAGCCAATCCTCCTCTGTGGGCTATTTAGGGTCTCTCCTGTGGATATCTCACCAGATAACGAATGCAAGAGCTCACCAGAGTTCCTCTGCACTTCCCTCTTTGACTTCTGCCAAGGATCGACCTCTGATTGCTCCAGGACGCCTTCATAACCGCAACAAAGTAGCAAGAAGACTACCAGCAACATTGTAGCGCCTCCTCCTGCCGGCTTTCTCAACTGTTTCCTGGTGGTGCATGCTCTGACGGCTGTCTACCTTCACCCTGCACTGGAAGCCAAGAAGAAATCTCCCCCGTGGGTCGATGGAATCTTCCCCCTGCCAACGCAGGCACCAAACTTCTGCATCACAGGTCCTCTGGGTCCCCTCTCATCCTGACAAGCTTGGTCCCTGGAACACAGGAGCTGGGACTAAGTGTCTCCGACACTCCAGTGGCCCTTCTGTCCAAATTTGGTGGAGGTAAGTCCTTGCCTCCCCAAGCCAGACAGTAATCCTGTGTACTGCATGAAATGCAGCTACTTGGGCTTCTGTGCACTTTTGCAAGACTTCCTTTGTGCAAAGCCTAGCCCAGGTCCCCAGCACTCCATCCTGCATTTCCCAACTCATTGAGTTGGACTCCTACGTCGTGGGACCCTTCTTTGTTGCTCTGAGTCAACCGTCGTCCTCACATCTTCCAAGTGCCTGTTCAGGTGCTTTTGCGGGTGCTACCTGCTTTTGCATGGGCTCTCTGTGTTGCTGAGTGCCCCCTCTGTCTCCTCCTTCAAGGGGCAACCTCCTGGTCTTTCCTGGGCCCTGGCAGCAGCCAAAATCCTCAACCGCGACTCTTGCGGCTAGCAAGGCTTGTTTGTAGTCTTTCTGTGTGGAAACAACTCTGCATCCTCCAGCACATCGTGGGACATCTTCTGACCAAAGGAGAAGTTGCTGACACCTTCCGTTGTTGCAGAATCTTTGGCTTCTTCCACCCAGAAGCAGCCCTTTTGCACCTTTGTCCGGGGTTTAGTGGGCTCCTGCCCCCCTCTACACTTGCATGACTCTTGGACTTGGTCCCCTTCCTTTACAGGTCCTCAGGTCCAGGAATACATCGTCAGTGCTTTGTAGTCAGTTGTTGTCCTTGTAGAATCCCCTATCTCGACTTTACTGTCTTTCTGGGATAGTAGGGTAACTTTACTCCTACTTTTCAGGGTCTTGGGGTGGGGTAGCTTGGACACCCTTAGTGTTTTCTTACACTCCCAGCGACCCTCTACACACTGCACTAGGCCTGGGGTCCATTCGTGGTTCGCATTCCACTTTTGGAGTATATGGTTTGTCTTGCCCCTAGGCCTATTGTCTCCTATTGCATTCTATTGTGTTCTACAGTGTTTGCACTACTTTTCTAACTATTTACTTGCCTGATTTGGTTTGTGTGTGTATATTTTGTGTATATTACTTACCTCCTAAGGGAGTATATCCTCTGAGATACTTTTGGCACATTGTCACTAAAATAAAGTACCTTTATTTTGAGTAACTCTGAGTATTGTGTTTTCTTATGATATAGTGCTAAGTGATATCAGTGGTATAGTAGGAGCTTTGCATGTCTCCTAGTTCAGCCTAAGCTGCTCTGCTATAGCTACCTCTATCAGCCTAAGCTGCTAGAACACCTCCAATCTACTAATAAGGGATAACTGGACCTGGCACAAGGTGTAAGTACCACAAGGTACCCACTATAAGCCAGGCCAGCCTCCAACATTGGTGGCAGCGGTGGGATAAGTACTTGTAACTGCTTTACCACTTTGTCATTGGTGCTTTTCATTAGAAAAACATATACCAAATACTTCAATGCACATTGAACTAAACAGTTTAACTTTCCTTTTCTAAAAGTTTCTAAAACGTTTCAGAAAACTTTCTAAAGTTTTCAAAAAGTTTGAAAAAGTTTTTTCTCTGTGCTTTCAAAAGTCCCAAACTTTTTCTCTCTCTGTTCTAAACCTTTTCTATCATTTCTGCAGTAGAACTTACTCCCACAGTTGTTAAAGCAACATAGGAGAGTTTATACTTTCAAAGTTTGAGGGGTCTCTGCATAGAAAGGTTTAAGCATTGGCAAGAATCATACCAAAGACTTTCTCTTTAGCCTTCTCCTAGAAAATGACCAGAACCAGTCTGGTCCATCCCAGGAACAGGAGGTAGAAGAGGGGGGTACCCAGCCAGACTCAGAGGAGTCCCCAGAGGATGCTGGGGAGGGTTTTTCCAAAAACCTGCCAGCTGGCAGGCCACCCAGTGACACTGGTAGTGGGAGGGGGTCACACATTAGTAGGGCACCTTTCACTCCTAAAGGCCAGGTTACTAGGATCCAGCCAGTTAGGGACAGGTCTATCTCTGCCAATTCCCATATTTCCTCTGTGTCTCAGAATTCCCAAGCCTCCCAGCCTGAGGATAACTTAATGGAAAGGGAACTCAGAAAGGTGAGGTTGGAAAAGGCCAGGCTGAAGCTTAAACAGCAGCAGCTGGCCTTAGACAGGGAATCTCTGGATGTAGAAGGAAAGGCAGAGATTGGGGTTAGTTCCCCATGGTGGCAGCAGCAGTGTTTTTTATAGCAATCCTTTTAGAGAGCAAGAATCCAGAAACCTGCATGAGATAGCCCCCCCTTACAAGGAGGGAAATGACATTAACAAGTGGTTTGCTGCACTTGAGGGGGCCTGTATGGTACAGGTGGTCCCTCAAAGGCAGTGGGCTGCTATCTTGTAGCTATCTTTCACTGGGAAGGGTAGGGATAGGCTCCTTACTGTCAGAGAAAGTGATGCTAATAACTACAAAGTTTTGAAGGATGCACTCTTGAATGGATTTGGCCTAACCACTGAACAATACAGGATTAAGTTCAGAGACACCAGAAAAGAGTCCTCTCAAGACTGGACAGACTTTGCAGACTGTTCAGTGAATGCCTTGGAGGGTTGGTTAAATGGCAATAAGGTGACTGACTATGAAAGCCTGTATAATCTGATCCTGAGAGAGCATATTTTGAACAATTGTGTGTCTGATTTGTTGCACCAGTACTTTGTAGACTCAGATCTGACCTCTCCCCAAGAATTGGGAAAGAAGGCAGACAAATGGGTCAGAACAAGAGTGAACAGAAAAGTTCATACAGGGGGTGACAAGGATGGCAAGAAGAAGGATGGTAAGTCTTGTGACAAGGGTGGGGACAAAGATAAAAAACATTCAGAGTCTTCATCAGGCCCAAAAAAAATCCTCTGGGGTGGTGGGTCCAAATCTTCTTCTAACAATCAGAAAAGGCCTTGGTGTTATTTATGCAAAGTGAAAGGCCATTGGACAAGTGATTCAACAGTGAGTCAAGAGACCCTAAACCTGGAGCTGCCAGGAGATGGGTAATTCCCTTGCAATACAGAGAGTTTCTTCTTACCTTGGCACATGGCATTCCTTTGGCTGGGCATTTGGGCCAAACTAAAACTTGGGACAGACTTGTTCCCCTGTTTCACTGGCCTCATATGTCAGAGGACACTAAAGAGTTTTGTCACTCTGGTGTTACCTGCCAAGCCAGTTTCACGACTGGTGGCACTCCAAAGGCCCCCTTAATTCCACTTCCTTTGGTTGGGGTGCTCTTTGAAAGGGTAGGGTTTGACATAGTTGGCTCCCTTGACCCTCCAACAGCTTCAGGCAATAGGTTTATCCTGGTGGCAGTGGACCATGCCACCTGGTACCCTGAAGGCATCCCCTTAAGGATCACTACAGCTCCTGCAGAGGCAAAGGCCCTCCTGGGAATCTTTTCCAGAGTGGGCTTCCCTAAGGAAGTGATGTCAGACAGAGGTAGTAACTTCATGTCTTCATACCTCAAAGCAATGTGGAAGGAGTGTGGTGTGACTTACAAGTTCACTACTCCGTATCATCCACAAACAAATGGTCTGATTGAGAGGTTTAATAAAACTCTCAAAGGTATGATAATTGGACTCCCTGAAAAACTCAGAAGGAGATGGGATGTCCTGTTACCTTGCCTCATTCTTGCTTACACGGAGGTACTCCAAAAAGGGGTGGGCTTTAGCCCCTTTGAACTCCTCTTTGGGCACCCTGTGAGAGGTCCCCTTGCTCTTGTTAAGGAGGGTTGGGAACAACCTTTAAAAGCTCCTAAACAGGACATTGTGGATTATGTACTTGGCCTAAGGTCAAGAATGGCTGAGTACATGAAAAAAGGCCAGTAAAATCATTCAGGTCAGCCAACAGCTACAAAAGCAATGGCATGACCAGAAGGCTGTCCTGACACAATACCACCAGGACAGAAGGTGTGGGTATTGGAGCCTGTGGCCCCAAGAGCACTCCAGAACAAATGGAGTAGACCCCACCTCATTGTTGAAAAAAAAGGGTGAGGTTACCTACTTGGAAGACCTTGGCACTGCCAGGAATCCCCTTAGGGTGCTCCATGTCAACCGCCTGAAACCCTACTATGACTATGGGCTGATCTCACCCTGCTCGTGGCAACTGATGAGGGACAGGAAGAAGAGAGTGACCCTCTTCCTGATCTCTTCACCACCACTGAAGCTGATGGCTTAGTGGAGAGAGTAGTGCTTGCAGATTGTCTTACTGCTGAGCAGTATAAATCTTTAAAGTCAGTTTTCTGAACTCTTCTCACTGATACCAGGTACTACTACTTGGTGTGAGCATACAATCGACACTGGAGGCAGTTTACCTGTCAAAAGTAAGATTTATAGGCAGCCTGACCATGTCAGGGACTGCATTAAACAAGAGGTTCAGAAAATGTTAGACTTAGGAGTGATTGAACCTTCAGAAAGCCCATGGGCTAGCCCAGTGGTGCTTGTCCCTAAACCTCACAGTAAGGATGGTAAAAGAGAGATGAAGTTTTGTGTTGACTATAGAGGGCTCAACCAAGTAACCAAGACAGATGCTCACCCTATTCCCAGGGCAGATGAGCTGATTGATACACTGGCTTCTGCCAAGCATCTGAGCACTTTTGACTTAACTGCAGGGTATTGGCAGATTAAATTGTCAGAAGATGCAAAACCTAAAAATGCATTCTCAACCATTGGAGGGCACTGTCCATTCATTGTGATTCCCTTTGGTCTTGAGAATGCACCTGCCACTTTTCAAAGGTTGGTGAACACAGTCCTGAAAGGGTTGGAAGCTTTTAGTTCAGCATATCTGGATGATATAGCTGTCTTTGGCTCCACCTGGGATGATCCCCTGGTCCACCTGTGCAAAGTTTTGGAGGCCCTGCAAAAGGCAGGCCTCACTATCAAGGCCATAAAGTGCCAGATAGGGCAGGGGAAAGTGGTTTATCTGGGCCACCTGGTAGGTGGGGAACAGATTGCACAACTGCAGGGGAAGATCCATACTATTATGGAATGGGCTCCCCCTACAACTCAAACCTAGGTGAGAGCCTTTTTAGACCTCACAGGGTACTACAGGAGGTCTATTAAGAATGATGGCTCCATTGCAGCTCCTCTTAATGACCTCACTAGTAAAAAGATGCCTAAAAAGGTATTGTGGACAGCTAGCTGTCAAAAAGCTTTTGATGAGCTCAAACAGGCCATGTACTCTGTACCTGTCCTAAAAAGCCCTTGCTACTCCAAAAAGTTCATAGTCCAGGCTGATGCTTCTCAATTGGGGGTTGGGGCAGT
The DNA here is from genome assembly GCF_031143425.1 of Pleurodeles waltl. Taxonomy (NCBI): domain Eukaryota; kingdom Metazoa; phylum Chordata; class Amphibia; order Caudata; family Salamandridae; genus Pleurodeles; species Pleurodeles waltl. The sequence goes on from NC_090447.1 coordinate 852,028,783, forward strand.
GCTATCACAGCTTAATACTGAGGGCCAGGATCAACCTGTTGCTTTTATCAGCAGAAGGTTGACCCCTAGAGAAAAGCGTTGGTCTGCCATAGAGAGGGAGGCCTTTGCTGTGGTCTGTGCATTGAAAAGTTGAGACCATACCTGTTTGGTTCTCACTTTATTGTTCAGACAGACCACAAACCTCTACTTTGGCTAAAACAAATGAAAGGTGAAAACCCTAAATTGTTGAGGTGGTCCATATCCCTACAGGAAATGGACTATACAGTGGAACATAGACCTGGGAGTGCCCACTCCAATGCAGATGGACTCTCCAGATATTTCCACTTAGACAATGAAGACTCATCTGGGCAAGGTTAGCCTTATTGTCCCTCATTTGGGGGGGAATTGTGTAGGAAAGTACCATCTTGCCTGGCATGTTCCCTCCATTTTTACTGTATGTGTGTTTGTTTTTGCCTATGTGTCACTGAGATCCTGCTAGCCAGGACCCCAGTGCTCATAAAGTATGCCCTGTATGTGTTCCCTGTGTGGTGCACATGTGGGAGTCAAGTTTGGCCTATTTTGGCTCTTCAGGGTATTTCCAATGGACTGGCGAATGGCCTTATTTAGACATTACATTTTTTCCATGTGAATACATTTGAGTGTGTAGGAAAGTACCATCTTGCCTGGCATGTTACCCCCATTTTTACTGTATGTATGTTGGGTTTTGCCTATGTGTCACTTGGATCCTGCTAGCCAGGACCCCAGTGCTCATAAAGTGTGCCCTGTATGTGTTCTCTTTGTGGTGCCTAACTGTATCACTGAGGCTATGCTAACCAGAACCTCAGTGTTTAAGCTCTCTCTGCTTTTAAAATTGTCACTGCAGGCTAGTGACTAATTTTACCAATTCTGATTGGCACACTGGAACACCCTTATGATTCCCTAGTATATGGTACCTAGGTAACCAGGGTATTGGGATTCCAGAAGATCCCTATGGGATGCAGCATTTCTTTTGCCACCCATAGGGAGCTCAGACAATTCTTACACAGGACTGCCAGCGCAGCCTGAGTGAAATAACATCCACGTTATTTCACAGCCATTTTACACTGCACTTAAGTAACTTATGAGTCACCTATATGTCTAACCCACACTTAGTGAAGGTTAGGTGCAAAGTTACTTAGTGTGTGGGCACCCTGGCACTAGCCAAGGTGCCCCCACATTGTTCAGGGCAAATTCCCCAGACTTTGTGAGTGCGGGGACACCATTACACACGTGCACTACATATAGGTCAATACCTATATGTAGCGTCACCATGGTAACTCCGAACATGGCCATGTAACATGTCTAGGATCATGGAATTGTCACCCCAATACCATTCTGGTGTTGGGGGGACTATTCCATGCATCCCCGGATCTCCAGCATAGAGCCCGGGTACTGCCAAACTAACGTTCTGGGGTCTCCTCTGCAGCTACCGCTGCTGCCAACCCCTCAGACAGGTTTCTGCTCCCGTGGGGCCTGGGCAGCCTGGTCCCAGGAAGGCAGAACAAAGGATTTTCTCTGAGAGAGGGTGTTACACCCTCTCCCTTTGGAAATAGGTGTGAAGGGCCTAGGAGGAGTAGCCTCTCCTGGCCTCTGGAAATGCTTTGAAGGGCACAGATGGTGCCCTCCATGCATAAGCCAGTCTACACCAGTTCAGGGATCCCCCCAGCCCTGCTCTGGCATGAAACTGGACAAAGGAAAGGGGAGTGACCACTCCCCTGACCAGCACCTCTCAGGGGAGGTGCTCAGAGCTCCTCCAGTGTGTCCCAGACTTTCGCCTTCTTGGATGCAGAGGTGTGAGGGCACAATGGACAGCTCTGAGTGGCCAGTGCCAGCAGGTGATGTCAGAGACCCCTCCTGATAGGTGCTTACCTTTCTCTGTAGCCAATCCTCCTCTGTGGGCTATTTAGGGTCTCTCCTGTGGGTATCTCACCGGATAACGAATGCAAGAGCTCACCAGAATTCCTTTGCACTTCCCTCTTCGACTTCTGCCAAAGATCAACCGCTGACTGCTCCAGGACACCTGCATAACCACAACAAAGTAGCAAGAAGACTACCAGCAACATTGTAGCGCCTCATCCTGCCAACTTTCTCAATTGTTTCCTGGTGGTGCATGCTCTGAGGGCTGTCTGCCTTCACCCTGCACTGGAAGCCAAGAAGAACTCTTCAGTGGATTGACGGAATCTTCCCCCTGCCAACGCAGGCACCAATCTTCTGCATCACCGGTCCTCTGGGTCCCCTCTCATCCTGACGAGCCTGGTCCCTGGAACACAGGAGCTGGGTCCAAGTGCCTCCGACAGTCCAGTGGCCCTTCTGTCCAAATTTGGTGTAGGTAAGTCATTGCCTCCCCATGCCAGACAGTAATCCTGTGTACTGTGTGAAATGCAGCTGCTTGGGCTTTTGTGCACTTTTGCAAGACTTCCTTTGTGCACAGCCTAGCCCAGGTCCCCAGCACTCCATCCTGCATTGCCCAACTCGTTGAGTTGGACTCTTACGTCGTGGGACCCTCCTTTGTTGCTCTGAGTCGACCATCATCCTCAGATCTTCCAAGTGCCTGTTCAGGTTCTTCTGCGGGGCTGCCTGCTTCTGCGTAGGCTCTATGTGTTGGTGAGCACCCCCTCTGTCTCTTCCTTCAAGGGGCGACCTCTTGGTCCTTCCTTGGCCCTGGCAGCACCCAAAATCCTCAACCACGACTCTTGCAGCTAGCAAGGCTTGTTTATGGTCTTTCTGCGTGGAAACAACTCTGCATCCTTCAGCACATCGTGGGACATCTTCTGACCAAAGGAGAAGCTCCTGGCACCTTCCGTTGTTGCGTAATCTTTGGCTTCTTCTACCCAGAGGCAGCCCTTTTGCACCTTCTTCTGGTGTTTAGTGGGCTCCTGCCCCCCCTGGACACTTGCGTGGCTCTTAGACTTGGTCCCCTTCCTTTACAGGTCCTCAGGTCCAGGAATCCATCTTCAGTGCTTTGCAGTCAATTGTTGTCCTTGCAGAATCCCCTATCTCGACTTTACTGTCTTTCTGGGGTAGTACGGTAACTTTACTCCTACTTTTCAGGGTCCTGGAGTGGGGTATCTTGGACACCCTTAGTGTTTTCTTACACTCCCAGCGACCCGTTACACACTACACTAGGCCTGGGGTCCATTTGTGGTTCGCATTCCACTTTTGGAGTATATGGTTTGTGTTGCCCCTAGGCCTATTGTCTCCTATTGCATTCTATTGTGTTCTACAGTGTTTGCACTACTTTTCTAACTATTTACTTGCCTGATTTGGTTTGTGTGTGTATATTTTGTGTATATTACTTACCTCCTAAGGGAGTATATCCTCTGAGATACTTTTGGCACATTGCCACTAAAATAAAGTACCTTTATTTTGAGTAACTCTGAGTATTGTGTTTTCTTATGATATAGTGCTAAGTGATATCAGTGGTATAGTAGGAGCTTTGCATATCTCCTAGTTCAGCCTAAGCTGCTCTGCTATAGCTACCTAAGCTGCTAGAACACCTCTAATCTACTAATAAGGATAACTGGACCTGGCACAAGGTGTAAGTACCACAAGGTACCCACTATAATCCAGGCCAGACTCCTACAGAGTGCCTAGTAGTGCTTTTGGCACAATACAGTGACGTTGTTCAGCGTTTAACTGTGGGGGTGTGGTGTGCACATGTGTGTACTTTGGTGCAGGTCTTTGTTTGCTTGTGTCTTGTTTTGGTATGTATGGCTTGGGATGTGGGAGGGGTTGGCAGTGCGTTGCAGGGTGGGTGTGGTGGGTGTGTAACTGTGCCCTTTCTTCCCATGTGTATTAGGTTGCAGTACTTACTGTTGTCATCTTCGTTGGTGGTCACGGTCCTGGAGGTTTATGGCAAGGAGCAGCACTGGCATTATTTCCAACTCTCTGTTCCTGTCTGAGTCGGCGTGTTCTGTGTGCCTCCGGTGCGTGTGTCCTTTTATATTGTTCGTTTCCGCCACGTTTTGCCTGGCGGTGGTTCCTGCCACAGAACTGACGGCGGTCTTGTGTTTCACTATTTGGTGGGTGGGTAGGACCTTTCTGATGGCCTGTGGGTGGCCTCCTCCGTCCTCGTCGGGACTACAAGGATGGCGGTGTGTGGATGGACCTCTACTTGTTTCTCATTGGCTTCATTATTTGGTGGTAAGGACCGCCAACATGTTGGCGGTAGTTGCTGCCACCGCCGGCGGGGCAGTGTTTACCGCCATGTTCATAAGGACCACCATAGTAAGTGTACAGAGCAGCCATTTTAAATGCATGTGCTGGACACTGGTCAGTACAAGTTTCACAGCTACATGATAGCCAATCTGAACCATGAGTTATTTGGTTTCAAACAACTCAGAACAAAAAAATCCAAACTGGTACCAGTATTGGACTTGTTGCAAAATGTACCCAGGAAGCACCTTAGAGGTGACCCCTGCAAAAGCTAACTAACCCTAGCATTGTTGCTGGCTAATCCTAACCAGTCTGCCACCACCAAACATGAATCTGGATCCCTGGGGTGAGGGCCTCTGCCCTCTGGGACCAGACAACAAAGCCCTTTCTGGGCAGAGGTGTTATACCTCCTCTCCCAGGAATGTGCACTGCCCTGCCTGTGAGATTCAACGGGATTGCCGCCTTTGAAACTTGTCACCCAGTCCTGCTGCTAGCAGCAGATGGCCACCCCATTGCAAACCCTCACTTTTGGCTGGAGCAACGATCGGAAAATGCACAAAACCTGAAGGAGTGGCCACCCCCAACCTGCACCACCCCCAAGTGATGCAGGCAAGGTGACTCTCCATTTCGTTTCCTCCATCTTGCATGGTAGGAAAATAGCCAATCGGGGATACGGATGTGACCACTGCCCACAGGAAGTTGTCACATAATAGGTGTAGCCATCCTAAGGTAGATGGCCCATTGGCCACTACTAGGTACTCCACTAAATTCCCCCTAAAGGTAGTATTTAGTGGGCATCCCTAGACATGCAGATCAGATTCCACAGACACTGGAAGGCCAGCAACAAAGAAGACCCAAGGCTCGAGAACTGAAGTCCTGCTGCACCATGAAAAAGGCGCCAAACCCTGCCTGCTGCACCGAGGACTAAACAATCACCTCTGAGGGGTTGAAGGACATCAGACAGACTCAAAAAAAGCCCAGAGGACCTCCAACCTTTTGAAAAGCGCCAGCAAACGTCCTCCGGAGTGAAGACATCACTCCCTGCAAGCAAGAAGCAGAAGCCATTAAAGTCCAGTTCACTGACCGGTCGCTGACCAGGGAACCGGACACTGCAGCTGGACCAAATTCATTTGATGGACCCGGAGGATAAACCCTGCATGTGTGCCAAGTTTGGTGATACTGCAACCTCCAGTGGCTGAACGTGCAATCACCAGGGGTACTGGACCCTGAAAACTGCACACCGAGAAGACATGTCCACTCTGGGCACTCCAAGGACCAGAAGGAAGCACCAGTCAAGGGTCTACAGGACACATAAGAACCATCCCCCAGAGTGGCCCTGCTGACCTGCAATCCACCCTCCAAGTACCCTGCCTCCTGGTTCCAACGGCACCTTTGCGTACAACTCTTGGCTGACCTATCTGCTCTGCACCTGGCCTCGCTGCCCCTTGCACCGGACAACCAGCTGTGCTCTACGGGTCCTCCAGCCTTTGTGACCTCTACACTCCAAGGGGACCCACCTTACTCAGTTTGAAGTGCCTGTGCATATCCAAGTAGCCCACCGCCTGTTCTCTATCAGCTCAAAAACTTTCAGAAGCTGCACCCACTTGAACTGGGAACTGCCAAACTTCTCCGGCTGGCCAACAGGACCCCTTGATGACCTCAACCTAAAAACAGAAGGAGACATTGGTAAACGCATTGCCTGATTTTATATGCATTTCTTAAATTTTCTCCAAGTGATTCCTACAGTGCGTAATTACGCACAGAAATACTATTTTTGTTAAGCTTTGGAAAATCAAAACTTAAAAAGTACTTACCCAAATTTGATGACCTTGGTCTTAAAATTTTTATAAAAATCTGAAGTAATTTTGTAAATTGATCTTGAGTTTTTCTTTAGAGAGTGTGTCCACATTTATTGATACTGTGAGTACAACACATGCTTAGCACTTCTCCAAGATTGGCCTAACTGCTTGACCAAGCTACCGCAAAATAAGAGCATCAGGTGGTCTAGTTTTCACCTCTGAAAACCAAGATGGGGTTGCTCAGACTCTCTGCATAGTGCACATCATTTTTGTACATTATGTAGAGAGCCAACCTCCCACACTGCCTGAAGATCCGAGGAGAGGAGCCAGGCAATAACCCAAACACTTTCTGGGACCTCTCTAAGTTTCCCATTGCCAGGGTGAGACTTGAGGGTTTGCAGGACATGGATGATCGACTACTTGTCGTGGCAGCGGGTTGGCACTGCCCAGATCTGAGGTGGTGCTGCTTGACCTGGTGGACAGCTGTCCCAAATGCTGTTGTGACATTGAATGAGAGGACCCATGGGGCACTGAAGGGCCTGGCCGAATGACTCCCCTGACAGTCACACTAACCCTTGGAGTGGGACCTGGGGGTGCGTGATCCCAGGTCTGGACGAACTACCAACCCTCCTCTGGTGGGGCTGGCCAAATACACACTCCAACTGCTTCTGCTGCCTGTCGCTTCACTGGAACCAGTGGAGCAAGTGAGTCAGGCTTGATCCGATGTGGTGATGACTGTTGGTGGCTATACTGTGCCCTCCCCTCCCTTCCCTCATCACAAGGAGACCTCAAAGGAAACAGCTAAACAACTATTACTCCTGGATGGGGGGGCGAATCCCCTGGTCTAGAAGGGAGTGCCTCATCTGATGACTGCCAGATCATGGGGCATTGGTCTATGTCCAGGTTAATTAGAACAATTGAAGAAGTAGGTACCCCGTAAAATAGACAGCAGCTTCAGGCTTTCCTGCGCTTGTGTGAGTACTGTGCGAAGATTTTTCAGAACCTTGCTATTAAGGCTGAATCTTTACATACTCTCTTGAAGAAGAATGCCAGGTTTGTGTGGGGCCTGTCTCAAGAAAATACCTTCCATGAAGTGAAAAAAGAATTATCTAATGCTTCACTTCTCGCTCCATATCATCTGGGAACACCATTAATTATTAAAGTGGATGCAATAATGTTGGTTGAAGGGCATTCTGTCCCAAGGTTGAGGTGAGTCTGAGCATGGGTTTAAATTGATCTCATGTACTTTAAAAACGTAAGAAAGACTTTATTCTGTAATAGAATAAGAAATGCTCTCTTGCACATGGATAGTGGAACAATTTATGGCCTATGTGTGGGGAATTAAGCACTTTTTGGGAATTGATCATAAATCACTGGTGACCACCGTCAGAGGTTCAAACGCTCATTCAATGAAAGCTACTACAAGGTTGGATCAGCTAAGTGTGAAGTTCTTGGATTATCATTTTGATGTTGAATATATACCCGTGGTCAACACAAAGAATCTGATTGTCTTTCTAGGCTTCCTTGCTCCAGGGACAATATGGATGTGGATTTGGAGTAGAATCAAGCTGTGGACTGTTTAGTGGCCAGTTTGGATTGGAGTGAGAACAAGTGTGTGAATAAGCAGGAATGGAGGAGAGCACTGGATCTTGGCAAGGTTTAGATAAAGGTTATGGAGTACATGAAAAATAGTTGGTCTAGGGACAAGAATATTTCAGTGTAGTTACAGTCTTTCAGCAAGGCCCAGACTGAGCTATCTGTGGAGTCAGGGTTGTTGTTCAGATCCGCCAAGTTAGTTCCTCCTTTTGCAGTCAGGGAAAAGTTGTTGTGTCTGACCCATTAAGGGGATTTAGTTCTGACAATTAATAAGAGAAAGATCAGGGAAATCTATTGGTGGCCTGGAATGGATAGATATGTGGAGAATGTGGTTGTGATGTATTCCATGTGTTTTCGAAATGACAAGAGTTTGAAGTGTTGTACAATGCCAATGAGTGTAGTGGGTTGTCCTGAGAAAGTTTGGCATAAAGTCAGCATTGATTTATTGGGGCCGTTTTACTTTTTATCGAGTGTGCAACAGTATGTTATCGTACTAGTGGATCATTGTCAAAAAGGCTAGAGGTAAAATTTGTAAGGTGAGTACTAAAATGGTTGTCACTTTTCTCACAGATGTCTTTGCGATGGAAGAATTTCGGTCTGAGATTGTCTCAAACAAAAGTATGCAGTTCGTGTCTACAGAGATGACGAAATTCTTACATTTTGTAGGCATAAAATATAAGCGATGCAGAGCATATTTATAAGCTCCTAGCACCACCTTGCAACACATTAGCGTCATTTGTTTTTATGTTAATGTTGCCCAAAGAGGCCAAAATCCTCACACCATATTTACAAAGTGGGGCAATGCATGTTTCATGCCAGTTTGTAACCCTTTGCGCTACATTATGCCAGCTTAATATATGCAAAGGGGGCGTTACCCCTTTAGGGGGGCAGGAAAATGGTGCAAGGGAATCTAACAGATTTCCTTGCGTCATTTTTACCGCACTTTTAACGCCTGCTCAGAGCAAAGCATTAAAAAAGGGCTTCCATTATTTATGATGGGCCATTATGTACTCTGCAAGAGTAGCGCCAATATTTTGGCGCTACTCCTGCAGAGTACATCAATAGCATCAATAAAAATGACGCTATTGCCCCCTATGCTGCGCCATGGTTAACCGTATCTTAGATACGGCACACACACAGTGGTGGTAGTGGGGAGCTAAGGGGCGTGAGGAAAGTAGCGCTGCACTGGGTGCAGTGCCACTATTTAACTATGCCCCACAGTTCACATCATCCTCAAAGCAATGGTCCAGTTATAAAAGTAAACACGTTAGTGCCAGAATGCATCAGGGGTGCTCTAGCTGCTGGTATGGATGTTGCAGATGCTGTCCAAGCTATGCTTGGGTCTTTTTGCAATACTCCACATACTGGTACAGGGGCTTCGTATTTTGCAGCTGTGACTGGGAGGACAGAGTATGACTTGCTTAAGCCTTCTTGGCTACCAAGATCAATGTTGATATGATTTGTGATATGGAGAGGGTTCAATCCAATATATAACTAGTCAAAGCAAAAGTAAAAAAAAGATTTGATGTAGTTAAAGGAACTGGGCACAAAACCTGGTAAAGGAGATTGGGTGATTGTCAAAGCACCTGAGTGCAAAGTGGTGAAGGGCAGGTCGAATTTTGGCTTACCTTCTTTGGTGGAGAAAGCGAATGAGGATGGCAAGGCTGTAAAATTATTTGTTGGTCCTACACTTGATTTTGTTTTGTTATTTTTGTTTCTTTTGTCTCTTTCGTTTTGTTGGTGGAAAATATTTTATGAATACTTTATGCTCTTGATGATATGCCCCGCATGCATGTTGCATCATGCAGTGTGGATATGGTTTGTCTACCTCCCTCTTATGATTACACTGGTCAAGAATAAATCTTGCTTATCCCAGCAACGTGGCCGTGTTCATCTTCGTAACAATACCCTACCCCTCTGGACCAGCAGTATCTAGAGAGGTGGAGGGCCATTTTCATTGAAAGCTAGAGTTCATTTTTGAGTATAATATACTTATAGATTCACTGTGAGACAATTCATCATGATCAAACCCATATCAATCCCAACCATTTAACCGCTAAATATTACTCTGGTCCAAAGAAGTACTGGGAACCATGATTATGGTTTTCATTTATTATTGATAGTGCATGGTGACATTTATTTGTCCTGTCATATTTAAGGCAGTAGAACTTCATATTCTTCTTTTACTTGTAAAATGAACACTTCCCACCTAGCAGCCTCTTGGAGCTAGCAATTACCCATACCAAGATGGAAGACTGACTGGAAAAATAAGCCTTAACGGAGATAAGGGATAACAAGCAATGAAGACTGGAGTACAAACTAGAAAATAACCGAATCGATTTAAAAAGGATATTCTTAATGACTTTCCTAAACACAAAACAGTTTCTGTTCCATTGTAAGTGAAGCAGGAGGTTGTACTATAACGTAATGTAAGAAAAGGATCAACTCCCATTTTAGCCTGCTTTATAAGTGGCAGCTGTAACAACAATAGGTCACTTGATTGCAGGGATATCTGCAGCTGGTAGTAATGCAGATGATCAGACAAAACTGATGAGTGAAGACCGCAGAAGGATCTGCAACCAGGTGAGATTTGTTAAAGTCTACTCTTTGATCCACTACAAGCCATTTCTGTTATCAAACATATTTGCCTCATAGAAATCCTATAAGCATCACTCTGCACAAAAGTGATCCCTTTAGGTTGATAATTATACAATCTGAAGTAAAGCAAATTGCAGAAATTTACTAGTGCACTTAAATGTGTGTTATTTGTGTACATAAATGTATTCATGAGGGCAAGCTCCTATTATTGACATTTGAATCAGAAGTGGTAGGACTTAGGGCCAGATGTAGCAAACTTTTGTGAGTCGCAAATGGCCCGAATCGCAATTTGCGTCCCCGCAAAATCGGTAATGGGATGCAAAATGTGACGCGAGCCATTACCGGCTCTCAAAAATAGCGACCCCATTTTTGTGACCCGCAAATAGGAAGTCGCTATTTGCGAATCGCAAACCATATGCAATAGCCACTCGCAAATTGCGACTAGTCGCAAAAAGGCCATTTTGCACTTCCAATTTACCACTAACTCAGAGCAGGTGGTAACCATAACCAAAGTATAAAAGGGGACCCAGAAGGCACCTGGGTTACTCTAGATGGTGGAGATATATGTGATAGCAAGGAGAAGGAGAGCCCACGCCGCACAGCAGATGAGGAGGAGGAGCCAGAGACAGGAGAAGATATACAGAACCAGACAGACACTATTCCAACAAACTGAGGAGGAGATATATGATAAATACAGACTTAGCAGTGCAGCAATACTAGATTTAATAGATCTACTCAATCCGCAGCTTCAACGCCAGACTGTGCGCGGCAGCGCCATCCCCACACATGTGCAAGTGCTATGCTCACTGCACCTCTTGGCCTCGGGTAGCTATCAGGGGGTCATTGCTGTGGCAGGTGGGGTATCCCAAAGTGCACTCTCACGGTTCTTCAGAGCATTCCTAGATGCCATACTCACACACATGTCCAGATACATATACCTACCCAGGAATGAGGCAGAAATCAACAGCACCAAGTTGGAATTCTACAGGATAGCCAACTTCCCTCATGTAATAGGGTGTGTAGACGGGACACATATACAAATCTGCGCTCCTGCAAATCTGGAATATCTGTTCCGCAACCGGAAGTGTACCCACTCACTGAACATCCAGGTGGTATGTGACGCCCATTATGTTATATCTGACATGGTTGCCAAATTTCCAGGGAGCACACATGACTCCTACATTGTCAGGCACAGTGGGATACACCAACGCCTAGAACGTGGGGAGTTTGGAGACGGATACCTCCTAGGTATAGCTGAATACACCTTGCAAACATACACACAGGTCAATGTGGATCCCATCTATGCCCAGCTAACATTGTACATTTTGTGCCAAACAGGTGACAGTGCATATGCACTACGACAATGGATACTTACCCCGTACTTAACACCCAGCAATGAGACAGAGAGGCGATACAACAGTGCACATAGGAGGACCCGAAATATCATAGAGAGGACCTTTGGACTGTTGAAGGCAAGATACAGATGCCTCCACAGAAGTGGAGGTGCCCTCCAGTATGCCCCAATAACAGCATTCAAGATCGTTGGCGCATGCGCTATACTGCACAACATTGCCACCAGACTTGGGCTACCTCTCACCCCAGAAGACCCAGATTCGGAGGATGACGAGCAAGAGCTACCACATCGCCATCATGGGGTTAGAAGCATTGCAAATCAAGGCAGACAGAGACGGGACCACATTGCAAACAAATACTTTGGAAGGTATGTGCTGTCACCACACACACGAATGTCACACACAAAGAGTCCAGGTGTGAAGTGGAACAAACAAGAACTTTAATGATGTGCACCAATAAACTATTTACACAAACTACAGATCAGGGGCTGTAAAAGTCCACCTGCTATGAGGACACATTGACCTCATGTGCCTCCAGTCTATGACAGTGCGTAGCTCACACCCTACGCCGTGCTCGCCCAGCATGGCTGGTTCCTGGTGCGTCTGCAGTGCCCTGCCGTGCGCTACCGGTGCGCAACACCCTGTTGTCTGTGGCTGAGACACTGCTAATGGTTGAGCCCTCCTCACTGTCCTCCGGCGTGTCTGCCGCGCCCCTAGCCACCTGTTGTGCCTCCATAAGATCGACTGCGTGGCTAATACGTCCCAGCCCACGTGCCACATCGCTGGCAAAGTGGTTCATGTCCACCTGGAGGCTGACCGTGCGCGGTAACAGCCCAGTGGTGTTAACAGCCAGCCGGACAATTGAGGCAGACATACAGTCCAGGCGGTGGATGAGCTGCCGGTCATGGCGCCTTGCACCCTCTCTCTCTGTGACAAGTTCTGACACCAGTTCTCTAATTGAGAGCGCAAGGTCACCAACAGTGCTGTTGAGATGTTGCAGCTCAGTGTGTATCTGTTGCAGCCTGTGGTCTGGTTGCGTTCCATGCGCCGCATGGCCCCTGAAATAATTCTTATCTCCCTTGTTTGCAGGCGCTGACCATGTAGGAGTGCAGCCTCGGCGGCGGACATGGAGGCGTCCCCTACTTCACCCTGTGGCACTGGAGGGACATTGAGACGTCGCCTGCGACGCAGTGGAGGTTCCGTGTCCTGTACACTGGCACTGTGGCTGGGACCGGGTGCTGGCTCACTCTCCAGTATGGCCACTGGTGCATCAGGAGGGGACTGTGTTTGGGTGGTGCAGGTCCCTGTGGTGGCTAGTCCTGGGTCCTGTACTGGCTGGTGGCTGACCTGTGGCCCCTGGACGCTGTGGCTGGAGGTGGTGTTGTGTGGGATACCTGTGGGCCATAGGGAACACACTGTCAGTATCTACCATCTGTTATATGCTTCCTAATAAACTGTTGCCTATCAACTGCCTACTTGACTACATTGCCCATAATGCACCATGCAGGTGGTTGCTACTCTGAAATGGAGCTATTTTGGTTGTGAATGCTGCTGTGTACTAGGTGGGTGGGGGTATGGCAGATATGGGTGTACATGCATGTCTCATGGTACTCACTGGTTGATGGTCCTGGCGCTGACGTATCCAGCTCTCCTATCCCGGACACTGCCTCTGGCTCCAGTGTCTCCTCCACTCTTTCCTCCAAGGGTGTGGGTGGTAGTATGGTTGATGGTCCCCCTCCAGTGGCCCTCATCTCCCGGAGCCGCTCTGCCACCCTCTCCTTGGTCCGGGAGCGCAGGTCATACCACAGTTTCTTTAGTTCCTCAATACTCCGGTGGCTCACACCCATTGAGTTGACTTTGTCCTGGATTTCACTCCAAATCCGCCTTTTTTCCTGCTCTGGCACACTGAGGGCTGCTCTCCCAAATAGTTGTTTGTGGTGCTGGCAGCATTCCTCCGTCAGCACCTCCAGTTCTTTCTCTGCAAATTTCAGTTTTATCTTCCTGGGTGTTTCTGCCATTGTAGCTGCTGTTCTTCCTGTTGGCTGTTCAGCAGTTTCAAATGGGTGTGGTCCTCCCTCCTCCCAGGTGTATTAGTAAACTTCCTGGCTGTGATGTCATCATCAAGAGCCAGGAAGTGTTTTCCAGAGTGTTCTGCTGCACCTGCATGCAATTTGCGGCACAGTCGCAATTTGCGACACCCACTCGCAATTTGCGTGTTCGTTTTTATCGCAGTCGCAAAAAGCGACCTCGCTAACAGCGGACTCGCAATCTGCGGTGCAACTTCATTTGCGAGTAGCAAAATGAAGTCGCTTTTTCTTCTTGGATACCATTTTGCGAGTCGGAAATTGGGAGTTGCAACGACTCGCAATTTCCGACTCGCATATTTTTTGCTACCTACATCTGGCCCTTAATCCCTTTCACATGAAAGTTGGTCTCACAAAAACTCTGCTGATGTGATGTTCTTCCTACACATGTAAATCTGGAAGCAGGGCAGAACTGGTGGGTGTTTCTTTCTCTGTTCATCAATTAAAGTTGGTGAACATGCCGAAGCTCGAATGTATGTGTGCATTTATCAAACATTTGCCAGAATTGTTCAAATCTGGAAACAATTGAGAATATACTTCTGTCATAGCTGATGTTAATGCATTTTCCTTGCGGAAATGGAGAGCAAACAACCCCAAAATTGAAATGGTCTCAGAGACACTACTTTCTACTTTGGAAAATAAATATTTCTCCCCACCTCAAACCTACACTTACAAGCATAAGCCCACTTTATGTCACAAAGCCACAAGCTGAAATCTACTTTTATTAAATGTTTGTATGCAGAAATGGCTACAACATGATTATTGACTGAAATCTGCAACTTTAAAGCATTAGAGAATTACACTGATATTTGTGAATTGTAAAAAGTCTGAGATTATATAAAAGCAAAGAATGAAACATCTGGTAATATATTTCAACGTTTTCATTGCCACCTGTGTGAATTGGGCTGATACATAGAAATTGGACCTGTTAGCTGTCTTTCTGGCCCGTTTCACTATTGTTTAAACATTCCACCAATATCCACCAAGGCAACAAACGCTTCTAATTAGGAGGTGAAAAGCTGTCTGTTTTTTTTTTTAATCAGGGCTCTTGTAACCTTCTCTTTACTTTAATGTCCGACTGAGGCTAAGCAGCATTACCCGGCCGGTGCTGCAGTGGTCGCCAAAGGATCCTGCTGCAGCCGCTCATCAATAGAGTGTTGAGCCCCGTGCTGGGGCAGTGATTTTCTCTATTTTTGGGAGCAGCCCGACCACGCTTCACCCTCGGGCCGGAGATCAAGGCCAGGACCCCGTCAGGACCCGTACGGCCTGCGGGGTGGGCTGCAACAGTGATACGTCGCTGGGCACGACTGAGATTAGGACCCGGCCCTACCGCGCCTCACTGCACAGACCTGGAATGCCCTGCCTGAAAATCACTGGAGCGGCACCTAGATTCAGGTGCACGTTTTTTTTTCTTCTTCAGCTTTTCTCTTTATTTGCCCCCATAAAGATACTGACTGTGCACGGCTTATACATCACCGAGGGGCTCACATTACATACTTCCGGGCCTAGGTTGCACTGAGTGACTCCTCCATGCAAATCATCACCTACAGATCTGGCCCTGATCCCCAGGAGCGGCTTGAACTTTGGAACCTGAGGAATGGAATAGTGGTATGGGGGTCCTGAACTCACAAATTAGCACCCCCAATGAGGCTTTGTGGGATAGCCGACCGGGGGAGTCTCCCCCGGAATTATTGGGGCAATGGAGCAGTCCATGACTGCTCGGGCTATATTTCAGCTTCCATGTCGCCGTCTATTTAAACATCTATTTTATGATTTTTGTCACCATTTTGGTTTTAGGTGACACAATGGCTGGCATCCTCAGTAGTAGCTAAAAGTTAACCTTCTCAGTAGTAGCAAAAATTGAATAATTCACATTTTAGGAAGTGTGTCTCAATTGTGTTTGTCAAGTAGATTATTGAACGGGCGGGTTATATTAATTACGTACTTTGAGGGTGGCTTATTTGTCATGTCAGAGGATCTCATCCAGCAGGCTTTGGCCCTGCTTGAGGAGGCGGGCAGGCTGGACTTTCTGACGCCGGACGGGCGTCTTCATGCGCGACTGGCGAGAAGAGCGTCAGCGGGTGTGGCGGCGGCTGTGGCAGCCTGCTCGCCGCCATGTCGTGATGCAGACAGGGAGATTGAGGTAAGTCTGAGAGGCCGCTCGCGTACACGACGTGCAGCCTCAGTAGGGGTGGGTGGGCTAAAGGCAACTCGGCTCGCGCCAGGAGACTGTGGGGGTCATTCTGAGCACCGCCGACAGACCGGCGGAGCCCTGCAGGGCATTCTGACCGCGGCGGTTCGGCCGCGGTCAGATGCGGGAAACCGGCGGTCTCCCGCCGGTTTCCCGCTGCCCTGCAGAATCCTCCATGGCGGCGGAGCACGCTCCGCCGCCATGGGGATTCTGACACCCCCTACCGCCATCCTGTTCCTGGCGGGTCTCCCGCCAGGAACAGGATGGCGGTAGGGGGTGCCGCGGGGCCCCTGGGGGCCCCTGCAGTGCCCATGCCAATGGCATGGGCACTGCAGGGGCCCCCGTAAGAGGGCCCCACAAAGTATTTCAGTGTCTGCTTTGCAGACACTGAAATACGCGGCGGGTGCCACTGCACCCGTCGCACCTTCCCACTACGCCGGCTCAATTCTGAGCCGGCATCCTCGTGGGAAGGTTGATTTGCCCTGGGCTGGCGGGTGGCCTTTTGGCGGCCGCCCGCCAGCCCAGGGCAAATCCCAAAATTCCCTCAGCGGTCTTTCGACCGCGGAGCAGTATTTTGGTGGGGGAAGTCTGGCGGGCGGCCTCCGCCGCCCGCCGGACTTAGAATCACCCCCTGTATATTGAAGAGCGGATCTCTGGAGGTTTTGCAAGGTGACGGGCGCGAAGGGAACGCGCTGCAATTTGGGAGTGTGAGTGTCGAGCGTCATAAGCGTGACGGGGAGGGTCCGCGTGGAATTCTCAGGCTGGAGCTGTAAAAGGCTGAGGATTGGGAGGTGGGTGGATTTAAGTGGGAGAAAGGTGGGTCAGTTTGCTATGGAAGGTTTGGCTAATACTAAAAAATGAATCAGGACAGGTGAAAATGAAGAAAAAGGTGATGGGGATAGTTTGGATCAATTTGATCTATTTACAACACATTTGGAGGGGGTTTCAAGCTGTGTGAGGCAAGGAGAGCTTCGGGGGACGGAACAGCATGTCGCTTTAATGTGGTATGAGGATTTTCAGGCTGGGCAGTCCATTGATATGAGCAGAGGTATAGTGGAGAGCAAGAAAGACAAGGTTTACGGCGAGCATGGTCTTGAAAGAGAGGAGGGCCCAGCATTGGCGCTGGTAGCTGCCCTTTTGGAATGGAGTGAGGATGAGTGGCACTGTAGGCCCCCCAAGAACGTATACACTAGAGGTAGTGGAATTAAGAAGGCTGTTGGGAAGGCAAAGAAAGCAGGAGTGGCACGACATGGGGTGCCAAAGAGTAGTAGGATGTACGAGGATGAGATAGTGTAGGGAGGAGAGTTGTCAGAAGTAAAGAGAGACAGCATAGAAGTTTTTGAGACAGGTAAGGTCAGCACACCGGGCCCGTTGTCTTTTTCTTTTTCGCAGCAGGGTTTAGTAGGCACGTTTTGGAGTTTGAGGGAGCTTCTGGTGGATCAGGACACTCGAGGAGAAGAGAAGGCTGAGCCCCGGGCAGCTGGCTGGACCTACGAGGAATCGAGGAGGTCGCCTGGTTTTGTTGACGGTGAGGTGGTAAGGGTGCCTTGGGATGGCAGGTCTGGTACACCTGCCGACGTCTCAAGGCATCGACAGTCTGCAGAAAAGGTGGCTTGGAGGGAGAGTGGGTTCTCAGGGGCCCCTTGTCGCCCATCAACGGCTATTCAACATACAACAGAGGAACCATATACTTATGCTGAGGAACAACCAGGGCCGTCCGGTATGGCGATCACATGGTACTTGATTTTGATGAAGAAAGTCTGGCAGAAGGGGAGGTGTAGGAGGGATATGGGGATAAGAAAAGTGAAGCTGAATGGTGGCACAAAGAAAGGAACCAAAAGGTGAGGGGGGGGGACGGATGATCCTGTTGTTCATATTTTACAGGGATCATGTTTCGGGGGTCAGAGTGTATGGCGAGGCGCTGGGAAAAGGGAAGAGCTGGCAAGGTGGAAGAGTCATGAGCGGCCACTGACCTTGGCCCCAGGTAAGCAAGCACAGAGGAAAAAAGCAATGGTGTCTGTGGCAGTGAAAGCCACTAAAGCAGGTAGCAGTGGGATACGCTTGTGGAAAGGGGTGTATATGACGGACATGGCAGTGTGTACGGAAGGGACTTTGGAGTTGGAAAGGGACCCAGTTGGTAAAAAAGACACAGGTGGGCAGTGCATTCAAAGAAAAGTGGACACGGAGGTGAGTGTAGAAGACGAACAGGTAGTCACAGGTTTAGGTACCAAGAGGAAAGAAGATTTGGAGAGCAAGGAAGATAAGGTTAAAAAAACTCCCGTATATGGGAACTTCTAAACCATTGGGGGCCCGCTTAATGATCACTACAAAAGAAAAGATATTGAAGGGTGAATATGTTGAGATGTTGAAACTATTACATAGAGAATTACGAGCAAAGGAAGGATCAAAGGAAGAAGAAACTGAATTGGCAAAACACCCCAGGGTACCTGTAACAATCGAGAATTGGACTACAGCCTTTTTGATCTTCTCTAGTGTGTTCTGTGAAAAGTACCCTGAGCATTCAGTGGCACTTCTTAAATATATGGACGTCATTAGGAAAGCACAATTGAACTTTAGCGGTTATGCCTGGGTCCAATATGATGAGGAATTCAGGGCCCGTATGGCAGTAGATCCTGAAATTCAATGGGTAGAAATTGACGCGGACCTATGGCAGCACACTATGGGCCCTGCGAAATTTGGGAAGACCGTGTTTACAGCTAGTGGTCTTCCTATATCGTATCGTCCCTTTCAGGACTGTCCCACCTGGGGTGGGGTGGATGTTACCAGAGGACAGGCCAGTGGTACTAGTAGTGGGCAAACAGGAGCATGCTGGGACTTTAATAATGGATTATGTACAAGAGAATATTGCCGTTTTTGGCATGAATGTTCCAAATGTGGGGGAAATCATGCCTTGGTTAGCTGTTGGGGGGACAACAAGCTGGGGGCTCAGGAGGGCAGTGACAAGCATCGCAAGGCAGTGAAGGTTCTCAACAGTTCTATGCAAATACAACAAGAGGAGGTAGAGGCGCTCATGGCTCTGGGGGTAAAAGCTCCTACTCCAATTAAATTGGAGAAGTTGGAATTTTGGTTGCAAAAATATCACAGGCAAGAAGATGCTCACACGCTACAAGAAGGTTTCACATGGGGTTTCCGGTTGGGATACACAGGTCAGAGGGAGCACAGATGGGCAGAGAATTTGAAATCAGTAACAACAAGTGGTGAGGGAGAAGTTAAGAAAGGAGATTTTGGAAGGACGCATGGCAGGCCCTTTTATTGATTGGCTGATGCAAAACTAAAAAAGAGGCAGGTCAATTTTGTCTGATTCAACATCTATCATGGCCGGAGGGAGCTTCGGTCAATGATTTTATTCCCGAAGAACAAGTATCTGTGTCCTATACGTCACTGGATGTAGCATTTGATTTGGTGGAGCAAGTCGGACAGGGGGCTGTGTTAGCCAAGAGTGACATTAAGTCAGCTTTTAGGCTTCTGCCGGTATACCTTGACGATTTTGAACTTTTAGGCATCCAGTTTGAGGAGCGCTGGTATGTTGATGAAGCATTGCCAATGGGTTGTTCCATATCATGTGCACTATTTGAATGATTCAGCACATTTTTGCAATGGGCTTTTCAGCAGAGCACAGGGCATAATGGTATAACACATTATTTAGATGATTTTTTCTTGTCAGGAAAACCACAGTCAAATCAGTATGGTGAGATGTTGAAGGCATTCCAGGAGATTATGAGTGATCTAGGGGTGCCTTTGGCCCCAGAGAAGACAGTGGGACCTGTGACATTATGATCTTTTCTTGGCATTGAAATAGATTCTACGAGCATGGAAGCATGGCTCCCATCTGACAAGAAAATTGCAATGGCGCAATTATTACTTCACATGTTGAATAAAGAGAATGTGACAGTGTGGGAGATACCGGTGCTTTTGGGTCATTTGAATTTTGCCAGCAAGGTAGTCATAGCTGGAAGGGTTTTTTGTAGGTGATTGGGGTTGTCCTTGTCAGGGAACCAGCTGCCTCATCACCATGTTCACTTATCAGCAGGAGTTTATGAAGATTTAAGGATGTGGTGGAAATTTTTGGAAGAGTTCAATGAAGTTCCTCTGCGACGATGGCGTGAGGTGGAATGGGACGCACACATTTTTTCAGATGCAGCAGGGGGTACTGGTTTTGGAGTCTATTGGCAGGGCAGGTGGTGTGCAGATGAGTGGCCGCAAGCATGGAAACAAGGAGGCAGAAGTATTGCTTTTTTGTAGTTGTTCCCCTTGGTGGTAGCAGTGTTCTTATGGGGCGGAGAGCTGGCACACAAGAAAGTTCTGTTCAGGGTGGACAACATGGCGGTGGTACCTGTTGCCAACCGTCAATCTGCAAGAGATGCTCAGGTTGTAAAATTGCTGCATGTTTTTTTGCTGCTTTGTCTACGGTACGATCTTGCTTTCAGAGCATGACATATTCCTGGAGTGGACAATGACAGTGCGGATGCTTTGTCTCGTTTGCAGTAGGAGAGGTTCCTTGGTCTGGTAACGGATGCGAAATCAAGAAAGTGCAGATGCCTCCGGAATTATGGACTCTGGGAGAAAAAGGATGCTTCAACTGGTTTTGAATTAATTAGCAATGTCAACACGCCAAGCCTGGAAGGACTTTGAGCAAAGTGGGGCCTGCCAACGGAGGGATCAGTGGGAGAAAGTGGAGGATGTTGTGAAATTTATTCTAAGGCTGATTCATAAAGGGCAATCCAGAGTGACTATTCCGGGCAAATTGGCAGGCATTGCCTTCATGGGCAAGTTACTGTGGGGTTACGCTCCTACAGCTGGCGAGCTGGGAAAAAAAATGTTGGAAGGTTGGGCCAGAGAACTGGGGCAGAGGAGGAATGCAAGAAGACCAGTGATAACTCCAGTTTTGAAGGCTTTGGTTCGCAAACTGTCAGAGATTTGTTCAGATAAAAATGAAACATTGCTTTTCAGCACGCTTATGGTGTGGATGTTTTTTGGGGCGTTTAGGGTGTCAGAGATGTTAGGGAGAAGGTCACCGGCAGGGATACGGTAGTCCGATGTGCAAGTGAAGGAGGACTATGTCTCCATTTGGGTTAGGAAATCAAAGGCAGACCAAAGAAGTAGAGGAAGCATGGTTCATTTAGTGGTCTACCCAGATGGGATCACATGCCCAGTAAAGTGAGCTAAAGAGTTACAGGCGAAGAGGGGTTCTGTTGCTGGGCTAGTCTTTTTACATATAGACAAGCTTCCAGCGACGGCTTTTCAACTGTTGTCATTATTAAGGAAAGCGGTTTTAGCTATAGGACACATTCCTTCAGAATTCTGGACCCACTCTTTTAGAAAAGGCATGGCAACTGAGGCAGCCAGTAAAGGGTGGGATAGGGATCAGATCATGAAGTTGGGAAGGTGGCGCTCCAAGGCTTTCAGAAGTTATGTGCGCAATGATCAAGACCAAGTTATACGAAAGTGTCTTAAGTCTCTTGTGTTTGTTCTTTTTGCAGGTTCAGTGGCTGGTCCAGCGAGGGAGGTGTTGGCGATTTGGCTCGTGTGGCATTCATTCACAAACTGGGCACGCCTGCAAGCTCACCAGGGCAGTCAGGGTCTGAATTTGGGACTTAATCCATCAGAATTCGAATTAAAGTGGCACAGAAAAGGGGGCATGAAGTGGCCAGAGTTACTGCTGCTGTTGAATAAGTTAGTGGTTCAAGGACAATGTCCAGATATTTTGGTACTCCATTTGGGGGAGAACGATTTAGTGGCAGCCAAGGGGTTGCAGGATTTAAAAACTATGAAAAGAGACCTAAAAGAGATCCAGAGGCAATGTGCTGGATGCCATTTAGTATGGACAGCATTTGTTCCACTGCTGGCAAGGAGGGGTACGAGGCGACCGGGAGCAATTGAAAGGGCAAGAAAGAAGATTAATAAGGAGATGAAGACATTTTGTGGGGAGAGAGGTGTTACTTATGTGGAACATTCAGATTTGCAACTGAAGTTTGATGTTTCCTTTCTAGGGGATGGTGTCCATTTGTCATTCATGGGTAATGAACTTTATTTGTTACATATCAAAGAGGCGTTGCAGGATCTTTTTAGGATATGTTAAAACAAAATGGTGGGGGGGCAGAAAGAGTCCATTTCTGGGTGGCAGGGGGCAGGGCCAGCTGGCACGGTTTGCACAGTTTTAAGCTTGAAAGCGGCAGCCCAGGTGGGAAAGGAGAGGGGATACTGGACTTCGCAGGATCGAGCCACGTTGTTAAAATGTTCAGCAGAAAGTTAGAGTTGTTATAGTTGCAGAGTAATAGCATCTTGAAAGGGGTTTTGTATATAGCTATTGCAACAAGAAAAACAAGAGGACAGGATTGCAATACTGTTGTTGGGAGGGTAGTGTAGGGGTGGGGGGAGTGGCGTAGTTGAAGCGCATGTATAGTGACGCGGTTAGTTTTGTAAGGCAAAGGCCAGGTTCTAATGTTGAGGGCACCTGTCTTCAATAAAGTGGCCTTTTCCACACAATTCGGTGTCAGTCTTGGTTAATGCCCCATTTTCCCCAATGAGGCTTTGGGAGGTAGCCAACCGGGGGGAGGTCAGTTTAAGTGAGAGGATTGGGACTGACCCACTAATGCTGCAAAACAGAGGGCAAAACTAGGATGCAAGGGACAAGCCCGGGGCTGAGATGTAACACGGACATCAAATGCCAATTATATCAGGCATGAGTGATCCACAAGGACGAACTCTTGCTGTTTGAACTGTGCCCAGGGCAATCTTTACACCTGTAAGGGGGCTGTGGTGATGGGTATTTTGTGATCCCAGGAAGAGGGCAAGGCGTGACTGCTTGTGCTGCCTAGGGGACCCCTGCCCCTCTTTTGGTCTCTTCTGCTGCAAGTGGGTCAGTTCCTATTCCTCTGGGTGTGAACTCTGCACAAACCCTAGTTGATACTTACTGTTAGAAATGGGGTCTTTGGTTGGCAGTCAGGTTACCCCCTGTCCAAGCAAGGACCCTCACTCTAGTCAGGGTAAGTCACACACAATCCAAATTATCCTGTGCTCACCCTCTGGTAACTTGGCACTGAGCAGTCAGGTTTAACTTAGAAGGCAATGTGTAAAGTATTTGTGCAATAAATCATACAATACAACAATATAGCACCACAAAAATACACAACACAGTGTTTAGAAAAATATATAATATTTATCTGGATATTTGCAGGTCAAAACGATAAAAGATGCAATATGAAATTGTAAAGATATCACTGGAAGTGATATAAAGGGTCTTAAGTGTTTAAAAAGCAAATAAAGTCTCTTTCAAGCACAAAGTACCTGGATTGGAGTGAAAAATCTCCGCAAAGGGCCGCAGAGGACGAGATGCGTGTAGATATCACGAGTAGGCTCCTTTTAATTTTTTACTCTTGGCCTGATTTTAATGGTTGTTAATGTTCTAAATGTTTTTAACCTGTCAATTTATTCTGTGCATTTAATTTTTATTGTGAGCACCGGAGCCCTTGTTCAGTGGCTACCGGCTGCTCTGCTCTCTCCCCCTTCCGGGTTGGGACAGTTGAGACCACCATCTTTTTAGGCGTGCGGTCTAGTTGTTTTTTGGAAGCCGGCTGAGGCTGCCATACGTCAGTATTTAATGACTGACGGGCGCCGGCCGCGCAGCAGTAGATATCACGAGTAGGCTCCTTTTAATTTTTTACTCTTGGCCTGATTTTAATGGTTGTTAATGTTCTAAATGTTTTTAACCTGTCAATTTATTCTGTGCATTTAATTTTTATTGTGAGCACCGGAGCCCGTGTTCAGTGGCTACCGGCTGCTCTGTTCTCTTCCCCTTCTGGGTTGGGACAGTTGAGACCGCCATCTTTTTAGGCGTGCGGTCTAGTTGTTTTTTGGAAGCCGGCTGAGGCTGCCATACTTCAGTATTTAATGACTGACGGGCGCCGGCGGCGCAGCAGTAGATATCACGAGTAGGGTCCTTTTAATTTTTTACTCTTGGCCTGATTTTAATGGTTGATAATGTTCTAAATGTTTTTAACCTGTCAATTTATTCTGTGCATTTAATTTTTATTGTGAGCACCGGAGCCCGTGTTCAGTTGGCTACTGGCTGCTCTGTTCTCTCCCCCTTCCGGGTTGGGACAGTTGAGACCGCCATCTTTTTAGGTGTGCGGTCTAGTTGTTTTTTGGAAGCCGGCTGAGGCTGCCATACGTCAGTATTTAATGACTGACGGGCACCGGCCGCGAAGCAGTAGATATCACGAGTAGGCTCCTTTTAATTTTTTACTCTTGGCCTGATTTTAATGGTTGTTAATGTTCTAAATGTTTTAAACCTGTCAATTTATTCTGTGCATTTAATTTTTATTGTGAGCACTGGAGCCCATGTTCAGTGGCTACCGGCTGCTCTGTTCTCTCCCCCTTCCGGGTTGGGACAGTTGAGGCCGATATTTTTTTAGGCGTGCGGTCTAGTTGTTTTTTGGAAGCCGGCTGAGGCTGCCATACATCAGTATTTAATGACTGACGGGCGCCGGCCGCGCAGCAGTAGATATCACGAGTAGGCTCCTTTTAATTTTTTACTCTTGGCCTGATTTTAATGGTTGTTAATGTTCTAAATGTTTTTAACCTGTCAATTTATTCTGTGCATTTTATTTTTATTGTGAGCACCGGAGCCTGTGTTCAGTGGCTACCGGCTGCTCTGTTCTCTCCCCCTTCTGGGTTGGGACAGTTGAGACCGCCATCTTTTTAGGCGTGCGGTCTAGTTGTTTTTTGGAAGCCGGCTGAGGCTTCCATACGTCAGTATTTTATGACTGACGGGCGCCGGCCGCGCAGCAGTAGATATCACGAGTAGGCTCCTTTTAATTTTTTACTCTTGGCCTGATTTTAATGTCTGTTAATGTTCTAAATGTTTTTAACCTGTCAATTTATTCTGTGCATTTCATTTTTATTGTGAGCACCGGAGCCCGTGTTCAGTTGGCTACTGGCTGCTCTGTTCTCTCCCCCTTCCGGGTTCAGACCGCCATCTTTTTAGACGTGCGGTCTAGTTGTTTTTTGGAAGCCGGCTGAGGCTGCCAATACGTCAGTATTTAATGACTGATGGGCGCCGGCCGCGCAGCAGTAGATATCACGAGTAGGCTCCTTTTAATTTTTTACTCTTGGCCTGATTTTAATGGTTGTTAATGTTCTAAATGTTTTTAACCTGTCAATTTATTCTGTGCATTTAATTTTTATTGTGAGCACCGGAGACCCGTGTTCAGTGACTACCGGCTGCTCTGTTCTCTCCCCCTTCTGGGTTGGGACAGTTGAGACCACCATCTTTTTAGGCGTGCGGTCTAGTTGTTTTTTGGAAGCCGGCTGAGGCTGCCATACGTCAGTATTTTATGACAGACGGGCGCTGGCCGCGCAGCAGTAGATATCACGAGTAGGCTCCTTTTAATTTTTTACTCTTGGCCTGATTTTAATGGTTGTTAATGTTCTGAATGTTTTTAACCTGTCAATTTATTCTGTGCATTTAATTTTTATTGTGAGCACCGGAGCCCGTGTTCAGTGGCTACCGGCTGCTCTGTTCTCTCCCCCTTCCGGGTTGGGACAGTTGAGACCGCCATCTTTTTAGGCGTGCGGTCTAGTTGTTTTTTTGGAAGCCGGCTGAGGCTGCCATACGTCAGTATTTAATGACAGACAGGCGCCGGCCGCGCAGAGGACGCGCGTAATGGGCGAGCCGCTGGCGCACCGAAGGCGCACCAAATGCAAGCCTGTCTCCACCCGTCCGCGCCCCGGAGCACCCAGAGCCCAGAGATGCTGCCCTTTGCACCCCCATCAGGTTAGTCTATTCCTCTTCGCAGCTGCAGGCACTCAGAACCAATGACCCTTGTCCTTCCCTCCATAGTAATATGAACCCCCTTCCCTCTTCCCATGCCCACACTGTTTATGGACTGCTCTGCAACCGACGACCTCTGACGTCCCCCTCCCTCACCTTGGCAGAATGATATTGCTCAACTGCCGCTCCCTTCCAGCTCACTCCTTCAACATCTATACTCTCCTGGAAGAACTCATGCCTGATGTGCTATTCCTTACGGAAACCTGGTTGGACGATGATTCTACAGTGGACATTTGTAACTCTTTGCCCTCTACATACTCTATGCTACATCTAGACAGACCTGTCTCCAGGGGTGGGGGAATAGATATTATTCATAAAACTACTATTAAGTGCACTATTTCATCCTGTGACATTCCTGATTGTGAGAGCCTGATGTTTTCATTATACCTATCCTCTACCTTCACTTTTTCAGGAATCCTGCTCTATCGACCCCCTGGACCTGTTTCCCGCTTTCTGGACACCTTACCTGAGATTGCAGCAAGCCACATTTGCAATTTCTCTAATCTAACAGTTTTAGGAGATTTTAACATTCACCTTGATAAATTGGACTGCCCCTCAGCCAAATTATTAGTAACTTCCCTTGCGGCACTTCAATTAACCCAGCACGCAATTGGCCATACGCACCTGAAAGGCCATACGCTAGATCTTATTTTTTGTAATATTGCTAACCTGACGGCTGCTCCCCCTTTGCCACTAATATGGACTGATCACTCCCTTCTATCCTTCATTTTCCCTTATGATGTTATTCAGGAACAGCCCCATAGTTCTTCAACGTCTGGTCAAATCTGGCGTATCTGGTCAAAATTGGACCCGTAGGAATGGCGTAGTGCCCTACGGGCCCTTTGTACAACCAATAACTCTCTTGTTCCAGAATCGTCAGACTTATTTGATAAATGGATTCTATCCTCCTTGGATGTTATTTTGCCCATCAAACCTAGAGTAAAAAAATCTTCTCATAAACCCAAACCTTGGTTTTCTCCCTCCCTTCTTGAACTTAGGAAGAACTGCAAAAAGTTAGAGAGGCTGTGGCGAAAAAACTACAGTCTCTCTGCTAGAGACATTTATAGACAGGCTATCAGAGTATACCACCACAATATCAAAATTGCCCAGTCCACCTATTACGGTGAAAAAATAGAAAATTCCTCATGCCCCCAGAAAGAAATCTTTCAAATTTTTAAAGAACTCACTACACCTCCCATATCTGCCCCCATGATTGAAGCTTCTGTCACCCACAGTAATCTACTGGCATCAAATTTTCAAGATAAAATCACCAGTATATACTCTGGGTTCCCCACCTCATTGAATCTGCTCCCTATTTACCAGGCCTTAGATTTTCTCTCTAAAGGAGTCTCATTAACTACTTTTACTCCTCTCACTGATGTGATAACTGACAACCTTTTGTCCAAAATTAAATCTGTCTCTCCCTTGGACTCTGCCCCTCCTTCTGTTCTTTTACGGGTATTGGATACTATTGTTCCTCCGCTTACAAAAATTCTGATCTATTCTCTATCTTCTGGTTCCCTTCCTCAGTCTTTGAAACATGCTGTTATTAAGCCTCTTCTGAAGAAACCCAAACTTGATCCTACCCTACCAGAAAATTACAGACCCATTGCCCTCCTTCCTATCGCCGCCAAGATTCTGGAGAAGCATGTCAATTCTGAACTAACCTGTTATCTTGAGAGCCATGAGCTCTTACATCCCACCCAAATGGGCTTTAGAGCCTTGCATGTTACCGAGTCAGCCCTTCTTACTGTAACTGAGTCGGCTCGTCAGCTCTTAGATCAAGGGACTCATGTGGCTATCATCTTGCTTGACCTGAGTGCAGCCTTCGACACGGTCGATCACAATCTCCTTTGCTGCAGACTTTCTGAAATAGGGGTAGGAGGATCTTCTCTGTCCTGGCTCTCTTCTTTTCTCAAAGGTAGATCCTTTCAAGTTTTCGACCGCACTTTTTTCTCTGATATTTTCCCATTGACCTGTGGAGTCCCCCAGGGCTCCTCTCTTAGTCACACTCTTTTTAATATTTACTTGTCCCCGTTAGCCAAAGTGATCGCTCCTCACAACCTCTCATTGGTCACTTATGCAGTCGACACTCAATTGGTGGTGTCTCTCTCCAGCTCTGGAGACTCGTCTGTGGATAACCTCTCCCGCTGCATGAGGGATATCACTAATTGGATGATCGAATCCAAACTTAAATTTAATGATGGGAAGTCGGAAGTGTTGGTCCTAGGCAATGGTTCCCCTGCCTTCCCTCTTTCATCATTCTCAGATACTTTTAACAATCTTCCCCCACCCAAAACACAGGTTAAGAGTTTGGGCGTGTGGCTCAATCCTCGGCTTACCATGGATTCTGAAGCCAATAAAGTTTCCTCCACTTGTTTCGGTCTCCTACGTGCGTTTAGGAAGATTCTCACCCTTCTTCTTCCCACCGCCAGAAGAATTCTTATCCAAGCTTTAATTCTTTCCCGGCTTGACTACGGAAACTCCTTGTTCCTTAGCTCTCCGCTTTACGTAATAAAGAAGCTGCAGAGACTGCAAAATGCAGCAGCCAGGCTTCTTATTCAATTACCAAAATATTCCTCTGCCAAACCGGCTATTTCTACCCTTCACTGGCTCCCCATCAAGGAGCGGATTCACTTTAAATCACTTTGTATTGTTCACAGGGCCCTACATGGTAGGGGTCCAACTTTTTTTAAGAAAACGGATTTTCCTATATACTCCATCTAGGAGCCTACGGTATTCCTCTCTTAGGTATGTCCACATTTTTCGGTCTAAGAGAGCCTGGGGTAGAAACACCTTCTCTAGTAAGGCTGCCTGTCTCTGGAATGACCTTCCCTTGGAGCTCCGCCATGAATCGTCAGAGCGACTCTTCAGGAAAAAACTTAAAACTATTCTTTTTTGTAACTAACTTTTGTTTTCCCTCCTGTATGTGATTTCTGCCGCTATTAGTGCTGGGATGCCCTTGGGTAACTATGCGCTCTATAAATCTAAAAAACTAAACTAAACGTGCGTGGAAAAATGGTGTGTGTGTCGGTTTCGCCCCTTCACACACAGACTTGCGTCGGTATTTTCCACGCGGGGAAGACGTTGCGTCGATTTCAGGCGTGTGGACAGTCTCCTCTGTGGGTCACGGGGTTTTCAGATGCCCTGGGGTCTGTGTGTGGCATCCTCGGCTTGTAGTCCGGCTGCGTGTCGTTCCGGTGGGCTGTGCGTGGAATTTTCTCCCTCACGGCAGGTGCTGCGTCGATTTCCTCTCTGGAAGTCGGGCGGCGTTGTCCAGGTGGGCTGTGCGTCGAAGTTTCGGTCGCACGGCAGGCGTTGCGTCGATCTTTTCCTTGCGGGGTCGAGCGGCGTCTTTCCGGTTCGGCGTGCAGTGAATTTTTCACCGCGGAGTAAGCTGTGCGTCAAATTTTTTGCTGCACAAGGAGTCCACTTGAAAGATAGAAGTCTTTTTGGTCCTGAGACTTCAGGGAACAAGAGGCAAACTCTATCCAAGCCCTTGGAGAGCACTTCTGCAGCAAGGCAAGAGTTCAGCAAGGCAGCAGGGCAACAGCAAGGCAGCAGTCCTCTGTAGAAAGCAGTCAGGTGAGTCCTTTAGGAAGCCATGCAGCTCTTCTTGTCAGGGTGCAGGTTCTGGTTCAGGTTTCTTCTCCAGCAAGTGTCTGAGGTGGTAGGGCAGAGGCCCTGTTTTATACACAAATGTGCCTTTGAAGTGGGGGAGACTTCGAAGAGTTGCTAAGAAGTGCATCAGGTCCCCTTTCAGTTCAATCCTGTCTGCCAGGGTCCCAGTAGGGGGGGTGGCAGTCCTTTGTGTGAGAGCAGGCCCTCCCTCCTCCCAGCCCAGGAAGACCCATTCAAAATGCAGATGTATGCAAGTGAGGCTGAGTACCCTGTGTTTGGGGTGTGTCTGAGTGAATGGACAAGGAGCTGTCAACTAAACCCAGCCAGACGTGGATTGTAAGGCACAGAAAGATTTAAGTGCAAAGAAATGCTCACTTTTAAAAGTGGAATTTCTAGAATAGTAATATTAAACCCAACTTCACCAGTCAGCAGGATTTTGTATTACCATTCTGGCCATACCAAATATGACCTTCCTACTCCTTTCAGATCAGCAGCTACCACTTCAATAATGTATGAGGGCAGCCCCAGTGTTAGCCTATGAAAGGAGCAGGCCTCACAGTGGTGTAGAAACGAATTTAGGAGTTTTACACTACCAGGACATGTAAACTACACAGGTACATATCCTGCCTTTCACCCACACAGCAACCTGCTCTAGGGGTTACCTAGGGCACACATTAGCGGTGACTTATATGTAGAGAAAGGGGAGGTTTAGGCTTGGCAAGTACTTTTAAATGCCAAGTCGAGGTGACAGTGAAACTGCACACACAGGCCTTGCAATGGCAGGCCTGAGACATGGTAAAGGGGCTACTTAAGTGGGTGGCACAACCAGTGCTGCAGGCCCACTAGTAGCATTTAATCTACAGGCCCTAGGCACATATAGTGCATATTACTAGGGACTTATAAGTAAATTAAATAGTCCAATTGAGTATGATCCAAGGTTACCAGGTTTAAAGGGAGAGAGCATATGCACTTTAGCACTGGTTAGCAGTGGTAAAGTGCGCAGAGTCTAAAAGCCAGCAAAAACAGTGTCCACAAAGTGGAGAGAGGCAGGCAAAAAGTTAGGGGTGACCACCCTAGGGCTGTCAGGTCTAACACTTACTCTCCGCAAAACAGTGCCTTCTCAGCATTCTAGCACACTACAGACCTGTACCCATATTTAGGGACAGAGCTATCAGCTGCAACTGGGGCCCAATGGTCTGGATCAAAATGGATAAATATAGGACTCCACTGAGGGAACAAAGGGGACCCTGGAGGGTGCCCCCGGGACTGACAATCCGATGAATGAGGACAATATGTCTATCATCCTGCAAGCCCTTCACAAATCTAAAACATTACTGGAGACGAAAATTGGGGAAGTGGAAGCGGATGTGACCCTGCTCCGTCAGGACCTCCATCAAACAGTTGAGAAGGTTTGGGAAGCTGGGGAAAGAATTTCAACCCTGGAAGACACTATCAAACACCTCTTTTCAGAGGTAACCCGACTATCCCATGACACAAAGTTCCTTCAAGACCACGCAGAGGATGCTGAAAATAGGGCCCCCCACAAAAACCTCCACCTCATTGAGTTCCCAGAAGGGTCTGAGGGCCAATCTGCCAAACACTTCCTTGAACAATGGATTCGGTCCTGGATGGACTTAGCAAGCCTTTCCTTCTGTTTTGTTACCGAACGGGCACACCCCTCCGTTGCCCAGAAACCTTCCTCTGGAGCTCCACCTAGGACCTTAATGGCACACTTTCTAAACTACAGAGATTGTGACGCAATACTAAGAGCGCCCGCCTCACAAAAGATTTGACATTTTAATTGGGGTGCATTCTGATCTTCCTGGATTATACCTGCATGAGGTAGACACAAAGTAAAGGGGATATTAATAGTTCCCTAGCGCCACCTTGCAACACATTAACTTCATTATTTAAGACGTTAATGTGGCCCAACGAGGCCGAAATCTCCACGCCGTATTTAAAGGGTGGCGCAATGCATGCAATTGGCCACCCTGTAACCCTTTGAGCTACATTAGGCCTTCCCCAGGCATAATGTATGTAAAGGGGGTGTTCCCCCATTAGAAGAGCTGGTAAAATAGTGCAAGGAAATCTATGAGATTTCCTTGCACCATTTATTTCAGCACTTTTAACACCTGCTCGAGAGCAGGCGTTGAAAGGGGGCTTTCATTCTTTAGAATGGGCCCCTATGTACTCTGCAGGAGTAGCACCAATATTTTGGTGCTACTCCTGCAGAGTACATCAATAGCATTATGTGAAATTATGCTATTGCCCCCTAACCTGTGCCATGGATCGCCATATTTTAAATAAGGTGCACACATGGTGGCAGTAGGGGGGTGCTAAGGGGTGCAGGGAAAATAGTGCTGCACTCGGTGCAGCGCCACTTTCCATAAATCTGCCCCTAAGTCTCCTGATCAAGTAAAAGTCAAACTCCAGGCCATGCAGGTTCTTTACATGCTACTGAACCCAGCAAAACTGCGAGTGGTCCATCAATCCAAAAAAATCTACTTTGACTCCCCCAAGGAAGCAAGGACGAGGCATACTGAGAAGCGCCCATTTGCCCCTAATACCCCCCTTACATGGGACCCCTCAAACTCAACTCACGCACCCAGCCGGGGCTCTAAGAGACTAAATGCAAGTGCCAGAACAAGAGATCAAAATGGCAGCAAGCAGGAAATCCTGATGTGAATGTCACCTCAGAGTACAAGGACGAAAAAGGCCATCACTTGGCGGACCCTTCTTCTGCATCTCAACACAACGCTGGCCTACCCACAGGCTTGAATTTGGGGTAACCTTGCACACTTGCACCTCAGATAAATTCAACACACCAGCACTATTGTATACTGACATGGTATTAATAAGCGCTGTTTACAGGGATGGCGAGCAGGAGACCTATTGACCAACTTCAATGCATCTACCCTCATCTTTGAACAGTTTATTCTATATATTTGTTGGGGGTGGGCGACAGATGCTTCTTTGCAGTGGGATCAATAAGGATGGGGGAGCTGGGGGTGAGGGGTTTGTAGTACATGTTTCTGCTCAGTTTGTGCTGCTCTTCTTTGCTTTGTATCCACTTTAGAAGGATAAAACATTCCGTATTCCCCCGATAGGATCCCAGCTAATGGCCCCTATAAGATGCACCTTTCCCAGCAGCAACCCAGGATCCCCTTAGTGATTGGGGGACACACCTCAAAGACCAGAAATTAGCTCCACCACCCGCTAAGCCTCAGTCCCTAATTATGACATGGAATGTTAACAGCTTTCTGGGCCGTACTAAGAAGGAGCTGTGTTTCAGTTTTTACAGCAAAATACCCTGGGTATAGTGCTACTACTGGAAACTCACTTACAGGGCCACAAGGCGGGTTCTCACCTGCAAGGGATATGATAGGATATTTCATGTGGGACACACTAGAGGATCCTGGGGTGAGGAGGGTAGCCATCCTCCTACATAAATCACTACCAATGGCGGTAACCAAGGTCAAACGTGACACTCAAGGCTAATACATCCTGTTAGAAGGTACAATGGAGGGCATTCCAAACAATGTCCTAAACATTTATGGCCCACTAGTGAAGCACCAGTCCACACTGAATGTCCTAAGGGACTTGGTGGTGGTGCTCCCTCAGGGGATACCCATAGTGGGGGGAGACTTCAATAACATCATGGATCAAAGAGACTAATATGTGTTGGCAGGAGACACCTGGAGATGCAGTTGGGTTTAGCAGACTGAGTGCAGGATCTCTGCCTTAGCAACACCTGGCAAGTGTGGCACACGGAAGGCCTGGGCTTAACTCCTACCTCAGCCCCTCATGGGTCAATGTCCCGCATAGACTGTCTGTTCTTGCTGGCTGCCGATCTCCTTCAGAGCACAGGTTCACAGATCTTGCCCCACAGTATATCTGACCATGCACTGGTCCTTATTTACTTTGACGTGGTACCCAGGGGTAATTGTCATATATGGCATCGTACTGCCTGGTTCCTGCAAGACAGCACATTTGCAGATTATCTACTTGATGAATTCAGGACCTTTATTGGGCAGAATGAGGTTTCAGTGGTCTCAGCCGGGACCTTATGGGAGGTAGGCAAGGCTTTTATGAGAGACATGGCACATTCCTATGTTCGGGGGGGGCAACTGCATTTTACATAGCCAAATTGCAGAGTTTGAAGCACTGATTGTATTCAGAGACCCACAACAGTCAGTGAGACAGAGAAAGGCCAACAAGAACTGAACAGAACATCTCTATGCCAACTTTGTATGGACGAGGCCTGCAAGTGCTGGATGACCTCTGTGAACCGGGTGTATGAGTGGGGGACAAATCAAATAAATTGTTGCAATGGCTTTCTGCACACCAATCAGAGGATAGGGTAATACCCCACATAATGGAGGATTCTGGGGGTGGTTTGAGGTCTCCCATGAGATTGCTGCAGTATTTGCTTGTTACTACAAGAAGCTTTATGCATTGAGGGCACAGCCAGAAAATGAGGCAACATCCTCTCTGGTGGCAGAGCTCCCTTTGTCCTGTCTGTCCTCCCTGGATACAATCACTTTGGATCGGCATATTACTGTTGAAGAGATAAGGGAGGCGTTGGAAAATCTGAACCCTGGCAAGACACTGGGACCCAATAGATACCCAGTGGAGTTCTACCACAGACTCCAAACTGATTTTGTCCCACCCTCAGTCAAACTATACACTGAAGCCATCGATGGAGGCCATTTCCCCATAAATATTGATCAAACCACAACTGTGGTCTTACCTAAACCTGAATGCCCCAAATGACATGTGCCTTCCTCCGATCCATCTACCTTATCAAGAGCAAAATTAAATTACATGCAAAGCACCTGGTGAAATGGTTGATGACTGTCATCCAGTATCTTATTCACCCCTGACCAATGCGGGTTCATCCCCTGTCGTGGTACCAGGCATTACACCAGCAGGTTGCACGTAGCCATGTCCTGTATACAGGCCCTGAGGGCCCAGCAGTCCTCCTGTTAATTGATTTTAAAACTGCGTTCTTTACAGTTGACTGGTCCTACCCTGAGGAAGCTCATAATAGGATGGGATGTGGAACCCGGTTCTGAGCCTATATCAGGGCCCTTTAGGTGGACCCACAGGCCTGGGTGTGAGTCAATGTGTGCTGTCTAATGAGCCCCCCATAGGGAGGGGCACCAGAGATGTCCCTTCCCCCTGCTTCTATTTGTCCAGGCTAAAGAGCCCCTGGCAGTATGAATCAGGTGTGATACTCAGGTGTAGGATTTTGACTGGGTCTAGAACTCGAAGACTGTGTAACATGCAAATTATGTCATGCTATTTATGTCTCACCCGTCTGAGACGGGGCACAGAATTCTCCATACCCTGGGGGTCTTCAGGAAGGCATTAGGGTTATGGGTCAACTGGAGCAAATCTCTGCTGGTCCCTCTAAAGGGCTATCGCTAGGGCGAGGCCCGGCAGTCTCAAATCCCGATATGTCGGGTTAGTTTCCAATATCTAGGGGTGCATATCTCCTGGGAGCTGGGCCTGACATTGAGTCTGAACCTTAGTTCTGTGATGCGGAGGGCCCGGGAGGACCTCTCACAGTGGAACAATTTTCCCCTTACAACTGTGGGTAGAATCACGTTTTTCAAATGATGGGCCTCCCAAGACTACTACATGCCCTGCAAAACTACCCCATATGCATACCACAGGCCTTGTTTGACTCAATGTTGGACATGGGATGCAAATTTATGTGGGTTGGTAGTTCGGTGGTCCCCCTAAGGTAGCCTTTGGAAAGTGCACCCAGGCCATGTATGAAGGTGGACTGGCCTAGGCTGACGTTCATCTGTATTACTGGGCGAACCAACTCCTCCCTATCAACGACTGGCTACAAGAGGGGTGGGATTACCCCACCTCTAGGGTAAAACTGTCCATATTGGGACTGGATAATGTGCTAAAAATCCTTTATGGAACCCCTATCCCCTCCTGTCTCTCAGAGGTGAACCAGTGGAATTCGGAGCATGAACGGTCACCAATTGAGGGATGGGGTGAAAACTTAAACTCACAAGGGAGACCTTGCTGCTGGAATGCAGATGGTTAGCTCAGGTGTCCACCCTAGAGGGGTTCAAGAGCCAGGACTCTATTGGAATATCTAGAATAGGAAATGTTTGGGGAGGGGCCATATGAAATCATTTCAAGAGCTCCAAGCAGAATTCCACATGCCAGCATTCCATCTCTACCATTCTTTACAGCTCTGGCACACTCTATACACGTATCAAGATGCACTAGAGGACATTCCTAAGTATAGTCCCTTGGAAGGCAGGAATTTTATAGGCCACCTAGGCAAGGGAGGGGTATTCCAGAGATATAAGTTATTATTGGTGCATTCACATGTATAGTTGAACTCTCTGAGAGAAAAATGGGAGGGCTGGGTGGGAGACTGGATAAGGCAGACTGGAGGGATGCCTGTTTGGCCCCACGAATGTTAGCAATATCTTCTAGACTTTGCTTGATACCACTCAAGTACTTACACCAAGCATACATGTCACTCTTCCGCATTTGGAAGGTGGGCATTTGCGAATCCCTAGTCAGCCACAGGTGTAAAGGCCCTACGTGGGACTTCTTTCATGTGATAAGGAACTGCCCTGTGATAAATGCCTACCGAACTGCCATTATTAATGTCCTCTCTCCTGGAATGGGCATTCCTGTTGAGGCCCACCCACGGGTTGCACTGTTAGGTATCCTAGGCGATATGGGCAGGCCAGGGAGGATTGAACACTGGTTGGTCTAGGAGGAATAATTGCTAAAAAAGATATAGCCTGACACTGGACCTCCTCTCCAGCTTCCTCAGTGGAGACCTGCAAATGAAGCATGGTGTGGCAAGCTAGAAGAAACAAGCTACAAAGAAAGTGGCTGCCCCAGAAATTATGACAAAGTCTGGAATGTTTGGTGGGACGATGTACCAACTCAGACCTGGTAACATAATGTGGAGATGAATTAGTCTGTCAATGTCTTCATCATATGCAGAGCACATGTTTTGCTTGTTTGCTGTAAACCCTCAATAAAATGTTCCTATAAAAAAAGAAAAGGGGGAAAGAAGAAAATGAAAGATTGAAAAATAGTGCCAAAGAAAGAAAACAAGGCTGAAAAGGAGCCTGAAACAGTGAGCTAAAGGGACAGAGAGTGTCTCTTGGTGGGTGGAGGAGACATGAGGTCAGTGCTTAATTTGAGTAAGTGGCTGCTAGCGGGGGCCACTGGTGCTATTTTTTCGAGACCTGCAAATAATTTCTGTATCAGACTTTAACCAGGAGCAAGGGAGGGAAAACAATATAAAGCTGAAAGACAGAGGAAAATAAAAGTCATTGAAAAGGGGGAGAGCTGGAACTTGCAAGAGTGAGATAAAGGAGAAGGGAGTGTCTGGTAGTGAATTAAAGAGACATGAGGTCATTTTAAAGCTACACAATCCTGATAATGGGCACTCTGACAATTACTAGCACTGGCTCCTTGCTTCTGAGCAGCACCTCGGGCACTGGCACTCGTTCTTTTACAAATTAAGCACTGCATAAGGTGGAATCAAGACTATGCAAGACTATTCGGCACCCTAACCCAGGCTGGCTTTAGGGCAGTTCAACTGCTGCAGTGGCACATGGCACATGGCACTGACTTCGGGACTCTGTGTGTAAGTATAATTTATTTGTTTTAAAACACCTGTGGTAGAGTTCCTTGTGTGTCTAGCAGTTTTCGTACAACAATAAAAATATCAGGCTAACTCTGGTGATTAGTGTTCTTGCTGGAGAGAGACTGGAATTTTGTCTAGTGGCAGTTTTGACTCATCATAAAGTAGCACAAAGGGTTAATGTGCCTGCTGCAATGAAAGGGAACCATGCAGATCACAGAACTAAGGGGCAGATTTAAGAAAAGTGGGCTGCACCAAGTGCAGCGCCACTTTTCTTGCACCCCTTACAGCCCCCCAACCGCCACCATGTGTGTGTTGTATTTAAAATACGGGGCACCATGGTGCAATTGGGTTAGGGCCAAAATGTTGGCGCTAACACTGAGCAGTACATTTGGGCCCATTGTAACCAATGGTGTGTCCCCTTTTAACGCCTGCTCTGAGCAGGCATTAAAAATGCCCCAAAAATGGCGCAAATAAATCTTTTAGATTTCTTTGTGCCATCTTTTCGGCCCCCCTAACAGGGGAAGGCCTCCCTTGCATACATTATGCCTGGCGAAAGCATAATATGGCGCAAGGGGTTACGAAGTGGTGCAATGCATGCATTACTCCACTTTGTAAATCTGGCGTGGCGATGTTGGCCTACTTGGGCCACATTAGCATTAAAAAATGATGCTAATGTGGTACAAAGAGACGCTATTCCCTCTTAAATCTGGGCCTAAGTGTGAGTGACCTATGAATAGTGCTATAAAATGAAATGTATGTCAGATAGAGGTTATGGAGAGATGAAAGGCACTGTTGAAAGGTGGTAATGATGGAATGAATGGAGAAGGAGGTCGTTGCGGGAGCACCAAATAGATTGTCGCACCCAGCGCCACCAGCACTAGTGCTGGCGACGGGCTACTGAAGAAAACTTTGGACAGAGACACTGCTTTTAATAGTCAACATCAATACAGTTACAAAGTTGCAAGGAAAACAGTGTTAAAGTTAACTGAAAGGAGAACAGCCCATCCATTTCCAGCCCAACAAACACTCTCCAGGAAATTTTACCCGCTTTTACGAGAAAACAGTGAAGGGGAGATTTTGTTGGTCTAATAAAACATGTGCACAATCCTTTGTGGAATCCAGGTGTTGCTAGTACATTAATGCAGTTACAAAAAAGGAGGCAATTAGTATTGTAATGAGATATTTACTTAAGTGTCAGCTAGGCTTGCCAAATCAAGATCAAGTATAAATTACTATGCTGGGACTCTACCAACAGATTTTAGAACTACTCTGAGAGCGCTGCACTCCAATAGCTACATTACATTTGGTTTGTGGTATTTCCTACATATTACTAAGATTTCAGTGATAAATGCTGTCGATTCCTGCCGTGATATTTACTTTATAAATGCAAGCTGTAGTTAATATGTTTAAGGCTGCAGTAAACATTGCCCTCCAGGGAAATTAAACAGAGACTTGTTTATATGCACGGCAGGCTGATGCTAATGCAGAATTTTTCCTGTCCTCTCCAAACTACTGGGATGTTTTTTTATTAAAAGAGCATGATTACTCTTGATCTTTATGACACACTCTTCTAAGTGTGTCGTGGCAAGGAGGCCTGAAAATACAGCACATGGAAACAAGTTGAGCTAAAAAGTGAAGGAGGAGTGGCACAGTAAAAAAATAACTTTAAAGCGGTACGTTAGATCATCCAAAGAGGTTTGGGCTTCATGTTTCAAGTTTGATTTATCAGCATTTGGTGTGGTTAGGACTTTTCCTACAAATGTTAAAATAGGAAACTCGAAAACGACAACGGGCGATCTTAAGTAATATTGATAAAAATCATCCAACCATTAAACAGGTATGGGATAGCGGTATTTTATGAAAGGGTGATGCCAGTGTAGCCAGGAACGTAGGGAGGAATCTCAGCCAGGGCCACTGAGGTTGTGCAGCAGAGGAGAAACAATTTATGCGGCAGAGGTAAATGAATTATGTAGTAAGAAAAGGCACACTATGCGACAGAATGCAGCGGAAATTGTGGAAATGTTATTTCACTATTTTGTCATTTTTACATTATTAACGTTGTATCAGCTTAACCCCTGAATGCATCAAAAACATAGGTGACCTTTCACTTTTGTGTGGAAAAGAGTCATGGGTACATGTGTTGCAGCGTTTTCAGTAAATTGTGATCAGTTTCCGCTGCAAATAATGTTATTAAAATCTACTAATTACGTAGAAGACAATGAATTGTGTGGGAATGCGGTAAATCCATTATTATGCAAAAAATGCTGGAACTGTGCGGTCGTATAATCCCTGTGGCCCTATTCTCAGCTGATGTTATCACTTTTTCATTCGCTTCTGCCAGTGAATTTTGGTGATTGCGCCTGTAAAAAAGTGGATTTTTATATGGAGTGGGCAGCTGTCCACCTCAAGAAATATTAACAGTTCTTCTTAGGGTGACCCCTCAAAGTCACTAAACTAACCTGAAATCCATCCACTGGTAGCAATGGCACACAGCAGAGAGCCTTAACTTCAGGCAATGTGTAAAGTATTTATGCAGTACCAAAACAGTAATAAAGTCAAAATGCCACGCAATTAAAAAAACGTATTAGAAAAACAGAGTAAAACTTCATTAATAAAATGACAGCAATCCAATAAGGGGGACCAGATATATGAATTTGTGAAGTTTTAAGTAGAATTAGCACCAAAAAGCACTAGGAGGCAATAATAGTATATTGAAGCGGTAGACCAGGACCTACATGTGATTTTATGTCAACTGCGATTGAATCAGATTCGGACATACCAAGCTGATCGTTCTGGTGAAAGTCTGAAAGTCCGAAAGTTTGAAAAAGTTTGTAAGTCCTACTTCAGAATGCGACTTTGTCACTTTTTTGAAGAAAATCTTTGACATTTCTTCTACTTAATTCTATTTGGATTTCCCAGCTCAGAATGGGACTTTGCTAGTTTTTGAGGATGTCTCGGAGTATGAAAAAGCTAAAATTCAATCCAATGCTGTAGAACTGCAGGTCAGATACCTTTCCTGGCAGTTCACACTAAAGCGCAGAGCTCTGTAACAAAAGTTTTGAAAAGTTTCCAAGCTTTCTTCTGGTCTCCAAACAACCACAGGTGTACACTTTAAAGGCCCCATAGCCCATGAGGAAGGCATTTGGATGCTCTCTGGAAGTCAGGCTGAGACCAACAGCAAAGTCCATTCCAGGTTCAGTCCTTCAGGGTTCTTCTCAGTTTATAGACAGCAGGTCCAGTCATCTTCTGAACTTCCACAAGTACAAAAAGTATTTTGCTGAGTGGGCCTTGGGATTCCACATATTATGCTTGGCAATAGCTAGCAATTAAGAGTGGCTTCTGGGCACACCCTAATCAATAGGGTATAAGTTTACAAGAACAACCCTACCTACTTTTTTCAGTAATTCCAGTTTCCTTACTGCAAACAAACCCAGAAATGTCATGTACTAGGGCAATGCCAAGTTGGCTGAAGTCTATAGACACACTAAACTTGGGATCTGAGAGTTGGAGGTGTGTATGGGAGGGTACAATGGTAATCACCAGTGTCATCCCACCAGCATTAAAATAGAGTTTGAAGCAGGAGTTTGGATCCACAACAAAACAGGAGGCAAACACTTGATAGGAAAAAAAGCAGGGTTCATCAGCAATCAGGGATACACTAGAACTGTTAATTGGCACTGTTTGATCCATTTTAAGTATGGGGCACAATACCTCAGATAAACCTGTCAGGCAGGATTTAACACTGTTGTGCAAACAGAATGGTAACACTGGCTACCCTGAATATTATGCTGCCTCAGATGTGCCATCTCTGCCTATTCAGGTTGGTCTGTCAATCAAAACCTTTTGCATGTGCCTGGGACAAAGCTCACATCTCACTAAGGGCTAATTAAAGGCTGGGAGTTGCTGGAGAGCTAATTCAAATTAGCCTCCAGGAGTGTCTGGCAATGTAAAGGTAACTTTGTAAAAGTTACTTTTTTTAATTACCATTGCAGTGGATTCTTAATAACTATTAAAATAGTGGTAACATTATTTTTCTATATCTAGTTCGCCCGGTTCACAGATAGCAGTAATATTATTTTCATCTGTACTTGTTTCTACATGGGACAGCTAGACCTATCACAGTGACAACAAGGCTGTATCTCTGTAGGGACATATTAACATTAATTTTCTATATGTCGCACTTTTAAATACCATTTAATTACATTGTGTCAACACCAGGACAGTGCGCGCTCTACGGGCATCTAGAATGCAAAAACCCAGCACTCGCAAGATAATGTAATTTATGCATTGTGATGATATGTTATTGTTTAACCTTTTGCATTGCAGAATTCCATCCAAAAGATTAATTTTTAAGGCGCTTATAAATACTGTACATTTGCAATGTATTGCTGCAGACATTCAGAGTGTGTTAGGGTGTGGTCCCTTTCCAGGGCCTTCTAGAGACTTTCCCTGCAAGATGCCTGGGCGTGGTTCTAGGCTGGGCCAAGACTCTATAAAAGAGAGTCAGACCAACTTCCAGTGCTCACTATTCAGAGGTCCCGGTGCAGAGCAGCAGCTTCTTCCTGAGCTCCTGTCCCGGCGGCCTATTTGGATTTTCCAGTCTTCTGCACTCATCTCTCGTTGGTGATCACTGTTTCCAGGTGGTAAGACGGTGTTTGGACATTTCCCAACACCGTAATTGAGAATTTTCATATTCTTGATTTTAATTCTTAAATGAATAACAGATTACCTGTGCACTGCCATTTTTTGACATTTGTATGGTGGTTTGCAAATAGGGAGGACGCGCAATTTATTCCATAAAGATTTGACTTCGTTATTACATTGTTGTTCATTGCGCGCTGGTATTTCTTGACATTTACATGATGTTTTTCGAGTTGGCAAGACGTGCAACTCGTTTCATGAGCATTTAACTTTGTTGTTTATTGCGCGCTAGCTTTTCTTGATATTTACAT
This sequence comes from Pleurodeles waltl, assembly GCF_031143425.1. Lineage (NCBI taxonomy): Eukaryota > Metazoa > Chordata > Amphibia > Caudata > Salamandridae > Pleurodeles > Pleurodeles waltl. Next base: position 852,070,647 of record NC_090447.1, read on the forward strand.
GGTGGCATTCGAATCGGCAAAAGACGCGATTCACTTCTCGTGTGTAATTCATGCTGTTCATTGTGCGCTACCATTTTCTGGCATTTACATGGTGGTATTCGAATCGGCAACACGCGTGATTCTTTCCTTGAGTGTTTTTTCATGTTGTTCATTGTGCGCTACCATTTCTTGGCATTTGTATGGTGGCATTTGAATCGGCAAGACGTGCAATTCTTTCCTTGTGTATAAATTATATAAATTACTGTGCGCTACTATTTTAAGACATTTTCTTGGTAGCATTTCAAGTTGACACGTTGCGTGATTTATTCCTTGAATCTACGTTGTGTGATTTCATGGTGCACAATCCTTTATGGTGTTTAATACTCATATAAAAATCTGCAATGTGCGCAATTCACATCCCAATGTTTTTTCTGAGATGAACACAACAATACCAGAGTTCTAGATGTAATGCTGTGTGTTCCTAATATATATTTTAAAAGGAGATTCATATGGTTGTTTAGAAATTGCTCAGAGTGTTTCCTGATTCTCATGCTAAAGAAAGTACTAGAATCTGAAAGTCCTATTTAACTTTTCCTGTTTCCTCCTCAGGTATTCGGTCATCTAAAGCCTAGTCAGTTTTAGGACTATTCTAGGGTTGTTCATGTTTTTCAGAAAAGACAAAGCTTAGAGTTGTAGCATGGTACTGATTTCGTGAGATGTAATTTTGATGTTGTGTTTTAACCTTTTGCTTCCTACAGGTCTCCTTCCCAGCTGTTCCCGTCCTAATCCCCTTTTCCCCACTTGGACTCTCTTAGACTCTGTGATAAATCTAATCAGAGTATTGGAGCTGTCTTGTGGTGGATGTGTTGGGAACGTGCACAGACCCCGAGGATCTGGTGACTCTGACAGAATAGTGAGCCCACTAATTATTATCCTCCTGGTTTGTGTATGTTCTCAACATGGCCACACTGGACGAGCTAGTCAAGGCTATCACCCAGCTCCAGTCAGAAGTGGTATCATCAAAGGATATGACAAATAGTCTAGCTGAGAGGGTGAGTCAGTTACAGAATAAGGTTGAGAAGAAAGAACAAAGTCCCACAGGTGTGTCTTGGCCAGGTACTTCTTCTCAGACTTCTGGAGGTAATCCGACTAACATTTCCCTCAATGTTCCTTCAGCCATTCCTTTAGCTCCCCCAGAATGCTTCTCAGGTGATCCCTTGAAAGCGCAATCTTTTCTGGCTCAAGTGGAACTTCACTTCACCTGCAGACAACATACTTTCCCCGATGCCCAGTCTAAAGTAGCTTTCTTGTTGTCATATCTGCCTGGAGATGCAGCTACCTGGGCTATTCCTCTTGTGCGTAAAAATAGTCCCTTGTTGTACAACTGGAAAAATTTTGTTCGCGAATTTGAGAGAGTTTTCGTTCGTAGAACTGTAACACAGTCAGCAGATCGTGAATTATTAGACTTACGCCCAGGGAATCAGGACTTAGGGGGTGATTCCAACTCTGGCGGGCGGCTACCGCCTCCTGGCAGGTGGAAACCGCCATTTGGCCACCATGCGGGCAAAATTCTGGGGCCCCCATTCTGACATTCCCGCTGGGCCGGCGGGCGTTAACCAAGTTAGCACCCGCCGGCCCAGCGGGAATGAGGCCGCAACACAGGAGCCGGCTACGAATGGAGCCGGCGGTGTTGCGGCGGTGCGACGGGTGCAGTTGCACCCATCGCGCTTTTCACTGTCTGCCATGCAGACAGTGAAAAGCAGGCCGGGGCCCTGTTAGGGGGCCCCTGCACTGCCCATGCCAGTGCCCAGTGGCATGGGCCCCCAGGGGCCCCAGGACACCCGTTACTGCCAGCCTCTTCCTGGCGGTGAAAACCGCCAGAAACAGGCTGGCGGTACGGGGGTCAGAATCCCCAGGGCAGCGCTGCTTGCAGCGCTGCCCTGGCGGATTCTCCCAGCCGGGGCAAAAACAGCGGATGACCGCCAGCCCCGGCAATCCGACCACGGCTTTACCGCCGCGGTCGGAATAGGGATTGAAGCACCGCCAGCCTGTTGGCGGTGCTTCCGTCATTCGTGGCCCTGGCGGTCCAAGACCGCCAGGGTCAGAATGACCCCCTTAGTGTCATATTTAGCCAACTTTAATCGGCTGGTCGCTGAGACATCCTGGCCTGAAGAAAAACAAGCAGCCTTGTTTTACAGGGGACTCAAAGAGGAGCTAAAAGACATCTTAGCGCAAATCGACCCACAACCTGCAAACTGTCAAGATTTAATAAACCTTGTCTTGAGGCTTGATCATCGTTTAAATGAACGAAAAGGAACGCGTAAAAAGACTGAAAAACATTCTTGGCATGCTCATGATAACAAAGACCTAAGAACTCCGAGAGAAAGAACGCCGGAACCGATGGAAATTGGAACCATCAGGAGACCTTTGACCAAAGATGAAAAGGATCTACGCAGAAAAAATGGGCAATGTCTCTATTGTGGGCGGAAAGGTAATTTCGCCAAAGATTGTCCAATCAAAACAAAGAGCAAGCGAGGCCCAGTTCAGAAAGTTGCAACCAATGCATCAGTTGAGTCGGAAAATCTAAAGCACCCAAGTTGCAGAGAAGGGTTGCTATTGGGTGTCACCGTGGATCCTTCACAATCCAAACATCTAAAATTGGGATTAAGAGTTCAGGTCAAGAAAAAGACCTGTTTCAAGAAGGCTCTAGTCGACTCTGGGGCTACCAGAAACTTTGTTGACGCCCAATTGGTTCGTGCATGGGGGATCCCATGTATTGAAAAGAAGACCCCAGAAACCATCCAGGTAGTTGATGGAAAACTCTAGACTGGAGGTCCGATAACTCTTCAGACTGTCCCCTTGACAATAATTTGTGAAGGTAAAAATCAAAGAAAGAAACATAAAGAGGAACTCATCCTTGACGTGATCCATGCTCCCCAGTATGGGATCATCCTTGGCTTGCCATGGTTAACTCATCACAATCCAGAGATTAAATGGGCAGAACGAAAGATCGTGTTCTCATCACTGCTATGTAAAAAACATTGTCTCCAAAGGACTCAAGAATCGGAAGTTCGCCATTCTTACATAGCTACCGCCGCAGAGAAAGAAGTTCAGTTGCCCAAACAGTATTCGTCTTATGAAGATGTATTTGATGAGAAGGAAGCAAAGAACTTACCTCCTCATAGATCTTATGACTGTCAAATTGATCTAGTCCAAGGGGGGATACTTCCCAACTGTCGTGTGTATGCCCTGTCAGAACATGAAAATCAACATTTACGAAAATACTTGGATCAATTCTTAGAGAATGGTTTCATCCGCCCCTCTAAGTCTCCCACAGCTTCTCCTTTGTTTTTTGTTCCAAAAGCGAACGGAGAGCTTCGAACTTGTATAGACTATAGGGGCTTGAATAAAATCACCATCAAGAACAAATATCCTTTGCCTCTAATTCTGGTCTTACTGGAACAAGTAAAGAAAGCAAAAATCTACACGAAGCTTGATCTTCGAGGTGCTTACCATTTGGTCAGAATGAGAGAGGGTGACGAATGGAAAACGGCATTCAAAACAAGATGTGGCCTTTTTTAATACACCGTCATGCCTTTTGGTCTGTGCAATGCTCCAGCAGCATTTCAATTTTTCTTAAATGACGTTCTTAGAGAGTACCTCAATATCTTTGCCATAGTTTACATTGATGACATTTTGATCTACTCAGACAATGAGAATGAACATGTTCAACATGCCAAGAAAATTTTGGCAGCCCTTCATAAACACCATTTATATTGCAAGCTAAACAAGTGTGAGTTTCATGTTACCACAGTTGAGTTTTTAGGGGTTATCCTTACCCCTCAAGGTATGGTGATGGCAGAAAGGAAAGTAAAAGCCGTATCTGAATGGCCCATCCCAAAGACTGTTTGTGATGTACAATGTTTCCTGGGCTTTGCAAATTTTTACCGGAGGTTCATCAATCGTTTCTCCCAGACAGTGGCTCCAATTACTAAGTTATTAAGAAAGAAAGAAAAATTTGTATGGTCCCCAGAAGCAGACCAAGCCTTTTCAACTTTGAAAGAAGCTTTCTCCACTGCCCCAGTCTTGACTCATCCAGATGCGGATCGACCTTTCATAGTGGAAGCTGATGCTTCAGATGTGGCGATAGGAGCAGCCTTGTCACAACAAAACAAAGACACTGGTCAGCTTCATCCTGTAGCTTACATGTCTCGGAAGTTGAACGAAGCCGAACAGAACTATGTCATTGCTGAAAAAGAGCTTCTGGCGATTCGTGACGCCTTTAAAGAATGGAGACATCATTTGTTGGGAGCTAAATATACTGTCACAGTATATACTGATCATCGTAATCTTCAATTCATGAGTTCTGCCAGACTTTTGACTCCTCGGCAATTACGCTGGATGCTGTTTTTTGCCGAGTTTGATTTTGTGGTAACCTTCCGGCCTGGTAAAGATAATCGCAAAGCTGACGCCTTGTCCCCCAAGAGTCTACCACATTGCCTGAAGTTCAAACCTCCAGAGCTATCATTGCTCTTGACAAGGTCCTATGTATTATAAAAACAGAAGATTTCTTTGAAGACATCCGCAATTCATTCACTGTTGAAAAATGGCAGGCGTGGGCCCAAGCAGATCCGAAAAGATCAATCAAGCAAGGATTACCCTTTCACAATGCTCGTTTGTTCGTGCCCACTACCAAACTTCGCAAGATAGTGTTTCATTGGTTGCATGTTATACCTACAGCAGGTCACCCTGGTACTCCTAAAACTCTTGAATTAATCCAACGCTATTTTTGGTGGCCTACCTTAACAAAGGATGTAAAAACAATGGTAAACAACTGCGAAGTCTGTGCTCGCACTAAAACAAGTCATTCAAAACCGAAAGGGTTGCTACACCCACTCCCAACCCCAAGTCATCCATGGGAACACATCTCTTTAGACTTTATTACAGGTCTGCCAGTGGTTCAACAGCATTCAGTAATTCTGGTGGTAGTAGATAGTCTCACGAAATATGGACATTTCATTGCCTGTAAGAAATTACCCACCTCTAGCGAACTGGCAACTATCTTACTGAATAGAGTGGTTCGTTATCATGGACTGCCAAAAGTGATCCTCTCCGATCGGGGATCGCAATTTACCTCCAACTTCTGGAAGACATGGTGTAAAACACTCCAAGTGACATCTACCCTATCTACTAGCCACCATCCTCAAACAGATGGTCAAACGGAGAGACTAAATCAGACTTTGAAGCAATATCTACGTGCTTACGCTGAAAAAGCACTTAATTCATGGACATCAATGCTCTGGTTAGCTGAGTTAGCCTACAACAACTCCTTCTACACTTCTACTGGCGTTACACCCTTCTTTGGTTTGTTTGGCTATCATCCTGACACCTTGCCCATCACAATTCCTCAAGAAAGTTCTCTCACTCCAGCTGTGTCAGAAATCATTCAACATTTGCATCAAACTCAGAAATCGATTCAACAACATTTAGAAAAAGCCAAAAATAAATACAAAAAGCATTATGACAAGAAACATTGTGAGGGACCGCAGTATCAACCTGGTGACAAAGTGTGGCTTTCCACAAAACATATAGACTTCAAGAAGAAGCACATGTTCAACCCCAAATTATAGGTCCTTACACTGTTCTTCAGCAAATCAATCCTGTGACCTATAAACTACAATTGCCAAAATCATTACGGATTCATCCAGTGTTCCATACTTCCCTCTTAAAAAAGGCAGTCCAAAAGGTCCACCCTCATCCAGCTCCTGTTCTAGTACAGGGGGAAGAAGAATATGAAGTCAAGAAAGTGTTGGACTCTAAACTGAGAGGGCGTAACCTATGGTACTTGGGGCCAGATGTAGGAAAGGATTTGCGAGTCGCAAACAGCAAAAACTGCCATTTGCGAGTCACAAATCGCATTTTCCTATGTAGAAATGCATTCTGCGAGTCGGGACCGACTCGCAAAATGCATTTCAGAATCCTAAATAGGAAGGGGTGTTCCCTTCCTATTTGCGATTCCTAGTGGTATGCAATACCATTTGCGACCGCATATGCGGTCGCAAATGGTGTCGCAGTTACCATCCACTTCAAGTGGATGGTAACCCACTCGCAAATTGGAAGGGGTCCCCCTGGGACCCCTTCCTCTTTGTGAATGGACCCCAAATTATTTTTTCAGGGCAGGTAGTGGTCCAAGGGACCACTACCTGAAAAAATACCGAAACTAAAGGTTTCGGATTTTCTTTTAAGTGCATCTCGTTTTCCTTTAAGGAAAACGGGCTACACTTAAAAAAAAAAAACTGCTTTATTTAAAAGCAGTCACGAACATGGAGGTCTGCTGACTACAGCAGGCCTCCATGTTTGCGAGTGCCCATAGTCAGTATGGGGCCGCAATTTGCGACCCACCTCATTAATATTAATGAGGTGGGTCATTGCGACCCCATACCGACTAGAAGACGGTGTCTGAGACACCGTTCTGCATAACATTTTGCGAGTTGCAAATAGCGAGTCGTTATGACTCGCTATTTGCAAGTCGCAAAATGTTTCTTTGCTACATCTAGCCCTTAATCTCATGGAAAGGTTATGGCCCTGAAAGTAATTCATGGGTTTCCGCATCTGATGTTCATGCTCCAGTACTTGTGAGACGCTTTCATCGTCTCAATCCAGATAAACCAGGCCCTAGAGCGCGCCTGGGAGAGGGGAGTACTGTCAACACCAGGACAGTGCGCGCTCTACGGGCATCTAGAACGCAAAAACCCAGCACTCGCAAGATAATGTTATTTATGCATTGTGATGATATGTTATTGTTTAACCTTTTGCATTGCAGAATTCCATCCAAAAGATTCATTTTTAAGGTGCTTATAAATACTGTACATTTGCAATGTATTGCTGCAGACATTCAGAGTGTGTTAGGGTGTGGTCCCTTTCCAGGGCCTTCTAGAGACTTTCCCTGCAACATGCCTGGGCGTGGTTCTAGGCTGGGCCAAGACTCTATAAAAGAGAGTCAGACCAACTTCCAGTGCTCACTATTCAGAGGTCCCGGTGCAGAGCAGCAGCTTCTTCTTGAGCTCCTGTCCCGGCGGCCTATTTGGATTTTCCAGTCTTCTGCACTCATCTCTCGTTGGTGATCACTGTTTCCAGGCGGTAAGACGGTGTTTGGACATTTCCCAACACCGTAATTGCGAATTTTCATATTCATGATTTTAATTCTTAAATGAATAACAGATTACTTGTGCACTGCCATTTTTTGACATTTGTATGGTGGTTTGCAAATAGGGAGGACGCGCAATTTATTCCATAAAGATTTGACTTCGTTATTACATTGTTGTTCATTGCGCGCTGATATTTCTTGACATTTACATGATGTTTTACGAGTTGGCAAGACGTGCAACTCGTTTCATGAGCATTTAACTTTGTTGTTCATTGCGCGCTAGCTTTTCTTGACATTTACATGGTGGCATTCGAATCGGCAAAACACGCGATTCACTTCTCGTGTGTAATTCATGCTGTTCATTGTGCGCTACCATTTTCTGGCATTTACATGGTGGCTTTTGAATCGGCAACACGCACGATTCTTTCCTTGAGTGTTTTTTCATGTTATTCATTGTGCGCTACCATTTCTTGGCATTTGCATGGTGGCATTTGAATCGACAAGACGCGCGATTCTTTCCCTGAGTGCTTTTCATGTTGTTCATTGTGCGCTACCATTTCTTGGCATTTGTATGGTGGCATTTGAATCGGCAAGACGCACAATTCTTTCCTCGTGTATAAATTATGTAAATTACTGTACGCTACTATTCTAAGACATTTTCTTGGTAGCATTTCAAGTTGACACGTTGCGTGATTTATTCCTTGAATCTACGTTGTGTGATTTCATGGTGCACAATCCTTTATGGTGTTTAATACCAGAGTTCTAGATGTAATGCTGTGTGTTCCTGATATGTATTCTTAAAAGGAGATTCATATGGTTGTTTAGAAATTGTTCAGAGTGTTTCCTGATTCTCATGCTAAAGAAAGTACTTGAATCTGAAAGTCCTATTTAACTTTTCCTGTTTCCTCCTCAGGTATTCGGTCATCTAAAGCCTAGTCAGTTTTAGGACTATTCTAGGGTTGTTCATGTTTTTCAGAAAAGACGAAGCTTAGAGTTGTAGCATGGTACTGATTTCGTGAGATGTAATTTCGATGTTGTGTTTTAACCTTTTGCTTCCTACAGGTCTCCTTCCCAGCTGTTCCCGTCCTAATCCCCTTTTCCCCACTTGGACTCTCTTAGACTCTGTGATAAATCTAATCAGAGTATTGGAGCTGTCTTGTGGTGGAAGTGTTGGGAACGTGCACAGACCCCGAGGATCTGGTGACTCTGACAAATTGTATGCTAAAAGGTCTACAAAGGGCTGACCTAATATTTAAAAAGGTGTTCTTTACCTGTAAAAAGGGGTATTTTAACAGGTTGTACTGCAGGGTTGTTTGCAGCAGTCAGGCTACAATTGATAGCCCTAGAGCCTGTTTTGTAGACCCACTTTAATGGTGGTATTTTTGGCGCTGCAGTTAACAGGTGGCATTTAACTTCTAGGCTGTGGGTGCATTTTCTACACCATACACTAGGGACTTACCGGCAAGTTAAATGTGTCAATCAGGAATACACCAATGTAATCATATTTAAAGTAGGAGAAAAGGCACTTTACTCCTAGTATCAGGGGTAAAGTGCACCAAGTCCTAAATCCACAAAAATAGGGTCCAGAAAACTTAGAAAAATCTGGATTGACCGTGCAAAAAATGTGGATTTCCTACATCCCACCTCCATACTTTCTTTGTTAAGGAATCCTTGACCATTTCAGATGAGTATTCAGCAAAATATGTCTATGTTGAAAATTTTAAAGGCAAGCCTCCTTTAATACTTACTTTTTTAGGTTTACACTGAGAAGGATTAGGCAAAGAAGAGAAGAAAAAGGAGAGATTTCTGCTGACAAAAGTGAAGGACATCTGTTTTCACATTTTATCGATGATTCTAATTTAAAAGTCAGGGGTAGTAGGATTTATCAGGTAATAGTTACAGTTGAATATATATTTAAAATGGTATTTGTCTGGGAGTATACTTTGGGAGAGGTTGCACATGTGTTTAGCTTGCACTGTCACATGGATGACTATGTCACTCAGAAGTCCATGTTTTCGGACAGCATAAAATGAATGGTCTGTGTCATTTATATTTTCGAGGGTGTCATTCTGAGTTCATAATTAGACGACTGGATGTGCTTACATCTAAATGTGGTTTAAGCATCACCACTCAACGTCAAAGATTTGAATTTTCCCAGTCACTGGGGTGAAACCCCAGTCACTGGGGTGAAACCCCAGTCTTGGGCAAAAGATTTGCTATGGTTTATTGCAGGCAATTGATAGAGTGAATTTCCTTATTTGCAAATTAAACACATTTGGCTGCAAAGTGTATAATTTCAATGCTGAATTACACATGCGGTAATAATGCAAAGATTTGTAGTAGATAGGCATATTTAGACATTAAAAGCACACACATGAAGTAACATAATATATTGACTTAATTAGCCTGACTGCTGATGCTGTGTTAAATGTTGATTGTACATGTAACGGAAAAGAATCCTGTGTTTTGCATTAAGCTGTTGTTTTTGCACAAGATGTTTTTCTCTTTCCACTGCAGATGCTGTCATTTCTCAAAAGTGGTCTATTAGCTTCTGAGAGAGATCAAACATTATTAATAAATGAGTGGCATACAAGTTAGCATATGGTGATGAACTAAACTACATTTAAGGCCTAATAGGGAAAATAACATGAGTTGTAAAATGTGCACGCTTGAAGTATGGTGAACTGGGTAGCCATCATTCGAATCCAAACACTAAGGGGGTGATTCCGATAGAGGCGGGCGGTGGTAGCCGCCCGCCTCGCGGGAACCGCCATATGGCCGCTCCGCGGTCGAAAGACCGCGGAGGCCATTCAGGCTTTCCCGCTGGGCTGGCGGGCGACCGCCAGGAGGCCGCCCGCCAGCCCAGCGGGAAACCCCTCCCCACGAGGAAGCCGGCTCCGAATGGAGCCGGCGGAGTGGGTATGTGCGACGGGTGCAGTTTGCACCCGTCGCGTATTTCAGTGTCTGCATTGCAGACACTGAAATACACAGTGGGGCCCTCTTTCGGGGGCCCCGCGGCACCCCCTACCGCCATCCTGTTCCTGGCGGGCAAACCGCCAGGAACAGGATGGCAGTAGGGGGTGTCAGAATCCCCCATGGCGGCGCAGCAAGCTGCGCCGCCATGGGGGATTCCAAGGGCAGCGGAAAACCGGCGGGAGACCGCCGGTTTTCCTTGTCTGACCGCGGCCAAACCGTCGCGGTCAGAATGCCCTGCGGGGCACCGCCGGTCTGTCGGCGGTGCTCCCGCTGACCCTGGCCCCGGCGGTCTGAGACCGCCGGGGTCAGAATGACCCCCTAAGTTTTAACATGAGAGTTTTATATTTTATTAAATTAAGTACTGAAATGAGTTAACATTAAGAATGTCATTGAAAGTATTAAATGAATATGATTTGAGCGTACTTACATTGAATTAAATGAATTTCATTACCATGAGTTACATGTGTGCAGAAAAATAAATGGACATTAAAAATTGCTCTAACATGTTATAAATTATGTTTGCAATTAAATAATTAGTTTTACACATATAGATTTTAAGGTGCACAATAGGTTTATTAATGTATTAAAGGTATTAAGACTTTTTTAGCTTGACTTGGCCTGAAAAGATTCATTTTGCAGCAATAATGGAAAATCACTTGTTTTTTTCTGTACCCCCCTCTGACCTGAATTATTTCACGAGGCTGTTAATGTAATGCAAATGTCCTATTGTACTGAAGGCAAGAAACATGTTTTAGAAATAACAATACTGCACTATTTGTTCTAGCTGTCGAACAAGACAGGAAATTTGTGGTTCGCAACAGAATGTTTTTAGATTTTTGTGTGTTGTGAGAAAGGATCTTAAGTAACATATAACTAGAGAATGTAATATTTTGTTGGAAATTTGTGAAATCATCCAAAGACAATGCACTTTTGCTGAGAAGATTTTGAATAGTTGCAAATTCGATGGTGCCATCTGCAGCCACTGGATGCTGAATCTCACGTCCAAAGTGCACCCAACTGAAGGACCAATGAATGGATCGTGCATGTTTCTAATTAGTGAGGAACGTAGTAACGGAAGTCATTCTTGAGTTAGTTCTTGTTGAAGTCTGTCCTAGTTAGTTCTTCTCCTGCCTTGAAGCTGTTCAGGACCCTGTTCCGACATATTCTGTTTTTTTAAGTCCCCAGATGAGTTTTCTCATCTAAGTCTTAATTGTCCTATCCTATTATGTGGTTCAATACTAATAAGCCGACCTAATCCTGAACTGCTGATCTGTCCTATGTGCAGCCCCTGTTTTGCACTGTCCTGAAGCTGCTGTCAACTGACGCCGGAAGAAGGTGACCGTCCTGCTTGATGAATCATCGCTGTATTCTGTCCTGTGAGGAGGGGTATAACTAAATGTGGTTTCTTGTTTCCTTTTCAGTTAGGTACTTACACCAGCATATTTTATTTAGTGAGTTGTTCTTCTTAGATGTTTTTTCAAATAACTTTTGTCTTTCTTTTATTTTTACTTTTGCCCACATGTGTTAGCCCATTCCCACACATGAAAGTCCAAATTCGTATTAGTGATGGGAATGGCCTAGCTCTGAAACCTGAACTCTGAAAATTTTATGTTAAACTGTATTTTTATGATTTACTGATGTCATCATCATCTGTTTTGAAATCTTACAATAATGTGCATATTGTGTTAATTTACATTATTCTTTTGGAGTGTTTAAGTAGGTTAAATGTTTTCAGACGTTTCGGTGAGCCTATGGTTTTCATGTAAGTTTATAAATTAGTTTTGCATGCCATATATGTGACATTGATTTTGGTCTTGTAATAAAGCTTTGGAACCTTATTCAGTTTGGAGTTTTGATTTAGTGTTAAATTGTTCATGGTGTTTAAAATCACTTATGGTACAATGTCATTGATTTGTGATTGAATGATTCTGACTACTACACTCTTTGCCAAGTACAAAGATTCAGGCGACCTCAATAGGTGAGAATAGCGATGGTATCTCACGTGCACACTGGTGGTCATTGAACCTAGAGCAGGCAGAAAATTCTTCCCAGCCCCAGCACGCCAACACTAGTGAATAGGCATTTGTTATTTATTAGACAACTCAAAGAGAGGTTGTTTTTGCACAAGATGTTTATCTCTTTCCACTGCAGATGCTGTCATTTCCCAAAAGCCTTCTATTAGCTAGTGAATAGGCATTTGTTATTTATTAGACAACTGATACTGAGGTTCTCACCAGGAGGAAAGGAGATGGCAGGAAATGTGACTCGTAGGAAAAACTGTCTGAACCATAGAATTTGATCATAGTAACCCACCAAGGTCATGATTCCATAGTTCATTGTGAAGACTTGAGAAACTAGGACGTTTACATGCTTCCAGGATTTGCTAGAAATGGATTGGTTGGTGGGACCGGGGAATATAATATTTGCTGCTAAAGATGCTTTGGTAGAATTATATTAGTGTGTTTTCCATAGATTAGTGCAGCCTCTTCTTTTCAGAGAGCTTCCTTTCTCACCCAGATACTAGGTATGGAGAGCTTCCTAGAAAACCTAGGAAGCAGGTCTTAGGGTTGTCTGCTGATTTAAAGCTGAGAATACTTTCCAGCTTTGCTCATTTCCATTTCTTAAAGTGTTTGCTTCATGGCTATACATCTTTATTCTCTCATTAGAGCCCTTCATTTGGATTTATAAATTACTCACTCGTCTAGAAACCAAAATCCCACCAACACCAAAACACAATATGAGACTGCTCACTAATAAATGCTCAATTACTCTCTAATAACAAGCTCTGCATTCACAACATAATCACTGGCACACAATCTGGATTACTCTTCATAACTGAATCATTGTTGGGAGATGACATGGATCCAGAATTGCATGAAGCTGTTCCACCAGGGTGTCAAACTGTCATTCAAAGTAACCTAGGCAAATGAGGAGAAGAAAGAATAATTCTCACCAAAGCTGATGGCGTTTCCATACAGGTTGTAAGGCTCTCATCACCAGATGCAGCCCTACAGCAATTTCTTCATTCTTTACAGACCACCACCCAGCAAGGCAACATTCCCAGATATGATTTTAGACATAGATTCTAACTTTATGACACTACATCCTGACCTATGCATCCTTGGTGACCTAAACATATGGTTTCAGAAACAGAATATACCCCATTCAAGAGATAATATCACTGACCTAGACACACTGAACCTACATTAGATAATCCACATACCCCCACACATTGCTGGACACATCCTTAATATAATGTGTGCAAATCCAGAACTAGTTTCAAAGGATTACTGCAGTCACATGGTTGGACCACCACCTGCTATCCGTCAAACACAAAACACCTCAAATAACCTCACCTAAGGCCACCTTACATGCAACCACACATCTACCATGGGACAAACTCAATTTTGAATACTAGGAAATGCAAATATCCAGCACACATCTAGACACAAACAATTGCATTCATAAACTGGCTTCAGGAAGCGTTTGATATCCTAATACCACCAAAGACATCAAAATAGGACACAAGGAAAAAAACACCTTGGATGAATGCACAGCTAAAAAAGATAAAACAACATATTGCAAAGCTGCAATGCACCTAGCTCAAAACAAATAAAAATCAAGACAAACTTTACCTACACCAATATACAAGTCAACAATAAAAAAAATGAAAACAGTATGATTCAAACAGAATTCAAAACGCTGAATGTGTAAATAAAGAATTTGAAAAAATTCTCACTGAATTTCACAAACCTAAATGCACAGAAGGAACTCATCCCATTTCTCAAGAATTTACTGACAAGCTGGAAAATCATCATTTCAAACCAAAGCAGAGTGTTGGACTCCTCTTTACAATGATGGAAAACCACCACCAACAACCCATTTCCAACAGTTCCCTCCAAGGGTAGGCTAAGCCAGCCTCTATATTTCTTCAAATAACAATCAGAAACTAAACTCACGGACCTTGTCAAAGCAGGCAGGCCAGCTGTCTGCCCTTCAGACTCTTGTCCACCACAAATCTTCAAGAACATTCTTATATATATACATGTTGGACCTGGCCCTTTTTGCAGGGTCATCCCCAAACCGTTTGCCTCCTTCCTCCAGTTTTTGTTGGCTTTAGGACTCTGGGCATTTTACCACTGCTAACCAGGGTCAAAGTGCATATTATCTCTGTCTAAATTGTATTGGTGATTGGTTAATCCATGATTGGCATATTTGAGTTAATAGTAAGTGCCTAATACTAGAGGTTCCCAGGTCTTGTAAATGAAATGCTACTAGTGGGCCTAAAGTACTGGTTGTGCCACCCGCATGAGTAGCCCTGTAAACATGTCTCAGACCTGCCACTGTGGTGTCTGTGTGTGCAAGTTTGCACTGCCAGTTCAACCTGGCAAGTATAACCACTTGCCAGGCCCAAACCTTCCCTTTTACTACATGTAAGTCACTCTTGAGTTAGGCCCTAGGTAGCCCCATGGGCATGGGGCAGTGTATTTAAAAGGTAGCACAGATACTGTTGTGTTTTACATCTCCTGATAGTGAAAAACTGTCAATTTTAGTTTTACCCATTGTAAGGCCTATCTCTCCCATAGGTTAAAATGGGACTGCCTTTAAATATCTTTTAAGTGCTATTTCCTATTGGGAGCAGTCAGAGCTGTGGAGTTTGGGGTCTCTGAACAGACATTTTAAAAATATATCTTTTAGTAGAGTTGGTTTTTAGATTGTCTGTTTGAAAATGCCACTGTTAGAAAGTGGGCATTTTCTTTCTTCACCATTCTATGCCTTTGCCTGCCTGTGGAATCCACATCTGAGTCAGATTGACTGTTGGACTGTTTGTGAATTCCCCCTAGACAGTGACACAACGGGAGCTGAGGTGTGTCCTTCAAATCCTGATGAGTCTCCTGGGCTAGAGTGGGGAGGGAGGAGCTGACACTTGCACCTGAAATGGCTGTGCCTGTCCTCACACAATGCAGGCTCCAACCCCCTGGAGTGTTGCTGGAGCCAGGCCAGGGTAAGGCAGAATCTTGTAAGCAACATAGACTTTCCTTTGAAGTTTGCCTACTTCAAAGGCAGAAATGAGTATAAGTAGTGGACCCAAGCGCCCAGACTTTTCGATTACTTTAAGAGGAACCCCTGCCAAGAAGAAGAGCTTGATGCTTGAGGAGTACCTGCCACTCCTCCTTGTGTGCTGGCCTGCTGCTTCTGCTTCTGCCTGAAGAGGGAAAGAACATGTCTTTGCTTTCTGAAATCCTGCTTAGGAAGTTTCTCCAAGGGCTTGGACTGAGCTCGCCCCCTGTTCTGAAGTCTCAGGGACATCAAAGACTTAGGGGGTCATTATGACCCTGGCAGTGGGAGATAATGTGGCGGTAGAACCGCCAACAGGCTGGCGGTATTTACTGCCACATTATGACATTGGCGAGTTGGCTGAAGCCAATCCGCCAATGTACCACTCCGACCACCATGGCGGTAGCAGCCGCTGGGCTGAAAATAACAATCTCCAGCCTGGCGGACGCTATTGTGATGCCGGCGGTATCATGACCCTGCCTACCACCATGGTTTTCGGGGCATTTACGAATGCCACGAAAACCATGGCAGTAGGCCCTATCAGTGACAGGGAATCCCTTCCCTGTCACTGATAGGAGGCCCCTCCCCCCAACACTCCCCAGACAACCCCCACCCCCTTCATCCATGCTCCCCCTCCCTTCCAACCATCCCCCATACACACACACACGCAGACATACACTCATCCACACAGACATACACGCATGCATTCATAAATTCACTCACACATCCGCACACACATCCAGACTTACACGCAGACACACATGCACATTTCCATTCATACACACACTCACACACATTATTACACAAACCCACACACCTTCATACACGCACTCACACACGTTCATTCAAGCATGTAAACAACACTAAACACACACCCGCATTCATGCATGCACGCACTCACACATACATGCACACACACACCCACACACACACACAATATCCCCCACCCCTTACAGAAACCCGACTTACCTGTATCCAGGGGGTCTTCCGGCAGGGGACGGAATGGGGCTCTGCTACAACCAGCAGCGCCCGCAAGCAGAACACTGCCAGGCAGTATTATTTTTCATAGCATGGCTGGCGGCGGTGTACTGGCGTGGTGCTGCTGGTGGTAGCAGCTCCACCTTACCACCATCCGGCAGTATGGCCACAGCTGGATTTCCACCCTTCTTGTGGCAGAAATCCAGCTGGGGTCATATTATGGCAGACATACGGTAGCCGCAGCAATGGTCTTTTGGAGGCCTTCGCCGTGGCGGTAGGCGGTTTTTACCACTATTGTCATAATGGGGACCTTAATCTGCCGGTGCCTGGGCACTTCTGCTGGGAGTCCTGACTTGCTAAGTGGTGCCAAATCCAGTCCCTGGGCCCTTAGAAGTGGAAGCTCGTAACCTGCGGGGGGGATCAATGCACAGTTGTGAGCACATAAGAAAAATCAACACATGGCCCGTCCAGAAGCTGAAAATTTGACGCACGCCTGTCTGGCAGCTGGAGAAATGAAGCAGAACCTGTTCTCACAGCGGAAATGTTCGCGTCCGGATCGTGGGTGTCACAGTCTTCAACATTCCAGCATGGACCTGAGGCTGTGCACCCAGAATCGACGCACTGCCTCCCTTGCCAGAAAAAAATCAATGCACGGCCTCTGGTGCAAGTACAGAATTGATGCATGGCCTCACTTGTGAAAAAGGAATCAGCGCATCACTTGCTTTTCTGATGCACGGTCGCCCTTTCGGCTTTATTTTTGACGTACACCAGGTACTTTGGGGCACATTTATACTCCGTTTGCACCGAATGTGTGTCAAAAATGTTGACGCACATTCGGCGCAAACCGTGCACCATATTTATACTATGACGGCCGACCCCGGGACGTCAAAATTCCTCCACGTGCGTCATTTTTTGGATGTGGGAAACTGCCTTGCGTTAATGACATGCAAGGTAGGTGTTCCCACCCCAAAAATGACTTTAAGGCCTGTGCGCCTTATTTATACTCCCACGTCATTTTGACGCACAGAAGGGGGCGGGCATTAAAAAACGGCGCACAGCCTGATGTGTGCCGTTTTTTTAACGCCTGGGTGAGGGCAGGCGTTAAGGGACCTGTGGGCTCACTTCCATGGTCTCTGACCATGGAAGCAGTCCAGTGGTGCCCTTCCCTGCCACCAGGGACACCCCCTGCCACCTTTGCCCACCCCTGGAGGACACCCATGGATGGGACCCATCCCAGGTAAGTTCAGGTAAGTATTTGTTTTTTAAAGTGGCATAGAGGGGCCTAATTTCGGCCCCCCTATGTGCCACTGTGTCCATTGGCCATGCCCAGGGGACAGAAGTCCCCTGGGCATGGCCATTGGGCAAGGGGGCATGACTCCTGTCTTTGCTAAGACAGGAGTAATTTCAGTGGGGGTTGTGTGTCAAAAAATGGTGCAAGTCCGGTTTGAGCCATGATTTTTGACTCAAACCTGACTTGCACCATTTTTTGACGCACAACCCCCATTTTCCCCTACGCCGACGCTGTTTGGTTTGAGTCATTTTTTTTTACTCTGACCAGCCCGCAGCGCCGGCTAACGTCAATCCTTAAATATGGCGCCCGAATTGCGCGTAGGAATGGCATTAGCTGGTGGTAAATTTTGTGACGTAAACCAGCGCCAGCGCTGGTTTGCGTCATTCATTCATTCATTAGCTTTATTTCGGTAATAAACAGAACATAAAAGCTCGTCCTACAATACACATATAGGAATAAGTAAGAGCATAATATAAAACACTCTATCTATAAAATATTCAAAAGGAACAATAAAAATACAAAATTATTAAGACATAATCAGAATAATAAGAATCCATCAGTATAAAAAGCAATGATATGTCACCCAATAGACTAAAAATACAAAAAGGAGATAAAAACACAATATAACAATCTTAAGATTAATATTGAGTATCCCCTATAGAAATAGCATATCCATTTTTGTCTACAGGCTTGAACTTACTTTAGTGTAATGCTTTAGAAGGTGCCTCTAGACATTTTGCTCTTACGTGCCAAATTGCATCTAAAAATCCGGCCAGCGCACATACCACAACACCATGGGTATTCGTTTTGCAGATCCTAAGAGCTAAAAGCCGGTTGTTAATTCCCATGGATCTGCAAAGATGTATAATCCATTGAATCCGCTGTTTAGCATGTGCAGGACAATGAAATAACACATGAGCAATACATTCTGATGACCCACAGCCCATTGGGCATAGGTCTTGCTGAAAATCCTGTTGGGACCACCTACAAGTAAAAGTACGTAATAGTAACGATCCCAGCCTAAACCTGATGTAAAGTGCATGTGCTCGAGGGGATAGGATCAAGTCCATGTGGTTTTCAAATTCATAGTGACATTTAACTGATGTAAACTGTCAAAACTGAGCAAGGGTGCCTTAACTAATTTACCTATTTTTAATTTTAACCACTATGCATCCTTAACAATTTGTGCCGCATTTTTAGAAGACCATAAGGGTCTGTCCAAAAGTGGGCCAATCCTAAATTGGTCAAACTGTTTTTAACGTGGTTACACCTTG
Organism: Pleurodeles waltl; assembly: GCF_031143425.1. Taxonomy (NCBI): domain Eukaryota; kingdom Metazoa; phylum Chordata; class Amphibia; order Caudata; family Salamandridae; genus Pleurodeles; species Pleurodeles waltl. The sequence continues at coordinate 852,089,350 of NC_090447.1, forward strand.
AGATTTCCCTTGTTATATGTGTACTGAGCAGGGCATTCAGCCATGTTCAATAAGGGCCGAAGATATCCATGGACCAAATCCTGATCCAATACAATATTGGTCTTAAGGCAGCTATATGGGCAATGGAATCAAAATTTAGGTCCATCCGGATAGGCAGCGTGGGGGAACTAGTGGGTGTTTTCAGCAAAGCCTTTATGAATGAATTTTCGGTAAGTTCTAGGTCCCTCAATTTGCCATACCCCCATAGCTCTGCTCCATACAAGGCGCACCCTCTTGCTTGTATTTTATATATTTCCATTGCCGGAGAGATTAGAAATCTAGGGGATCTGTTGGCAAATCTCAAGACACCCCCGAGTTCTGTTTCAGTCTCATATGTGCCTTTGATAAATGGGCCTGACATTTGTGCGTGTCCTCTAAACTGAATCCCAGATAATCAAAATCGGCGACTCTCTCTAATACTTCCCCATCCAGTAGGATCGTCTTCCTTATTTTGCATTTTTTGTCACCAAAAATAATGTATTTAGTTTTCATGGTATTAACTTCAAGACCGTAATCTTTACAAAAGGACGTGAACTTCACAAGTAAATTGGCAAGGCCGGAGGCAATTTGGGATAATAACAAAGTATAATCCGCAAATAGTAAACACGGAATCTTTGCCCCATCTAATTTTGGTACATCATTATCACAGGCAAGTAAGTAAGGGATGCATGTATTAATAAACATTAAAAACAACGTAGGAGCCAACACACATCTCTGCCTCACCCCTCTTTGCCTCACCCCTCTTTTAATCGGAATCTCACTTGTTACCTCCCCGTTTACTCCCCATCTAATTTTTGCAAAACTCTCAGTGTATAAACTTTTAATTAAGTTTAATAAGGGACTCGGGAACCCGACTCCGTCCAGTACCTCCCACAGTTTACAGCGCAGGACCAGATCGAATGCAGATTTAAGATCCACAAAGGCCACAAAAAGGTTCCCTCCACCCAGATCTACAATCTTCCATTTAATCGTAAGAAACCTAAATATCTGGTCAATTGTACTAATTTTCTGTCTGAACCCTGTTTGGAGGTCACTGAGCACTTGAGACTCTTCTAGCCATTCTTTGATCCTTATCAGAACCTGATAGCAAAACATTTTTGGGACATTGTCCTAAAGGCTAATTGGTCTGTAATTCACAGAAGCGGCCCTATTCCCCTTTTTATAAATAGGTACAATGATTGCACCCTTTCAGGAACGGGGATAGATTCCACTAGCCAAAACATCATTTGATACATTATTAACATAAGGGCCCCACATATCTAGATCAGAGCTATATAAGTCGGCAGGTATTCCATCTAGACCAGGGGCTTTTCCAGGTTTTTGGGCCATAATGGCCATTCTAGTTTCATTCAATGTGAACGGGGTCAGGCTGTTAATGGAAAGGGAGTCTAATCCAGTTACAACACTGCTATTAATTTCAGCGTCATACCCAAGCTACCAAGGGGATGACCAGAGGTTACCTGGGCTGTGTATCTCCCTTACCCTGACTAGAGTGAGGATACCTACTTGAACAGGTTGTAAACTAACTGCCAAGTAGAGACAACATTTGTACCAGTACATATATAATTTTATGCTTAACATCTATATCAGCCACTGCATTGTTACATATAAGTTGTTTGATTTTGTGCTTATGGGTCTCTGTTGTATTCACAATGTATAAATATGATCATAACATTTGTATCTATATATGCTTTACTACTGAAATATTGGGGAAATACAAAATACAAATAAATAACTATAAATAAATTAAAACACATTTTTAAAAAACATTTAAATGTCCAAACAAAAATGTGAAAATACATAAATAAATAAGCTTTATGTACAGCAACACTTGAAAGTCAGGAGGCCTCATTTACAAGAAACAGACGCACCGGCCCGATGCATCAGATTTTTTTTCACTGCCCGATTCCCTAATGACACCATGGATGTGCTGTATTTACTATACAAAGCTCCATGGCGCACGTTTTCACAGATGCGTAGAAACTCTGATGCATCTGTGGTGCTAAACTGACGCACTGCTGGACTAACATCAAAATGATGCTATTCAGCAAGGCGAGGAAAACTCCCATAGACAAAAGCACTGCATCCGTTTAACGCTTGCTCTGAACAGGTTTTAAAATTTTGATGCAGTGAAGCCACCGAATGACTGCATCAGTTCTGCATGGCTTCTTGCCCGGAAACACCTGCCTTGCATACATTATACATGGTGCAGGTATAATGTGGTACAAGGCTTTTCAAACTAACGCATCGGGCCCAATCTGTCAGTTTGTAAATCTGGAGCACTGTAAAGCACTGTTTAGCGCCACCTCGGCATAAAAAAATGACACAACTGTGCTGCAAAGGCCTTGTAAATGAGGCCCAGAGTTTCTAATTATTTATCTATATATGTACATATGGGACTTTATATTATATACCTTTATATATCTTTATTGTTTTCTATATATGTATACCTTTCTATGTAGTTATGAATATATATTTTTTTTACTTTACTCCTACTATAGAAATAAATAAATACACAATAATAAAAATAAATCTTTAACTCTCTCCAGTCCACTACTCTATGTCACATCCTATACCTCTCTCGATATATTCTCTACCTCCACTCTTTGACTTATACCAAACCTTGTTGTACTACTATTGTTCCCCTAAAAACTCTTTCTAGATTCTCCCCTTCTCTATCCCTCCTTTGATTCATCCTAAACCTCATTTTACTACAATGAACTCCCTGATGTCTCTTTCAAGGTTAGGAGTCAGCAGTTAAGCGTGTACTGAGGAGGCCTTGTAGGAGGCTGGCCTGGTTTGTAGTGGGTGCCTTGGGGACTTACACCTTACACCAGCTCCAGTTATCCCTTATTAGTGAAATGTAGTAGTGTTCTAGCAGCTTAGGCTGATAGAGGTAGCCATAGCAGAGCAGCTTAGGCTGAACTAGGAGACATGCAAAGTTCCTGCAATACCACTTATTGTTACACAGTACTTATACACAAGTCAAGACAATACTCACTGTTACCAAAAATAAAGGTAGTTTATTTGGGTGACACAGTACCAAAAATATCTTAGAGGCAATACTCCTTCTGGAGGTAAGTATTATACACAATATGTACACTAGACACCAAACTAAGGCAAGTAATTAGACATAGGATAGTGCAAGCAATAGAAAATGCTATAGAATGCAATGGGAGAAAATAGGTCTAGGGGCAACACAAACCATATACTAAGAAAGTGAAATGCAAATCACAAATCTCCCCCCCTAGACAAGTGTAGTGTGTGCAGAATCTCTGGGAGAGTGTGAATACAGTAAAGGTAAGTAAATTACCTCACCCCAGAGCCCAGAAAAGCAGGAGTAAAGCACTTTAAGTTTCCTTAGGACACACTACACCTCGTGATTAGAGTTATTGCAAGAACCAACGAAGTCTGCAAACAACAAATGGTGGATTCCTGGACCTGAAGACCTGCAAAGGAAGGAGACCAAGTCCAGAAGTCAAAAGAAATTCCAGGACGGATAGGAGCCCCTGCCAACCCAGAAGAGTGTGCAAAAGAAGAGTTCCCGGTTGGATGAAGGCTGCAGAAATGCACCCCAGGGAGATGTCAGCGGGCTCCAAAAAGCCTTGGTTCCGGCAAAGTCACGTTTTGTGTCAGATATGCACTATCTGGACCCAGTGGGACGTGGGGGCCTCAACTCTGTGTGAGGAGGAAGAGTGGGTTCTCAGCTCTTCAGAGTGCCCTCAGAGCACCAGTTAGAACCCACGGGAGTCCCAGGACATGGGGACAAAGGAGGTGCAAAATGCAGTTGGTGCAGCACTACAAAGGAAGGTCCCACGCCACCGGAGAACAACTCAGCGCATTGAGCGTGACAGGATAGAGTGCTGGGGACCTGGGCCAGGCTGTGCATGAAGGAATTTTGCAAATAGTGGACAGAGGCCTCAGGAGGTGAAGAAGACGCAGTTCAAAGGGGTACTGTCATTCTGGGGGAAGGCAAGGTCTTACCACCTCCAAATTAGGACAGCAGGACTTCAGGACAGTCTGTGTCGATGGGGTCCACCCTCTGTGTTCGAAGGAGCACACTCGTCACCAGGAGAGGAGTCCAAGAGAACTGGTCGTCGACTTAGAAGGTGCCTGAGTGAGCAGGGGAGTGACTCTGTCACCCCTCGGGAGATTTCTTCGGTCCTTCCGGTGCAGGGGGAAGACAGGGAGTCCTCAGAGCGTGCACACCTTGGAAACTGTTGCAGTTGCTGGCTGGAGCTGAAGTTGCAGAGGAAAAGTATCCCGTCTGAATATTTTGTTGCTGTAACAGGGGTGCCTGGAGCAAGCTGCGGTTGATCCGAGGTCAGGGGATGAAGTAGTAGTTGCAGAGGATTCCTGCTGGAAACTTGCAAGTAGAATCTGAAGAGAACCCACAGGAGAGACCCTAAATAGCCCTGTGAGGGGGATTGGGTACCTTATCAGGTATGGACCTATCAGGAGGGGTCTCTGACGTCACCTGCTGGCACTGGCCACTCAGAGGCCTCCAGAGTGTCCCCACATTGTGCAAAGCAAGATGGCTGAAGTCTGGTACACACTGGAGGAGCTCTGGGCACCGTCCCTGGGGTGATGATGGACAGGGGAGTGGTCACTCCCCTTTCCTTTGTCCAATTTCACGCCAGAGCAGGGACTGGGGGTCCCTGAACTGGTGTAGACTGGCTTATGCAAGGAGGGCACCATCTGTGCCCTTCAAAGCATTTCCAGAGGCTTGGGGAGGCTACCCCTGCCTAGCCTGTAACACCTATTTCCAAAGGGAGAGGGTGTAACACCCTGCTCCCAAAGGAAATGATTTATTCTGCCTTTCTGAGACTGAGCTGCTCAGACCCCAGGAGGGTATAACCCTGTATGTGAGGTGGAAGCAGCTGTAGCTGCAGTGCAAGCCTCAGAGAGATGGTTTGGCAGTACAGGGGGTCCATAGTGGAGCCCTCAGGATGCATGGAATTGGCTCCCCAATACCAGATTTGGAATGGGGGACAATTCCATGATCTTAGACACCTTACATGGCCATATTCGGAGTTACCATTGTGAAGCTACATATAGGTATTAGCCTATATGTAGTGCACAAGTGTAATGGCGTCCCCGCACTCACAAAGTCCCGGGAATTGGCCCTGAACTATGTGGGGGCTCCTTTGCTAGTGCAAGGGTGCCCTCACACATAGTAACTTTGCACCTAACCTTCAGTAAATGAAGATTAGACATATAGCTGACTTACAAGTTACCTAAGTGCAGTGAAAATTGGTGTGAAATAATGTGCACACTATTTCACACAGGCTTCAATGGCAGGTCTGTGGAAGGCTTTGTCCGAGCTCCTTATTGGTGGCAAAAGAAATGCTGCAGCCCATAAGGATCTCCTGCAACCCCAATGCCCTGGGTACCTAGCTACCATATACTGAGGACTTATGAGGGGGGTCCAGTGTGCCAACTGAAAGTTGTTTTCGCGCCGTGGCCGCGAACACGGGCCACTGCGGCGCAACTCCTGGAGACTGCAGCGGCCCGCGGGGGAAGCCGCGGCTCGGTTCAAGGGTCGCAGGACCCGCCGCTGCCCTTTTCTCCGGCCGCGGATTCCAGGGCAGGCACGGCAGGACCGGAGACCCCGAATCAGGTCACGGTCCTTGCCGCGCTCAGCGCGTATGGTATAAAGAGCGCACATTGGATTCCCGGGACCCCCTCCTTTCCACCACTTACCGGTCACGCAGTCAAAAGCTGTATGCCTGCACATGGTTAGTTTTTATGCATGCCTTTCCCCTTCCCAGCATGCTGTTCACTTCCTCTCTTCCCTGCTTGCATTATTTCTCTTTTCTCAGACGCATGTTTTCTATTTTAAGTTATGACCTTTTTCCCAATCCAAGATGGTGATATTACTACTTCCTGTTTTCCACTTCCTGTCTAGGGGTATATAAGGGGAATCTATCTTCCTTCTCATTGCGTTGCAGCACTCCTGTGGTGATAGTCACGTTCCGGCTGGTTTCCTCTTGTGGCGCCAGTTGTTCTTGATCTGTCTTCCGTCTCCAGAATTCCTGAATTTCAGAATCTTAAGTCCTAACGTCCTTGTGTACTCCTTCTGTTTCAGGGAGTTCCTGTTGGAGGTTTTTTACCCTTTTGGGGTTTTTCCTCTGGGACTCCTTCTGGAGGGCACGCACTGTAGTGGCTTATTATTGTCAAACAGCACCGTGGCTACAGGAAGGGGTCGCCCCTACCTCTGCCAGAGCAGGACTTGCAGGAACCGGGGCCGCTCACCACCTCTCTCCAACCTCGACGGTAAGCTCAGGGTGAATCGTGACAGTTGTAACTAAAGTCACTGGCCTATAGTAACAAATTTTAAAAGAAGAGCAAGCATAAGCACTGAGGTTCTGGTTAGCAGAGCCTCAGTGACACAGTTAAGCACTACTGACAGCACACACATTAGGCCACAAACTATGAACATTGGGGTCCTGGCTAGCAGGATCCCAGTGAGACATGCAAAACACACTGACATATAGGGTTTTCACTATGAGAACTGGGGTTCTGGCTAGCAGGATCCCAGTGACACAGTCTAAACACACTGACACACACTCACAAACAGGCCAAAAGTGGGGGTAACCAGGCTAGAAAGAGGCTACTTTCTCACAGGCCTCAATACGCATGACTTCTTCCACTTTGCTGGTTGTGTCCCTTTCGGAGTGTACAGACTTTGATGGATCTGTCCCAGTGGATGGCAGGTGGATTCCACCATCTGGAATTCTAAAATGTTTTTTGTTTTTTTTACGATTGCTGAGGCTGTTGATTTCTTTCAGTTGAAATCAGCCCAGTTCCTCCAGTGCGCTAAACTCTCCCACTTGGTCCAAGAGATATGGACAGACTTCCCCACTGAGCAGACAGAGTCCCACAAGCTATCCATGATCCTGGAAGTAGGGTCTGACCGGGGTCTTAACGATTGTAGGCAGCACTGAAGGTGCATAGACATGTGGACATGGAGATGGTCTGCAGTGGTTTGAATGAGGCTCTGCAAGACCAGCTCATGGAGGGGGAGTGGAAATGTGTGTGCGCCCAATCTCAGGACACAGCCAGTAATGCATGATTTAAGTTGAGTCAATTCCTTTATCTGCACCTCGCTTACCTCACGTCACAGTGACTGCACAGGATATTTCAAACAAGGACCAGTGGGTTCCCCAGAGCGATTCTGTCTCTCTCCTTACACATGACATGGGAATGCATCAGATTGGGGGGGTTTGAACCATAGTGGTAGAAAGCTTGCACAGGGTAACGAACACCTGAGTTAAGAGGAATGTCCAGCATTGCCTTCTCGGAATTCTACAACTAAAGGGAGGAAGCTGTGAAATCATTTTGCCCTGCTGAGAATGATACTGGAAAAGCTATGCACTACAACACATTGGACTATGTCTGCATCACTCTAACTTAACCGATGGTTGGTGGGCCTGACAGACTGGGCTGTGGCTGAGGCGTGCAGACTGAAAAAAGTGAGAGTGGACGATATCATGGAGTGTGACTTGGAGCTTTGGGGCAAGATGTTGCAGCGCCTAGAACTTGCTGGACAGGAGAATGAGGTACATAGTCCATAACTGTCTGAAGTAAGTGTGGGTATGTCTGGTGGGGTGGAGACCGCTCAGGGTCTATCTTGGTGTGTGGTGTTGGGGTGTTGGATATCCGTGTGCATAGGGATCCTCCCTCTTTCCTCCTCCCATGATGGCAATGGAGGTTTTTGGGCCCCAGGAACATGACATGTTTCACTTTTGAAGTAAAGCTGCAAGGTAACACTGTTGGCATGTTTTATGCCATATACGTTTATAAGTTGTAAATAACTGCAATAAAAACAAGTTGCAAAAAACTAAAGCCAGATATACCAACATAGTGCTACCTTACTTTATGTTGTGTTCTGGCACCAGATGAAACCAGGTACAAACACTGGGTGACCAAAATAATGTGTGACATTTCAACATAAACATGTAAATTATGCAAAATTAGGGATTTTATGCAGCTTACCTTAAAAGGTTGTCTGCCAATAGAAATGTATACTGGCATATGTGCCCTGAGAACAGATTTCACGCAAGACACAGGTTTCTTCCATTGTGCAATGCTCCAGCACATTGGTATCACATTTTTAGCATGAGCATGGCCGATGACCTAATAAGCATGCAACTCTTAATGAATGTTGGAAAAACATTTGCTAATAAAAGGTAAGACCAAATTCTGACAAAGATTATTCCCACAAATGCTGCAAATCATCAAAATAAGCAGAGTGCTGAAAGCATTTCAGAACAAACATTGGCAAAGGCAATTGGTCTCGCTTAGCCAGTGCTTGTTTGATGCCTGTAACAGCTTTTCCAGTGCTTGTAGAATTGCAGCATAAGCTTTGGCAAAGCCAAGAGTGACTGGTAGCCGTCTTGGTATGTTAGTTTGAAAACTTCCAAAATTGATCTTGCTATACATCAAGACGCAAGACATTGGCCATCTTGCAATGCTTCACAGAAGAACATAGCAACACAACAAGATGATGGACGGGGTGCTGACAGTCCATCCCGAACTGCCAGACCAAGTCATCCTGGACCAGAAACAAGCATCCTAGGACTGGTTTCGGGGTATCACCCCTCATCAGCCAGGGTAGCTTGAATCAGTGGTGCAGTGAGCAAAGGGCTTGTACCTGGGCATACCCTTGCCAATTAGTAAAAACATACCAGCACATGATGATGAACAGAGTGCTGAACCTTTTCAAACAGTCACCCCCAATCACAGATCTGGGTTAAATCCATTGTTCTTTTGCTCACCATGCCACCCCAGTTTGGACCCAGACATATGCAAATCAGTCTTGACCCTGTTCCCCATGGGAACAGTGCAGCCCGAACTACCAGGCAAAGCCCTCCCTGGACTGGAGACAAGCATTCTGGGACTGGTATCAGGGTATCACTCCTCATCAGCCAGGTTAGCTTGAATCCAGTGGCACAATGAGCAAGGGACCCACATCTGGGCATACCCTTGCAACAGAGGAACATTCCAAGATGGCCATCAGCATTATTGGCTTTAACAATGGTTGTACCTTAATTTTATAAGCATTAGCAAAGCCAGTGGTGGCACCAGTGGGCAGTGGGTGCTATGCGATAGGAGTTGGGCAGAGGACAGCGAACAGAGAGTAGTCAGTGAGGTTGGAAGTGAAACAGAAGCAGGAGGAGGTTTAGAGATACATTCAGTACCAGTACCAGTATCAGTACCAGTTGTGCTTGGCATTGCGAGAGTATAGGGGAGGATGAGAGAGAGAGAGCACATGGAGGAATGGAGAACAAAACAGAAGCTGATGAAGGATGTTGTGTTTTGGGGTGAAGGTGAGCAAATAGAGACAGAGAGAGATAGTGTGAGAGAGAGCTTGAGAGAGAGGAAAGAGCAAGATACACACTACTACCAAGGGCTAAAGTTCAAATGCCACAAAAACTTGCATGAAGAAACATAGGGCCAAATTTACTTGTTGACGTTCATCTGACCTCCACCACAGTGATGGAGTAAAATACTCCATCACCCTGGTGGAGGTCCTGACTGCCAAACTTATAAATGTCCATCTGGCCAGCAGACATTTAATGGATTGACAGGAGCTGCCATCAAGGTGGTTGCTATCAGTACATTGCAGCTTCGCCATACTGCTCCATCAAACATGATGGAGCCATACAGCAAAGTTACATTTTTTTTTGTTTCAAAACCAAAACCCCAAAAGCGGGATTTTGTTTTTGAAAATAAAAAAACAATTCCCCAATATCTCCCATACAGAGGGGACATTTTGCATTTTTTATTACTGCCAGGGTTTTCCTGGTGGTGATGGGTATAGAAAACTGGCCTGTATGCCCGCTGTTAGAAATGGGGTTTCTGGTTGGCTAGGGTTTGCACCTCAGCCAGGCAGAACCTACCCACTCTAGTCACGGCTAGGGAGTTACACGTCTAAGATAACCCCTGCTCACCCGCTTGGTAGCTTGGCACGAGCAGTCAGGCCTATCCCAGAGGCAATGTGTAAAGCGTTGCACAACACACACAACACACGTGATACAAAATGTACACCACAAAATAAACACAACACTGAGCTGTGTAAAAATAATCTGTATTGCACAAAACATAATTAGACCAACATTACAACGTAAGTAATACCCTGCTACCTTAGCAGTTGTCATAATGTTACACAAGTTACTAATACTCCTCAAGAATATGCAGTGGTCACATTAGCACACGTAAGTACTCAGGATTCTGCAACATAAGCAGTAGTCAGGAATTATAGTAAAAGATACATGCACTTGTCATGAACAATTCCTAAATACCCATAAAAGGAACATTAAAGAATATCTCCCAAGTTATATCAATACATATCAGCTAGACATGCCCATAAAAAGGAACATTAGCACACATATGTAGGAACAGTAAACAGGTAGGAAATCTAAACCATCCAAAAGTCTGTACTAGGCTCCTAGAGCCTAGATTCCCTAAAAAGTACCTGTTTCTGTAGTAAAGGCACTCCCAGTGCCTATACAAGCAAGAGGGGGCCCCGGCGCTCCTGCGCACAACGGGGGCCACGCGATGCTCCTGGGGGAGTGGGGCAGTCAGCGACCTCTCCTCTGGGTAAAGCGGGCCCCTCCAGGGACCCGCGCCTTAGGTGGGGGCCTGCCTCGGCCCTCTCACACCCTGTCCTCGGGGTGGAGGCCAGACGAGACCCAAACAACTGAGGGCAAAGGGGAAGGGACCTCCGTAGAGGTCTCCCTTCCCGGAGAACAGGTATGCCAAAAAGATGGTGTGAAGAACGGAGCGTCCTGCTCCTACGGCAGCGACTGGGGAAGGGGGCACTTCCCTCGCCTTCCCCGAGTCCTGCGCTCTCGCAATTCTGGAACTCAGACCCCTCCGGGGCCCCGAGAAAGCACTCGCCCGCACCCGACGTGGGGCGCGAGTGTTCTGAGGGGTTCTGGGCCGCCGCAGTGATATCTGTGCAGATACGAGGCGGCTGGTGCCCCGGGCGCGCTCCTGGGAGTGGACTGTGCCCCGGGGGCACCGACAGGACCACGCTTGCTCCGTTTAGTTCTTCCTTGTGCCCCGGGGGCACTAGGTTATCGCGCGAACCACGCGCTCAGCAAAGTTCAAAAGCCTGGGCTGCGGCGGTGATTTTAAACGGCAGAGAAGCGCTTCTGAAAGCACAAGGGCACTTCCGTAAGCCCGGGCTGCGGCAGTGATTTCTCCTCAGCAGTAACAAGAGCGCCCTTTGGAAAGCGCTAGGGGCAAAGCTTGTAGAGAGGGTTTGCAGGGGTGAGGGACCACAGCACCCTGCCCCTGGGAGCAAACCAAAACAAGAAGGAGCACAGGGCTGGTGGGCCCAGCTACAGGCCAGCACAAGGGGTGCAGATTGTGGCAGTTCCTCCTAGTGACCAGGCAGGTCACAGGTCAGCACAACAGCAGCAGTCCATGGTGGTTTCCTGGTGAGTTAATTCATCAGCGTTCTGTGTCCAGTTTCAAGTTCCAAGAATGTTCAAATTGTGGGGAAAATTCCCCTGTACTTATACTAGGGTTACAGTGTGTTTTGCAATGGTAGGGAGAGGACGTTCCAGCCAGTTACAACTGGTTCTGGGAGTGCCCCCTCTCTCCTTTCAGCACAGGCTCCAAACATCAGTAGGGGTTAACGACCCTATTGTGTGAGGCCAGGGCACAGTCTTTACAAATGCAGGTGTGCCCCGCCTCTCCCTTCTCTCAGCCCAGGAAGGCTTTACAATATTTAGATGCACCTCTGTGTCACCTCCACCCTCCCTGTGTTCAGACTGTCTGAGAAGTATGCACAAATCCCCAACTGTCAGTCTGCCCAGACGTGGATTGGAGACAAGCTGCAAAACCCCAAAGTCTTAAGCACAGATAAATGCACACTTTCTAGAAGTGGCATTTCTGTGATAGTAATAAACAATACACCTTAACCAGTAAGCAGCATTTCTCACCACTATCACAACCATACCAAACATGTCTACGCTACCCCTCATAAATCGGACAATACCCCTTACACATAAGGCAGGGCATCTCCAATGCAATCCTATGAGGAGGCAGCACTCACAGCAGTGAGACACCAAGTTAGGCTGTTTGTCACTACCAGGACAGGACACGCAACATGGCACATGTCCTTCCTTCTACATGCATGGCACCCTGCCCAAAGGGCTAGCTAGGGCATACCTTAGGGGTGACTTACATGTAGTAAAAGGGGAGTTCTGGGCCTGGCAAGTAAATTTAGATGCCAGGTCCCTGTGGCAGGAAACTGAGGACACAGGCTCTGCGCTAGCAGGCCTTAGATAGGTTTGACAGGCTACTTCAGTGGGTGGCACAAGCAGCGCTGCAGGCCCACCAGTAGCATTTAATTTACAGGCCCTGGGTATAGGGATACCACTTTACAAGGGACTTATAGGTAAATTAAATATGCCAATCAGGTATAATCCAATCATACCAAATTTGTAAGAGAGAGCACATGCACTTTAACACTGGTTAGCAGTGAAAAAGTGCTCAGAGTCAAAACGTCAGCCAACAAAGGTCAGAAAAATAAGGAGGCAAAAAGCAAAAAGTCTGGGGAATGACCCTGTAAAAGGGCCAGGTCCAACACCCGCCCATCTAAATTAGTAGGGTGGACTTAGAGGTCAACCTCTGATGGCCCTTACTCCGTCTGGTTGTCAAAAGGGTCTAACAATAGTGAAGACAGAGTACTTTCTACTGTCTATACGCTAAAGGTCCACCTGCTTTTACATTTGTACTCCATCACCATTGCCAAGGAGGCCCCTTTCCAACAACATATGAATCAGGTCCATAGTTTTATGACTTCAGGTGCAGAAAGATACTCTCAACAAATCAAAGAGCGGGAGAAATCTAAATGTTTCAGAGGTGGGACAAACACAACAACAGGGAGGAACGCCATTAAATTAGAAATTCAGACTTGATATCTGCTACGAAGTCATGTAATCAAGAGCAAGGGGCAGGCTCGACAACCACTCCGAGTATAATGTAAAGCATTAGTTACAATGCTGTCTGCGACAGATAGCTGAAACTGTTGATAACGAAACTGCAAAAACATCCTATTCAATGTACAAGACACCACAGTGAACTGACAGACATAAATGTCAGTATTCTGAGATGTACCAAGCTGTTCCCCCTGAAGTAATACCAACCTGCATAATTACGAGTTTTAACAGGTGTGTGGACTCCACTGATGAGAGGTCAATCATGTTTTAACATGGCCAGGAAATCACCAACTCAGTGATTCACCTCCTTAGGAGGGTAAGTTGTACAAAGAGGAATGCACCCAGACGAAAGTTGACATGTTTTTCCTTAATGTTTGTCACCTCTGCTGTACAGTACCAGAATACTGTGGACTAAATATCATCTAAGATAAATATTGTGCCCAACTACCTGCACACAAAAAAGTGCCCTATTGGGGTGAATAATAGAAAGTCTAAACCCAAAGGAGCGATATTTTGTAAACAATGCTTAGGCCACAATACCTTTGGCACACCATGCTTTTGTCAATCATATTCTGATACACAACCAATCAGATTTACAAAAGGCTCTATGGTGGAGTCACTGGGAATTACAGCAGTATTGTATTGTACTAGTTACTTTAAGGCCTGATTATGAGTTAGTTTGAGTTTTCCAAACACTGGGCAAACCTCTTTTGTCACAGGGCTTGACATTTTGAATTGAGTGGTTATTACTCTATCCAATAATTATCAGGTGCATTAAGTAACTGACTCTTCCTTATATTTCAGCAGGTCAGACCTGTCAGAATTTAACAGAGAAAATGTGTACAGTAATTACAGTACCATGCAACTTTTGGTGTATTAAACACCAAAATCCACATACTGTCCCCAAGAACTCAGAATAGTTACTAGTTATCACACCCGATAAGTAACATACCCCACTGTATTGTTATTCATCAGGTGTGGTAAATAGCACTTATTTTTCCAACACACTCAGCATCTGGGCCCAGACAATAATCTAATACCAAAAACTGGAAGTTGAAGGAAATTCAAGTTCAATGGCCCCTTGCTAAATATTCAAGTATCCAACAACAGTTAAAGAAGCAAGCAGAAATGTATTTCAGATCTGACAAAATTAAGAACATGAGCAAAGCAAACACATGGAATGCTTAAAACTACTGCTTAGTTGTAGGGTGATGTCTATTACTATTGAGATCAGAAGATGAAAATACTAGCACAAGAAGTCTTATTAAAAGGACTAAAAGACCTCTAAAAATCTTAAAGATAGCAGCTCTATGAAAACCCTTATGAAAGTGTAGATGGTAGCAGGTTGTGGAAAAGTCACAGACGATGTGGGGAACTGAGGAAAACTGCATAAGGACAGCAATAGAATGGCGGAGCAAAATTGGGAAGAAGAAGAATCTGTGGGAAAATTATGAAAGGTGGTTACGGCTTGAGAAATGGTTAAAAAAAAAAGCAGTGCTTAATTTGAGCTCGTGGTTTCCTGTGTGGGACACCAGCACTTACTTTTGAAGGTTGGCATGAACATACCAGGTGCAATTGTGTATGTTTGCACCCTTCGGGGGTGGGTGAGTGGACAAAAGGCCCAAATCCACAGACACTTATGATTGTGGATCCTTTTTGTTTTTCCGTGTGGGTGGTAGGGGGCAAGGCAACAGCAGGAGTGCAGGTTCCTTTTTAGAGAGCGCCTGTTACAGGGATAATTGCATGATTGCCAATGTATTTCAGCATGCTTGAACTACTTTTTTTCTTTTGTCTGCGCTCTGTAGCTGCCATGGCACTCACAGTGCTCAGAGTGCAAACTGAATCGGCTGTATCGTTCTTACATTATATGCACTCAGATCTTCTTAGTACACGTTCTTTTCAGCATGCATATTAACCCTGTGCGCTACATTATAATGAATCCAAGCTTCCACTATTTTTTTTGTTTTATGGCCCTATTCTGAACAAATGGCAATTTGTGATTCAAGATGTATTAAAACTCGAGGCTGCGTATTTTGGAGCCACATACTTGACCTTAAAGAGACACTCTTCGACTGCAGCTTTTTGTCAGCAGTGCTACTTGTGACAAAAGGACAAGTTGATCTGTCATTTGCCTGTGATGTCTGCCCTACCTGTTTTTTATGGAGGACTGTCAGGAGGAGGAGCTTGTGGATGTGGAAGGGGAGCACATTTGTCACAGCAGTGGGACATGACGGGACCTGCAGTAGGCCCTTCCTGAAGGCCCTTAACTTCCCGAGCTCCTGTTATTGAGATGCTGCCTGAAGCAAAGCCCTTGTCATTCTCTGAAAACGTCCGAAGTTCTTTTTGATAGTCTGCTTTTTTTTAATATATTTTTGTAGAAGGAGTGGCCCAGTGCTGGGTGTGGCGCTATAGAAAAAAAGTTAGAAATAAATGTTTGCACTGTTTTGGTTTCAAATATAGGGACAGATTTAAGAAGAGCCCCTAGCACCTCCTTGCGCCATATAGGCCTAATTATTTTTACACTAATGTTGACCAATGAGGCCAAAATTGCCGTGCCACATTTACAAGGTGGCGCAATGCATGCATTGCGCCACTTTGTAAACCTTTGTGGTACATTATGTCTGCCCCAGGCATAAAGAGGGTGTTCCCCCCTTAGGGGGCTTTAAAAATGGGGCAAAGAAATCTGAGAGATTTCTGTGCGTCATTTTACTTTGGCACTTTTAACGCCTGCTCAGGGCTGGCGTTAAAAGTAGGCCAACCCTTGGTTACAATGGACCTCAATGGGCTTTGCAGGATTAGTGTCAACATTTTTTACACTAATCCTGCAAAGGTCCGAACTAGTGTAAACAGTTTTGACGCTAGTTCCCTAACTACCGCCATGGTGCACCATATTTTAGATACAGCGCACACATGATGGCACTAGGGGGGCTCTAAGGGGCTAAGGGGTGCAAGGAAAGTGGCCTTACACTGGTTGCACACCACTTTTCTTAAATCTGGCCCTCAGTCTTTTGATTTTACGTGAAGGAATGTTTTCTAATGGCCTCCCGAAATCAAATGTGCACTTCTACGACTAAAAGTGTTGTTGCAATACAATTAAATTCACACATGAAACTATACAGTACTAAAAAGCGATTTGACAGCACTTATCCCCTCAGAATCATTCCCTGTAAACTTTTTCTGCATACTCCATTGATTCTAATTTTACTTTGCTTACCCCCTACTGTTGTGACACTATTTGTCACATGCCTTTTTGAATTACCATACTTTGTAGCTGGTTGAAGAAAAGTGGCGCTGCACCTACTGCAGCGCCACTTTCCTTGGGTCCCTTAGCACCCCCTACCTCCACTATGTGTGCGCCATACTTACAATGCGGCGCACCATGGCGCAGGGTATAGGTAAATAGCATAAACATTCCTGACGTTATTGATGTACTCTGCAGGAGTAGTGCCAAAATGTTGCTCCTGCAGAGTACATTTGGGCCCATTGTATTCAATAGCATGCCCCCTTTTAACACCTGCTCTGAGCAGGCATTAAATGTGCAGAAAAAAATTGTGCAAGGATTTCCTTGCTCCATTTTGTTGGCCCCTGTAACGGGGGAACGCCCCCCTTGCATACATTATCCCTGGAGCAGGCAAAATATGGTGCAAGGGTTTACAAAGTGGTGCAATGCATGCATGACGCCATTTTGTAAATATGGCACGTGTAAAAAGCCACTTTAGCACTGCCTTAGCATAAAAAAATGAGGCTATGACGGCGCTAAGGTGGTGCTAGGG
The DNA here is from genome assembly GCF_031143425.1 of Pleurodeles waltl. Taxonomy (NCBI): domain Eukaryota; kingdom Metazoa; phylum Chordata; class Amphibia; order Caudata; family Salamandridae; genus Pleurodeles; species Pleurodeles waltl. The sequence goes on from NC_090447.1 coordinate 852,106,121, forward strand.
CCTCTTAAATCGGACCCCCTATTTCTTACACTATTTACCCTGGGTTCAGATTCCAATCATGCAAAAGGCTCACTGAGATACTCTTAGAACCTAGAGTTGGCAGACACCAGATTACACGCCGCCTCCTAATTTGTTCCCACTCATCTAAATTGAGATATTTGCAAGTTAAATAAGGATTTTGGGTGAATTTGGAATGAAAGTTTGTTCAAATCTGTGACGCTGTTGCAGTGCAAGTGTAGTTATGCATTTACAATGCCAAGAGCTCCAACTCAAGTAAATGTGAGACCTATTGTATTGCAAATGCTTGTTACTTTAGCTGGTGGACACGTCTTCTGCTCCTCCAGCGTGAGGCTGCAGGATGGGATCAGTCGCGGCCAACATTCTGCTGAAGGGGTGGGGCGGCACGCGCGGGGGAGGATAAAATTTAAATAAAAAAATGTAAAACTTTACCTCCGCTTCTCGCTGCTCCTCCTTATTGCAGTACAGGCACAGGCTCCCAGCCTGCCCTGCGGCCGATCCTGACACTGCTCAGAGCAGCATTAGGATTGGCTGGGAGCGCCCAGGCAGGTCGCTCCCAGGCAGACTGGGAGCCAGTGCATGCTCTCTTCAGCCCGGAAAACAGTGCAGGGCTGGAGAGAGCACACTGCACATGTGTGTTTGGCCGGCCCGTGACGGCCGGCCAAACATACATGCGCACTGAGGGCAGTGCTCTGTGCACTCCCCTCAGTGCTCACCACCCCCCAATCACCCCTCCCACCGCCTTGACAAGAAAATGATAATGAACCCAGTTTATTACCGTTTTGATGTAAAGGTTTTGCAGCTCCTGCTGCTGGTGGGGGGGGGAGGGCGTCTCTCCCCCACCCTTATGGAGGAGCCGCCACTGGAGAGGATGGGCATAGCTACTGCCAGCAGCTTCACAGGTCTACAGATGTCTCTGTGCTCGATGTCTCCAGCCAGGTCCAAATTATAGGGTCCGCAGTTTGCAGACGAGGTACTTCAGGACTCAGACACACAGAGTCATCTAGAGTGGTACCTTCCTAAATATGTGGGGCTTGACCGGTGCAAAATGGTGTACAATATCCCTAAGCCTTAAGTTAGTTGCCTTTTAGAAAATAAGAGTTGTGGAACTAAAATACATATATACATTTCATGTTGTGTGCGAATAAATTAAACTTGCAACTTCTTGAAAGTTGTACCTATTTGAACTTAGGCACCAAAACCCAAAGCTGATAGTTTGTGTTTCCAATTGTCCTTGACAGAAAAGAGTTATAGAAGGATGATGGTGGACGTTAGAAAAGAAGAAGTGTGTTTACTCGGAATGATTCAGTCAAATATCTCAAGAATGTTCACAATGCAGTTTGATTTGATGTGTTATTGCTTACTTTACAGATAACGAGAAGAACCAAAAGCTTATAGAAACACTGTCAGTACATTATAAACGCCCATCTGCATATAAGATTGTTTTCTATTGAATGTATGCCCTTCTGTTTTATAGGTCTCCTGGTTTATCAAGATGTAGCCTTGAACAACTCGCTGAGTGATTTGTGGCAGTAATTAGAGTAAACTATGTTTTCTCAAATAAGAAAAATAAATGAAACACATTTGCCATAAAGTGAACCAAATAAAAAAAACACAACTACCTGTTTGCTCACTCTACAACCAACACATACCCGGGTCACTTTTTGAAAGTGTGCGTCTTTCGATTCACAAATACTTAAGGAATGGGACGAGTACCCCTCGCCGTAAATAATATTTTTTTAAAGAAAACATTTACTGTGCAGATTCATTCTTCATTGCTTATGGCTGACTTATCTGTCGCATGGGCTCTCATTATCCTAAATGAGACTACTGGATTTCTAGGCAGCAGGATCGATAACGGTGTGGGGGACTGAGTCTGACCCACTTGTAAAGAACTCTGTCACCCTAAATCCGGTTTCTGCTCCGGCTAACTAGCAGTGCCTCATTTCTACCATGGGGAAGAAATGATTAGGCAGCCGAGCGCATGACATCTTTGGAACTTCTCAGGGAAGTCGTGGTCACTCAGATCCAAACCAACTCTCTCATTTACAATATGGTCTCATATACAAATGACGAAGACAGTATAAGTTTTATATAATGTTTTAATAAAATGACTGTATTTTAGATAATAAGGCGTGAGCCGCAATAACCAGAACAATACAACATAGTAGGATTGAAATAGTCACCAGGAGAGTAAAACATAAGAACAAAGCTATCATAGTGCCTAACAGTTTCTACTCTCCCTCTGCTTGTTCTATTTAGAGCACAGCATGTTAAGCCTCTAGCTTGCCTTTCTGAATCACTGGAGAGACATCAGCCCTCATACCTGAGCAAAGGCCTGTGATCTGGTTCAGCATCTGCAACGAGGCAGTCAGCGTCTAGTTGTGGGTCTCTGGTCGGAATCTCCCTCTTGCATGTATTGGGACAAGGAAGTGATTTTATAACTAACATGTCATCGTGATCACAAAATGTCCCAACGCAGGAATGCCAAATCTAAACTCCTACCACGTCTATCGGCAATGTATCGGCAATGTACCAGACTGTATCCTTGACTGAAGCACAGAGTGAATATGTTATGGAGAACTCCAGTGCTGAAGTAGGCAAAACAGTGTGATATGAATAAAAAACAACACCGTAGAACTGGCTATTTGAAAAATAACAGTACGAAGCCTAATAAAAAGCATTTAGAGCAAAGTGCACAGAGGCTCTAAGCTGTCAGCAAATGAATAAAATACATTCAGGGCAAAGTGCACAAAGGCCTAAAGCCTGAAGCTAATGCGCAAAGGATACGTAAAACTAACCACACTACATATCCAAGTATAGGAAGGTCATCTGTAAATGTTTGGGAAGTCTCAGACGATGGATAAGGAAATTAGACACATTATTCATGTCGAATGAAGTAGAAAGAAATGCCTAGAATACTGTAGTTGGCAGGGCCGGGCTGGAAACTCAAAGCACCCTTAGCAAATGTTGTCAGCGGACCAGCCCTGCTTGGGAACGTAGCAAGTGAGCTGACCACTACAGTGGGGCTTGACACCCCCTCGCCCCAAGAAAATACGAACAAATGGCAAAAAAAGATCATCATACAACACATTTTTCATTATGTATTCAATTGTATTTGTTTTTAATGAACGTACAGAGCACCAGGAAATAGCAGTCTTTATTGGGGCTCTTCAATTATTTCCTCACCATCATCCTCTAGCAGGGCCTCTCATCTCTCCACAGCCCTCTCTCACCAGTATTTCATTTATTTCATAGCGCCTCTCTCACCAGCCTAGGATGTTGTAGCACTGTACATCACACACACAACCAGTGTATAGAAAATGGCATATATGACAAAGGGGACTAGAAGGTGTAGGATTCACATGTCATCCATACTGGTAGGCATTTTTTAAGAGTGCTTGGTCTGAGGAAGCATAAACTCAGGTTTCAGAATGTAACACAGTGGTTAGATTTGACTTTGCTAATAACAATTTATTTCTACCCAAACAAACCCTTTTCAACAAAATTAAATACATGTGAGAGAGGGTTTATGGAGCGATGAGAGGCACTGTTAGAGGGTGAGGGTGAAGGAATCATTGAAGAGCCCCAATAAAGATTGCTGTATCCTGTTGCAGTGTACTTTCATCATTTACTATGCTTTAAAAACTACTACAATTTCATATATAATTAAAAATGTGTTGTAGAATACACTGCTTTTGCCACTTTTTTCCAAATTTTCTTAGGGGGAGAACCCCCCCATTTTTGTGGTCAGACTCACTTGCAATGCACCCTATGGAGGCTGGTCTGACAAAATTTGTCAGGGCTGCTTTGGGTCCCCAGTCCAGCCCTGCACAGTAGTCCTTCTTCCTGGTATGGTATCCACGGGTTCAGAAGTGTACTGAAATGGTAGGGTCTGAGGTCTGCTTCCTATACTTGGTAGTGCCTTTGAAGTGGGGGAGACTTCAAAGAAGTCTTTTAAGTGCACAGAGGTCCTCCATTTCTGCCCTAGCTCCAGACTCTTTACAGAGTGGCACAGAGCACTTTGACTGGATACAGCCTATTCAGATGTAAGTGTGAGGCTGTGGCCAATTCCTCCCTTCAATCCTGTCAGGAAGGCCCATCAGGGCCCTCAAGTCACACCTAAGCCCCCATTGTGAGTGGTTGTCTATGGGGAATACACAAAACCTAGCTGTCACCCACCTCAGAAAAGGGGTCAGAGACAGGCAGCAGGCACCAAATGGCTAAAGGAGGAAAATGCCAACTTTCTAAAAGTGGCCTTTTCAGAATTACAATTCGAAATTCGAATTTACCATAATTTGTTCATTTAAATTATGATTCCAGAGACTCCAAACTTGAAAAACCTATCCCTTCTAGATTGTGAATTACACTTATAAAATGTAATAAGGCAATCCCAATGTTAATCTCGGGGAGCTATAGGCCTGGCAGGAGTGAAAAACAAATTTAAGAGCCTTTTGCAACCAGGACATGAAAACCTAAAAGTACATGCCCAACTTTTTAAATACACTGCACCCTGCCCTTGGGGTTGCCTAGGACCTAGCATAGGAGTGCCTTATATGTTTTGAAAAGGAAGGCTTTGACCTGGCAAATTGGTTATTTTGGCAGGTAGACATGGCAGGGTTAACTTCACCCACAGGCTCTGCAATGGCAGGCCGGAGAAGGGGTTAAAGGGCTACTGACCCACTAGTAGCATTGATTTACAGACCCTGGCCAAATAAAGTGCACTTTATTTATAAGTAGGTTAAATATGCCACTTAGATATATGCCAGTCTAACCATGTTTTAGGGAGAGAGCACAAACATTTTATCACTGGTTAGGCTAACAAAAACAAATTCAGCAGAATTGGATGCAAGCAGACAAAGGGTTTGGGAGAAGACAACCCTACAGCTGTTAGCTCTAACAATCATTAACACACACATGGCTTTAACACTCTTGGATCATGCCCCAGTTAAACTAAAAATCAAAATCCCCGGGACTATAGTCCACGCTTTTAAATCAAGATGTCTTACATTGGCTCTGCTAGATAATATCTTAAGAAAAGAAATGAGAGAGGTTAATGCTCAGCACTTCAAATACAACACTGATTCAGACTCTAGCCCCAAGGTGACGTGGGAAGCCTTCATGGTTGTGATCTGCAAAGAAAGGATAGCAAAGGATCATAGAGTGTTTAAATCAGTATGACACAGCTTATCAAAACTAGAGGCTGAGCTTGAACTCCACAAATCTTAATTGGCCACTGAAGACACATGCTAGCATCTATAAATGTACAATTAGTAGAGTTCAGAGAATAGAAGAAAAGAGAAGTAACATTTCTGAGGAAATATGCAGTGGCAACAATTACGAAGAGAATGAAAGACAGAGTAAGACCGTGGCAAGGTTGATAAAAACATGGAGAGCCTGTGAGACAGAGAGTGACTCTGGACCCAAGTACACAGGAGCATGCGAACACTAACAACCTTCACCAATTCTGATGTCAACTCTACAACACTCAATCCATCACACATTATTCTGTTCTAAGATATTTCAATCCTATAGCATGGGCTCGACCTGCTTATAGATAAAACATTTATTCCACTACAAAACATAATGAACAGGGTTGAAACAACCCCCCTAGATGTGTTCCTGTATTTCAGACTAAGAGCAACAGTACAATTTACCCTAAAGAACCACAGCCAGTGATACATCTGACATACACCCTCATCACCTATAAAATACAAATAAACTGGATACCCAACTTCACAAACTGCACAAGTAAATAGTAAGGAAGTAGAAACACCGTCCAGAACAGTTTTGGAGAGAGACTGGGGTAGATATAATGCTGTTGTCAGTCAGGGGAAATTCTAATGGCAGGCATCGCCTGATTCATTTTAAATTTCTAAACAGTGTACTGTATACTGCAGATCACCATGCCTGTTTTAGTTGGTACTTTGGGGCAACTCAAGACGCAAGATAGATGCTGCCGATTTCATACATTTGGCTTGGCATGTCTGATAAGTCTTATCAGATTAAAGTGTTCCAAGAACTATGCAAAACGACAAATATCCCACTGCACTCACATATTCTGAGAGTGATGCTGAGAACGTGGAGTGCCCCAAATCACCCATAAACGACTGCTTTGGCACTACTGCTGGTGAAGAGACTGGTGGCATTTGGGTGGGGGGAATGACTCTTCCTCCAGTCTTTGCCAGATGGATAAAGGATTAATTATTTCAATGAAAAGTCGAAATTATATGCCTCTGTGAAACCAACCACAGCTCAACAAGAGGATATTTGGGGAGCAATGCAGATCTACTTGTTAGGCAATAACCTGTAGACTCCATTTACTGCTAGGGGAAATACTTACTTAAGTGCATATCACACAACTGATATGCAATCGTGGGCAGTGTCAGTTGGTGTGTGTGTGTGTGTATACAGAATGGATGGGACCCCTCTTTTCATGGGAGGACTGGAGGAGGGTGATATAGCTTGGAAGACAAGAGCAGCTCAGCAAAAGGCTGGATGCCCCAATTAAAATTGGCTTGGGATCATTTTCTAGGTGGTGATGTAACTGTATATTCACAGATGAGGACATCTTTACTTCTCAGATTCAAGAAGCACCACACACGAAGAGGAGGAATTCATAGCCCCCAAATAACTTCTAAAAATATTTCTGGATCGAGCCCAGATTCTTGAGCAGATGATCAAAGACAAAGGTAGTAGGTAATAGACAAACTAGGGTCAAGTAAGGCCCCAGTTGCAGATGGATTCCCACCCAAATTCCATAAAGTGAAAAAAGAACATAATCCAACCTCTGTGTTGCCTATTTAAGAAAATATCAGATGTGAATGAACCTATTTGCAAGAACACTATGGTCAGGATTTCCCAAAAATGTAAACCAGAAAAACATCCCATTAATTGTGAAAGTTAGATGCCACTCCCATTGGGTAATGTTGACATTAAGATATGTGCCACAATATTGGCCAACAGACTTAACTTGTTCATACCACAACTTATACACACAGAGCAAGAGGACTTTGTACCACGCCTCTCATGTAAAGCCCATATGAGAACACTATCCTATGTAGTTTGGGAAGTCTGAAACAATACGGATGAAGAGGTGGCAATCTTATTGGATGGAGAAAAAGTGTTTGATAGGGTGGAATGGGACTATTTCTGATTAAATGTTATAGCATAGGCACTGATTAAAATGTGATATCAGAATCCTACAGCACAGTGACATAAAACAGAAATCCTTCCTCACATACAAACATCTCATGTGGGACAAGACAGGGGTGCCCGCTTTCCATCATGTTGTTCATAATAGCCTTAGAATCTTTAACTATAGCTATCAACCAGCACACGCAGGTAAAGGGGATCAGAACTCTGACAGCGGAACATATGGAATAGCTACATGCAGACACTATAATGGTAACATTATCAAAACTAGTAACCTCATAATGGCTCTTATTTCTTGGATATTACAATTTCAAACTTTTCTGGTTAAAGCATTAACTGAACTAAACACAAAGAGCCTCATTTACAAGAGGCCTGCACACCGAAGCAGCACTTTTTATGATGCTCTTGTGGCGAGGGCCTCTCAATCATATCTATGAGGCAATGAAAATCCACCTTATGTGGCTTTGCATGGCCTCATACATATGGAGTAAGGCAAGGAAGTGCCAAGCACTGCATTGTCTTAGTATACATCAAGGAGGCGTTCCATGGGCGTTACAGTGGGTGTTCTCAACCAACACCCATGGTTTTTCACACATTCCTAGATTTATATGACTCTGTAAACCTGGGAATGCGTCAAAACTGTGTGCCTCCCCAGGGGAGGCGTAACAAAGAGAAATAACTTTATTTCCCCTCATTTCTTTCCTCTTTCTATGTCTGCTGCATTATGTAGCACACATAGCAAGAGGAAACTGCCTCCATTGATTATTTTTGTGTAGGAAGTTGTCGGTTCCTGTACAAAAACAATTGTGCCAGCAACTCAGACACCCTTGCAGCATGGTGGAAGGATGTCTGCAGTGCCATTAGGCACCAATTTGTGCACCGGCAAAGGCAGAAAGTAATCTTCATTTCTTTGAGTCCAAGCCTTCCCTGATGTAGTCCTTACATATGAGATACCATCTCTTCTTTGCAGACATTGTTCCGTAGCTGACCCAAATACTTTCCCCAATATGGTCACCATTACCCAGGTGCCACTACAAAGGGGAAGTAGTAACTCTACACATTCTGTCCATACCAAGCCAAACAAAAAAGAAAATAATCATATAATCAATAACCCTAGGTGGGCAGGGTGGGAACCCTAGGATTGTATCGGGGAATACTTGGACTCGGAGTAAAGAAGATTACAGATAAGTAAATGGTACATTGCTTCTTTGTCCATCTTCCCCAATCCAGTCCTTACATATGAGAAATACCAAAGCAACATAGATTGAAAATATATATAAAGATAAACAGGAACAATTTTGCTTATGCAAATGTAGTGAAATTTAATATAAAACAATGTGAAAACTGAACAAACATCAAAGACGAAAGTGAACAAAAACTGTTGATAACACATGGTCACCAAACGTAGTAGAGAAATCCTCCCCTAAATGAATATGGTAATGTGAAAGAAAAGTATGTGGGGCGGACCATGTGGCTGCACAAGAAATGTCCCTCAATGACGCCCCTTTATATGAAGCCCAAGAAGCGGCCATTCCCCTGGTAAACCTACCCATCACCTTTAGGGAGGTATCGCTATCAGATAGATCACTGACCCACAAAATAGCCCACTTTCTCCACCGAGAATTAGTAGATGTAGAGGGTTGTGACCCTTTATGGCTCAGCTCATAAGTAACAAATAGAGAATCTGATTTAAGAAAAAAAGATGTATGCTGTAAATAGATCATCAAAGCTCTGTGCAATAGGTGTAATCAAGCCTCCTCATCCTAGGAAGGAACTGGGCAAAACTCTGGAAGCACAATATCCTGAGAACAGTGAAAAGAGGACAGAACTTGAGTAAGAAAGTCAAATTTGCTTGCAACACTACTTTATCCAGAAGGAAACACATGAAAGGGGACTTAGACAGCAATGCCCTAATCTCAATTCTCATACCTGAACACATTGCCACCAAAATGACCATGTTCTGAGTCAGACACTTAAGCTCCACTGCACCCAGGGGCTCAAAAGGTGCCTTTCGTCAAAGCATGAAGGACCAATAAATAACACATCCCAGGAAGGCAGCAGGGCCCAACGATAGGGTGTTGGAAAGAAAAACCTCCGCAACAGCCAAGAAACCGAAAGAGCAAGTGTCAACACTTCTTCCCTCCTGCAAGCCTGGACAGCTGCCCACTGTGCCCTGATAGTGGAAACTGCTAATCCCAGAACAAATCCATCCCTCAAAAAAATCCAAAACCCTGACCGGGTCAAAACTAGTGGGCTGTAACTGCTTAGGGATAGATACACAATTTTTCAAAATTTAGTCAATGCCTATTGTAAGATTTTCTAGTGAAAGGATGACGGGACTGCTGAATAAAATCCGCCACCTCTATAGAACAGTCCTGAGCCAATAACCTCAACCTTTCAGAAACCAAACCCCCAGATTCAAATGGCGTAGAGAGCGTGGTGACAGGAGTGGCTTCCTCATCAGGTTGAAATGGTAGGGTCCACAAAGGAGCAACTGCCATCTCCTGTAAAAGAGAAAACCAAGGTCTCCTCACCCACCTGGGGACCACCAGGATGACCAAGGCATGATCCTCCCAAACCTTCAGGAGTACCCTGGGACTCAAGGCGAATAAAGGGAAGCAGTAAAGAACCCCCTGGGCCTCTTGACTGAAAGAGCATCCAACGCCCAAGCTCTCAATCTGGAACTGGAGAGCAAAACTGGGACAGAAGCGAGTTCTCCAGTGTGGCAAAAAGATCCAACCAAGGGGACCAGAACCTCTGAACTATCACCTGAAAGATTAGAGGGGAAAGACATAGGCAGATTGATGATAGGAAAATCCTGCTCAGTACGACACAATCCTGTCCTTTCCTTTGAGGCAGAGGAGCTCAGCAAAGTGACTTGCTGAACTGCCCTGTGGAAAGAACTAGCAAATGATGCCCAAAGAACTGCCCTTAACTAGATCAACAACGACTCCAACTTTAGGTAACTGCCCTTTCGATGGAAAATTTTCCATTTGAAATTTTTAGGAATTCTAATGAACATGGGGCTAGAATGCTTTTGGAAGAGATCGAATATCAAAAGACATATATAAATGGTCAACGTTACAATTATCGTTTTGGGGGAGCATCCAGATTGTTAAAATGAACATGGCTCACGTATTTATTAAATATCTGCAATTGACCCACTTTGGGTGCCCGTGGACATGTTCAGCAAATTAAACAGGAAAATTAAAAGGATCCCTTAGGAATATAAAAATTCAGTGATTTAGGATTGCACACATACCGCCACAGATTTCGGTGGATAAAGGCTATTTGATATGGATTCCTACAGGCTAACTTTCTAATTAGGCTCAATCAGATATTTGTTACATGACCATTTAGGAACACTTAGTCGGGTAATCATTGAAATTACACTCCTTGGGAAAGCAGGAGGAATAACATTGTGTTACACAAATGACAAGTGAATGCCTGGCAGATCTAATCCTATTACGTAAATCCTAATCTATGCATTGCATAAAACACATAAAATAGTGGTCATTAACAGTAATTTGCCCAAAAGAGGCCCTATGTGAAGCAATGGGAATATCTGTATTACAGGGGCAGAAATAGCTTGGGTATTGAATACATTGATCAAGTACTTATACAAGGCTGACATACGTCTTTTGCAGACGTGCAAATGAATTTGGGTTGCACAGTTTTGGTGGCACCAATAACTGACTCATTGCATCAGGAGGGACTTTGGGTCCCCAACTATAGACCTGCCCAGTGCCTCAATACTTCAATATCAGCATCTGTGGGGTATTTGCAAAGGTCTAGTGTCTGGTGTTAATAGAATCCTAATAGGTAATCCTTTTTTCCATTCCAATTGCTTGAGGGTTAAAACATTATGGTATAATAGACTACAAGTGGATTAATCTAAGGAGGAGTGGAACACACTATTAAATACCCATGATAAACATCTCACAGAGCTGGAAAACCATATTGGGGCATATTTAAGAGCTCTTAACTCCTCCTTGCGCCAGATTAGCGTCTTTTTTAATGCTAATGTTGCCCATTGAGGCCAAAATCCCATGCCATAATTACAAAGAGGTGCAATGCATGCATTCCGCCACTTTGCAACCCTTTGTGCTACATTATGCCTGCACCAGGCATAATGTATGCAAAGGGGGCGTTCCCCCGTTAGAGGGGCTGAAAAAACGATGCAAAGAAATCTAAGAGAGAATTAGCGTCAACATTTTTTATGCTAATCCTGCAAAGCTCATTCTAGCGTAAAAAAATATGATGTTAGTCCCCTAACTACCACTATGGTGTGCCATATTTTAAATATGGTGCATACATGCTGACATTAGGGAAGTTCTAAGGGGCGCAAGAAAAGTGTCGCTGCAATGTGTGCAGCGTCCCTTTTCTTAAATATGCCCCATATTTTCTATAAAATCCTCCACAGGTGGCTCTGGTACCCGATGAGGCTTGAGTTCTACCCACAAATGCCCTATTGCAACTTGCAGGAGATGTAATCGGCCTGATACTGATATTGTGCATGTAGTTGTGGTAACATCAATACATGCAACAATGTTAGTAAAAAACAATGAGGTGCATTGAATGGAGTTCTAGAAATGGCGGGCCCTCTGCAGAGAAAGATAGTGCTGCTTCATGACACAACCATGTTTCTGGAAGCTATTCATTGTCGCCAGAGGTGATTTTCAACAGTGTTGCCGACAGCTAGCTAAACTTGATGCTAAAATGGCACAAACTTAAATCCATTTTTATATTTTGACGCTAGACCTGTCTAGCGTCAAAATATAGGAGTTAGCATCATGTTGTGGATGTGCAAACTACCTTGCGCTAATTAGATGCAAGATAGGCGTTCCCATCCACAATGTGAAGCGAACCCCCAACTGCCATATTTATACTCTGGCACAGAAATAATGCACACAGAGTAGGCAGATCCTAGTAATGGTGCTAAGCCTGCTTAACACCATTATTTAAAGCCTGGGTCAGACCAGGTGTTAGGGTACCTGTGGACCCATTTCCATGGCCATACACCATGGACTGGGCCCACAGATGCCTACCCCAAGCCCAGGAACACCCACACTAGAGGGACACCACAGGATGGGAGACCCTATCCTGGGTAAGTATGGGTGAGTATATATTTAGGTTTTTTTTATGTGCCATTGGGGGGCCCCTACATGGGGCCCCCTGCCTGGCACTGGGTTTTATGGCCTTGCCCAGAAGACACTGGTCCCCTGTGCTGGCCATTGAGGTATTGGACATGACTCCTGTCTTAACTAAGACAGGAGTCATTTGTGGGTGATAGTGTGTCACAAAATGACTCTAGGCTGATAAGCGGCATTCTTATTGCCGCTATCCAGCCTAGCTTCATTTCTGCCCACCTGGTGCCTTCTACCCTACTGCCATCCCCCCAGCTAGTGTATTTTTATAAGACGCTAGCCTATCCTTAGTGCCGGCGTGCGCCATTCCATAGATATGGTGCATGGCTGCCTCTATGGAATGGCGCTAGCAGGCGCTAAGGATTTTGACACAAAACCACATTAGCGCAGTTTCGTGTCAAAAACCATAAATATGCCCCTTAGTCTGTTAGGGCTGTAGAAGGCAAACAGAGTTCCAAAACACGAAACATGGCTGCAGAAATGTATAACATGGCACCATATGAGAGAACTGCAAATCAGTTAAATAAACAAATTGAGAAATTCTAAGAAATTTGGGGACACTTTTTACTACTTAAAAAAAAGATGATCAATGGAAACTATGTGAACCAGAAGTGTAATTGTATCCCAGTGCCTGAAACATTACAAACTTTCATGGTTGATGGCATGAAGGAATACAAGGACTTTAAGAGAGAAGTGATTCATTTTAGAGACAGTGATAATACAGGGAAAGTGGATTTTCCCTTCATCTATCTTACCTTTTGTTTTCTTTATTTGTTTTTCTTCCACTTTTGACCTATCCCCTGTTTATGGGTTTTATTCTTTCCCTATATTTACGGCAGTCTAATTTTTGGCTGTTTCGATAGTTATACTATTGTTCCTTCTAATTTTGTTTTAAGGTGGATTTAAAGGGCGCAAACACACAGTTAAAGTATGGTCCCTATACTTGGTATTATTGATATGCGGTAGATTTGGCAATTGTTTGTGAATTCTTTATAAATGACAGACAAAGAGAGGCAGTTATTAAAATAGAAATATTCTTGCCCCTCCTATCCTGATGACAAAGTGATTAGTGAACTAAGGGCTTCATTTATGAGGAAATGGGGCAGTGCGGTGCCACAAGTAATTTTGGTGCGCCGAGCTGCGTCATTTCCAAAACAGAGGGATGCGCTGTATTTACCAGAATACGGTGCATCCTTGTATGTTCCCCAGCACGGTGCTAAATCAGCTGCCTAGCGTCAATGCAGGTACCCTTGCGCCACGGTGCAAGGATGCCAGCATTGTGGGAGTGATTGTTTATGTGCAGGAATGGACATTTTCCTGCAGAAAAACATTAATTAATGGTGATGTTCTCCTTCTATGTGTGCTGCAGAATGCAGCATACATAGAAAGAGCAAAAAATGAGGAGAAATAAAAGCCACCCCTGGGGAGGTGTTAGTTCTTGAGAATGCCTCAAGTTTACGTTTCCTTCTAAGTCTGGGGCAGTGTCAAAAAGCAATGAGTGTTGCATAGGTATGCCCATAGCAACACCCATTGCACATCCATTTGCAGGAGAAAACTGCGTTGGGTGGCCCAAGGCTGCGTTAAGCCAAGAAAAGTGGGTTAACGCCACATTGTAAATAGATAGCAGGGCACAGCACCATCGGAACCTTGCAAAAAGTGACGCTTCGGTGAAGCAAGGGTTTGTAAATGATCCCCAAAGACGCAAGTTAATAATCAGATGTATCTCTGGGGCAGTTCCTCCTCAAGGGTGGAGTAGCATCGCTCCACTTGCTGAAACTGCAGCAGGCAAACAAGCATTGTAATGCCATTTTAATTTGCCACCTTCAGTGCAAGTGTGAGGGCAGGGGGCAGGGGGTAGGGTTGGATCCTGCATTTGCAGGATGACTGCTGGGTCTTTAGTGTGTATATCGAATTACCCGACTGTATTGCAAGAGCCAGTCCGACATGCGCACTGTAGACAAACCAATCCCATGGCTGTGAAACAGCCAGGAGATTTCTGCCACAGGCCCCAACCTCAAAATGAGTGCTGGGTTAGTCTGCTTCAACCAGTGGTGGAGCTGCTCTCATGCTGAAAGCAGCATGAGAGCAGCTCTAGGATTAGTTGAATACGCATTCTATTGGGCAGGAAGAATATCCTTTACTTCCTTTTCCTGCTCATGGACATCAGTATCGGAAGAGAGGAGTGCCACACTGGGCAGGAGCAACATTAATGGTGAGTTGTGACCCATCATACCCCACCATATCTTTGCATTTCAAGCCAACACTGATGAACCCTTTATGTGGCCTTTTTCCTTCTGCATGTGGATAACATTATAGTCAATTAAATCAAACACAAGCAAGATTGAAGTAAAATAGTTGCATAGGATTACACAATTTGTTCAAGTGGGGAAGCCGGCAGTGCTTTAAATGGGTACTGTCCAGTACTGAGTACGTGCACTTCTTTAATTTCAAAGGGAGAGTACCTGCACTTCGCAGCACTGCTCCAATACAGTTAATGGGAGAGTACCAGTACTTCTAAGTAGCAAACAGGTACTCTAATAGTGAGTACCTGCACTTCTATATTTCCATTCAAAGCACTAGAAGCCAGGATTGATTCCAGATTTTCTAGTTTCCCATTGTGAAATTCAGTCACTAAATGGCCATTGCTCTGTCTCTCCTGTTCACATTGAAGACTTTTTCTTTAATTTCTACCTCATTAACTTAGAGTGTGTGTGAAAGGCAGAACCACATGGAAGCTCTTCTTGTTTTCTGCTTGAGCCTGGGAGGACCTCGAGCTGAGGCACATCTAAAGCCAGGCATCTGGCTCCAGCTTTCAGTGGCTCACCCACATCTACATCCCAAAATTATGCGGACAAATGTGCATTGCTCTTTTCCCAAATAGGCATCTATTTAACTCACCTCGAGGTGAGTGAGTTCATCAATGAGATTCTTGAAGTAGGAGCAGTGTGTTAAAGACGAAACAAATTGTAAAATGTATAATGTGTCTTTATTGGGGTCATTGAAATGTAGAGTGGATCAGACACCCCCTATAACTTCTCGACTGCACTATTCACTTGCCTGGCACTCCAGTTCACCAAAATGCACCAAGCACTCACTAGAACAAATAAAGAGCTACAACCATTCGTGGGATATTTAAAAGGTGTGTGGAAATTGGGTCAGCTGACAGCTCAATTGAGAGAACTGCTAGGTGAATTACATTGAGTTGCCCATGCAGACTGTGACACATGTTTTAGGTCTGTTATGCCATATTTTGATCGATTTGCCTACGGAAGGCGAACTTGGATAACGATGCGATGTCATGATGTGATTTATTGTACTTCCCCACTAGCTTTATACTCTTAGGGGCATATTTATACTCTGTTTGCGCCGGATTTGCGTTTGTTTTTTTTACGCAAATCCGACGCAAAGCTAACTCCATATTTATACTTTGACGCTAGACCCGTCTAGCGTCAAAATTCTTGGAGTTTGCGTCATTTTTTAGCGTGGACACCTACCTTGCGTTAATGAGATGCAGGGTAGGCGTTTCCGCGCTAAAAATGACTCTAAGGCCTTTGCGCCTTATTTAAACTCCCGTGCAAAAATGACGCACGGGAGGGGGCTGGCCTTAAAAAATGACGCACAGCCGCATTTGCGTCATTTTTTAACGCCTGGTCAGGGCAGACGTTAAGGGATCTGTGAGCTCGGAAGGAGCCCAGAGGTGCCCTCCCTTGCCCCCAGGGACACCCCCTGCCACCCTCGCCCACCCCTGGAGGACACCCATGGATCGGGGGACCCATCTCAGGTAAGTACAGGTAAGTAGAGGTAAGTATTTTTTTTTTCTTTGTAAGTGGCATAGGGGAGCCTAACCTGGGCCCCCCTACATGCCACTGTGCCCAATGGCCATGCCCAGGGGACAGAAGTCCCCTGGGCATGGCCATTGGGCAGTGGGGCATGACTCCTGTCTTTGCTAAGACAGGAGTCATTTCCATGGTGGTTGTGCGTCATAAAATGACGCGAGTCAGGTTAGCGTCAACATTTTTGACTCTAACCTGACTTGCACCATTTTTGGACGCACAACCCCCATTATTCCCTACGCCAGCGCTGGCCGGTTCGCGTCATTTTTTTTTACGCTCACCAGGCAGCAGCGCCGGCTAGCGTCATTCCATAAATATGACGCCCGACTGGTGCTTTGGAATGAGGTTAGCCCGCGTTAAATTTTTTGACGCAAAACTGCGTTAGCGCAGTTTTGCGTCAAAAAGTATAAATATGGCCCTTACTGTCCTGTACGTGCAACCGAAATGAAAAAAACTGCAGCAGTCGTAACATATTAGGAAACTCTTTTCTGGCTACTCTAACAATGCGAAGTGCTGTCTTTTCCCTACTCCATTTCTCCTTTAAAAAATCCTCTCTACTGATGACACCCAAATCTCTCTCTTTTTCATGCGCCCCCACACCTACTAACATGGACTTCTAAGTCCCCTACAGTCATCCGACACTGGATGCCTAACAGATCACTTATGCTGAACCCATCAAAAACAGAAATAATGTAGTTTCCTGCTGCTTTTAGCAAATGCCTCGCTCGTCTAACCTTTTCACTTACCCCTTTATACCCTGCTTTTCACACCCACCACAGAGTCCTCAACATTCCTTCAACGCTTCCATCAACATGGAAACTTTCATAACAAACACAGCTGCAACAGTTAGACTTCAATAAATAAATTTTCAAAAAATCCACACATACTTCTGTTTCCATATAGTCAACACTCTGATGCCCTAACTTGTCCTCACAAGGATAAGTATTGCAATAATCTAGTAGGGATCCCCTGCACGAATTTATCTTATTAGACAACTCATTAATGCTCACCACAAGGACTCCTTAAAACATGGTTAAACAAGAGAACATCATTTTAAAATCCAGACATCACATACTTTTCCTGATTTTCTACATTGTTGACATTGAAGCCTGAGGCCCATATTTAGGAAACGTTCATGTCGCCCTTGCATAATTTTCTTTTAAGCAAAAGCAGTGCAAATCTACTGCCATATTTATATTTTGATGCTAGACCCATCTAGCGTCAAACTATCTATGTTAGCATCATTATTTGGGAGCACCAACTGACCTTGCTTCATTTAGCGACAATGATGTGCAAGGTAGGTGTTCCCTTCCAAAAAATGACACTAGCCCTCTAGTGCCATATTTACTGCCCAATGCAAAAATGAGTCACAGGAAAGAATCAGTCTCACAAAATGACGCTGAGCCTGATTGGCATCAAATTTTAATGCCTGGTCAGACCAGATGTTAAAATGAGACCCACACACCACAGCTCAGAGAAAACACACAGAAAAAGCATTGGCAACCTCCTGGACAACATGGAACTGTTCATGCTCCAGGTTAGCACACGCCGTAGACGACAGATATGACAACAGGTCCCTCCAGTACCACCACAGCACCCCCAAACACCATAACAGCAGCCACAAAGGCAGCGCAGAAGGTGTGAGATGACATTCTGACAGCGCACAACCATCCTTGGGTTGAGGGAACAAGATGTCATCAGAACCTACAGTCTGAAGCGGGAGTCTATTGTACGGCTGCTGCACCACTTAGCGTCAGACACCACTGCAAGGGTGGAAACTCCAACTAATATACGACCCATGACCAAACTCCTCGCAGTCCTCCATATGCTGTAGTCAGGATCATTCCAGACAATGGGTGCACAAGTGACTGGTATCTCCCAGCCATCCTTCTTGGCCTTCCTACCAAAGGTTCTGGATGCAATCATCCGCATCACACCCCACCACATCTGCTACCCCAACACCCAGCACCAAGCAAGGTTTCTACCAAATTGCTGGGTTCCCACATGTGCCTGAGTGCAATGGACTACACCCATGTCCATCTTGTGCCAACTGCTGCAATGGAACACCTCTACAGGAACCGCAGACACACCCATTCGATAATTGTGCAGGCCATTGTGGACCACCGGGGGCTCTTCACAAACATCCGAGCCAAATAACAAAGCAGTGTCCATGATGCCTACTTATTCCGGCATTCCACCATCAATGAATGGTTGCAGGATGAACAATATGGCAATTGCCTACTTGTAGGTAAGCCATCAAACCAACCAGTACACAGACAACACACCAACCTTGTAGGACAAACAAGACATACACCACACTAAACACACATGGACAGGGGAACAGAGAATGTACAGACAACAACACATATGCCACATGCCACACTACACCGCATTCATTGCACATCACACACACCTACACACATATGTACACAATGCAGCCACAACCTGACTGGCACACCACATGAAGGACAGGCGGAGCCATGCCCCTTTGCATACAGAAGCTGGGCCCATTCCACTACAAGTGTCCATTGGTTCACAACTAAATACTGATCCCACGCACATAACTCCAAACAATGAATAGCTCAACCATGTGAGTGTCATAGGTCATGTCAATGTAAAGAAAGTCACACATAGGCACAGCCCCACATTTGTAATGGTGTACAAGCCTCTGGCGGCACCAATATCAAATGCCACACAAGTATTGGCATGGCCAACTACATATCACATTCACATATCTGACATACCTGTAATGAGCACCTTCACCTCTCTGCTGCATTATGCCACACACATAGAAATACAACATCACCAACCATGAAAGACCATGGGGCAGATAAATGAGAAGTGGTGCTGCACCTAGTACAGTGCCACTACACATGCTCTCTTAACATCCAGTAACCCCACCATATGTGCACCTTATATAAGTAACAGGCCATCCTGGGGCACAGTAGGTACAATACTGTAAAGATAATGGATGCCATAGTAGGACTCTGTAGGAGTACCTGACCTTTCATGCACTGCAAAAACATGGTGTTCCCCCTCCCACCGCCTGCACTGTACATGTGTTGAAAGTATCTGTGAGAAATCATGGATAGGAACCTTGGAGATTCCACTGCATCTATTTTTCTAATCCTTCAGTTGGGTGAATCAGACCCTAGTACATATGATGACTGCACAACCATCATCTGCCACAAAGTGTTGCACTGCATGCGTAGTACCACATGGTAACATGGAGGCCTGAGTTTGGCTTTGCAGGGCTACCGTGGTGTCAAACCAAATGACACTATTGTGGTGCAAGGAGTTGGTAGGTCCCACAAACAATAGGACACAGCCTCAAATATGGACAACACAACACATGTTTGCCATAAAACTGTCAGTTTGGATAATTTGACAATCACCAGGTCCTTGAGCCACAACCCATGATAGTAATGTCCATCATTACAAACCAATGGAACCACACTACAAAACAGGATCACTCACAATAACAGAAGCAAGTTGAAGTGACCACTCCACCTTAAACTAACAGCAGCCGTAGAACATACAAAACCACAAACATGCATTACCAACACATGGTCTCTCATTTTTTTGTAGCCGACCAAGGTTACAGCATACAGCCATGGGTGATGACTCCTTTTGGCAACCCAACAAAAGTGGAAGAGCGAGCATACAATCAAGGGCACAGAAGGACACTAAGGGCCTGATTTTGACCCTGGCGGACGGCGGACGGCGGAGGCCGTCCGCCAAGGTACCGCCGCAGAATGACCGCACTGCGGTCAAAAGACCGCGGCGGCCATTTAGACATTTCCTCTGGGCCGGCGGGCGCTCTCCAAAAGAGCGCCCGCCGGCCCAGAGGAAATGCCCCTGCAACGAGGACGCCGGCTCAGAATTGAGCCGGCGTAGTTGCAGGGGTGCGACGGGTGCAGTTTGCACCCGTCGCGTATTTCAGTGTCTGCTTAGCAGACACTGAAATACTTTGCGGGGCCCCCAGGGGCCCCGCGGCACCCCCTACCGCCATCCTGTTCCTGGCGGGCGAACCGCCAGGAAAAGGATGGCGGTGTCAGAATCCCCCATGGCGGCGCAGCAAGCTGCGCCGCCATGGGGGGTTCTAAGGGCAGCGGTAAACCGGCGGGAGACCGCCGGTTTGCCTCTTCTGACCGCGGCTGAACCGCCGCGGTCAGAATGCCCTGCAGGGCACCGCCGGCCTGTCGGCGGTGCTCCCGCCGACCCTGACCGCCGGGGTCAGAATGACCCCCTAAATGTGGTAAAGAGGACATTTGGACTCCTGAAGTCAAGGTACAAGTGCCTGGCCCTGACAGGAGGAACCTGTTGTATTCACCACCACTGGTATGCAAGATAATACTTGTATGTGCAATCTTGCATAACTTATGATACAGACCAATGTTCCCTGGGATGAACTGGTAGATGTCCCCAATGAGGAGGAGGATGACAATGGTGCAGCCAGGTGGAGGGGGAACAACAAAACACCACTTCTGGAGTTTGCAGGAGACAACAAATTGTACAGAACGTCTACACCTAGACACTGTACAAATATTATCACTTTGTAATTATCACCAATAAATAATTTTTCACCTGTATGTCCATGGTCTGCTCATTCTCCACGACATATACCATTGTAGTGTTGCTCATTCCTCAGAGAGCAGAAAATAAACACAACAGTAACAAAGATGGTTGGAACATAGGTTGTCATGTAAGAGGGTATAGCATCTCCATGCCACACATCAGTGTCACATAACTCACTGCCATGTGGCTCTCGTAGACCTAGATCCATGCACCACAAAAAACATGTGGTGTTAAGTGTCCATTGTGCAAATGCGTACCCCTTTCCCTATATCATCCCCACGCCTGGCAAGATGTATGCAAGGGGGGCGTACATACAGTGAGGTCTGTTTCCAAATGATACATTAGAAAAAAAGGTACTGAATTGTGTCACATCTCAGGCGGATAGCTGCTAGGCCAGCACTCAGCACCTATGACAAGGGGGGAGACCATTGGTATCAATAGACCTTCCCTGACTGTTCAGGGTTAGGAACCAAATTTTGAGCCTACGCCTGCACTGTACATCAATGGGGTTCCGTTCCGGCACTGCCATTGGGCCCAACCCTGCCACATGGTGTGCTGTACCTCATATATAGCACACACATGTTGGCTGGGGAGTGCGCTAAGGGTTGCTAGACAAGTGAAGCAGCAATGGGTGCTGATCCACTCTCCATACCTATGGCCCATAGGCAGGATTTAACTATAAAATGGGAGAATGCACCACCAAATTAATGTCTGGGTGGAATCTAGGCAGAGCCTGTCCCACTCCCTCTGTACATTCTAACACATTTGTCACACAAATCTGCTGTCTTGACACATGCATGTAGCTAATCCGGATATACATGTGAAGACTGGTGTACAGGTGTATGGCCTAGGTAGTAAAGGGTTTTCTGTTACCTACAATGGTTGACATTTGTCAGCAAGGTTACTTAGTATAGTCTGTATGATGCTATCACACCTCACATATGAAAACACACCTCTCATTGACACTCACATGCCTGACCAAGAGAAAGTTACCAACACTGACAAAATTCCCTAAAATGTCCAGGTCTCCAACATGTCACTCAGGTGTCGGATGTGCAAGTATGTCTAGCAATGTCCAAACATGTAACAGACCCATCCTAAAATGAATGTCAGAAGAAGGAGACAGATATTTTACATGTGGCCAGAAAATAATACAGCGCAAAGATGATTTCACTCACTCACAATATACACTCATGGTGACACTGATATAGGTTGTGGAATGCTGAATATATTGCAAACCCATGTACACCAAATGATGTGGAAGGACAGCTGAGAGAATCCAGCAGAAACTTGGAGATACAACATGGGGATGCCACATGGAAACTACACAAGTGCTGTGACAGGTGTACTGTTGTGTGTGTGTGTGGAAGTCATGTAATGTCGCACAGCTTGTAAATGGGTGGGAATCTGTCATGTAGCCAGTAGTAGAAGATGAGTACAGCTCCAAATTGCACAAGTCACATGCTGCATCCTGTCCATGTATGACCTGACAATGTTGCAGTAGAAGATGTGTACAAAGTGTAAGCAGCCTAAAGAATGAAAGCAATGTAGGACCTAATCGATTCCAAACAAGATTTGCCATGAATGATGGAGAAGGTACACACATAGATCAATACTGAATGTGCAACACAACAATCTCACCATGTGATCACCCAACATATGTTCAGAGAGGATGGCTAGGTCAGTACATAACCCACTCATGTTTGCTAATACAACAACATTGTAGTTGCCCATCGCAAACTATTCTTTGAGAAAGCAGTGACAGGTGGCAACATCTGTCCTCTGAGACAAACATTACAAGTTACACTAGAGATACAGGCCCTAACCAAGCTGCAAATGGAAATTACAAAGATTGTATTACCATGTCTGTCAGACTATGCCAAATGATGTGTCCTAGATGTACAAGTAACCAGTCCTCTGTTCATGCTGGGGCATGCCTGACATCAAGTACCCCAAAGAGCAAAGAAAATCCCAGCCCATTTGATCACAAATGTACATGTGTCAGTGTGCAGGGGACTGTGCATTGCTCTACTGAAGAGCTATCATGAGGGGGCTAGATCCCAGACCATCAACCCCTATCCCCAATGCTAAAACTATATTGACACTTGACACAGTCAGGGGCCTGAGGCATGTGCACAGTAGACTAAGCAGAGTGGAGCACTATAAAGCTGCGCCAAAACATGCAACCATGTGTCTGTGTGGGAATAAATAGTCACACGGAACAAATGATTACTAGGCTGCCATCATTGCCTGACTGCAACACTGCTACACAGTTGTATGCCATTCTATGTGACAGTCATAACAAACATGTTGTGGTTGATTGTAAGTACTTAGTTTGTCGCATGCATACATATGCCTGATATCGCAGCACACATGTACCACTTAATTGGCATGGGTCTGGTATTGTGTGCTGGAGTCTGCACAAAATCCAACTTCCCACTAATGAAAATGCATCTGCATCACATGATCATTGACATACCTAAATGACCATCAGATGTGTTCCAACATACAAAGCATAGGTGGGACTGATATGACTACACAGCCATTCAACAAAGTCCAACAAGGTGTCCATGCAGGAAGGTAGATATGTGAGGTTTCATATCTCATGAACAAACTGCAGTGGTAAATTTTGCATATATGACACTACACGTCTTCCAACCCACACAGCGCACACAGCGCATATATTGACACATGTGAGTGCATCAACTCCTGCATCATAGATGTATGGGGAACTATATGTTACACGTGTAGGAGAGCATCTTGAAGCCTGAACCTACTAGCACACCTCAGTGTGGACACACATGCACTCACATTGCCAGGTGTAATGTGAAATCAACCCAGCCATTGTCCACTGCACCCTCAGAGTACAGTTTGTCATGGGTATCACATGCATTACCATGTATTAGACATAGGCCATCATATCTACTGTGTTGTAGTCATATGTACATTTGGAAATCAGAAATTACAATGTGGTAGATCCACACATAAGTGTTAGGTCACATATGTACACTCCTAGTACACATGTGGTAACATGTATGTGTACAAAGTCTAGCAACACATGCCCATATGCAAACAGTCATAGCATGCATCACCCACACATACAAGTACAATGTTAACCTATACAGACATTACCATTAAGATCTGTACAGACATGCACACAAATGTAGCCATATCATACGTACTACATACATGCATAGCCCCTGTGACATGGTATGTCAATCTGATTCCACAGTCAGCCTTTCCAACAAAATCTGTGCATTCCCATTATACGTCAAAAATCTTGTTGCTAACAGCAATATCCAAGACTCTGCAAGGCAACAAATATGACGTCTGGCCCCTGGGCGTCAATCTCAAGTCCACAGGCCTTGTCAGGCTGAATGAGAAGGAATACCACGCATGACCATCAAGCATCAAAAAGTTTGACGCAAACGCTAATACTACTAACTTTGTTAAGGAAAAAATGACCCCTGCACGTCAATTGCAAGTCTTGAGGCCTTGTCAGCCTTAATGGGGAAAATAGAGGCATGACAGTCAAGCATCAAAAAAAACTATATATATCAGAAAACGTGACGCACAGGCCCAGGAAGTGATAAAACAGGACTTCCTGGCTGCATACATGTTACAGTGTATTCACTTTCACTTCACCGTCTTTTTGTCTGTGACTGTGTGAAGGTGTGTGGAGCTTGTGCTGGTGGAGAGTTGGTGTTGTTTGAGAGTTTTGTGCTGTGTCATGTTGCTGTTGTGTGCTTTTTGTATTTTTCCTCAGTCTTTTGTAGTGCTTTTGTCCTGTATTTGCTATTGGATTGTGGGGTGTTTGTCCAGGGGTAGGGTAGTTTGTTGGGGTAATTGGGGTGAGGTGGTGTGGTCAGTTAACTGTTTTTTATTTGGGATGGTACATTTGCAGTTTGTACATAATGCATAATGTCAGGGAGAGGTAGGGCAACCAAGATGGTTAAATGATGAACTGGAAGGGTTAATTTGGTTTGTGCAGCATTACCTTACAATGATTCTAGTTTTGGGTGGCCGCGTAAACCAGGGCTACGCCACAGAGGCGAAGAAGCTGCGGTGAGGCAAGGTGCTCCACCACATGTGCAGAATATTTGGAGTAGTGCGCAGCGACCGCCAGTTGAAGCATGGTTGGGCTGACCTGACAGCAAAGGAGCAGGATCTACTGGATGATCCGGGCATAAAGATTGGTGGACCAGTTGGTAATTACCCCATTTGCATAGCTACATCCTTATTTGCATGTGCATGACAGGTGGACATAAGATTGAATTCCACATGTTTTTTCGAGGGTCAGGACAGGTTGTTGTCGGCGACATTTAAGAGCCCCTACCACCACCTTAGCACTGCCATTGTGAAATTCACAAATGACGCTAAGCAGGGGTTGAGGAGACATTTTCCCTGTGCCATATTACAAGGTGGTACAATGCTTGCTTAGCACCACTTTGTTGAGTCTTGCACAATATTATGACTATCCCAAGCAGCATGTATGAGAGGGGGGCCTTTCCCTGTAAGTGTGACAAATAAATGGGACATGGAATAACGTTATATATCCCAGGGCCAATTTTTCCACCACTTTGAACGCCTGCTCGGAGCATATATGATGGTCGACTAGGTACTCTGCAGGAGTAGTGCTACATTTTTGGTGCCTCTCCTGCTGAGTATATATTTTGCATCAATATGTAATGACGTAATTGCCCACTACCCTGTGGCATGGTGCGCCGTACATTACATGTGGCGCACACATGGTGAGGGAAAGGAGGCGCCAAGAGCCACAAGGACAGTTGCGAGGCACTATGTGCAGCACCACTTTCCTTAATTCAGCCCTTTTGTGTCTTTGGCCAACGTAATTTAAGGGAGCTTAGCTAGGCACCGAGTCCAGACTACTGCCACATTCCTCTTTGCGTACATCCTGTATCACATACACCCCACCATGTTATTAAGTCTGACACAAGTGCCGGTTTTGTACCACAGATCTGCCCCATTTTACAGACAGTATGGGACAGGCCTGCATCAGCGGTAGCACTAGGACATTACTCATTAGCCAGCACCAACGCTGGCATACTTGGACCACAGTTATTCAGTTAATGTGCAGAAAGGGACAACTACGTGAACATACGGAAACTGCCATGGCATTTTAGATTTAGAGTGTGAGTCTTGACATTGCACACACATATTAGTGACAAGAAACAAGGATGTATCAATGCATTCCTCAACACTTTGCTATCCTTACACCACCCCTGGGCAGTTGTTTGATTTTTAAGCACTAAGAATGAGTAAGATGTCTTCAACATCTGGGAAGGGTTACAAGCAATGGGTGTTACAACCATTGTATGCCCCTCTGATGCATAATACTGTGTCATGCTGCCCCATGTGGACACGGAGGTGTAACACTAATGAACAGCTGTGTGACAAACCCATGCGCATATGGTGCAGTGAAATGACCACAGGAGCGTCAAGGAAACTGATGCTTTGGTGGTGCCAGGGTCTCCATTATCTGTCCCTTCATCTCACAGACAGATTATAAATGTTTGGCCGTTATTCTGACCTACCACTAAGTTGACTTGTTTACTCGGCTTAACAAGTTAAATGTGAAGCTGTTATCCATGCAAAGAGATGTCCAAATTTTACTAAACTATGTTTTCTTGTCATGTACTGCAGGTGGGCCTCGACCATACACAATTGGAGAAGTGTCTTGATTTGAAGACCCCAATGCAGCTAGTAAGTGTCACTTTGTGCATCATTACTGGGTTTTGTATGAGAGGGTCTGATGCATGCAATGCAAAGATGAAATGTAATGTGTGACCGATGAGATGACGTCATCCAAGTTAGGATATGGACATCATGTTGAATGCTACTTTGAGGATTGAGTATGAGTTGATTGTTTCACAAGTGCCAACATGTGCAGCTGTGGAATAGTGGGTGTTAGGAATAGGAAAGCATGGCCACATATACATTGATGTCAATCATGATATGTGTCTGAGCTGCTGTTAATCTGATTAGCATACCTGTTGCCAACATATATGTCACTGCACTTTCGACAGCGCTGTGGGCCAGACATAGCTTTCAGTTACTCAGGAAACGGAACAGATGATGTACATGTTTAGAGGTCTCTAGCTGGCTTATGTAGGAGACACTTGCAACACTTGTGCCTCACTATTCTTTGGATTTTGAGTGAGGCAGAGGTCATGAAAGGAGCCTGATTGTGTTGGCCAACAGTCCTTTGAGTACACAATGAGAATACAACCCTGCTTAAGTAAGTTGTGAGACATGCCTATGGTATACAGCAGGCTAGATGTGTGCAGATTTAACAACATGGTCTACCCATCATGATGTTTGTGAGTGATCTTAGTCAAACCACGTGTGCTTAGAATGTGAATGCTGAGTGTGTACCTGATACATTGGAGATGTCTGACATGCATGTGCACATTGTTCAATATATAGAAATACTGTAGCTGCACCCAGTGCACTGGAAATCTTACAGTGCCCCTTAGGTCACCCATACAGCAACCATGTGTGTGCCACATTATCCAATTTGCACAATATAGCACAGGATATCGGCCAATAAATACCAATTCTGTAGACAACGTAGATGTACTGTGCATGCTTTGGCCAAACTATATGGGCACTAAGTCTGAACTGTACATGTGGGCCCATTGTGAGCAATGGTGTTTCCCCTTGTAACGCGTGCTATGAGAAAGTGTTAATTCAAGGACAGATGAATGATGCTTTGCCAAACCATAGAATTGCCATTGGGAAGTTCCCTATCCCTCCATCAGATGACCCCCACCTTGCATCCATGATGCCTGGCCAAGGCTTGATGTGGCACCAGGAGTACCAAAGTGGTGGGTTGCATACATTGCACCACATATTGACAATGGCACATGGATTGTGAAATTGTTGCCCACTTGATCCTCACTAGTCTGATGACACAAATGTTGAGCAAGGGCACAGAGGACCACTTACCTATGGGCCCTGATGGTCAACAATGGATAGCAATTACCCCAGTGACATGTGCATGATACAGTAGATGGCTGGTATGAAGTTTGTATCAATTTGGAGTTTGTCAGTGTTGTGGAATGTGTGGTGGACAGCATGTGTAATTTGAGGATGCTTTGTACATTGCATGTCTGTTTCTACCTCCATCCAATGCTGTATTTAATGCCATGTTCTCATCGTGTGTCTGCTGCCAATATGACCTCAGCAGAAAAACACACCTTTGAGAAGAGGGCTGACAGGTACCAGCACATAATAGCAGCACAAGCTGGGTACCAAAGGATGGAGAAGAGACATAGGAGGGAGAAATTGACTGGGAAATTGTGTGCATTTTCAAATGTGGGACCTCTGCTACAGCCCACAACTGGTCAGAATCTCAATGATCAATGGCTCCCACACTATTGAAACCCTTTTCAATTTTGAAAAGTGCCCTAGGTGGCACTTCTACTTTCAATAGCGCTCCTCGTACTGGTTCTGGTTCCCAGGGGTCCTCCAATTCGGATTGGTTGCCCTCCACCCTTTTGCATGGGTGTCCCCATTGACCCCTGCAAGTTGGTGGTTCTGTGCAAACACCTGGATGTCTGTCCTTATGCTCATGGAACATCAACAGGGATGTGCACAAGTTTGCCTCTGCTGATCTTTTAATATTTTTGAAATGTTACGAAGTAATTACCCTTCAGGAAACCTGGGCTGAGCACAGGTGTCCGTTGCCAGAGTATTCAGAAATATGGAAACCTGCCCATAGAACGAGCAAGAATGGCCGTGCCAAGGGAGGATTGGCCACCTATGTAACTGTTAAATTAAATGGGAGTATTTTGCCACAGGTTTGGGATGATAACTGGGTCCAGGGGATTGTCATCAAGAATGGCACTGCGTAGCAAACCCTCATAGTAATTAATGTCTACATTGCTCCCGGAACAAAGGAAAAAAGGGGCAGGTTGTCTCGACTGATGCAGATTGTGGACGACTTAGTTGGGGAATACCCATGTGCCAATTACCTGATAGCTGGTTATTTTAATACAAATCTGTTTCAGGATACAAAGGAGGCTCTTGAGGGTCCTGATCTCTGTAATCACCAGTTAATTCCCAAACAATTGAGGCCTCAGGGTTGTCTGCATTGCCTGTTGGGAGAGTACTTAGTAATGCACCTTAACAGCATGGGCTTTAAAGTTTTGAATGGCCGTTTATGTGATGATGCCCCCCCGGTGGACAAGATCAGATGGTTGATCCCACTCTTATTTAGATTATACCATTTGCAATATTGAACTGTTTCCTTTCATTTAAAGGTTTCTGATTTCTTCCCGGTGTGAGAGTGATCATTGTCCACAAATTGTATCCATCAAATCTAGATTTCCTATACACAATGTCATGCGGGCAGTGGGAGGCGGTGTCTGCTCTGAGTCACTAAAGCATTAAAAAAAGGAATCCTTCTATTGGCGGCATAGTATTGATGGAACGTATTAACTTTTTTGATTCTGAGGGATCGGGTTGTGTGTCCCAAATTAAGTTACAGGTTAAACTTTCTTGCCTTTTATGGTCAAGGTTTCATCAACCAGTGTGAAACTGCACCTCATCCTGGTCTTTTGTCATCTCCTGGGAAACCAGGAATCTAAAGAAAGTGTGCAACAGATTTGCAAGGGCAATTAGAAAAAGCCCTGATTCTGAGTGTTTATTTACTAAATACAAACAACTGAGGAAAGATTATAGGAAGGGTGTTTACGATGACCATCAGACCTATCTTAATCAGTTTTGGGTTAAACCTTTAAGTGCAAGTAAAGATCCAAATTCTACGAAATGTTGGTCCCTTATCAACAATCTGAATAGCAACTAAAGGGGCACTGGTGCTGTCAATATTTCAGAAGGAGTTTGGACATCTTATTGACTACCCACTTCTCTGCCAGCGGGCAGGATGGGAAACTGCTGGATGAGGGGGCTTATAGCTCTACTCCTGCTTTGTTAAAAACATGTCCCTTATTTACAGGGTCTTCAATGCCCTCGCAGGGAGTGAAGTCCTTTCAACTACGTCTCCCTCATATCATCTCGAGGGCTAAGCAATTTGGAGCCCCCGGTCTCAACGGCCTCCCACAGGCACTGTTCAAACAGAATCCTCTCTTTTGGGCCAACCATTTTGCCCATCTGTTTGAGTACTGCCTCTTGACTTCAACAATGCCTGAGTCCTGGCTTGGTGCCATCCTTCATCCTCTATTTAAAAGTGGTTCAAGGTCAGACACCGCCAATTTTAGGATGATAGCCCTGCTGGATAACGAGGTCAAGTTCTATGCTAGCTTTTTGCTGCAAGAACTTTGTGCCTGGGCTGAATCAAAGGCTTTAATTCCCATTGTCCAAACAGGGTTTTCTGCTGGCACAGTCACCTTGACTAATTTATTAGCACCGTCTATTCTGATTGACAGGGCGATTCTGTCATCTGATTTGATGTTGAATTGTTGTTTCGTGGATTTTAAGGCGGCATTCGATCGGATACCCCAGAGTGCCCTGTGGGCTAAAATACAAAACTGGGGCATCCATCCAGTACTCCTGGGTGCTATCATAGAAATCCACACAAATACCTGGGTCCGTATTAAGCTTGGGGATGGGTGCTCCCTTTCTAGGAAAATTCCCACCACCTGCGGTGTGAAACAGGGCTGTGTGCTTACTCCCCTTCTTTTGAATCTGTTCATCTCAGACATGTCAACGTCTCTTGATGTTGTCAATTCTCATCCCCCCAAGATTGGCGGCTTTAGGCTCAGTCATCTGCTTTATGCTGATGACCTTGCATTGTTTAGTTACACTAAGATTGGCCTTCAACTGCTGCTTAACCAACTTGCATCTTATACTTCCATTAATTAATTGGAAGTTAATTAGCTTAAAACAAAAGTGGTCTCCTTTGGAAGGAAAAAACATTCGGGCTTTAGTTGGAATTATAAAAGCTGTAAACTTGTTTCCGACCAGTCTTACAAATAATTAGGGGTATACTTCGATTCCAGGGGCAGTTTTTTAAACATAAGAAGGAAATTGAACTTAAAGCTGTGGCACTGCAGGTAGCCTTCTCTAAATTATCACAAGTTTTAAAGAGGCTGACCCTCCTTCCCCTAATGGAAGTTATGAGAGCAAAGATTATCCCTTCACTGGCCTACGGTCAATAAATTTTGTTGGGCAAAGGCTCTTGCCTATTAAATAGGCTGGTTAATAAAATCTACAAGAGAGTCTTTCATGTCCCGCGCCTTGCTTCACCCGCGGAGGTACGGTTGGAATTTGGGCTTCCGGATTCGGTGGCAGTTGGTGCTGGTGCTTTTTTGAAGCTTTGTCATAAGCTGCGTCAGGCCATGGATGGTCACTTAGAGGCAGTCTTGTGGCAAGAAATTAGTGATTCGAAATCGAAGGGTACTTATTCTCATTTTTTGGTTGAATGCAAACGGCGACTAGGTGCTGGCGATCTTTGGGCAAGTAATCCCCCCATTCTCTGTTTAAACTAGATGTAAAAAGGTTTATTCAACTGTATCCATATCCCTCAGACAGTTCCCTCCTTGTTCAACGAAGCATGCCTAGGCAGTAATTGAATCTTTTAAGCTAGGTACGTCTTCTAGCTTTTTTTCCTGCACCTATGGGTTTTGGTTGAAAAATACCTTTATGGCCTTAAGGATGGGCAATTGCTTTTTTTAAAACATCTAACCTAATAGCAGCTATCTCCCGGGGAATGTGTGACATGCAGAGGCTGCAGCAATGTGGACAAAACTATTGATCATGTGGTTTGTCTGTGCCCAGCTTTACTAAAGGAGAGCAGATTTCTGCTTCAGAGCAAATGGAACAAACTGGAAAATCTCTCCTGTCGACAGGCTATCATCCAGTGTTTGGACACAGCCAACCCAATGCTAAATGTGTTATTGATTAAACTCATTAAAATTGCACAATCTAAATTCAGTGGCACTGCGAGCAATGGATAAAGCATAATCAGAAAGTTGGAGAGAAGGAATGTCCGTAATTAGAAACTTCTAAACTACTGCAAGAAAAAACTGAAGACGTAAAAGAATGTGTGCCACTGCCTCCCAGTTTCTTCCTCTCCCTTTTACTGATGTTAAATTATTAAGTGGATTTTATGTGGGTAATATTAGGATAGTAAAATAAAACAAATCTTAAAAAATCATACACAAATATACATTTATTTAGGTAAAAGTTTAGGTTAGTACATGTGTAGCCTCAGTTTATGTTGTCCTACTCATGTGTTGTCACTTAAGGGTGGTGTGAGGACAATGTTTTGATTGTGGCATTACATGTGTAAGATTAGTTTAGAATAGAATAGATAGTTGTAGGTGTTAGTCAAGTTAAGTTTTTATTTATATTCATTCGGTCTAAACATTTAGACCATTAAAATTCAAGAATAACAGTCTTACATGATGAATTTGAGCCATTAAAATTCATAATAACAATCATGCATAGTACTGATAAAACCCAATAGCCAGCAATCAAATAAATATTGATGGTGCATTCCTTAAAACTAAGGCTATGATCATAGTTAAAATACAATAAAAGAGACATACAATAAGATAAGAAGAACTTAAATAAAAAGCTTGGGTCCATCATACAAATATATACAGCTAGTGTCTTCCATGGAACTTTACTCAGTATCTTGGCCGGTTTATAAACTAATGAGGTTCTTGTCATATGTAAAGTGTTTTATCAAGTATCGTGGCGATTTTGGGTGGAAGTTCATCTCTATAAACTTAAAGGGTCTCAACTGCTCATTAGGAGACCGCAAGCTCCTGATGAAATTCCTAAAAAGACCACGTAAGGGTTGAATAAAATTCACAACAATAACAGAATACATGACGCATCTAAAATTTAAAAGCAGGAAAAAATATGTCTTATTAAGGTCTCCTTCTGTAGACAGGAGAGGTGCCTAACCGACTCGGGGACCCTTGGCTGAGATATACCTACGACGGATGGACCAGGCTTCGGATAAATAGGTGTTAGTCAAGTTAAGTTAGTTTAGGTTAGTTTAGTGTAGGGTAGTGTATAGGATAGGTTATGATATGATGTTTTAATATGTTTTAATAAATCCTGTTAGTATTAGACAATTATTTCTCTCTGTTGATTGAATGTCTGGGTGTTCTCATCTGTGCACTGGCCAAGTAGGAGGAATGGCTTAGGATATGCTTTCTGTCTTTATTTCCATAGATGACTATGTGCATCCCCTATGACCAAGGAGCTGTCAGATTGGCTGCTAAATGACACCAGCTAGTCTAAACATTTGTCATCCACAGTTCCAGCCATTCATGTGTGTGTATGTATACGGTATCTTGAACAGGCAAGTATGGAACTTCAACGGTCATTTCTGGGGTCTGGCAGTATTATTGTTGGAAGGTGTGGCACATATGACATTAGCCATATTTGGGTCCGTATCCTGCCACACTGACAGCTGCCCATCACAGATTAGAATCTCCCCTTCTGAACTACACATATTGGGGGTCATTCAGACCAAGGTACCGCCAACAAATGACCGCACCGCGGTCAAAAGACCGCGCCGGCCATTCAAACATTTCCGCTGGGCCGGCGGGCGCTCTCCAAAAGAGCGCCCGCCGGCCCAGCGGAAATGCCCCTGCAACGTGGACGCTGGCTCAGAATTGAGCCGGCGTAGTTGCAGGGGTGCGACGGGTGCAGACACTGAAATACTTTGTGGGGCCCTCTTACGGGGGCCGCTGCAGTGCCCATGCCATTGGCATGGGCACTGCAGGGGCCCCCAGGGCCCCCGCGGCACCCCCTACCGCCATCCTGTTCATGGCGGGTTTCCCGCCATGAACAGGATGGCGGTAGGGGGTGTCTGAATCCCCATGGCGGCGGAGCGTGCTCCGCCGCCATGGAGGATTCAATGGGGCAGCGGTAAACCGGCGGGAGACCGCCGGTTTACCCTTTCTGACCGCGGCTGAACCGCCGCGGTCAGAATGCCCTTGGGAGCACCGCCAGCCTGTTGGCGGTGCTCCCGTGGTCGGTGACCCTGGCGGTCACCGGCCGCCAGGGTCAGAATGACCCCCATTGTTTGTACTGGTGCTCTCATCTGGCTAAATTACCATACACTTGGTTCAGACTCATACATGCCATATGTCAATTTCCATGGATATCTGTTCAATACATCATTTTAAGACTCTGTAAGTTGGTTGTAGCCCACAACACCATCATTCACCTTTTTCATGTTAGGATCCTAGTGTGTAGGTTTGTGTCTCACAGTAATGCACCCGTGTAATTATGCTCTGTTCTCATTGACATAGCTTCACACATTGCATACATTTAGCTGCGTTGATGGATCACAGAAAACATTTAAAAGCTACATGTGAACAAGGTGAAATATTTACGGGTGCAAGTGTATTTTCCAATGCCATACAATATCCACTTCACAGATCCCATGAGAGTTTCTGAGCCATTTGTTGTACAATCACCAGGGGTGAGGGGCATGTCATGAAACATAGTTAGAAAAATTGTGGATTAGTGAGGAGGTGTCAAAATTGCCAATAGGTAATATTTGATACAATGCAGTACATAGCAGACAAGTCAACAGTGGTTGAGTAAAGAGGGCACATTGCCTGCTGTCACAACATTGGCATGATCTTAAGCACAGATCTAAGGAGATGCTGTCCAGGTGGAAAAGACTGGTGCTACCGGGTGGTTTTCATTATGAATGTTGCTCCTTCCAAATCTCCATCCTCTGATGTGTGTGGTGCCTCCTGTGCCATGGGTGCTGTTGTTGAGATTGAGGGGGCCACACACACATATCAGGGGATAGAGATGTGAAGTCAAAGGTCCCAGGTGCTGCCATTTGTGGGAATACATAAGGCATCACTGCAGTAAGGAGGAACTGCTGAATAATCAACACCGCAGCAACAACACATCGATAGGTAGCCATGTTTTCCCTGAGGGAGGCCAATTCCCACTGTATGGACTCCCTTGTATTCTCTATACCGCCCAGCCTGTTTTCCATCATGCTGCTGGCTCTTTTGGGAGGGCAATTGTTGAAGCCCCTGCCTCATGACAGCAGCTATGTTGGCCAGGGACTGCTGGACTCCATGTAACGGGGAGTGGGTGCCTCTGATGGTAGCTGCGTTGTCCTTAATTGGATTGAGGCACCACTGCACTCCCTCTAGTCTGCTCGCCATGGTCTTCATCCCCACCCACACCAGCTTGACCAGCTCCTGCTGGACTCCTACCACTGTCCTCTGGGTGATGTCTGGGTCCTCGGAGTCCAGGGCTGTGTCAGAACTGGCTGGTGCTGTGTGTTGGCAGCTGGGTGGTTCATGTGGACACCCAGCAATGCTGTGTGTCCTTCCTGTGACTGGTGGTGTCTGGAGGGAGCCTACAACATCCTGGAATTGATGGTCGGCAACAAGTCATCCATCTCATCTGTAAAGTCCAGGACAGGCAGGTCGGCAGGAGGTAAGGCATCATCCTCTGCAATGACATAGCGATATGTCAATCTTTGTGGTGGCTGTTGATATGGCACATCATTTACTTGCTAATGGAGACTCAGTGACATGTTACAGATCCCAGGTTGTTGTTGTATAATAAGTGTAGCATTGTGCATTACACATAGGGCAACCTTACACAGTAGTTTGTGCTTTGATCCCACCCCACCAACTTCCTTGCAGGATCCTTGTCGCTGCACTGACACCATGGTGGCACGTTATTTGCCTTCCTATTCACCATGGTGGACTTTGCCACAGTAGTGTAATGTGTGCTGCCACTCTTTTGGTGCCATAATGCATTGGCACCATGAATTATGTCATTAGTGCAGCATATCACAGGTAGGTCCGTTACAAACAATGTTTGTGTTACATTCACATCTGTCTGTAGCAGGCAATACACATGTGCTAATTGGAAGGGACAGTGCAACTATTATCAATTGTGTGCCCTATTAGTTTGTCCCTCCCTACATTTGAGACATTTCCTTGCATACAACATATTTGCCACAGGCAGATGTTGGTGGAAAGATGTAGAATGTGGATCAATGCATGCATTTTGAGACTTTGTTGATGTGGCACAAGGGGAATGTGCAGCTTGGATCCACATGGGCAACTATTTGTAGGATGATACATTTGCATTACGGGCTAATGACTTTGGCCCTCATTACAACCCTGGTGTCGGTGATAAAGCGATGGCAATACCGCCAACAGGCGAGCGGTAAAAAAATGGAATTATGACCACGGCGGAAACCGCTCAGACAGACAGCCACTTTAACACACCGACCGCCACGGCAGTAGCAACAAGCACCACAGCGGTAACCGCCAACAGCCAGGCGGAAGACAATGTTCTGCCCACTGTATTAAGACAGGCCTATGCTCCACCTTTTCCAGGGCAGTAACAACGTCAACAAAAGCACGGCGGAAACAGAACACAGATGTCAAAGGACTCACCTCTGGAGACTCAGGGAACAACCACCACGCCATGGAGCCCGAGTAGCACATTTTCCCCATGCTTGTATGCCTCTTCCTGCATTACAAAAATCAACGCCGGTGAAGACGACCACGGCGAGTACTGCTGCCTAGCACACAAGGGAGGAGGGAGGAAAAAGAGAGTGACACACACATACGCAACACGCAAAACCCCCACCCCTAACACCATACACACAACCAGATGCAATAACATTACATATCCACCCCATACCCTTCAGGAATGAAGCAAAGACAAAAGGAATTGATTAAAGTGAGTGTAATAAGATAAAATAGTATAAATACGTGCTTCAAAATCAAAAAGTATATACATATTTACAAATGGAGGGACACTTCCCAGTCCTCAATGTCCGTGGGCCACAGGGCCACTACACATAGGCCAAGGCCCCACCTCACTCCTGCAACAACACGGAGAGAACACTGTAGGGGCATCAGGTCAAAAATACACAGGCACCTCAGGGGTACGGGGAATGGGGGGGCACCTCAGCCGGAAGGTGGTACAACACCACTGGTCCTGGAGGGGGCTACATGCCCACTGCTTGGTCCTGGGGAGTGCAAGGCCACAGTCTCTCTAGTGGGTGGTTTGCCCACTGCTTGGTCCTGGGGAGTGCAAGTCCATACTCTCTCTAGTGGTTGGTTTGCCCAATGCTTGGACCTGGGGAGTGCAAGGCCACTGTCTCTCTAGTGGATGGTTCTGGAGGGGGCCTTGTGCCCAGTGTGCTTCATCCTGGCAAGGATGGGGTGAGTGGACGACTTCTTCCAGTGGTTCTGGAGGGGGCATTGTGTCCAGGGTGCTTCATCCTGGCAAGGATGGGGTGAGTGGATGGCTTCTTCCACTGGTTCTGGAGGGGGCCTTGTGCTCAGTGTGTTTCATCCTGGCAAGGATGGGGTGAGTGGATGGCTTCTTCCACTGGTTCTGGAGGAGGCCTTGTGTCCAGTGTGCTTCATCCTGGCAAGGATGGGGTGAGTCCACTGGTTCTGGAGGGGGCCTTGTGCCCAGTGTGCTTCATCCTGGCAAGGATGGGGTGAGTGGATGGCCTCTCCCACTGTTTCTGAAGGGGACCTTGTGCCCAGTGTGCTTCATCCTGGCAAGGATTAGGTGAGTGGATGGCTTCTTCCACTGTTTCTGGAGGGGGCATTGTGCCCTGTGATGCAGATCTTGGGGAGTGCAAGGTCACAGTCTCTCACCTGGGTGTCACATCTACAGGATTTGCAGGGTCCAGGATGCACTACAGCCCATGGAGGCAGGACTACACACTGCCCGCCGGCAGTTATGGCTGTTCAGTGGTGGCAGGGCTGGTGTTGGGGCTGGCTGTGGTTGGGGGAGGCTCCAGCCCTTCCCCTGCAGCCTCGGACGGCTGCCCACTCGGGCTGCTGCTGCTGGAAGTGGTGCTGATGGTGGTGCTGATGGCGGTGCAGGCAGTGGTGCCCTTCCCCTGCAGCCTCGGACGGCTGCCCACTGGGGCTGCTGCTGCTGGCAGTGGTGCTGCTGACAGTGCTAGTGACGGTGCAGGCAGTGGTTGGGGGAGGCTCCAGCCCTTCCCCTGCAGCCTCGGACGGCTGCCCACTGGGGCTGCTGCTGCTGGCAGTGGTGCTGCTGGCGGTGCTGCTGGCAGAGCAGGCAGTGGTTGGGGGAGGCTCCAGCCCTTCCCCTGCAGCCTCGGACGGCTGCCCACTGGGGCTGCTGCTGCTGGCAGTGGTGCTGCTGGCGGTGCTGCTGGCAGAGCAGGCAGTGGTGGGGGGAGGCTCCAGCCCTACCCCAGCAGCCTCAGACGGCTAAAACACTGTGGTTGGTGGTGGGGGCTCAGAATCAGTACCAGCACCAGGCCTCCTGTCCTTCCGGCCTGCTGCTGCAAGCCCCTTGCCCTTCCCTTTGGCAGCTGGTTGTGCCTCCTTGCCCTTTCCTTTGGCAGCTGGTGGTGCCTCCTTGCCCTTCCCTTTGTCAGCTGGTGCCGGCACACTGCAACATCAGGACAGTGCGCACTCTACAGGCGACATAATGCAAAAAGCCAATCCTTATGAAATGTGATAAGTCATGCATTATGTGTTAATGCAGTATGTTAACCTTTTGCATTGCAGAGATTCATATTGAAACATCATTAATGCTGTTTGCAATGTATTGTTCATTTTCAAGACTTTGCTGCAGGATTACATGGTGTGGTTAGGGTGTGGTCCCTATTCTAAGCCTTTCTAGAATCCTTTCCTGCAGCCTGGCTGGGTGTGGCATGTGGGCGGGGCCTGGGTCTAATTAAGGGACCCAGCCCAGCCCCACGTGCTCACTAT
This sequence comes from Pleurodeles waltl, assembly GCF_031143425.1. Lineage (NCBI taxonomy): Eukaryota > Metazoa > Chordata > Amphibia > Caudata > Salamandridae > Pleurodeles > Pleurodeles waltl. The sequence continues at coordinate 852,144,566 of NC_090447.1, forward strand.
TCAGAGGTCCCGGTGCAGAGCAGCAGCATTTTCCTGAGTTCCTGTTCCAGAGACCTATCTAGGATTTCCAGGCCCTGTCCTCATTTTCCTTGGTGATCTTCAAGCAGGGCGGTAAGGCGGAGGTCGGGTTAGGCCCCCAACTCCGTTTTCAGAAATACTCTAGTTTTGGGCCTTTTGGTTAAATCGCGTGTGCGTTGTTTTTTCTTGGCATTTAACTCTTGCAGTTCAGATCGGCAGTGTATATTGGTATTTAAACCTTGATGGTTGAATCAGCAGCAGTGGGCATGATTCATTCTTGGCAATTAACCCTTGCAGCTCAGCTCGGCAGAGTGCTCGGTCGTATCTTGGCATTTAAACCTTGATGGTTGAATCGGCAGCAGTGTGCATGATGCATTCTTGGCAATTAACCCTTGCAGCTCAAATCGGCAGAGTGCGCAATCGTATCTTGCCGTTTAAACCTTGATGGTTGAATTGGTAGTAGTGTGCGCGTTTCATTCTTGGCAATTAACCCTTGCAGCTTAGATCAGCAGAGTGCGCAATCGTATCTTGGCATTTAAACCTTGAAAGTTGAATCGGCAGCAGTGTGCGTGATTCATTCTTGGCAATTAAACCTTGCAGCTCAGATCAGCAGAGTGCGCAATCGTATCTTGGCATTTAAACCTTGATGGTTGAATCAGTAGCAGAGTGCGTGATTCATTCTTGGCATTTAACCCTTGTGTTTCAGATCGGCAGAGTGCGCGATCATTTCTAGGCATTGAACTCTTGAAACACAGTTTGTTTTTAAAGTGTATAATAATTTCTAAGCAATTGAATCTTGAAAGACAAGACAGAGTTTTAATCAATATTCAGAGTATACTTGAAACCTAAATCAAACAGAGTGTTAGTCAATGTTCAGAGTATTATTGAAACCCAGACTCAACAGAGTGTTATTCAATGTTCAGAGTATTCTTGAAACCTAGATTAAACAGAGTCTTAGTCAATGTTCAGATTATTATTGAAACCTAGATTCAACAGAGTGTTATTCAATGTTCATAGTATTCTTGAAACCCAGATCCAACAGAGTGTTATTCAATGTTCAGAGCAGAAGATGTTATTCTTAAAACGCTCCTATGAAAGTTTGCATGATCCTTCTTTATTTTCCAGGTACCCAGAGCTAATAAGGTCATGATATAGGAAACTCTTGATCAGTCATGTTATCAGTATATAAATATTTGGAACAAAGTTTATGAAAGTCAATGTGAATAATCTTGCTATTGTGTTCTTAACGTTTGAGTCCACAGGTCTCCTTCCCCGCTGTTCCCAACCTAAAACCCCATCCCCCACTTGGCCATTCTTTACCTCTGTGCTATAATAGCTAGTAGAGTTTGGAGCTGCCAAGAGGTGGACATATTGGGAACAGGCGCAAACCCTGAGGATCCGGACTCCCTGGCACACACTTTCAGTGCTGATGCCTGGTTCCCTGGAGCATCTCCCACCTGCAGTAGCTGTCGACACTACTGTGGCCGTGGGCTGGGTGGCTGAGGTGCTCACCTGGGTTCTGACCACCCTGGGCTGACATGAAGGACGGGGAGGGGGAGGGAAGAGGTCAACAGTGGAGAGGAAAAGCTTCTTAGGGACATTGGGGCGGGAAGAGGGTAAAGGTTTGGGAGTGGAGGGAGAGGAAGTGGTTGTAGGAGGTGTCTGTTTGCTGATTTTGGGTGCAGGTGCATGGGCTGGATGCTGTTGTGAGGAGGATGGCTGTTGGGTGTCTGAGTGCTTGTGTTTGTGTACTTCGGGAGGAGGGGGCACAGACATAGTGGAGAGGGCACAGGGGACATGTGCATAGATGTGGGGGTGGTGAGTGCCAGGGAGGGGTGTGTACTGATAGGTGTGCAGGTGATGGTGGTAATGGATGAGGATGTAGTGCATGCAGGTGTGAGTGTAGATGCTACTGGGAGGGAGGTGGAGGACGAGGAGGAGGGGCACACAGTGGATGTTGGTATGTCTGCATCTGGATGGTGTTTGTGTGAGTGTCTATGGGATGATGTGTGGTGCCTCTGTTTGCCTGAGCCACTTCTGTGTGTTGTCTTGTGTGCATGCTGGTCTGCCTGTGTGCTTGGGATAGGTTGGGGTTGAGGGGAATGGGACTGGGTGGAGGAAGTTGGAGGGGGGAGGCTAGAAACAGGGACAATGGCTGCCATCAGGGAGGAGGCGCCTGGATTGATCTCTGTTGGGCCGCCATGCCAGAGTGAATGCCCTCCAGAAATTCATTTGTTTGTTGCAAATGGGCTGCCAGCCCCTGGATGGCATTCATTATGGTTGACTGCCCAACAGAGATGGATCGCAAGCGGTCAATAACGTCCTCACATCAGGGCCTGTGGGATGCAGCTCCACCCATCGCCGGTGCCTCTGCTCCTCCGCCAGATTATGCTAATGCACATAAGGACAGGGTGACAAAACAAAAAGGGGGGGAAAGGACAAAGGATATACTTGGCCAATGGCGGCATCAACACCACCGTTGACGTACATGACACAGACACACACACAAGGAACAGCCCTACGCACTAGGCAATGCACAACCAGTAGCAATGCTAGTCACCAGGTCATAGAGAGAAATACCTAACGCCAATAGCAGCATACCTGACACCCACAGACCCCTGCCCAGTAGCGGATGCCTACTAGCTTGGTAGGAGGTGGTGTTCATCAGCCCCTGCCCAACATGGGACCTACCCTGCAATGTCCGGCCTGGCCTAGGGGCACCCACAGGCCCACATCCCCCACCCAGAGACCACCCCACCACACACAAGTAGTATATTGGGAAACTTTACTCACCCCCTTGTGGCTGCTGTGCTGTCCTCAAGTGCCCATTCAGCTCCAGATAGGCCACCGCCAGTATGCGGGCCATCAGGGGGGTCAGGGTTCGACAGGCACCCCTTCCTCGTTGGGAGGCCATCCCCAGCTGGGCCTCCACCATCTTCCTTGCCCAGCGTCTCAGGTCCTCCCACCATTTGTGACAGTGGGTGCTCCACCTGCCGTAGACCCCCAGGGTCCACATGTCCTTGGCGATGGCATGCCATATACCTTTTTTCTGATGGGCGCTGACCTGCAGAAAAATAAACATAGAAAAAGGTATCAGTCAGACCATCCGGACTGTTACACTCATGTCCCACCATAGCCCTCCCATCCCCTTATGCACAGACATTGCCTATCATACATGCATCACACTGCCCAGAACCCTTACACCATTGCCCCCCTACATGAGGCCCTCAAACACAGCACTCCATGCATTCATGTCCCATGCATCGTGCTCACAGTGTACTCACCTGTTGGTCTGGAGGCCCATACAGCATGCGGTACTGGGGTAGGACCCCATCCACCAGTCTCTCCAACTCCGCAGCAGTGAAGGCAAGGGCCCTTTCCCCAGTGACACAAGCCATGGTAGGTTGCAGACACAGGTCATAGCAGCACTTGCAGTGTAGGTCCTCTCCTGTTGAAGGTCAGGTAGCAAGTGAGTGAACAGATAGAAAATGGCCGTCACGTCAACGGCGGTGTGTACAGTCACCGCCGGCGTACATCACCATTGGACCAATGAGGAGTTGCAGGGCGGTACTCAACCTCCTCCCCCAACAGCACACAACGTCAGCGGCATTACCTCATTTCCACATGTCCATCCACACAGGACAGGCGGACACCATTTCAGGGGGGGTAGGCCATGGCACCTAACTACATCACAGTACACATAGGCATCATTTGTTCCTATCCAACAATATACACTTACAGTCACAACACGCAATGCAGTGTAGAGTTTGGAAATGTGGAATACTGACTAGCTGCTCCCTGTTTTGCCCCCTAGATTACAACCGCTGCGGATGAATAGGTGATGGAGACATCCCCACGTGTACAGACCCCTGGTGGACTTGGCAACAGTGGAGGACAGGCACATTATCCTCACCTATAGACTGGACTGGGCCACAATCACAGAGCTTTGTGCCCGATTGGAGACTAACCTGATATTTGCTATCCGTCTCCCCACTGGGATCCCCCCTCTTGTGCAAGTCCTATCTGTGCTCCATTTCTTGGCAACTGGCTCCTACCAAGTGACAGTGGGCTTGGCAGCAGGAATGTCACAGCCAATGTTGTCAATAGTGCTGACTGGAGTGTTGTCTGCCCTGATTAAACACATGCGCAGCTACATCATTTTTCCCCAGGTGGATGATTTGGCCACAGTGAAAGCTGATTTCCATGCAATGGGACATATCCCCAACATTATTGGGGCAATCAATGGAACACATATTGCATCCCACCCAGGAGAAATGAACAGGTGTTCAGAGATCCAAAGAGCTTTCACTCGATGAATGTGCAGATGGAGTGCATGGCGGACCAGTACATCTCCCATGTCAATGCAAAATATCCTGGGTTTGTGCATGATGCCTTTATCTTGAGGAATAGCAGCATCCCATATGTGATGGCTCAACTCCAGAGGCACCAGGTGTAGCTAATAGGTGAGCCCTGGTTCCCTCCCAGTGGAGGTCGGTGTGTGGGTATGGTGTTGGCCATAAGGGTTAGTGTGTGTATCATAGGTATCCCTCGATATTTGCAGGTGACTCTGGTTACCGACCCCTGTGAGGAATCCCAGGACAAAGGCAGAGGAACGATACAATGAGGCACATGGGTGAACAAGAATAATAATAGAAAGGACATTCGGCCTCCTGAAGTCTAGGTTTCGTTGGCTCCATCTTACTGGTGGATCCCTGTACTACTCACCCAAGAAGGTCTGCCAGATAATCGTGGCATGTTGCATGTTGCATAACCTTGACTTGAGACACCAGATGCCTTTTCTGCAGGAGGATGAGGCTGGAGATAGGCATGTGGCAGCAGTGGACCCTGTGGACAGTGAAGATGAGGAGGCAGAGGATGAGGATGAGGACAACAGAACAGCAATTACACGACCGTACTTCCAGTGACACACAGGTAAGACATTGTAACTTAACTTTACATTGACAGTTTTGTGTTTGACATTGTACATGGCAGGCAGATTCTCCCAATTCTATGTCCACTCACTGTACCCTTTGGCATCTCTATTTTCAGATATCTGTGCCCCACTCTGGCACCTGGTGTGTTGAATGCTACCTACTGCAGGTCATCCCTATGTATTTATTCATGTACAGTTGTATTGCAGTGTTTAATGCTAGTTAAACAAATACTTAGTTCAATCATTTGATAGACTCCATACTTTTATATTTTTTCAATGGTGTTTATTTAATTGCTAAGAGGCGGTAGTGGAATGGGCTGGGTTGATGGTGGAGGAAAGTTCAGGATAGAGTCTAGTCTTTTTGTATCACAGGTGCATTGTCCAAGGGGGCATAGGAAGGGTAGCAATGGCAGTTCAAGGTGGACAGGGTGACAGAGTGGGACACAAGGGTGACAATCCGTCCTATTTCCTGGCGGGGTCTTGGCAATGTTCTCTGGCTTCTGCCTGGATCACAGGGACCGTTTGCATGGTGGTTCTCCTTCTGCAGGGGGAGGGGTGCTGGTGGCCTGTTGGTCCTGTTGCGAGGTCTCCTGTCCGGCAGTGGAGGTGGAGGGCTGTTCATCGGTGTGGCTAGTGTTAGGGGCCCAGTGGTGTGCCACTGCCTCCCTCATGGTGTTGGCCATGTCTGCAAGCACCCCTGCAATGGTGACCAGGGTGGTGCGGATGCCTTCAGGTCCTCCCTGATCCCCAGGTACTGTCCCTCCTGCAGCCGCTGGGTCCCCTGCAACTTGTCCAGTCTCTGGCCCATTGTCTCCTGGGAATGGAGGTATGTTCCCGGGATGTTGGTAAGTGCCTCCTGGAGAGTCGGTTCTCTGGGCCTGTTGTCCTGTGCCTCTGTCCCCTGAACCGTCTGCCACTGACCCCAGGTCCCTGATCGTCCTGTGTTTGTGGGGTGGCCTGGGGTCCCTGTAGTGGTGGACACACTGCTGATTGACGTGTCCTGGGGACAGAGGTATGGGCCTGTTGGGTGGGTGCTGTGCTGGTGTTTCCTGAGGGGGGAAGCTCTGTTGTGGTATGGGACTGTGCCTGGGTAACCGACTGTCCGGAGATCCCTGATGGGCCAGGTTGGTCATCCAGATCCAGGTTTTCAGAGCTGCTGTCATCAGTGTGGGCCTCTTCTGCGGGGGGACTGGATGTTGCTGGCACCTCCTCTCTGGTGACATTGTGTGGGGGACCTTTGGGGATGTAAATGCAGTGTTATTGTTTCTGTGTGTGACATCTTGTGCATGGGTGTGTTGCCCACTATGGTTGTGATTGCCCTGTCAGCTTTGCCTTTTGTGAGTAGTGATTTTGTAGGCTAGGTGATTTTCTCTACTGTGCATGCTTTAGTGATGTGTTTCCATGCAGGTCTGTGATGGGGGTCCGTGCATTGGTGTTACATGCAGGGCTTGGTATTGGGATGGGTGGGTTGTGATGGTGGGGTGTATGTGAGGTGGGGGAGTGATGGGGTGAGGGTAGGGGTGGGGGTATGTGATGGCATGCAGGTAGGGGGGGTGAAAGTAGTAAATAGTTGACTTACCAGAATCCAGTCCTCCTGCTACTCCTGCCAGGCCTTCAGGATGCCTGATTGCCAAGACTTGCTCCTCCCATGTTGTTAGTTGTGGGGGAGGATGTGGGGGTCCACCGCCATTCCTCTGTACTGCTATCTTGTGTCTTGCTACCACGGAACGCACCTTCCCCCGTAGGTTGTTCCACCTGTTCCTGATGTCATCCCCTGTTCTGGGGTGCTGTCCCACGGCTTTGACCCTGTCCACGATTCTCCACCATAGCTCCATCTTCCTAGCAATTAGATGTCTGCTGCACCTGTGATCCGAATAGCTGTGGCTCTATTCGGATGATTTCCTCCACCATGACCCTTAGTTCCTCCTCAGTGAATCTGGGGTGTCTTTGTGGTGCCGTGGGTGTAGCGTGTGTGGTGTGTGTGAGGGTGTGTGGGGTGATGTATTGGGGTGTGTGCTGTTAGGTGCGTGGATGGTGTATGGGTGATGGTGTTCTGTGGCTCTGGTTCTGTGGGTGCTCCTGGTGCCTCTCTCTCTGTTGTCAAGTTTGTTTTAGTCATTAAGGGTTGTGGGTAGTGTGTGTGGTTTATGTTGGTGTGGGTGTGTGGGTGTGGTGTGTGTATGTGTGTCAGGTATGTGTATTTTGAATTGTCCAATGTGGTGCATTTTTGAATGTGTGTTTGTATTTTGAGCACAGCGGTATGTACCGCCAATGATTTACCGCGGTTGAATGTCTGCCGCAGTGATTCGTGGGTCATAATGTTGTGGGCGTAATTCTGTTGGCGTAACGGTGAGGGTTTTGCTACCGCCAGTTTATCACTGACCTTTGGGCTGACAGACTTGTGAGTGTGGCTGTACAGTGATGGATTGCTATCTGTGTGTCATAATATGGGTACCGGTAAACCGCAGCACCAGCAGTATGTTGGCAGCAGTCAGCATGGCGGTAAGCAGGACTTACCGCCAATGTCATAATTAGGGCCTTTGTGCTGGTAGTGCAACTTTGATGCCACTTGTGCCTGCTCTTACGCATGTTGAATGTCCCACTAAGCAGTACACCAACCATTCACACAACACACTCAATCTTGTTAGATGGTGAGATTGCAGCTTCTTGTACAGCTGCACAAATGATGTTCACAAACATGCCCTATGTGTTGTATGAGTTGTCTTTTGTGGCCATTCCCAAATGGCGCATGAAGGAGTGTGAGAGTTATTGTTTGTCCACCCTGTGCAGTTTGCATTCCACAGGCTAGACACTTACGGTCTGATTTTTTCACAGCTCAGTGCAGCAGTAATATGTGTTGCACGCGCTGCACTAGTTATTAAACGCAGGGATGCACCATGTTCCCCCCTGTGCAGAATTGTTCTCCCTGCACCAACGCTGGCATCATTGCACCATGATGAAGGGGTGCCTGCGTTGAGGGGACAGATGGTTTATTTACAGGGAGGTGTCTCTTCCTGCACATGTACATGCTATTATAGCAAGGTGGCATTTCAATGTGTGCTGCAGGATGCTGCACAAATGAGAAGGGCAATGACACACGGAGGAAAGAAAGCATTTTGCCTTCTTACGCCATCCTGACACCACCCCTCGGGTGGTATTGACTTCAGTCCCCATCTCTGATGTACATGTTCTGTTGGATGTGGAGCAATGACAATATGCAATGGGTGTTGTTGTGGCACAACAACAGCCACACTAATTGCATGCCCCTTCCAGGCAGTGTGCTGCATATTTACATGGAGGTGTAAAGCCATAGTAAGTGGCTGATCTCAAAGTTGTGCATATGTCGGAGTGCATTGCGCAACCAGAGAGTCAGTACAAGGGTGGCATGGAAGGCAATGGGGCGTTTTGATTCAGGGCGTATGTGTCCCAATGCAACCCTTTAGCAAGCAATGAGTGTGTTCTATGTGCCTTCCCTTCAGCCATTTGTGAGATTCCAGATTGCAACTCACCCTGCATTTCTGGTAATTCTTGGTAGTCTGCTCTGTCCTGTCCTACAATTCCAGTGACCAGCTCCTCAAGGAAGACCGCTGCGACCAACTCCACCAGCTCATCTAGGTCCTCCTGTGGTGCGGGACTTCTACCTCCATTCGGCAGTGCTGTCTTTCAGTTCCTGGCCAGTTTCTCCTTAATCCTGCACTTATAGTCATGCCAGCATTTCTTGCAATCGGTGACAGTCCTCCTCGCCTCTGCCATGCTGTTGACTTTGTCTCCTATTGCTTGCCATATGGCCTCTCTCCTACCTACTGGCAATTTGGAGGTGAAAAAGAGCTGGCCAAGATGCAATGCTCCTCCTAGCTAGAGTGACACTTCTACTTTCTCTTGTCCTTCTCCTGGGACTTTGCTGGACCCTCCTGGCAGGTACTTGGCTGATTGGGGGTCTCACTGGTGCACTCCTGGCCTGCATTCTTCATCTGGTCTTCCAAAATGAGTTTATTGTTGGTTGCAAGTTTTTTTAAAATTTACATTAATGCGGTTAAATATGGTGCAGTTGTGCACTATTTTCACAATTCTGGGCTTAAGTCTTTTTTTTTGTTACTTCAATTTAATATTGTGCACCACCTTAATTCTTTATTGGTGATTTTGTACATCTGTACTATGGCTTTGAGACTCACTTATAAAACTTTGGCTTCAAGTCTGTAATAAAGCCCTTTGAGAATGTAATTGGGGATCTGAGATTTAATGTGTGACTATTGAGTTGCACTACAATTGATATGAATAATCTGGTAAAATTATCTCTTCACCCCTCGGAACAGAGAAGAAAGACTATTCAGACTCCAGATAGAGTGCTGGATGAGTATCCAGAAGTGCTCTGCATTCAGAACTGGCATTTTTTCTTTTATTGTTACAAGTATGACTTAAGAAATACGGGTTAGAAATGAAATGTATTCTTAAAAGCTAAAGATGGCTGAAAGCACCAGACAGTACATGGATCCACTTGGCAGCCATGCATGTGTCTTTCTGTTACATCTCATTTCCAAATATACATGGTGATGCTCTTCTCAGTCTTTGTTTGAAAACAGACTCCTGTCCTCAATTAACTCAAATTAAATATTGTTTTTACCTTAAGATGACCAATGTCCGCACCAGCGGATATCACAATTGGCGTGTTCTCATTACATTCTGCACTTTAAGTCCTGCATTTCAAATCAGAAAAACAAAACTACAAGTACCAGAATGGAAAGTGAGACTGAGAATGCATAAACTACTTACATCTGACATTGACAGCTGCAACTCATGAAGACATGTTGAACTTACATCTGACATTGACAGCTGCAACTCATGAAGACATGTTGAAGTGAAATAAAGTAAACAACTACTCATAGGTCTGCCATTGTTATATTTAGTCTGTCTTCTATGTTTTCAAATTATGCTATGTCAGTAGTTAGTCTGTGTCCTTGGTTGCTGGCAATTTGTAGCCCTACTTCTCTGACAACCTGTCCAAGTTTTTGTTTTGAAAATTGGTTACCACACTCCATCTTCAAGCCATAGACAGTGCTTCAGAGAGCAGCCCTGGTGCATTGCTGGAGAGTTGCTGTTGGTTACCAGAGACAGTCTATGCAGAGACTACAAGTTCCTGTACTTCATTATAATCTGACACCACAAGTGTCCATGGAGGGCCTGAGGTTATGCTGGTGGGATCTCAAGGCAGAAGCACAGCAATTTCTAGTTCCCTGCTCATGCTTCATGGTCCCACAGGGATGGCTCTCTCTATTCAGAGCATATAACATCGGACAGTACCTACACAGTTCCAGAACTCACCACTTTCCTACTTCAGCAAAGGCTCACTATTATCTTGAATCAGAGCCTTTCCAGCACATTGGGAATAAAATGTGGGTGCCCTTCCCTTGAGGACCCACAAAATGACTGCTCAGATGAAATGATCATATGGTAGTGAGGAACAATAAACTCCTATGTCATTATTGGCAGCTGCAACCAAAGGCTGATGGATGTAAGCTGATCAATGGTTGACAGATACTTACAGAGCCTAATATCTGTTTTTCTGTATATATGGCATATGCTCTTTGGAGTTACCTGTCCCTAGCTAGACCTAAAACTGATCCACTGCTGAAGGGCTCTATCAATCTGAGAAGGGGCAGCTCTGGATTGCATTGTCCGATTTTAGCTAGTATGGCAACCCAACCACACATTCGGTTCCATGAACTTCACAGTATAAATTAGCATGAGTCAGGGATTTCCAAGCTAACCTCTCTCAGATATTCTTTTGATAGAATAATTTAGGAGCTGCATTCAATGGTTAGGTAAGATAACTTAAATTTAGAATCTAGACAGCACTTACTTTTCCTGCTTTTCTGCAGTGCTGCTTTTGAAGTCTTGGTCTTTTATATGTTGCTTTGATTTAATATTGTGCAATGCCTTCATTCTCCATTGGTGATTTTGTATATCCATACTATGGTTTTGAGACTCATTTATTTAACTTTGGTGTAGAGTCTGTAATAAAGCCCTTTGAAAGTGTAATTTGGACTCTGAGGTTTAATGTTTGACTATTGAGTTGCACTGTAATTGATTTGAATAATCTGGTAAAATCATCTCTTTGCCCCTTGCAACAGAGAAGAAAGATTCATCTGACTCCAGATAGAGAGAAATGACCTCATGCTGGATCAGATGGTAGCAGAGGATGGTTCTCTTTCCAATGTGGAGAGAATTGGAGCATACTCTAGAGTAGTTAGTCCCCAGAGCCCAAACCCTAGTGTCCATGCCCAGAGTTAGTGAATCAGCAAAATTGTGAAGGATTAGAAGAAAATTATGCTGGCAGCAGAAGAGTGAGTATTGATGGAGTTACGAGGTGCAGAGGTTTGCAGTGATTGTGAAATTGAATGGTGTTTTACAGAGATGTTTTGGATGTTGTGTGAGTGTGGTGATTTATAGAGATGTTGAAATGGTTATCAGGTCCAACATGGCCTAAGATCCCGGAATAGTATAAAAGGTGTAGACGACACCATGTTATATTGTCTGCTGAGTGGTTGGGTTCATTTTGTGACGTCATAAACAGCACATTAAAATAGGGAAATACTTTGCGTGCGTGTGAGGCAAATTTGTATAGTGGATCTTAATGCGCAGAGAGAAACTGTACTGATTTAGCTATTACCCTTTGCAGGTCGAGGTCTCATCAGAAGTATTTGTAAACTTTCTTGCATGATTGAAACTGTTCATTCTTTAGCAAAGCAGACAAAGGTTATTGCATTGTATTTTGTATGCCTGTAATATTTCAAAGCAAGTGTGCGTGCAGATTGTAAAGAAGGGAAAACTGCTGCAAGGAGCGAGATCTACGTCACAGTGTGCCACAATGGTATAGGTTTGGATGGTGTGGTACCGTACTGCTATTGTTAGGCAACGTCAGGGTGCAGGGCTGAAATTGGTGGTTGTGTCAGAGCAAAAGTTTGTGGATATGGCATTATTTGTAATCAAGTTGGAATATTGTGAAAAGTTTTGAAACATGAAATTCTTTAAAGTTATACAAGAGATGTTTAGAGGAGATGTTCATATTCCCAGAAGGGAGGGAGAAGTGGCATCTCTGTAAGGTACTCCAGGTCATTATATGGTGATTAATGTAGAGCTTCATACATTTATTTGCTTGGTGTATGATACAAGATCACAGACTTGATACAAGATCACAGACAAGGATGGTCCACTAAGCTTCCCGCAATATGGCACATTTAATTTGAGGATTATTGAAAATTTGAGGAAAGGGTTATATGAAATGAAGCCCCCTCCTAGACTTGTACAATGTGAAGTACTTAATGCTCGGGAACATACTGCTCATGCGAGAGAAAGAAAAAGATCAGGACAGAGTGAAGAAAGCTGTGCCTACTTATGGAGATGCTAGATGGGATGCTGAACAGAAAAGGTGGAGAACTGGTATGATAGAAGGAATTATATTGTATCCAGCTTCGATAGTATGTATCCAGCTTCGATGGCAGATGCAGCTGAGGAAGAAGGAGAAAAGAAAACAACTCCGAAACTGAAAGAGCGGAAACAAAAAGAGCCTGATGAGATGAGTATGGCCAACAATCAACGCTCTGGAGATAGCCTTTTGGATGTGTTACTTTCCGAACGCCCATCTCCTTATAATGAAGTTAGGGATGGAAGTGGAAATCAGACTGTTGGTGGTAGTGGTCTGACTAATGTCATGACTGCTCCAACTAAGATGACCCCTAGTCCTGTGGGAGTTACTTTCACTAGTGTACCCTGTGACTTAAGAAGCAAAGGTTTGAGAGAATGTGCCCCAGTTGATCCTACTGCAATTAATGTTGATGCTCTTACAGTCCCAGTTACTACAGACCCTGTAGTTCTATGTATAAAACAGAAGGCTCTGGGAGAAATACATACAATTTGACTGTACCCAATAATGCTGAAAGGCAGAGCAGAGTTCCAAAAGCTTCAGGCAATAGGGAGTTTGCTCATTTAGTTTCAACACACACTAGCACTCAATGTAGAGCGAGTGCAACTTTGGATATGTCAAGATGCAGTTCGATAGGTACATATCAAAAGATACCGACATATAATACTTTTCAATAGGAATCACCTTTGAATTTGGGAAATGGTGCACAGGGAAGTGATTCCGCACCTAAAATTCCTGTGGTGACATGATCCATTAGTGTGAAAGAGATAGATGACTGAGTACAACTCTTTTATGGACACACTTAATCTAAGGAGAGTACTAGTTCAGAAGTGAGTCAGGGAAACCTTCCATCCATATCAAGAGAGAAGACTTTAAAGGTGGCATAGATGACAATAAAATTGGATGCAATGATTGTTGAAAATCTTGGTTTGGAACAGCTAGAGACTTATCAAGAAGATGAGCTTGCATTCATGTTAGGGATATTACTAAGCAAGCGGGCCAAGTTAGAACATTGGGAAGTAGAATGAATTAGACAAGTGGGAGACCAAATGGGTGAAAAAGAAAGAGGTGAAGAAACCTTCTGGTGAACCGTCACCAATTGGAGCAGAGGGAGGTGTTACAACCTTTCTCTTGAGGGAAGTGCCTGGCAGTGATTATGTTCATGTGCTGTGGAGTCGAAGTGATCTTGCATCATTTACCAATGATTTCCCAAAGTTGCAAGAGAAGCCAGTGGAATGGTATCAACAGGTAGAAAGGTTTGTGAAAATTTCACAGGTGTTATGGATTGATTTGAATACATTGTTTGACATTGTTATTCAAAATGACTTGTGGACTGAGTGTAAAATAGCTGTTCAGTGGCCAAAAATCAAAACCGACTAGGAACATAGAAACTAAGGGTCCTTCACCATTGGTGATGAAGAAATATCAGGAGGTCATGAGCTTCCTTAAAGGGCAGGTACCTCTTCAAGGTGCTGATTGGGTCAAGACTGATAGAACAACTCAAGAACCAAAGGAGTCGATCCATGCTTACTATGAAAGACTGTTACAAGCATTTAAACAGTATATGGTATGCAGACTTTCGAGGCTAAAGATATGGAACATTTTGTGCCAATGTTTGCGACAGCATTAGGGCCAGAGAAAAGTCTAATGGTTAAGCAGCATTTAGGCTCTCAATAAAATCCTGACGGTCGGTGATAAAGCAGCGGTAACCAAAATGGAATTATGATCACGGCGGAAACCGCTCAGACAGACAGCCACTTTAACACACCGACCGCCACGGCGGAATCAACAAGCACCATGGCAGTAACCACCAACAGCCAGGAGGAAGACAATGTACCGCCCACACTATTAGGACCAGCCTATCTGCCACCTTTTCCGTGGCGGTACCAAAGACATCAAAAGCATGGCAGAAACACTGCACAGAAGTCAGAGGACTCACCTGTGGAGACTCAGGGAACAACCATGACACCATGGAGCACGAGCTGCAATATTTCCGATGCTCGTCTACCTTCTGCTGCATTATAAACATCAATGCTGGTGAAGACAACCACGGTGAGTACTGTTGCCTAGCACACCAGGGATGGGGGAGGGAAAAGAGAGACACACACACGCAACACACACACACACCCAACACCTTACACACAACCAGATGCACAAACATTACATATACACCCCGTACTCCTCAGGAATAATGCAAGGACAAAATGATCTGAAGAAAGTGAGTGTAATACAAAAAAATAACATGAATAAGTGCATCAAAATACAAACATATATACATATTTACTAATGTAGAGACACTACCCAGTCCTCAATGTCCGTGGGCCAGAGGGCCACAACACATAGGCCAAGGCCCCATCTCACTCATGCAACAACACGGAGAGAACACTGCAGGGGCATCAGGTCAAAAATACACAGGTAGCTCAGAGGGATGGGTAATGGGGGGGGCACCTCAGCCAGAAGATGGTACAACACCACTGGTTCTGGAGGGGGCAACATGCCCTGTGCGCTGTCATGGGGAGTGCAAGACCATAGTCTTTCAAGTGGGTGGTTTGCCCACTGCTTGGTCCTGGGGAGTGCAAGGCCACCGTCTCTCTGGTGGATGGCTTCTTCTACTGGTTCTGAAGGGGGCATTATGCCCAATGTGCTTCATCCTGGGAAGGATGGGGTGAGTGGATGGCTTCTCCACTGGTTCTGGAGGGGGCATTGTGCCCTGTGATGCAGATCTTGGGGAGTGCAAGGCCACAGTCTCTCACCTCGGTGTCAGAACCAAAGGATTTGCAGGGGCCAGGACGCACAACAGCCCATGGAGGCAGGACTACACACTGTCCGCCGGCAGAGACGGCTGCTCAGTGGTGGCAATGGTGGTGCTGGAGTCGGGTCTGGCAGTGGTGGGGGTAGACTCCAGCCCATCCCCTGCAGCCTCGGACTGTTGCCCACTAGGGCTGCTGCTGCTGGCAGTGGTGCTGGTGGCAGTGCTGGCACTGGTGGGGGGAGGCTCCAGCCCATCCCCTGCAGCCTCCGTCGCCTGCCCACTGGAGCTGTTGCTGCTGGCACTGGTGACTGTGGTGGTGCTGGCAGTGATGCTGGTGGAGGTGCTGGCGGTGGTGCTGGTGGCGGTCCTGGCAGTGGTGGGGGGAGGCTCCAGCCCTTCGCTTGCAGCCTTGAACGGCTGAACCACCATGGTTGATGGTGGGTGCTCTGAATGAGTCCCAGCACAAGACCTCCTGTCCTTCCTGCCTGCTGTTACAGGCTCCTTGTCCTTACTGTCAACAGCCGGGGATTGCCCCTTGCCCTTCCTAGTTGCTGCTGGTTGTGCCTCCTTGCCCTTCCCTGTCGCAGCTGGTGGTGCCCCATTCACCTTCCTTGAAGCACCTGGTGCAGGCACCCTTTCATTGTTGCTGCCTGTTGCCCAGGATCCTCTCCCACCTGCAGTAGCTGTCAACACCACTGTGGCCATGGACTGGGTGGCTAAGGTGCTCGCCTGGGCTCTGACCACCCCGGCATGACATGAAGGACAGGGGGAGTGGCGGGGAAGAGTTCAACGGTGGAGAGGAAAAGCTTCTTAGGGACATTGGGGCGGGAAGAGGGTGAAGGTTTGGGAGTGGAGGAAGAGGAAGTGGTTGTAGGAGGTGTCTGTCTGCTGTGTTTGGGTGCAGGTGCATGGGCTGGATGCTGTTGTGAGGTGGATGACTGTTGGGTGTCTGAGTGCTTGAGTTTGTGTACTTTGGGAGGAGGGGGCACAGACATAGTGGGAAAGGACACAGGGGACGTGTGCATGAATGTGTGGGTGGTGACTGTCAGTGAGGGGTGTGTAGTGATAGGTGTGATGGTGATGGTGATAGTGGATGAGGATGTAGTGCATGCAGGTGTGAGTGTAGATGCAACTTTGAGGGAGGTGGACGATGAGGAGGAGGGGGACACAGTGGAGGCAGTGGATGATGGTATGTCTGCATCGGGATGGTGTTTGTGTGAGTGCCTGTGGGATGATGTGTAGTGCTTGTGTTTGCCTGAACCACTCCTGTGTGTTATCTTGTGTGCATGCTGGTCTGCCTGTGTGCTTGGGATAGGTTGAGGTTGAGCGGAATGGGATTGGGTAGAGGAAGTTGGAGGGGGAAGCTAGAAACAGGGACACTGGCTGTCATCAGGGAGGAGGCCAGAGCCTGGTTTGATCTCTGTTGGGCCTCCATGACAGAGTGAATGCCCTCCAAGAATGCATCTGTTTGTTGCAAATGGGCTGCCAGCCCCTAGATGGCATTCACAATGGTTGACTGCCCAACAGAGATGGATCTCAGGAGGTCAATAGCCTCCTCACTCAGGGCAGCAGGGCTGACTGGGGCAGGGCCTGAGGTGCCTGGGGCGAAGGAGATGCCCACCCTCCTGGGTGAGCGGGCACAGGAAACACGCTGAGGGGCTGCTGGGAGGACAGTGCTGGAACGGGGGTGGTGGCTGTAGCTGTAGTTGGGGTGGGGACAGAGGTGTCCACCACCACCAGGGAGCTTTCATCAGAGGAGGTATCACTGTCAGAACTGTCCCCTCCAGTCTCCGCCGTGGTGCTCCCCTCACCCTCCTTCCCACTGGTGCCCTCACCGTCAGTGGATTCTGCCTCCTGGACCATGTGGGATGCAGCTCTTCCCGTCACCAGTGCGTCTGCCCCTCTGCCAGATGATGCTAATGCACATAAAGACAGGGTGACAAAACAAAAAGGGGGAAGGGAGACAAAGGATACCCTTGGTCAATGGCGGCAACAACACCACCATTGGCGTACATGACACACACACCAGGGAACAGCCCTACTCACTAGGCAATGCACTAACAGTCACAATGCTAGTCACCAGCCCATGGACAGGGATACCTAACACCAATTGCAGCATACCTGAGACCTACAGACGCCTGCCCAGTAGTGGTTGCCTACTACCTTGGTTGGAGGAGGTTTACATCAGACCCTGCCCAACATGGGACCTACCCTGCAATGTTCGGCCTGGCCTAGGGGCATCCACAGGCCCACATCCCCCACCCGGATGCCACCCCACCACACGCAAGAAATATATTGGGGCAGTGTACTCACCCCTTGGTGGCTGCTGTGATACCCCCAAGTGCCCATCCAGCTCCAGATAGGCCAGCACCAGTATACAGGCCATCAGGGGGGTCAGGGTACGATGGGCACCCCTTCCTCGTTGGGAGGCCATCCCCAGCTGGGCCTCCGCCGTCTTCTGTGCCCAGCGTCTCAGGTCCTCCCATGCTTTCTGACAGTGGGTGCTCTGCCTGCCATAGACCCCCAAGGTCCTCAAGTCCTTGGCGATGGCACACCATATACCCTTTTTTGATGGGCGCTGACCTGCAGAGAAATACACATACGAAAAGGTATCACTCAGATGTCCTGTCTGTTACACTCATCTTCCACCATAGCCTTTACATCCCCTTATGCACAGACACTGCCCACCATACATGCATCATGCTGCCAGGGCCCTTCCACCAGCCCCCCCTACATGTGGCCCTCACAAACAGCACTCCATGCATTCATGCCCCATGCATCGTGCTCACTGTGAACTCACCTGTTGGTCTGGAGGCCCATACAGCATTCAGTACTGGGGTAGGACCCCATTCACCGGTCTATCCAGCTCTGCAGCAGTAAAGGCAGAGGCCCTTTCCCCAGTGACACGAGCCATGGTTGGTTCCAGACACCGGTCACAGCAGCACTTTCAGTGTAGGTCCTCTCCTGTTGAAGGTCAGGTAGCAAGTGAGTGAACAGATAGAAAACGGCGGTCATGTCCGCGGCGGTGCGTACTGTCACCGCTGGCGTACAACATCATTGGCCACAGTAACCCATAGAGCCCAATAGTATCCAATGAGGAGTTGCATGGCGGTTCTCGACTGCCTCCCGCAATGGCACACAACGTCAGCGGAATTACCTCATTTCCACATGTCCCTTCATACAGGACAGGTGGACACCATTTCAGTGGGGGGGGGGGGGGGGGGTAGGCCATGGCACCTAACTGCATCACAGTACAGATAGGCACCATTTGGGCTTATCCAACAATATACTGTTACAGTCACAACATGCAATGCAGTGTAGTGTTTGTAAATGTGGAATACTGACCAGCTGCTCACCATTTTGCACCCTAGATTGCAACCGCTGCGGATGAATAGGGGATGGAGACATCACCCCGTTTAAAGGCCCCTGGTGGACTTGGCAACAATGGAGGACAGGCACATTATCCTCACCCATAGACTGGACAGGGCCACAATCACAGAGTTGTGTGCCCAATTGGAGCCTGACCTGATATCTGCTATCCGTCAGCCCACCGGGATCCCCCTCTTGTGCAAGTCCTATCTGTGCTCCATTTCCTGGCAACTGGCTCCTTCCAAGTGACAGTGGGCTTGGTATCAGGAATCTCTCAGCCAATGTTCTCAACAGTGCTGACCAAAGTGTTGTCTGCCCTGATTAAACATATGCGCACCTACATCGTTTTCCCCAAGGTGGAGGATTTGGCCACAGTGAAAGATGATTTCTATGCAATGGGACATATCCCCCACATTATTGGGGCTATTGATGCTTCACATATTGCATTTGTCCACCCTGGAGAAATGAACAGGTGTTCAGTAATCGTAAGAGCTTTCACTCCATGAATGTGCAGATGATCTGCCTGGTGGACCAGTACATCTCCCATGTAAATGCAAAGTATCCTGGGTCTGTGCATGATACCTTTATCATGAGGAATAGCAGCATACCATATGTGATGGCTCAACTCCAGAGGCACCGGGTGTGGCTAATAGGTGCGCCCTGGTTCCCACCCAGTAGGTGTTGGTGCATGGGTATGGTGTGGGCCCTAAGCGTTAGTGTGTGTCTAACAGTTGTCCCTCGATATATGCAGGTGACTCTGGTTACCCCAATCTCTCATGGCTACTGACCCCTGTGAGGAATCCCAGGACAAGGGCAGAGGAGCGTTACAATGAGGCACATGGGCGAACAAGAAGAGTCATAGAGATGACATTCGGCCTCCTGAAGGCCAGGTTTTGTTGCCTCCATCTAACAGGTGGATCCCTGTACTACTCAACCAAGAAGGTCTGCCAGATCATCGTGGCATGCTGTATGTTGCACAACCTTGCCTTACTTCATCAGGTGCCTTTTCTGCAGGAGGATGAGGCTGGAGATGGCCGTGCAGTGGACCCTGTGGACAGTGAAGATAAGGAGGCAGAGGACGAGGATGAGGACAACAGAAGTGCAATAATACGACAATACTTCCAATGACACACAGGTACGACACAGTAACTTCACTTTTCATTGACAGTTTTGTGTTTGTCATTGTCAGTGGCAGGCTTATTTTCCCACTTCTGTGGCCACTTACTGTACCCTTTGGCATTTTCAGATATTTGTACCCCACTATTGCTCCTGATGTGTTGACTGCAGCCAACTACAGGTCATTCCTGTGTATACATTACTGTACAGTTGTATTGCAGTGTTTAAAGGTTGTTAAACTAATACATAGTTCAATCACTTGACAGACTCCCTACTTGTATTTATTCAAATGGTGTTTATTTACATGCCAATAAGTAGAGGGGGATGTGCAATGGGCTGGGGTAGTGGTGGAGGAATGTCCAGGATAGAGTCCAGTCTATGTGGATCACAGGTGTATTGTCCAAGGGGGCATAGGAAGTCGAGCAGTGGCAGTTCAAGGTGGACAGGGTGACAGCGTGGGACACAAGGGTGACAATCAGGAGAGTCTTATTTCCTGGCAGGGTCTTGGCAATTATCTCTGGCTTCTGCCTGGATTGCAGGGACCGTTTGCGGGGTGGTTCTCCTTCTGCAGGGGGAGGGGTGCTGGTGGCCTGTTGGTCCTGTGGCAGGGCCTCCTGTCCACTAGCAGCAGCAGAGGTGGAAGGCTGTTCATCAGTTTGGCTGGTGTCAGGGGCCCGCTTTTGTGCCACTGCCTCCCTCATGGTGTTGGCCATGTCTGCCAGCACCCCTGCAATGGTGACCAGGGTGGTGTTGATGTCCTTCAAGTCCTCCCTGATCCCCAGGTACTCTCCCTCCTGCAGCCGCTGGCTCTCCTGCAACTTGTCCAGTATCTGGCCCATCGTCTCCTGGTAAAGGTGGTATGCTCCCAGGATCTTGGTGAGTGCCTCATGGAGAGTCGGTTCCCTGGGCCTGTCCTCCCCCATCACACAGCAGTCCTTCCAGCTTCCCTGTTGTCCTGTGCCTGTGCCCCCTGAACCGTGTGCCCATTGCCACTGACCCCAGGTCCCTGATCGTCCTGTGTTTGTGGGGTGGCCTGGGGTCCCTGTACTGGTGGACACACTGCTGATTGACGTGTCCTGGGGACAGAGGTATGGGCCAGCTGGGTGGGTACTGTGCTGGTGTTTCCTGAAGGGGAGGCTCTGTGGTGGTATGGGACTGTGCCTGGGTAACCGACTGTCCGGAGGTCCCTGATGGGCCAGGTTGGTCATCCAGATCCAGGCGTCCAGAGCTGCTGTCATCACTGTGGGCCTCTTCTGGGGGGGACTGGATGTTGCTAGCACCTCCTCTCTGGTGACGTTGGGTGGGGGACCTATGGGGATGTAAATGCAATGTTTTTGTTTCTGCTTGTGACATCTTGTGCATGGGTGTGTTGCTCTCTATGGTTGTTATAGCCCTGGCAGCTTTGCCTTGTGTGAGTAGTTATTTGGTGGGCTAGGTGATTCTCTCTAATGTGCATGCTTTAGTGATGTGTTTCCATGCAGGTCTGTGATGGGGGTCCGTGCATTGGTGTTACGTGCAGGGCTTGGTATTGGGAGGGGTGGGTTGTGATGATGGGGTGTGTGTGAGGTGGTGGAGTGATGGGAGTGATGGTAAGGGTGGAGGCTTGTGATGACATGCAGGTGGGGGGATGATAGTAATAGATATTTGACTTACCAGAGTCCAGTCCTCCTCCTACTCCTGCCAGGCCCTCAGGATGCATGATTGCCAAGACTTGCTCCTCCCATGTTGTTAGTTGTGGGGGAGAAGGAGGGGATCCACTGCCAGTCCTCTGTACAGCTAGTTGGTGTCTTTCTGCTGTGGAACGCACCTTCCCCTGTAGGTCGTTCCACCTCTTCCTGATGTCATACCTTGCTCTGGGGTGCCGTCCCATGTCGTTGACCCTGTCCACGATTCTTCGCCATAGCTCCATCTTCCTAGCAGTGGATGTCTGCTGCACCTGTGATCCGAATACTGTGGCTCTACCCGGATGATTTCCTCCACCATGACCCTTAGCTCCTCCTCTAAGAACCTAAGGTGTTGTTGTGGTGCAATGGGTGTAGTGTGAGTGGTGTGGGTGAGGGTGTATGGGGTGATGTGTTGGGGTGTGTAATGTAAGGTGCGTGGATGCTGTATGGGTGATGGTGGTGTGTGGCTGTGGTCTTTTCTGTGGTCTTGCTATCTCTCTTGTGGCAATTGGGTGTAGTTGTAAAGGGTTGTGGGTAATGTGGGTGTGTGTTTTATAGTGGTGTGGGCGTGGTGGTGTATGGGTGTCAGGTGTGTGTTATTCAAATTGTCCATTGTAGTGTTGTTTTGTATGTATGTGTGTAGTTTGAGCGCAGCGGTATGTACCGCCAATGGTTTAGCGTCATTCAATGTCCGCCGCGGTGATTTGTGGGTCATAATGCTGTGGGCGTAGTTCTGTTGGCGTAACGATGTGGGATTTGCTACCGCCAATTTATCACTGACCTTTGGGCTTGCAGACTTGTGTGTGTTGCTGTATAGTGACAGATTGCTATGTGTGTGTCATAATATGGGTAGCGGTAATCCGGTGCAGCGGCGGTTTGTTGGCTGCAGTCAGCACGGCGGTAAGTGGTACTTACCGCTAATGTCATTATGAGTGCCTTAATCTGTTGGCAGAATAGCCTTACTGATGAGATTTTGTTTTATGCAAAATATTGCCATGATGAGATAAAGATCAAGCAGAAAAAGTTGAAGAAAAAGTTAATGCTTGCCCAAATGAAAGCAGCTCAAAAGGCTATCTAGATGCCCATAGCTCTAAATAATGCTGGTACAATGCAAGGTATATATCAACAGTCACAGAATCCAAATTCTTAAAGAGCTAATCAAGTCCAAAATGCAGGATTTGTGCCTTCTCAGAATAATAATCCTAACCAAATGCAGGGTGTCCAAAGACCTAGGTGCCAAATTTGTAATGTGCTCCAAGGTATGGTGAAGCAAGTCCCCCAACACCAATGCCAATTCAGAATGCTGTTGGATCGCACCAAAATGTAAATCAGGTCATGAGGATGAATGTGAATGGGGTACATGACAATAATCTGTTTCAACAGGTCCCTTTGTTTGACATGGGTGAAAGAAATGGCTCCGATCAGCCAGCCTGATGGTGAATGGGAGGGGAGGAACAATGCACACTTGGCTCAGCCTTAAGGTAGACCAGAGCAAACCACTCGTAGATAGTGAAATGGATGACCACCCTGTGTCATTTTTGGTTAACACTGGTGCTACCCGTTCTACTCTGAGAACAGTAGAAATTCCAAGCATACCCCTCTTGAGACAAACAGTTCAAGTTGTTGGTGTAGAAATTAACCAAATGACAGCTCAAGAAACTGCCCCAGTCAAACTAAAAATAGGATCTTTTGAAGTCAAGCGCAAGTTTATAATAAGTGATCGCAGTCCAGCAAATTTCTTGGGAAGAGATTTATTGTCAAAATTAAAGTGTGTAATCTATTGCACCCCAGCAGGGATAGAAGTTCATACCTAAGATGAAGATACAGTCTTTATGTTGTTGAAAGTTTTGACTTGTTTACCAATTGACGATTTGTCTTGTGGGATTTTTCAGGAAAAGATATCAGACTGATAGAAGGTGTGGAACCTGTTCGGATTACTGCTAAACCAAACGCTGAATTTCCAAAAACCCCACCATGTAGTTTGACTCCTGAAACTATTGCTGGAATAACTCCTGTGATAGAATCCATGATACAGCAGGGAATTCTGAAAGGGATAACGGGAAGTCCTTGTAACTCTCCCATCATGGATCTTCAGAAACCAAATGGATAATACAGAATTGCACAGGACTTTAAGAAAATAAACAATATTGTTGTACCTTGTTGGCCCCTATTATCGAATCAGGCTGTAATATTGTTTCAGATTCCATGTGAAGCTGAGTGGTTCACTGTCACTGATTTGGGTCAAGCCTTCTTTTCGATACCATTGCGTGACGATAGTCAATTCCTCTTTGCATTCTGGCTTGGAAACAGGGTTTTGGCATGGTGCCCAGTTCCACAAGGGTATACTGAGTCACCATTGATGTTCAATCAGATCTTAAAGAAATATTGCAATCCTTGGTCATGCCATGCAAATCTGTCCTGATTCAGTATATTGATTACCTCATGGTGGTGTCAAATGCTCAAGAAGCTTGTAAACAGGATACCATTGCATTACTGAACCACCTGGCTAAGAATGGACATAAAGTATCCCCAGGAGAGTTGAAATATTGTCAAAACAGGTCCAATATCTGGACACCACATTATGAAAGGAGTAAGAAAAGTGTCACAAGAGAGGATTTCAGCTGTACTGAAAATGGATCTGCCAACTACACAGGACAAAGTCAGGATGTTTTTGGGAATGGTGAGCTGCTGTAGACAGTGGACACCCAACTTTTTCCTTAGTGGCTAAACCATTACAGAGGCTGACACACAAGGATGTGTCTGATCTGGTACCATGGGACAAAGATTGCCTTGTCGCGTTTCTAGGGCTCAGAGAATGTCTCTGTTGTGCCCCGGCTCTAGAGATGCCAGATTATAACAACTCTTTGGCACTTTCTGTAGTGAGAGGGAGGGTTGTGCTCTCTCAGTGCTGACTCAAACGCTTGGAAATGCTAAGAGATCTGTGGCATTTTGTTTTCCATCACATTAGATTCTGTTGCTTCTGCATTGCCTAGATGTTTCAAATCAGTAGCTGTGGTTACCACTAGCATAGGGAGATGGAAAAATATTGTTGTGGGTCACCCATTAACTGTGTACGTCCCTCTCTTAGTTGAGCTTTTATTGATCAGAACAAGAAGGAAGCCCCTGAAAAGTAGTCGACGTACTAAGAACGAACAGATCATATTGGCTGCAGAGAATGCAACAATCTAATATTGTGAGATATTGAATCCTGCAGCTCTGGATCCGGGAACCAATTAAGATTGTGAAAGAGACCACAATTGTCTTGATGTCACTAAACTATGTACAACACTGAGGATAGACATACAAGATGAACCATTACCTGAATCTGATTATGTTCTTTATGTTGATGGTTCATGATTGAGAGACAACAGAGGAAGTTTGAGAGCAGCTTATGCTGTTTGTACTTTGTCGGGAATTGTCGATGCTTCTTGGCCTCAGGGAATATTTACCATCTAAGCTGGCAAATTGATTGCTCTTCCAAGAGCATTCTGTGCCCCTGATCAATTGAAAGTGACAATCTTTACTGATGTGCAGTGCAGCTTTGATGTTGTTTATGACTTTGGACAACTGTGGTCTCAGCGAGGCTTTATAACGTCCTCTGGATTTACGATCTGGAATGGTGAACAAGTGAAAAACCTCCTCGATACACTACAATTGCTTGAACAAGTTGCAGTGGTGAAATGCCCTGCACATTGTTCTGGAGATGATCATGTGACTTTGCCGAAGAGGGTGCGAGGTACTGTTCCCATAATGTCTGTACCTTTAATGGTGAATTCACAAACGAGGGAATGGATGAGACTAACTTTATCCTTTTGTTGACAGTAGGTGATACTTGGGATGAGGTAAAAGGCTTCAAGAGGAAGTGTCTGAACATGAACAGCAGAACTGGGGCAGGGCAGGTTGCATCAAAAGACATGATGACATTTGGGTTTCAATGGATGGAAGACCAGTGTTGTTGAATAGTCTGTTACCTCCTATGGCTCAACATGTTCATGGTCCTGCTCATATTGGCAGGGATGCTATGGTAAGATTGTCCAGGCATAGTTGGTTGAATCCTAAATTCGGATTGATGGCTGAAATGTTGTGTCACTAATGTGTTGTGTGTTAATGGAACAATGTTGGAAAGAGAACTGCAGTTACATTGAGTCATATAGGAAGGTCAGGAGGACATTTTAAAAGGGTACAGATGTATTTCATTGAGATGCCTGTGTGCAACAGAGTTATGTTTTGGTTATTGTGTGTATCTTTTCCCATTGGGTTGAAGCATACCCAACCAGGTAAAATTATAGTCTTACTGTACTGTACTGTTCAGGAAACTCATACCTAGGTTTGGATTTACAACATCTTTGAAATCAGATCGGGGAACTCATTTCAACAATGAGGTTCGGAAATTTGTGTGCGCAGAATTGCAAATGGAACAGAGGTTGCACTGCAGTTATGGACCTGAGGCTTCGGGTCTTGTTGAGCAAGTGAATGGCAAAGGTGTGTGCTTCAACATTTTTGAAATGGTCTGATGCTTTGTCCCTTGTGCTGATGAGTTTTTGGAGTGTACCTGATCGAAAGGCTTGACTGCCTCCCCACGAAATCTTGGTGGGGAGGGCGATGAGACTGCCAGTGATTCCTGCAAATGCACTTGTGAATGTAACAGATGATATGGTCCTAGACTATTACAAAGAACTAGCTGATGTGGTGCGTTCTGTGTCTCATCAGATCAGATGGACTACAGCTTATCCACTACAGGAACAGTGCCATGACCTCAGTCCCGGAGACTGAGTTTTGGTGAAGAAACATGTTAGAAAAACACATCTGGGACCTCGGTGGCATGGAGCCTACCAGCTGATGACTTAGTGTAGGAAGTTGGCTCTGCATGTACTATTTTCAAAGTAAGAAATAGTGTGCACAGAGTCCAAGGGTTCCCCTTAGAGATAAGATAGTGGCAAAAAGAGATCATTCTAATGCTCTATTTTGTGGTAGTGTGGTCGAGTAGTAGGCTTATCAGAGGGTAGTGTTAAGCATTTGTTGTACACACACAGGCAATAAATGAGGAACACACACTCAAAGACTTACTCCAGGCCAATAGGTATTTATATAGAAAAATATATTTTCTTAGTTTATTTTAAGAACCACAGGTTCAAGATTTACAAGTAATACTTCAAATGAAAGGTATTTCACTCAGGTATTCTAGGAACTTTGATTATTCACAATAGCATGTACAGTTTTGACAAAAATGGCAATAAGCTATTTTAAAAGTGGACACAGTGCAAAAATCAACAGTTCCTGGGGGAGGTAAGTAATTGTTAAGTTCACAGGTAAGTAAAACACTTACAGGGTTCAAAGTTGGGTCCAAGGTACCCCACAGTTGGAGGTTCAAGGCAACCCCAAAGTTACCACACCAGCAGCTCAGGGCCGGCCAGGTGCAGAGGTCAAAGAGGTGCCCAAAACACATAGGCTTCAATGGAAACAGGGGTGCCCCGGTTCCAGTCTGCCAGCAGGTAAGTACCCGCGTCCTCGGAGGGCAGACCAGGGGGGTTTTGTAGGCCAACGGGGGGGACACAAGCAGGCACAGAAAGTACACCCTCAGCGGCACAGGGGCGGCCAGGTGCAGAGTGCAAACAGGCGTTGGGTTTTGTATTGGAATCAATGGGGAGACCCGGGGGTCTCTTCAACGATGCAGGCAGGCACAGGGGGGCTCCTCGGGGTAGCCACCACCTGGGCTAGGCAGAGGGTCGCCTGGCTTCTGCACTGGAGTTCGGTTCCTTCAGGTCCTGGGGGCTGCGGGTGCAGTGTTGGTTCCAGGCGTCGGGTCACTTGTTACAGGCAGTCGCGGTCAGGTAGAGCCTCTGGATTTCCTCTGCAGGTGTCGCTGTGGGGGCTCAGGGGGGTCGTCTCTAGTTTCTCACAGGCTCGCAGTCGCCGGGGAGTCCGCCCTGAGGTGTTTGTTTTCGGCAGGTTGAGCCAGGGACGTCGGGTGCAAAATCTCACGCTTCCAGCGGGAAACGTGGAGTCTTTAAAGTTGCTTCTTTGTTGCTGAAAGTTGCAGATGGTTGAACAGAGCCCCTGTTCACGGGAGCTTCTTGGTCCTTTGGGTGCAGGGCAGTCCTCTGAGGCTTCAGAGGTCACTGGTCCCTGTTGGATGCATCACTGTTGCAGTTTTTGTCGAAGTAGGGAGACAGGCCAGTGGGGCTGGGGCCAAATCAGTTGTCGTCTCCGTCTTCACTGCAGGGCTTCAGGTCAGCAGTCCTTCTTCTTCTTTAGGTTGCAGGAATCTAGTTTCCTAGGTTCTGGGGGCCCCTAAATACTGAATTTAGGGGTGTTTTTAGGTCTGGGAGGGCAGTAGCCAATGGCTACTGTCCTTGAGGGTGGCTACACCCTCTTTGTGCCTCCTCCCTGTGGGGAGGGAGGCACATCCCTAATCCTATTGGGGGAATCCTCCATCCACATGGTCTCCCCCAGGATTTCTAAAGGTAAGAGTCACCTCAGTTCAGGACACCTTAGGGGCTGTCCTGACTGGGGGGTGACTCCTCCTTGTTTTTCTCATTATCTCCTCCAGCCTTGCTGCCAAAAAGTGGGGGCAGTGGCCGGAGGGGCGGGCTTCTCCACTAGCTGGGATGCCCTGGGGTGCTGTAACAAAAAGGGAGAGCCTTTGAGGCTCACGGCCAGTTGTTACAGTTCCTGCAGGGGGAGGTGAGAAGCACCTCCACCCAGTACAGGCTTTGTTCCTGGCCACAGAGTGACAAAGGCACTCTCCCCATGTGGCCAGCAAGATGTCTGGTGTGTGGCAGGCTGGCAAAAACTAGTCAGCCTACAATGGAAGTCAGGTATGTTTTCAGGGGGCATCTCTAAGATGCCCTCTGGGTGTATTTTACAATAAATTGCACACTGGCATCAGTGTGCATTTATTGTGCTGAGAAGTTTGATACCAAACTTCCCAGTTTTCAGTGTAGCCATTATGGTGCTGTGGAGTTCGTGTTTGACAGACTCCCAGACCATATACTCTTATGGCTACCCTGCACTTACAATGTCTAAGGTTTTGCTTAGACACTGTAGGGGCATAGTGCTCATGCACATATGCCCTCACCTGTGGTATAGTGCACCCTGCCTTAGGGCTGTAAGGCCTGCTAGAGGGGTGACTTACCTATGCCACAGGCAGTGTGAGGTTGGCATGGCACTCTGAGGGGAGTGGCATGTCGACATAGTCATTTTCTCCCCACCAGCACACACAAGCTGTGAAGCAGTGTGCATGTGCTGAGTGTCAGGGTTGTGCCAATTGTGGAGACAAAGGTACAGTGATGCTGGGGCCTGGTTAGCAGGGTCCCAGCACACTTTCAAGTCATAACTTAGCATCAGCAAAGGCAAAATGTTAGGGGGTAACCATGCCAAGGAGGCATTTCCTTACACTTTGTGACCACAACTGCTGTGAAGTGTGGAGGTCTTCCTGATTGAATCCACGAATCCCATACTCGCAAAGTTGAGTGTCTCCTTGATAGGACAGCGCCTGTCCTAGAGGAACCATTGGAATGAGAAAGACAACCTCAACAGGTCGGCCAAGCTGTTGAGGACCAAGATGAGCTGGAAGTAGCACTCGATCAAGTTGAAGAGGGTCTTGAGTAAGTCACAACTGAGTCTGAAGCTGAAACAGTAGAGTGTTGTTCTGTGACGAATGAGTCAGATTCAGAATCAGACCCCAGAGAAGGAAAAAGTGCTGGAAGAAAGCGAGTGGAAGCTGGAGACTGGTTGCCTTGAAGACAAGAATGAGGAAAAGTGAGTATGCCTAAGGAACGAGTGCCACCAGCGATTGCTGAGGAAACTCAGAACTCTGGTTTGAGAGAAAGTGAAGATGAAAGTGTTGCATTGACAAAGTAAAAAAGAACAGTGCCTAGCCATAGGTATTCTTCACCCGAGTAGACCTACTTTGCAAATGACGCAGATCAAGAATTCTGGGAGTATTAGTCAACATACAGGTACGGCTGACCCTCCATGAACTGAATATTGTGATTGAGTTATACCTTGAACTTTCATTGTCATCCATGAGTTAGTTTGCATGCACATTAGAGACATTTACATTGATTAGAAACAAAAATTTGAAAGATTTCCTAGGCCCTAGTAGAAGAAAGAGGGTTGTCCCTTATAAGAACATAGAGTAGGGTTAGGGAAGTCTCACGCAGATTTAATAATGTTGATAAATGAACTTTTGAACTTTCTTTTGCTGTTTGCATTGGTGAAATCAAAAAAGAAAATGTGCTTAGTAATAGATCTGATTCTAAAGACGTAATGGAGCCAAATATGAGAAATAGATGTAAATACAAAGTAGGTGCTTTATTGCTCATTTCCTTTGTAATGCTAATACTTTTACTAGTAGGAATGTTTTCCCCTACCAGTCCTGTAGAAGAAGAGATATCTTCTAGTGATCTTCCCCAAACTATTAATCCTCAGAAAAGTAGTGAGTTAGATGAGAAAGCATTACACTTTGTTGCATCTAGGGGAGATTATTCTGCAAATGTAAATTTTTGCTTGCTATATGAATATGTAGAGACTATGGAGTTGGAGATAGCTATATATGCACTCAATTGCCTGCTTCTATTTCAGAAGGCATTGCCTATTATCATATTCCTTTGACTTATGGGATTTCATGTAGTCTTTTGTTGAGTTTGTTTTATGGAACAGAACATTATCATTATTATTTTTCAAACTACGGTTTAGTTCTTTCAGAAATCCCTATGACTGATCGTTTGAAAAGGCATCCAGCTCCCTTGGAAATAAAAATAATTGCAAGATTTTTCAAACCTGTTTCTACTTTAGACACAATTTATGCACACTGACACAATTTAACCCAAATATATTAGCAGATGTTGAGCAGAAATTCATGAATTTACTTGAGGACAGAAGAAGAAAGTTGGAAGCCATCTCGCAGTTAGATGAACATTTCCGGAGTCAAAATAAGCGGACAAAGGAAGAAATAGAACATCGGTTAGCTGGAAACTCAGCTGCCTTAGCTCTAGACTGGGAACACAAAGGAAGATTGTGCTTTTGGATGGAAATATCTGAGACTGATAATGTGGTTGTGGGAACGAGTGAAAGTGAACACACTTTTGAAGTTTGAGGGAACTATAAGTTTTATTTGGATGGAGAGGACGCTGTTATCCCTGGAGTTTATTTTCTTGTGTAAAACATGCGTATTTTACATTGCCAAAAGGATGGTATGGTATGTGTTATTTGGGGAATGTTGTTCCCAATATTTATCATGTAGAACATGTAGACAATCCTGTTTAGACGCAAGGTTCTAGATCTAAGTGAAGTGTGAGTTCAGAGAACTGATAGGAGACATCTTTGGCACTTTAATACAGTCTGTGGGAGTGATTTTGAATTATTTGAAGATTAGAAGCTTGTCTACTATAGTGGATAAACTAGCCACTAGTACTGCTGGAGCATCACTGGCTGTAAATTATGAGATGATAGCAATCAGATCAATGGTTTTACAAAATCGTCTTGCATTAGACATGTTACTTGCAAAAGAAGGTGGAGCCTGTCAGATGCTTAAGGTCCAACAATGTGGTACTTTCATTCTGAATAAGAGTAGGTTCTGCAAAAGTATATTCAGAATATTTCAGAGTTGACAAAGGATTTGAGAGAGCTGGATGCGACAGGTGTTTGGGAGTAGCTGGAGATTAATTTTCTGCTATTGGTAAATGGTAAAATTTGGGAAGTGGAATTGTAGGTTTTGTATTGAGACTATTGTGGGAATAGTTGGATACAATTTTTTTTTAATAATAAGGATTCAGCATGGTAGAAAGAAAAAAAGATCAGAAGTTGAGTTGCAAGATAGTCAGTGTAAATATTATGATGACATGAAACATTTGGAAGAATCCAGATGAAAGCTGTCCAAAACAACTAGGTTTTAAAGAGTCTCATTCCAGAATGAAGTGGGTTTGTGATGACATTACACATCCTCAGAGGGAGGGTTGAAAGAGCATAATCTGGCTGTGCATTATGCCTCTTAAAACATGAGATGGGGTGGTTATATTTATTTTTGTAATGTGTAAGGCGAATTGTTAAACGTAGTGCTCTAAAATTTATCAGTAAAAGTGCACAATTAAGTTTGTTTCATGTATGCCACTTTTATTCCTAATTTGCAAGAATGTCTAAGTTATAGTATTTTAGAAATGTTATTCTTTATAATCATTTTATATTTGACAAGTTTAACATTTAGGCATATTAGACTGAAAGTATATTTGTGTTCATTTTAGTTTGGTCGGAGTGAAGGCTGCATTCTTTTTGTGTGTTCTAATCTTCAACGTGAATGCTAGTTTTTCCAAAGCTGCAGGTGCCAGCTAGTAAATATGGGCCCTCCTGACACAGTTTTCTGAGGCAGAGGGACATGCAGATTTACAAGGAATCATGAATCTGAGGCAGCGCCAAAAACTAACGCCATACCAGGGATGGCGTTAGCATGGTGCAACAAGGTGAAATACTTTTATTTCTCCTTGTTTTTCCTTTATCTATGTATGCTGCAGTGCCAAATTGCCATTGTAGATTGTTTATTGGCAGGAAGGGACACCTTTCTGCACATAAACAATAATTTGCTTCAACACAGACACTCTTGCACTGTGGTGCTAGGATGCCTGCGTTGGCCCCGGCAGCTAAATTTAGCGCCATCGCTAGAGGAAACACAGGGGTGCGCTGTATCTTTTTAAATACAACGCATCCTTGCATTTCTAAAGTGATTCAGCGCGTGCTGCCAATTTTGGCGCACCACCTTGCCACCCTCTAGTAAATATGCTACTTAATTTTAGAATCCAGGCATCACATACGTTTCCTGATTTTCTGCATTGTGGCTCTTGAAGTCTTGGTCTTTTATCTGTCACTTTGATTTTAACATTGTGCAACACCATAATTCTCCATTGGTGATTTTCTATATCTATACTATGGTTTTGAGACTCGTTTGTGTAACCTTGGCTTCAAGTATGTAATAAAGCCCTTTGAAATTTTAATTTGGACTCTGAGGTTTAAGTGTAACTAACAAGTTGCACTAGGCATAATGTATGCAAATGGGTGTTCCCCTATTAGGGGGAATGCAAAAATGGCACAAAGAAATCTAAGAGATGCCTTTGCGTCATTTTTTCCAGCACTTTTAACGTCTGCTCAGAGAGGGGCGTAAAGGGGGGCATGCCATTGTTTTCAATGGGCCCCTATATACTGTTCAGGGTTAGCACCGGACATTTGCCACTAACCCTGAACAGTACATCAATAGCTTCAGAAATTCTGATGCTATTGCCCCCTACCCTGCGCCATTGAGCTTAGTATTTTAAATATGGCGCACACATAGTGGCAGTAGGGGGGCACAAGGGGCTGCAAGAAAGGTGGCGCTACATGTTATGTAGTGCCACTTTTCTGAAATCTGGCCCTACAAGTTCCTGTACTTCATTATTTTCTGACACTACATGTGCCCATGGAGGACATGAAGTCATGTTGGTGGGATCTCAAGGTGGAAGCACAGCAATTTCTGGTTCACTGCTCAGGCTTCATGGTCTCTATATGTAGAGCATGTAACAAACGACAGTACTTATGCGGTCCCAGAACTTCTGCTTCTGCAGAGGCTCACCACTATCTTGATTCAGTGCCTTTCCAGAGAACTGGGAATACATTGTAGGCGCCTATCCCTTGAGGATCCACAAAACGACTTCTCCGATAAAATGGTCATATGGCAGTGAGGAACAATAACCCCTTATGCCATTATCAGCAGCTGCAACCAAAGGTTGATGGATGTAAGATGATCAATGGGAGACAGATACTCACAAAGCCTAAATAGCTATGTTTTTCGGTATATATGCTATATGCTCTTTAGACTTAGCTGTCACTAGCTAGATCTAAAACTGATCCACTCCTGAATGGCTCTTTCAGTCTGAGAAAGGCAGACCTGGTTTGCCATTGCCCCATTTTAGCTGGAAATGCAACCTAACCACACACTAGGTTCCATGAACATCACAGTGTAAAACAGCATGAGTCAGAGATTTCCATTAGTTTTCCTGGGCTTCTTTGCGACTGTCGTAAAGGTTAGAAATCTATTCCAAACGTCAGATAAACTTACAGGTCTAACTATTCCAACTTTTCCAATCCAAGATCCTGAGAGAATTGTGCTAAAGAACGTACCTCTGTCATTGTCTGCCGGTGCTGATGTCATAGAGAACCCCATTGGGGAGTGTGCATTTCACAAAAAAAGACCCATATTACATAATATGCTGGTCTGCATATTAAATTATCAAACACACTAATTGTAAATTATTACTGACACATAAACATAAAAAACTGTAATTTAAATAAATTACCCAAGAATTTATAAATACTCTTATATTTCATTGACAGTTTACATTCTTATCTTTCACCTTGTTGCTCAATGTATCGATCTGTAAAAGGTTACTGTATTTATACTTCATATTTAGGGTGTAGGTGGTTGGGAGCTATCAATTGAAGAAACTGCCTTTCCTGCCTCTTTTTTGAGTCCTCCGTGTTCTGTGTGATCTATTGTTCCTCATATCAGTTGTTCTGAAAGTAACAGTAAGCAATGCCTACAATTTATAGGACATCCTTTCCTAGTAACAATCTATTGGCCAGATGTACAAGCCCCTTGCGCCCCTTAGTGCCACATTTGTGGCAAAATATTTCCACAAATGTTACGCTAACTGGTCACTTCCATAGAGCCATATTAACAGGGTGGTGCAAACTAGGTTTTGCGCCACCTTGTAAACCCTTTGCTCCACATCATGCATAATATATGCATGATGTATGCAAAGGGACGTTCCCTCATTAGAAGGTCACTAAAAATATCGCAATGGAATCTACAAGATTCCATTGTGAAATTTCTAGCCTCATTTTCAATGCCTGCTTAAACCAGGTGTCAAAATCAGGCTCCCATTGATTTCAAGGGGCCTCTTAACTCTATCCTGGATTAGCGTCATTTTGTTTACGGTAATACAGTATAGCGTTACAATAGCATCAATAAAATTATGCTATTGCCCCTAACATGCGCCATGGTGTGCCGTATTGTAAAGACGGTGCTACAATGGTGGCGTTAGGGGATGCAAGGGGGCCACAAGAAAAATGGTGCATCACTAGTGATGCTCCACTTTCTTGTAAATATGGCCCTGTGTTCCTAAATAGAATCATGGCCACAGGACAGAGTGTAGGATCAAGTCCTTATTACGATAGGTCCTGGATTGGTGCAATCTGTGATTGCATAACAGAAATTAAATGTAAATCCTTAGGGTGTGCGTAGAGCAAGTGTGGTTCCCCTTATCTTAATCAATACTATGGAGTGCCTTTCCCTGATGTTTTACCTGTTCACAGGACGTAATACGAGTTATCTCTTTCAAGAATGGACCACGGACGAAGGAACCTATGCTAATAACCCTTTAGTTGGGGGAGGTTACATTCTGTGGATGTAAGCTTCAATTCCACAAGGAAATGCATAAAGGGGTCTATTGATATTGTCAGGGGTAGAGGAGCAGGGGAAAGTAGACCCACCCACATCAAACAGACTAGTATCAGGAGTCGAACACCATTCTTGCCGTTACACAGATACAGATCCCTACCATCAGCATTATTGCCCATGAGACACACATCAGAAGTATTAGACAGCAGGAGGGGGATTTTACCTGCCTCCCTGAGGTTATGCTCTTGTCTGGATCCTAAAGTTTCCCATATTTCAGTTCCTGTAATTTCCTCCCTCTAAACTCACAAACCAGTTAGGGGAATCAACATAGTCTCATGAGACAGGTAATTCTGCTCTGTGAGTCTCTATGAGGGAATGCTCTCTTCATGTCCATTTCCCATGAGCTGCTTTGAGGAATGGACTGTGCTTGATTTGTAAAAGAAAGTGATTGTGCCCGAAACTCTGTTTAGAAGCCTATGATCGTTGTAATTAAACATTGGTGCTCCGAACATCAAGGCTGGTAGTCTTAAATCCACATCATGGCTTTATTATCCTCTCATGAAACTCCCTGCCCTTTTTTCTAACTTTGCGCTTACCGGCTTTCCGACTTTGTAACTTTTTTCTGTCTTTCTCGCCCTCCATCTTTGCAGCTATATTTTTTCCCTCTTGCTCTCGGGAAATGTACAATGAGGAAAAATAAGTGATGAGCCCTGAAAATATGTGCCAGTGGCCCCCACCAGCAATCACTGGCTAAAAATGTGCACTTTGAATGGGCTTACGGTGATAAATAACTATATGAAATCTATGGTACTGCCTGGCATATCACGAAGGCTAAAGTTAGCACCTGCCCAGTGAAAGAATAAAGCGTTTAGCCAATGCCAACCCACAAACATAGTTGATGATCCTAGTGATGACCTGCATGCATAACCCATTTACTGCCCTTTCTTGGAATATTGTTCTTTGTGTGACTTCATCCCCACAGTGCTTGAAATGGAAATATAGTAGTGCAGGTACTCTTTGTACCAGAGTACCTGCTTGCTACTGCGAAGTGAGGGTACTTTCCCATTAAAAGCATTGGAACAGTGCTGAGAAGTGCTGTTAATGTCCCTTCAAAATTTAGGAAGCCCAGGTACTGAGTACCTGCCCATTTAAAGCACTGATTCCACATGAGAAATAATGCCCTTTCACAAAGGATCACCACAGAAGTGTTTCTCAAACTTGAGATGTTCTTATCTATCCACATGGTCTAGCACTAGTTAACAGCAGTGAAAAGGGTGTGGCTATACCTCCATAGCTTCCAACACTGGAACTGGGGAACACAACCAGGTTTGAGGCTCATCATCACCTCAACATCCTGTGATTATGGGCAAATCACTTATCTCCTGGTTCCTTAAAACCGAGTGTGACCTTGCGTAACGTGGTGCTCATGTAAAGCACTTTAATACCTACGGGTCGAGTTTGTGCTACACAAAAACTGCATATAAACAAATGGCTCTCTGACAGGCAAGTCTGGTCCCAGTAGACCAAAAGAGCAGCCTTCATTGCTAGGAGGTACCTGTCAGTCATCCCACTCCCACTTGGCCATGTATAGCAGTAAACCTAAGGGGGTCAACCTGTGTATGCCTCAAGTTCACATTCATCCTCCTAACAATCGCCTAAGTGCAGGCAACCTTACACCATTCTCATGAGACGTAGTTAGAACTCTAGTTCTGAAATGAACGAACTTCGCTTGATTTCTGACCAACACATGCACGTCACAAAGGATAAACCAACTGATTAATCTCAGCAAGTTTAAACATGGAAGATTCCAATGTTATTTACTCAAAACATACTCCCTCAATAAATATGAAATAGTTTGCAAGATTGCAAGATTGGTGGGAAAATGTTGACGCACTATTAACGGCCATTGTATAAGGCACACACTGGTTTTTCTTCGAACTTGTAAAATACTACTATTGTTATGTTGCAAAAAAAGAATAAGATCGCCAAAGTGTTTGTAATATGGGAAGTAACCTTTTAAGACAACGTGGAAACAATCACATCAAAAAGTTAAAAGTTGTACTTTGATCTCT
The DNA here is from genome assembly GCF_031143425.1 of Pleurodeles waltl. Classification (NCBI taxonomy): domain Eukaryota; kingdom Metazoa; phylum Chordata; class Amphibia; order Caudata; family Salamandridae; genus Pleurodeles; species Pleurodeles waltl. Next base: position 852,181,336 of record NC_090447.1, read on the forward strand.
GTTCATCTGTGTTCTTTTATCAGCGCTATGAGTTCTACCAGAAACAACCTTGACAGCAGGAAGCGTTTCCTTGCCAGCACTAATAATAAGAAAAAGCAGCCGAAAGTGAAAGTTGTTTAGACTTTCAGTGAACTAGCATGAAGTACTGTGTTTTTATCCGTGTTTCACGTGCTACGCTGCCTGGTACAGTGTTTCTAATGAAAGTGGTTCCCCTAGGTACAATATGGTCTTAAATTCACATAAGAATATTATTGTATCGGGCTTAACGTATGCTTCGACTAAATTGTATGTTGGCATGGATTCTGGCGGACACCAATTCCAAGGTGCCATTTCATTTAGGCCACTTTGAGTTCTATTCACATCAACTAGGTAGGAGACGAACCAGGACCTTATTTACAAAGCTTTGGTTTAAGGCAGTGTTGCAAGTCTTTTTGCCGCTCTGTGCTGCACTGTGTCAAAACAAAAGGGCCAGAAAGCGCTGTATCTACAAGATATGGCACATTCCTGTTCTTGTCCCCTGTGCTGGCGCACAAATTGCTGGCGTGGGCCAATGCAGGCATCTTTTCACCATGGTGTAAGGATGCCTGCATTGCGGGGATGACTGTTTTTGTGCAGGAAGGGACACCTTCTTGCACAAAAACATTCATGTGAGGCTTTTTCCTCCTTCTATATGTGCTGCAGGATGCAGCACACATAGAAAGCAGAAAAAGGGGGAGAAATAATGTTGTCTCTCCCTGTTGCCTCACCCTTATGCCACCCGTGGGGTGGCGTAGGAGACTGGCGCATTCCCAGGTTTACGAAACCTCGTAAATCTGTGAATGCATCAGATGCCTTGGGTGTTGTGTTGGACCACCCACAGCAACACCCATGGAACGCCCCTTTCACGCAGAGTAATACTTGAGAAGGGGCCATATCTACAGGACTATGTAAAGTCACGTAACGTGGCTTTGCGTTGCCTTGTAGATATGGTCATGCAGCCTGTGCCGCCGGTGTGTCAAAAAAGTGAAGCACTGGTGGCGCAGGCCATTTCTAAATGAGACCCCCGGGCTTACAGTCTAGTTGCGTAATAACAGAAAGGAAGGGGTAATCTGTGGCTGCAGCTACCATCCTGTTGTTATTCGTGGGTTCCGCACTAATGCTCAGTCCAAGCCACAACTGAGCACAGAGGCATGCAGGGCAGCAGCTTGAGAGTGAGGGACCACAGAATCTTCTCATGGTGTTGCTGTACCTTGTTTGAGAATAGAGAGGTGTTAGAAGAGGCTGAACTTCGATTTTCGGGTAGCTCCAAGACTGACCCTGCACAAAAGTTCGCCATGGGAAGCTGGCTGTAGTAGCCACTGGGCCCTCCCGTCTTGCCACAAACAATGTTTACAGACCCTTTCCGCCTCGCCACAAACAATATTTACAGACCCTTTCTGTCTTGCCACAAACAATGTTTACAGACTCTTCCCGCCTTGCCACAAGCTGTTTACAGACCCGTGTTTGATGAGAATTTAATCTGTAATTACTGCTTCCAAATTTTACCTCTTGTGACTATTTTGTAAGTCACTGTCTCCCAAACTCGCACTCCTCCTTCGACGCAATTTAAAATATAATAATTAGTTCGGCCTTTCATATAGAGGAAGGATCTCTCCAATTGATCTATTATTGCCTTAGAAAGGGGCTGGTCTTGAAACCCGGCAATCGAAAATGTGAATTAGCCTAATAAAGACATAATTGCTGTAATATTGCATGTTGTTGTTTTCGTTTTTTAATTGTGCTGGGAAATGTTACCACTGACTTACCTGTTTTACAGTATCTACTGCTAGATTTCCCTCTTGGATTTTAATTGATTTCAGACATTTACTCATAGTGTCTAGCACTATAAGAGAGAACTGAGACCTTTTGACGGCAACATATGTTGTCTAACATCGGGAGGATATCTTCTGCTACCGAAATTTCCGATCTCGATTCCTACATTCACCCAACCCTCATTTTACTTGACCAGTTGTGTACTTTACATGTTTTATTCCTCAGAAATTATATACACTCACATTTCAATATCGTTGGTTGTTTGCATCTGTTTAACTCGCATCACCAAATCTATTGCAAGACACCTGAAATACATCTTCAGAGCGTAAAGGGAATGCCCTAGCACAAAAGTAGGAAACTTTCAGAAAATAAATAATTTTACAAAAAAACATACACAAAGTACAAGGGAGTCACAACTCACAAGCTCTACTTGTCCTTGAAGCTGTGGTTTATAAGGCAAGTTAGATGCATGTCTGCAGGGTAATGCACTCAACACACAACAGTGTACAGTAAAGCATTTTGTCCACCAAGTGAGTTTCACATACCTTCTACTTTGAAGAGAGTAAGATGAGGTCTGCAATGAAACGACCCCAGCGCATTTCCAGCACAGCTCATCCAAAGACCTTGGAAGACCCAGGTGGCAGTGATGACTGACGAGGCTCTGCTGGTGATCTTCCACTCATTGGAAACCACAGCACCAATAAGGGCTGCCATGCCACCAATGCAAGACACAAGAGCCAAAATCTGTATTGCAGACATTGTGGATCTTATTTACTTGTTCCTCAAAATTTCCGAAACCAAACCTTTTTCAAGCTTGCCTTAGATGGAGACCGGTGAATAAACAGGCACAGGAGAAGTATAGTGGCTTACTTTTGAATAAGTCACAACATAGTTGCTTTACAAGGGAACGCGTGTTGCAGAACATTAATGAAGGTGTAAGACATTGTTCATGCTCCAGTAGCATAGGACATGCACGCGCAGATAATTAGAAGGAAAAGAGAAGTGTGGCTTTATGTTAAAACGGTCTATGGTTCAGTTGAGTTAAAGCAGACTGAGTTCAAACAAGGCTTTGAGTGAGACCCCACTTAGATAAATATGTTTACATCAGCATGTCACTGAGCTTTTTAAGGACAGAGTCTCCAAAATATACTATTCTTTTTGAATGTGCTTAATGCTTATAGTTTTAAAAGAGGTTTAGTGTTTGTGTTGGTTTTAGATTAACTCAGAAATTAAATGAGCCTTGAAGGGAGGTAAGGGATCACAGTCCAAACTGCTCCCTTTTTCTAAACTCATTATTCACAATTGAATTGGACAGTGGAACGTTATTTTGCTAAATAAACAGCATGGACAGTACAGAAGTTACTGGGTCTTTTCTTGTAAATGGTTGCATTCTGTTGTGTCTTGAATGTGTTGTTTTTGAGTGGATGAACCATTTTTTGCATGCAGTTTGGTTTTCTCGCTTACTATAGAAGACAGGGCACGAGTTCCTAAACTAGCTGTCTCCTTGGTCACCCTCCACCCACGGATTGATGGAGAGTTATTTTTTTTTATTTAACCGATTTTTATTCAATCAATAAAACACCGACTCACAATCTAATAAGAATAAAGAAATACAATTAGTATTCAATGAGGCATTGCATAATATCACAATTTCCACAAGAAAAAACTATAGGATGAATGATTACTGTTACATGGTAATAAAGCATACAATGCTGCATAGAAAAGGAAACGTATTTTAAGGCTGATATTAGTAGTCAGGCAATAATTGTGATACTTATTTAAGTAGGTTTGCCAATGTCTTTTTGTTAAGTCGATTTTTAGTGTAGTTTTATTAGGGTAGAAAAATACCACATCGCATATGTTTATTGCACTAAAGCAGGATTACAATTGACAGTTTCATTGTTAAAACACATATCGTTATTCTGTGCACCATAAGAAAAATGTGTCTTATATTTCCTGATTAAAGAAATTTGCTAAATAGCAACCGCAATTAGAGACCTATTTTCTCGTTTCTGTGATGATATTAGCAAAGCTCTACCAAACTACCCAAAAGAATATAATCCAAGAGTAACTGGACATTATTATTATTATAATTAGTATTCGGTTTAAGCCACTGCTGAATTTCATAAGAGTTGACTGACATGCAATCAAAAATCCTATGTCAAATGTCCAACTTGAAAATTATGTGAAAACATTTAAGAAAAATGTAATTCTTTTTTTCCTTTTAATCTGTTTACTGAAGATATTTGAGGTTTTTACAGTACCTTGATGCGCCAATCGCAACGTGATGCAGTGTCATAGACAAATTGGTAATGTACTCTTTTATCATTACATTGAAAAGTCTGCAAGTAACCATGATGGCGTTAAACAGTAACAGAAAGTATGAGCCAGCTAAAATGGTAAGTATGGTAGAATGTCAGATCTCAGCTACGCAATCAATACATGTATTCACAGTGCACAATTAAACAGAGCAACTCATTGGGCAGCAGTTATTGAAGGCAAGTCTGTATCGCAAATATGATTGACATCAGTAACAGGATCATACATTTTAGTAAGTTAATTAACAGAACCAGAAACAAAACGTTGCAGCAGATCCCAAAACATTTATGCCTGTCTCCACTCCCACCCACTAGTATGTACAGCAGTGTCATTGTAGCCTGAATACTGTCAATGTGATTTGTAAGTAATGCAGTGAGGGGCATCCAATTGGGTATAATGCCAAATCTCAGTGCATATCAATCCCTTGAGTTTTTAGGGATGCCACTGTGGTATTGGGGCTATCATATGAAAAATTAAATGATTCTCATTAGGAAGAAAAAAGGAATTATAATTCTGTAAGAAATGACCCCATTTTTGTTGTGGTCCAGACATTTGCCCTGATTATTCTTGCTTAAGAACTCTGTACATTTTACCACTGCTAAATAGTGGTAAATTGCCTGCGCTCCCCCAAAACGTGCTGTACATTGGAACTTCTTGTTTCACCTATTTAATTTTCCTAAACGTTCATTGTAAACAGTGCCTAAAATACACCTATGGTACAAAAGGTAAAATATCGGACGTAGGATGCAGAGTTTGTTTACACTACTCACATACATGAAAAAAGTATATGTCTGCGAGGAGTACCACTGTACTATGACTGGGCTGCAATTGAAATGCGACATGATCTAGAAAGTGCCTTTGTACTAAACTTATATTTATATGTGTTGACAAGTCCTCCCTAAAGCCCACAAGTCAGGGTGCTACCATGGGGAAAACTACAAATTAGGGATAGTGTGTTCTCCTAATGAAATACAACCTGAAAGCCATTTCACTATGTAGACTTTACTAGACGTTTCGCTCAACATGCTTAGATAGAATTAAAATCTTTATTTCATAGCTTCACCTAGGAATGTGCTAGACATTCTTCAAATATATTTCCACTTAACTATAAAACGTAATGTAATGGTTAAATCAAATGTTTTGTAATTTTAGTGGAAAAGTAACTTTATAAAAATGTCCTTTTTTCTGACCATGTTATTAGTTTTTAACATGTCGCCTTACCAGCATACATGCCTGCTTTCTCATCAGTTACAGTTCATCAATGCATCAAATTGTATTCCTGTGTCACAGGTAAGACCATTTATTATGTCTGCACAAATAAAAATTAACTCTACAATCAGTGAGGTTAGATTATGGGTGAGGATCTGTCCATTCTCAATAGTGGTGTCTTGTTCATCTAGAGATCTTTTTCACTTATCTATTCTGCTATAGTCTGGTTTGCGTCAGTGTGTTACTTGTACGGTCGGTAGAATCACTAGGGGGGTCATTACAACATTGGCAGTAAATGCCGCTTACCGCCGTGCAGAAGACTGCCAACACACCGCCGCGGCCGCGGAATTCCGCCACAGCTATTATGACCCATAGCTCGGAATCCGCCAAAATTTAGACACCCACACAAGTCCGCCACACCAAAGGTCAGTGATAAACTGGCGATAACAAAACCTCCACCATCACGCCAACTGGAATACGCCCACACTATCATGACCCACGAATCCACGCAGCAGTCTTTCAACCGCGGTATTCCATTGGCGGTACACACCGCCACACTCAAAATACACACATATTTACAAAACACAACCACATTGGACAATTCGAAATACACACACCTGACACACATACACACACCATTGCCACACATCCAGTACAATATAAAACACCCACCCACATCACCCACAAATCCTTACGACCACAATTGCGACTGAAGGCCAGAGAGAGACACCACCATCTACAAACTAGCGTCCACAGGCACTCAACACCATCACTCACAACATCCACGCACAAAACACCATACACCCCTAAACATCACCCCACACATCACAACACACACCACCTCACACATCACCCACACCCCCCCATGGCAAACGTACACTTCCTACAACCACTACCTCTTCCTCCACTCCCAAACCCCCTCCATCTACCTATCCCAGTGTGTCCCAAAAACTTTTCCTGTCCAACCATGAACTCTTCCCCTCACCTCCCCCACCCCTTCAGTCCACTAGGGCCCGCCTTTACAGGTCCCAACCCAGCACTACAGCCACAACATTAGCGGGAACAGTGGTGCCAGCAGTAACCAGCTTCTGGAGTGTGCCGAGCAGCAGGGTAGCCAGTGTGTGAAGGAGCCAGACCACGGACAGCCGCCCACCTCAAAAGCATAAAAAGTTGGCCAGTGCCCGGCGGGAGAAAGGCAAAACATCTACCACCAAAGCCTCTCCCAGGAGTACAGTTGGGAGTGGGAAGACAGCTGTGCCACCATCCAGGGTGTGGAAGGGGCACAGAAAGACAGGCAAGTCACCGAAAACCTGCACGGCGGACAAGACCCCCACCAGGACCACTGCCAAGGACACTGCTGCCACAGGCACTGCTGCCAAGGACACCGCCGCCACAAGCACCGCTGCCAAGGACACCACAGCACAAGCACCGCTGCCAAGGACACTGCTGCCACCAGCACCGCTGCCAAGGACACCGCCGCCAAGGACACCGTCGCCACAAGCACCGCTGCCAAGGACACCGCCGCCACCAGCACCGCTGCCAAGGACACCGCCGCCACCAGCACCGCAGGCCAATGAGCGCCAAAAGCTCCAACACTACTGGGGCCGCGACGAGCAGGATGAAGCACTCTGGGCACCAAGCCCCCTCCAGAACCAGTGGAGAAAGGCATCCACTACCTCAGTCCTTGGCAGGATGAACCACTCTGGGCACCAAGCCCCCTCCAGAACCAGTAGAGACTGTAATCCACTACCTCAGTCCTTGGCAGAAAGAAGCACTCTTGGTACCAAGCCCCCTCCAGAACCAGTGGAGAAAGGCATCCACTACCTCAGTCCTTGGCAGGATGAAGCACTCTGGGCAGCAAGCCCCCTCCAGAACCAGTGGAGAGAGACATCCACTACCTCAGTCCTTGGCAGGATGAAGCACTCTGGGCACCAAGCCCTCTCCAGAACCAGTGGAGAAAGGCATCCACTACCTCAGTCCTTGGCAGGATGAAGCACTCTGGGCACCAAGCCCCCTCCAGAACCGGTGGAGAGACACATCCACTACCTCAGTCCTTGGCAGGATGAAGCACTCTGGGCACCAAGCCCCCTCCAGAACCAGTTGAGACTGTTATCCACTTGTGAGACTGTGGCTTTGCACTCCCCAAGATAAAGCAGTGGGCAAACCACCCATTGGAGAGACTTGAGAGACTGTGGCTTTGCACTCCCCAGGATAAAGCAGTGGGCAAACCACCCACTTGAGAGACTTGTGAGACTGTGGCTTTGCACTCCCCAGGATAAAGCAGTGGGCAAACCACCCACTTGAGAGACTTGAGAGACTGTGGCTTTGCACTTCCCAGGATACAGCAGTGGGCATGGAGCCCCCTCGTGGATCTGGCATCGTGCACTCATCCGGCTGAGGTGCCCCCTTCCCTTCCCCCTGAGGTGCCAGTTCTATTTCGAACTGATGCCCCAGCAGTGTTCTCTCTGTTTTGATCGGATATCTTGTGTGGGCCTCACCCCGTGTTTCCGCCGTGTTTTTGTTCGCGGTGAATCCGCCCCGGAAAAGGTGGCAGATTGGACTGTTGTAATACTGTGGGCGGGACATTGTCTTCCACCTATCTGTTGGCGGTTACCGCTGCGGTGTTTGCTTGTACCGCCGTGGGGGTCGGAGTGTTAAAGTGGCTGTCTATGTTGGCGGTTTCCGCCACGGTCGTGATTCCATTTTCTTTACCACCAGCCTGTTGGCGGATTTGCCGCCGCTTTAACACCGACCGCCAGAGTTGTAATGACCACCTATATATGTTCTCCACTCAAGCATCAGGTACTTAAACCTCCAATCATTTTCTGGCATCTCACTCCAAACTATCAACATTGAGGATTATAGATGTCAAGCCTCAGGGATTTGGGGCTGTCTATATTTGACAACTTCACATAGTCTTAATAGTCTCACATCTCACATAACTTCAGTTCCAGTCCCTCAGTAAATGTATTAATTTGTTTCACCACTGCATTCCCTGCTTATATTATTCCCTGTGCTTTGCTCAGCCATACTCTTCTTAGAGGGGCTTCTTCTGATTTCCAGGCCATGGTAATTTAGAGCTTTGCCTTAATCAGAGCCAGGTCAGTAAACCTGTATTGAGATTTAAACTGTTTAGACCTAGTAGTAGTCCAAATAGACAGACCTTTAGCATAAATACCACTGTCATCTCTATCAGTGTGGCGATTGTGTCAGTGCTATCTCGAGTATGGTTGGAGATTTAGACAGACCCAAATCCTGTTTTGCTCTTTTTGCAAACAGGGCAATCATTTCTTGTGTGCTGATGCATCTTATGCAGTCTTCTAATAGTTCGGTATGTTTGGTCTAGGAACTAAAATGGGATGTGTTTGAACAAAGAATTGCATGATGCAGTTCTACCATAACTCTTTGCTCTGGCCCATTCTTCATCCAACATTTGTATTCCTTTGGTGGCCATTACAACCCTGGCGGATGGTGTTAAAGCGGCGGTAAGACCGCCAACAGGCCGCCGGTAAAAAATTTGCAATTATGACCGTGGCGGAAACCGCCAACAAAGACAGCCACTTTAACACTCAGACCGCCACGGCTGTACAAACAAACAGCGCAGCGGTCACCGCCAACAGACAGGCGGGAGACAATGTACCGCCCACACTATTATGACAGGCCAATCCACCACCTTTTCCGGGGCGGATGATCCGTGGATAAAAACACGGCGAAAACAGGAATTTCGAAGGAAAAACGCTCACCTCTACACACCCCACGAGGAACGAGGACACCATGGAACCGGAACTCCAAATTCTACCAGCGAGTCTTCCTGCTCCTCTATCAGGAACACAAACGCCGGCGGCGAAGACCACGGTGAGTACTGCACCTACGACACTGGGGAGGGGCGAGGCAAAAAACAGGAACACACACACGCAACACCCCCACCCTCACCCACTACAAAACACACACTAATACATGTTGATACATTACAGTTACACCCCCCAAACCCCCCGCAGAATGCAAAGACAAAGGCAAATGAGTGTAACCACAGAAATATATTAAAATCCAGTACTCCAAAATATATATACACGCAAAACAAATATATACACCAATAATGCAAGTCCAGGTATTGCACCATTTATAGTCCAAAATGCATGGGCGAGGCCCACACTCGATACCCGATCAAAACAGAGAGAACACTGCAGGGGCATCAGATAGAAATACAACAGGCACCCCAGGGGAAAGGGAAGGGGGGGCACCTCAGCCAGATGAGTGCACAACGCCAGATCCACGAGGGGGCTCAATGCCCACTGTACAATCCTGGGGAGTGCAAAGCCACAGTCTCTCAAGTCTCTACAGTGGGTGGGTTGCCCACTCTTCAATCCTGGGGAGTGCAAAGCCACAGTCTCTCTAGTCTCACAAGTGGGTGGGTTGCCCACTGCCATATCCTGGGGAGTGCAAAGCCCCAGTCTCTAAAGTCTCTACAGTGGGTGGTTTGCCCACTGTTCAATCCTGGGGAGTACAAAGCCACATTCTCTCAAGTCTCTACTGTAGGTGGTTTGCCCACTGTTCAATCCTGGGGAGTGCAAAGCCACATTCTCTCAAGTCTCTACAGTGGGTGGTTTGCCCACTGTTCAATCCTGGGGAGTGCAAAGCCACAGTCTCTCAAGTCTCTACAGTGGGTGGTTTGCCCACTGTTCAATCCTGGGGAGTGCAAAGCCACAGTCTCTCGAGTGGATAACAGTCTCCACTGGTTCTGGAGGGGGACTGGTGCCCAGAGTGCTTCATCCTGTGAAGGACAGAGGTAGTGGATGGATGTCTCCACTGGTTCTGGAGGGGGACTGGTGTCTCCACTGGTTCTGGAGGGGGACTGGTGCCCAGAGTGCTTCATCCTGCCAAGGACAGAGGTAGTGGATGGATGTCTCCACTGGTTCTGGAGGGGTACTGGTGCCCAGAGTCCTTCATCCTGTGAAGGACAGAGGTTGTGGATGGATGTTTCCACTAGTTCTGGAGGGGGACTGGTGCCCAGAGTGCTTCATCCTGTGAAGGACAGAGGTAGTGGATGGATCTCTCCACTGGTACTGGAGGGGGACTGGTGCCCAGAGTGCATCACTCACCCTGTGACGGACCCAGTTGCGTCAGTGCCCCTGCCGCTCATGGGCTAGCAGTGCTTGAGTTGATGGTGCCCTGTTCAGCGGTGCTTGAGTTGGCGGGCCGTGTTCACCTGTGCGTGAGTTGGCGGTGCCCTGTTCAGCGGTGCTTGAGTTGGCGGTGCCCTGTTCAACGATGCTTGAGTTGGCGGTACCCAGCCCAGCGGTGCTTGATTTGGAGGTGTCCTGTTCAGCGGCGCTTGAGTTGGCGGTGCCCTGTTCTGCAGTGCTTGAGTTGGCGGTGCTCTGTTCAGCAGTGCTTGAGTTGGCGGTGTCCTGTCCAGCGGTGCTTGATTTGGCGGTGCCCTGTTCAGCGGTGCTTGAGTTGGCGGTGCCCAGTTTAGCAGTGCTTTAGTTGCCGGTGCCCTGTTCAGCGGTGCTTGAGTTGGCGGTGCCCGGCCCATCGGTGCTTGATTTAGCGGTGCCCTGTTCAGCGGTGCTTGAGTTGGTAGTGCCCTGTTCAGCAGTACTTGAGTTAGCGGTGCCCTATTCAGCAGTGCTTGAGTTGGCGGTGCCCTGTTCAGCGGTGCTTGATTTGGCGGTGCCCTGTTCAGCGGTGCTTGAGTTGGCGGTGCACTGTTCAGCGGCGCTTTAGTTGGCGGTGCCCTGTTCAGCGGGGCTTGTGCTGGCGGTCCTTCATGGCCCAGCGGGGCTTGTGCTGGCGGTCCTTCATGGCCCAGCGGGGCTTGTGCTGGCGGTGGCCTCCTAGGCAGCTGGGCTGGGGCTGGCGGGGCCCTCCTGGGCAGCTGGGCTGGGGCTGGAGGGGCCCTCCTGGGCAGCTGGGCTAGGGCTGGTGGTGGCCTCCTGGGGCTTGCGGTGGCCTCCTGAGCAGGGGGCCGGGGCTGGCCGGGCCCTCCTGGGCAGCTGGGATGGGGCTGGCGGTGGCCTCCTGGGCAGCTGGGCTGGGGCTTGCAGGCCCTCCTGGGGCACTGGGCTGGGGCTGGCGGTGGCCTCCTGGGCAACTGGGCTGGGGCTTGCGGGCCCTACTGGGCAGCTGGGCTGGGGCTGGCCTCCTGGGCAGCTGGGCTGGGGCTGGCTGTGGCCTCCTGGGCAGCTGGGCTGGCGGGCCCTCCTGGGCAGCTGGGATGATGTTGGTCTTCTCCGCCGTGCAGCTCTTCCCAGACTTGCCGGGTTTCTTGTGGCCCTTCCCCACCTTGGGAGGTGTAACAGCTGACTCCACACTCCCACCGGGACCCCTGGGAGCGGCTTTGGTGGCTGGAGTCTTCCCTCTCTCCCGCCGGGCACTGGCCAACTTCTGATGCTTCACAGGGGGGGGAGACTGGCTGTGCTGTGGCTCGGTGCCACACTGGCTGTCCTGGTGGTCGGTGCACTCCACATACCTGTGACTACTGGCACCACTGGTCCCGGAGATGTTGTGGCTGAGGTGCTACTTCGGGACCTATGAGATGGACGGGGTGGGGGAGGTGTGGGAAAAAGGTCAAGGCTGGACAGGGAAATTCTTTTGGACACACTGGGACGGGTAGCTGGAGGGGGTTTGGGAGTGGAGGAAGAGATAGTGGTAGTAGGAGGTGTACGTTTGGTGACTTTGGGTGCAGGTGCATGCGCTGGAGGCTGTTGTGAGGTGGATGGCTGTTGGGTGGGTGGGTGCCTGCATTTGTATATCTTGGGAGGGGGCTTCACAGACACACTGGGAGAGGACACAGGGGACACAGGGGACGTGTGAATGGTAGTGACTGCACGTGAGCGGGGTGTGCTGGTGGGTGTGCTGGTGAGGGACGTAGTGGCTGTAGAGGCAGTGCATGCAGGTGTGTTTGTAGATGAGACTGGGAGGGAGGAGGGAGACGACGAGGAGGGGGACACAGTGAAGGCTGTGGATGTTCGTGTGTCTGCATGTGTGTGATGCTTGCGTGAGTGCCTGTGGGATGTGTGGTGCCTATGTTTGCATGAGGTTTCCTTGTGTGGTGAGGTGTGTGCAGGCTGGTCTGATGGTGTGCTTGGGATAGGCAGAGGTACAGGGGATTGGGTCTGGGTGGAGGAAGTTGGAGGGGGGAGGCTAGAGACGGGGACAATGGCTGAGGCCAGAGTTTGAAAAGCTCGGTGAAGGGCCGCCTGACCAGAATGAATGCCCACCAGGAATGCATTAGTGTGTTGCAACTGCCTTTCTACACCCTGGATGGCATTCAAAATGGTAGATTGCCCAACATTGAGTGACCTGAGGAGGTCAATGGCCTCCTCACTGAGGGCAGCAGGGGTGACTGGGGCAGGGCCTGAGGTGCCTGGGGCGAAGGTGATGCCCACCCTCCTGGGTGAGCGGGCACGGGGCAAAGGCTGAGGGGCTGCTGAGACGGCAGTGCTGGTGGGGGGGTGGTGGCTGTACCTGTAGATGCGGGGGGCACAGATGTTGCCGCCACCACAAGGGAGCTCCCATCAGAGGACGAGTCTGTGTCGCTTGTCTCAGCTCCTGTTCCCGCCATGGAGCTCCCCTCGCCCTCCGTCCCACTGGTGAATTCAGTGTCCGTAGTGTGGCCCTCCAGGGCCATGTGGGATGCAGCTCCCTCGTGCTCCGGTGCCACTGCTCCTCCGCCTGATGATGCTAATGCACACAAGAACAGGAAGACCACAAAAAGGGGGGGAGATAGAAGAAAGACATGTTGAGTGCATGGATTACCGCTACCGTTGGTGGGCAAGACAGACACAGAAGCCCCCTGCACTATGCCGCGCTCTTGGGCTCTACAGTGCAATTCCTGGGAAATGGCCTACAAGGCTATGGACGACATCTGCACACATAGATGACACAGGGGCATGAATAGCTGTACTTGGCACTCTACAGAGGTAGGGTGGGGGCCACAGGGCCATGCCTTACGGAGGGGCCTAGCCTATGGAACTCGCCCTGGCCTAGGGAAACCCACATCCCTCCTCCCCCACCCAGACAACTCCACTGCGCGCAAAGTCAGCTGAATGAGAGTGTACTCACCCCCTTGTGTCTGCTGTGATGCCCTCACGCACCCATCCAACTCCGGTTAGGCCACCGCCAGGATCCTGAACATCAGGGGGGTCATGGTTTGACGGGCACCCCTCCCACGTTGGGAGGCCATTACCAGCTGAGCCTCTGCCATCTTCTTGCTCCAGCGGTGAATGTCCTCCATCTTTTCCACCACCGGGTGCTCCGTCTGTGGTAGACCCCCAGGGTCCGGACGTCCTTGGCGATGGCACGCCAAATATCTTTCTTCTGTTGGGCGCTGACCTACATGAAATATACAGGGGAAGAAGAGAAGTCATTACCAACTGCACCATCAAAGTGAGTGGCCCCCATCCCTACCCTTGCCATGTGGCACATGCACTCACTGTCTTTCATGCACGCAGCACTCTGCCCCCTTCCTTCTTACATCCAACCCTCTACACACAGGCATAGCCCATACAACATGCTCCCTATGTACTTACCTGTTTGTCTGGAGGACCGTAGAGTAGCGTGTACTGGGGGAGAATCCCATCAACGAGCTTCTCCAACTCCTCCGATGTGAAGGCAGGGGCCCTTTCCCCAGACGCACAAGTCATTGTCTCTTCCAGACTGAGGGCACAGCATCACTTGCAGTGTAGGTCCTCTCCTGTCAAAGATCAGGTATCGAGTGATTGAAGTGATAGAAAATGGCGGTCATGCTGTTGCCCTTCATAGGCACTGTCCGCTGGGACATGTGAGGAGATGGCGGCATCCTCCGGTGTACCGACCGTTGGTGGACCTGTCGACAATTGAGGAGCAACAATTGATAATCACCTACAGGTTTGACCATGCCACAATCCAGGAACTGTGTACCCAGTTGGAGCCAGACCTGATGTCAGCAATCTGCCATCCCACAGGAATCCCCCCTCAAGTGCAGGTGCTGTCAGTGCTTCATTTCCTTGCAAGTGGGTCTTTTCAAACAACTGTGGCCATGGCATCAGGAATGTCCCAGCCTATGTTTTCCAACGTATTGTCCAGAGTGTTGTCTGCCCTTCTGAAACACATGCAGCGCTACATCGTTTTCCCTCAGGTGGACGATTTGCCTACAGTGAAAGGTGATTTATATGCCCTGGGACATATCCCCAACATCATAGGTGCCATTGATGGGACCCATGTGGCTTTGGTCCCCCCCCCCACAGGAGTGAACAGGTGTACAGAAACCGGAAGAGTTATCATTCTATGAATGTACAGATGGTATGTTTGGCAGACTAGTACATCTCCCATGTGAATGCCATGTTCCCTGGCTCAGTGCATGACGCCTACATCCTGCAGAATAGCAGCATCCCTTATGTGATGGGTCAACTCCAGAGGCACCGTGTGGCTATTAGGTGAGCCCCTGGAAACAAGACAGTGGGAATGGTTGTCTGGGGTTATCCCTCTAGGTTAGTGTGTGTCTAACAGTTGTCCCTCGCCATTTGCAGGTGACTCTGGGTACCCCAACCTGTCATGGTTACTGACCCCAGTGAGGAATCCCAGGACCAGGGCAGAGGAATGCTACAATGAGGCCCATGGGCCAACTAGGAGGGTGATCGAGAGGACCTTCGGCCTCCTGAAGGCCAGGTTCTGGTGCCTGCATATGACAGGTGGATCCCTATTCTACTCACCAAAGAAGGTGTGCCAGAACATCGTGGCCTGCTGTATGCTTCACAACTTGG
The DNA here is from genome assembly GCF_031143425.1 of Pleurodeles waltl. NCBI lineage: Eukaryota > Metazoa > Chordata > Amphibia > Caudata > Salamandridae > Pleurodeles > Pleurodeles waltl. Next base: position 852,196,401 of record NC_090447.1, read on the forward strand.
CTTTGCGACGACAGGTGCCTTTTCTGCAGGAGGATGGTCCAGATGGCCGTGTTGTGGCAGCTGTGGAGCCTGTGGACAGTGATGAAGATGAAGCAGAGGAAGAAGACATGCAGAACATGGACTCAGTGATCCAGCAATATTTCCAGTGAAACACAGGTGAGAATACATTCCTGCCTACTACATGTACTTTTACACTACTACCTCTATCCTGTCTGTCGTTTTCACCCAGTGTATGGTCACTGAGTTGTCACTTTCCCTTACGGTTTCACAGATGTGGGTCCCTCTGTGTGTTATCTGCTTAAATTCCTCATGGACTAGAGCTGTGTGACATAGGTATGTTGACATTACTATTTCAAGAACATTTTGTCATTACAATTGCTAATACACTATTTCGAAATCACACACAGACTCCAGATAATTTTGTGATTTAGGTGTGTTTATTTAAATGCAAAATATTGGAGGGGGTAGTTAAATGGTGAGGGGTGATGGTGGAGGAGTCCAGTCCATTAGTCTCACAGGTGCATTGCCCATTTGGGCATAGGAAGTGGAGCTGGGGCAGTTTAATTATGGACAGGGTGACAAAGTGGGACAGTGGGATGACAATCAGGGTGGTCTCATTTCTTGGCGGGGGTCTTGGCATCGTTCTCTGTCTTGTTCCTGGATCTCAGGGATTGTTTGCAGGGTGGTTCTCCCTCTGCAGGCAGTGGGGTGCTGGTGTGGTGGTCCTTTGGTGGGGCGTCCTGTCCACTAGCGCTGGCGGAGGTGGTGGGCAGTTAATCGTCCATGCTAGTGTCAGGGGCCCCTTGTAGTGCCACACTGTCCCTCCTGGTGTTGAGTACTTCCTTCAGCACCCCTACGATGGTGCCCAGGGTGGAGCTGATGGTTCTGAGTTCCTCCCTGAAGCCCATATACTGTTCCTCCTGCATGTGCTGGGTCTCCTGAAACTTGGCCAGTACCGTTGCCATCGTCTCCTGGGAGTGGTGGTAGGCTCCCATGATGTTGGAAAGGACTGGGTGGTGTAGGTGATGAGTGTGTGGTGATAAGTGTGGTGATATGTAGTGGTGTGTTCTGTGAGGTGCGTGGAAGTTGTGTGGGTGATGGTGTTATGTGCCTGTGGATGCTGTTGTACTTGCTGGTGGTGTCTCTCTCTGGCCTTCGTTCTCAATTGTGGTCGTAGGGGTTTGTGGGTGATGTGGGTGTGTGTTTTATATTGTATTGGGTGTGTGGGAGTGGTGTGTGTATGTGTCTCAGGTGTGTGTATTTTGAATTGTCCAATGTAGCTGTGTTTGGTAAGTGTGTGTGTATTTTGAGCGTGGCGGTGTGTACCACCAATGGAATACCGCGGTTGAAAGACCGCCGCGAGGATTCGTGTGTCGTGATAGTGTGGGCGTATTTCTGTTGCCGTGACAGTGGAGGTTTTGTTTTTGCCAGTTTATTACTGACCTTTGGTGTGGCGGACTTGTGTGGGTGTCTGAATTTTGGCGGGTTCCGAGATGTGGGTCATAATGGCCGTGGCGGAATTCCGCAGCCGCAGCGGTATGTTGGCGGTCTTCTGCACGGCGGTAAGAGGCTTTTACCACCAATGTTGTAATTAGGGCCTTTGTCTGATTCCTATTTGTGCCTGTCGGTTAAGGGCTTCCAACTGCAGTACTTGAGCAGTACACTGTATAAGTTAGTGACTATTTTGCAGGCAGAGCCCTAAGTCAGGATCCGCCTCAGTACTTTGTGCACTTGAGATTCGTTTGTTGATTGAGGCCATGTAGCCACTGCTTCCTTCCCCACACTATTGTATGCCAGAAACAGACCCAGGTGTATTCTATACGCCTATTGGACCTTTCATAAAGTATTCAAATTAAGAAAGTGCACTCTTTGCTGCCTCAGCTAACAGTGACCTAAAACCAGTTTTGCTGTTCAGCCTCCCCTGAAATATACGTTCTTTGCTGGGAGAGTTACCAACTCTGGATCAGAGAACAATAGCCTTCCTCTGAGCTTAGGAAGAGCAGATGAGTGTTAACTGCTGAGCACTTAATAGAGATTAGGTATCTGAGAGTGGATGGGAGCAGTTGGCTGAACCAAGGGCTGCATTTGCATAACCCCTTTTGACTCGGAGATGCCGGGGAGGGCTTTTCCTGTTCATTCCCAGGATTATCCTTGTCAACCAGGCTCCAGTCATAATGGTAAGAGAACCAGTCCAGACTCTGCCAGGTGGGAGGAGAGTTCATCTAAATAGGGGGGTGGTCGAGGAGCTGAACAGAGGCTTGCCTGGAGGCCCAAGGGTTCCGCCATATTGAAACAAGGCCCAGTGTAAATTATGCTAAGGCAAAGAAGAATGTTGCACATGGAGATTCAGAACAAGAAGAAAATTGTTTGGGCTGAGTGATATAGTTCTCCAATCATTGTCTAGTGCACAGGATAAATCTAGCATCTCGTTCAGTCCTTCCTCAGAACATTCCTGCACCATGTGTCAAGTGGCTGATGTCCTGTTCGCCTACTCCTGATACAGAAAAAGCAGAGGACTCCTGACTTCAAGAGACTCCAGTCACCCAGAGGACTGAACCATGAAGGGCACCTTCTTGGAAAAATGATATATGGCCCAAAAGCCTGCAGTGTGATGCTGGGGGATACACAACAGATTACAAAGAACCTTTCCAGCAAATAGAGAAAAGTAGAATTTGGGGATTTCTTCCACCTCCGGAGGCCAAGACAAAGTGCTGAGGTTTGCTCAGGAACATCACATGCAAGGTGAGCAAGGAAAGCAGTTTAGTTCTGCTCTGAACTTTTTGCTGTGCTGAAAACTGACTCAGTGGGACAAAGATATTTGGCTTCATGGAGCCCTGCCTGGTTACAGCTTTGCGTTTTGCCCTGATGCAGGAAAGTGACCTCCAAAAAAGTGGCTTAGTCTGAATGTAAAAAAGTAAAAACTTTGGACTATGGCAGGTAGGCAAACACATCTACATTACGCTCCACATATTGTCTCAATTTACAGTGATAAAACAGGATTGAATGACTAATGTCATGATTTGCGTTTTGGATTGATAATAATAGAAGAGTAACTAGACTGGGTATCAAGTTATTGAGAGAATATGTGGAGGATAATGTAAATGTACAAATTTAACTTAACAGATAATGGAAGGCTGACAATTGAATTTTTATTTAATGTACAGAATATATAAAAACGAATACATAACTAAGCATTTTAACACCTCCAACTTTAATATCACTTACACTATTTACACAGACTACCAGAAATGGCCATTTGTACCTCATAAGCTATATTCCAGCCAGATTACATTTATATATGCTTACCAACTTTCATGCTGCATCTGTTTAAACTATCATACTCCACTCTACACTGGTCCACTCTATGCAACTCTACTGTACTTCACTCCACCATACACCACTCCAGTCTATGCTATTCCACTCTACACTACTAAACTGCTCCTAACTCCACTCTACGCAACTCCATTCTATGCCACTCCAAAACCAATGCCAGATCACTTTACGCTATTCCACAATAAGCCACTCCACTCTATGCCACTCCACTCTACTCCACTCCACCACACTACAGTGTACGCTATTCCACTGTACACTACTCAACTCTATGCCACTCTGCTTTATGCTATTCCACTGTATGTGACTAGACTGTACCTCACTCCAACCCTACACCACTTCGCTTCACCCCACTCCAGTATATGCTGGTCTATTGTACACCATTCCATTCTACACCACTCCACAACACTCAACTGTACACCTCTCCACTGTATGTTCTTCCAGTGTACGCAACTGTACTCTACCACACTACACTGTATAGAACTGCACTCTACACCACACCAGTCCACTGTACACTATTCTACTGTATGCCACTGCATTCTAAACCACTCCAGTGTATACCACTCCACTATAAGCCACTACACTCGAACCACGCTATTCCAATATACACAACTCCACTGTGTCACTCCACTCTAAGCCATTCCAATGTATTGCACTCCACTTGTTGCCTCTTCACTGTGCACTACTCCACTATACGCTTCTCCACTCCTTGCTACTCCAATATACGCACTGCTCATGTGTAACCAGCCCAGTGACACTTACCCTAGCTGCTTAGCAGTTACCTTTTCTTAAAAGGCAGACACTGATGGTAAACACACTTAGACCAATCACTGTGAATTGACAGTGAGTGAGACTCAGATAGTGAGACTCACTCATAGTAAAAAGTAAAAAATATATATAATCATGCTAATCATAAATGAGAACTCCTGGTGGAATAAATAGGAGGCACCCACTTTCCACAGGACCCAAAGCAAACGGGTCATGAAATTTGAATGTGTACCTGAAATTTTACTTCAATGCCCGGTAATTACTGAGTCATCTTGAATTCTGTGTGGTATGCATCAAATTGCACTTGTCATGCCCCAATTTAGATTTTATATTCAGAGCAGGAGGTAAATCCCTTACCTCGTGGTATGAGTATTTACCAGATTTGGTAAATACTTCTTGCTCTTCAGCCCCACTTGTGATCAGGGCCTTACTAGCCAAAGCGAGATTGCATCTTTAAATATTACATATCTTTCAAGTAGTTACAGTTTACATTTACTCAGGGAATTTAGGGCCACAGGCATGAAACATTGGTCCCAAAACAGTAGTTTCAATTTCCAACTAGTATTTTGGCGGCCAGTGAAAAATGTTTCTAATGCGTCCTAATAGGTCTCAATGTACTAGAAGGTCGCTTCACAAGATACTGATTTCTAGTGGGTCAGAAAACAACATACCTGATGAGGTAGGTCATAAATTGAGATCCAGAAGGTATCACAGCTGTTACAGAGATGGTGGTCTACTGGAGTCAACAGACCACCCTTTCTACAATTGCTTTTAAATTAAGTATTCTTTTTTTCCAAATGCACCTCGTTTTTCCTTAGGAAAACAAGAAGTGTTTTTTCTAAAAATAAACACAAATTTAACTAACATTGTTAAGATTAAACAGTGGTCCATGTACAGGCCACACTACCTTTCTGTGGTGCACCTGAATGCTCACCACCACTGCCCTGAGAGTCAAGTGCAGAAATACAGTACTTGGCCTAGTTTGCTGAGCCATAGCAGTTCGAGCCAGAGGAAACCAGTGGAACTCACTTCCATCAATCTTTTAAGGCATCAAGATGCTCCTTGGCACCTGTGCACTACATAAGTGATTACTTTCATTAATTCAACCACCACCCTTGAGTCCCGGTAATCCTTGTTTCCCAAGAGCGTCCCTGCAATGGGGTCTAGGAACTCTATGCCATTTTGTGCATTCACAGCTGCACAAGATGTGACTCTTTCACAGTCTGCTCTGCAGATTGAAAAAGCAAAATTATGTCTGGGGCCTCTTTCTACAGGAGCGAACCTGTATTACTGTCCCTGCCTGTTCTCAGGGTAATCTTTCAAAGACCGATTCACAAACGTTTTGTTTTGCCTGACAAGGGCCATATTACAAAAAGTACCTGGTGGTGTACCAAAAATGTAAGCCCAACTATTGGGTTTGATATTATAGAAAGGGCTGCAGATGGTTGTGTGGCCCCTTCTATTACATGAATTATGCTGATGCACTGGTTCCTTAATAAGGTGGCATTTCCCCATTTCCATTGGTTGTGACTCCACACCACTAAAGACCGACTTTGCCTATGCCATATTACAGATATAGGTGTTCCACCAGCAAAAATACTTCAGCTGGTGTCCCTATACCTTTGGGAGACAAGCTATCTGTCAAACGCTAGCCTGGTTGCACAGCAGTCCTTTTAGTACACTGTGGAGCACTCCCTACCCTGGTTATAAAAGACTTGGAATTGAAACTAAGCAAGGTTGTTTTGGGTTCGGTTTTTATGCACATTTTCTAGACAGTGGTGTGAATTCACTATCTCGAACTGTAGAACCGGTTTGGTGCGGTTCTTCCTTCGCGTATGCTGTTCAGTCTGCACTTCAGACGCTGTCCTTTTTTTGTAGAATGCTGCTTCTTATAGCAGATAACTCTGGGGCTGTCTCCCAACTTGGAACACTCCCAACACAAGCACAGTGTGTGAAGTTTCTGCATCTGGTTGTCAACAACCCAACCAAAGTAGTAATCAGGGACAAATAAAAGAACAGGCCTAACCTAGAAACTTCCTTACCTCACAAAATAGAAACTGCGATTCCAACCCTACCCCTTTCCATCCACCAAATGACAGAGCTCAGAAAGACTAGTCAGTAGCTTCTTGCGCGCCAAAAGGTCTCATGGATTTTCTAACAGTAGCCTGTCTCCATTCTCCCCACTTCAGTGTCTGGATCTCCTCCTCTGTACACAGGAATGCTGCAACATACTTCCGCTTTGTGAGAAAACTGTGATAACCCTCCATTTTGTGCTATGTCAGGCCAATGGCATCCAAACTGGGTCCCACCAGCATCATTACTCAGACTCACTCAAACACAGTCTGTCACCACACGTTACGTGCATTACACATGCTTACACACTTGAAACTCTGACTGTCAGCTTAAGGTTCTGCCATATGTATAATGGCGGAACTTTAAAAAGCGGGGCCAGTAGGCTTAACTTCCAGTGACACAGGCAAAAACTTCTGGATACACTGTTGATACTTATAAAATATAGGGCCTCATTTATGAGGAAATGTTGGAGCGCAGGGATTTGTCGTAATTACAACAATATGGCACATCCCTGTGTTTCCCCCTGCACCAGCGCCAAATTAGCTGCCTATCGCCAACGCGGCCACCCTTGCTTCATGGTGCTAGGATGGCTGCGTTGCAGGGGAGATTGTTTTTGTGCAGGAAGGCACACCTTCCTGCACAAAAACAATCTTTATCTTTAATGGTATTTTGCCCCTTCTATGTGTGCTGCAGAATGCAGCCCAGATAGAAAGAGACAAAACGAGGAGAAATAGAATTATTTCTCCTCGTTGCACCATGTTAACACCGCCCCTGGGGTGGCATCACTTTTTGTGGGGCTGTCTCACGATTTCGATTTCTCGCAAATCTGGGGCAGGGTCAAAAGCAATGGGTGTTGAGGTGGAATGCCCACAGCAACACCCATTGCATGCCCCTCTGCCGCAGAAAACAACATTGGAGGGGTCCATATTTACAAGGTGGCATTAAGCCACAAAAAGTGGCTTAGCGCCACCTTGTAAATATGGCAATGAGGACAGCGCCACCGGAGCGTCGCTGAAAGTGGTGCTCCAGTGGTGCTAGGGGCTCGTAAATGAGCCCCTTAATGTGCTGTCACCATCTACTTTTTGGTTTATACCTAGGACAGGGACAATAGTTCTGTGGCTACACTTTGGGCATGCTTCGGGCACACCTTCAGGTCACAGGCCAGGCTCAGGACCTTGTGCAGTCAGGGACAGGCCTAGATCTCAGCACACACCCTTATATTAGAGTGACCCAAAGAGCAAACTAAGTGTCCGGATAACATATATTCATGCAGTGGTCAGGGCAGGGCAACATACTCGTATACTTTTCGAGGGGACCTTTTCTGTTCCAAGAGTGATTTGGTAAAATCCACCTCAGGGGTGCAATATGTTTCACACACCAATCTACTCCCTCAAAGGCATGCATAGAGTATAAGAGGCACATATTGGAGTGCATCCCTCGTTCAAAGATGTGTTTTGAAATTTGCACCTTACAGATTTACAATTCGTCCATGATAGGTTCTGAAAAGTCACAGAGCTAACTAAAGCAGTAGAAGCTACAATACAGGCACTAGACAGAAATAGTGGAGGGGTTGGGTGGCGTGGAGGAGAGGGGTGGAAGAAAATGTGATAATTAAAAAAATAAAACTTACCTTTATGGCCGCGCCATGCCGATCCAGTCTCCGTAGTAGGAACAGGCTCCCAGCCTGCCCTGTGTCCAATCCTAACGCTGCTTCTATGCTGCTGGCAGCATGAAACCAGCTTTAGGATTGGACGGAGCGCACAGCCAGGGCATTCCAAGGCAGAGTGAAAGTCTGTGACTGCTGTCTCCAACCCAGCAATGCTGTGCCTGCGTTGCTGAGTTGGAGAGAGGGCAGTGCACATGTGTGTTTGCCCGGACTGAGACGGCGGCCAAACATACATGCACAATGAGGGGGAGTGGTGTGCACTCACGCTTTGTGCTCATAACAGCCCCAAGGTTCTGCCACTCTTACAAGAAAATTATCATAGATGTAGTTTATTATTGTTTTCTTGTAAAAAGTTTGCAGCTGCTGCTGCTGGAGGAGGAGCAACGATCCTCTGCCATAGCAGAGCATTGCCCCTGGAAAGATACCCTGGTTGCTTTCTAGTCCCTGTAATTCTCATTCATGAAATGCATGAGAGGTGGAATAGTTTTAAATTGCCACCCCCATTTTAGAAGTGGACATGTAAATCCAAGCACTAATGCATAAGGACCCATTAAGGCCGAGGCATGGGAGCGAGATGGCAGGGGAATGGGAGTCTGATATACCTATGTGGCTCAGAGGCGCCAATCCTATATATATGTATATATATATATATACATATATATATATATATATATCTATATATATATTGGTGCAGTTTGACGTTTTAACTGTTTACCATTCCAAGATGGTGAAATCCTTTCCAATACATCACATCCTGCATGGCACTTTAAAAGAAGGATCCATTTTATGCCCAGTTGCATCGCAATTGTATTTGCTAGATTGCTCACTGATTGAACTCTGTGGACTACCCAGTAACTGCCTTGTATCTTGTTGCTCTTCGCTTTGCTGCTTGGGCTGGACAGATGGAAGTTTTTTTCTGGTCTCCAGTTATTTCTCTTCCTGCTGAATATTGTTTTCTGGAGTGGTTCTAGGCTCCCAGTTTAATCTGGCACCAGGGTTTATGTCCAGAAATAGTAGGTGGTTCGATGCATGAAGAAGACCCAACACCCGGCACCAAGAAGGCCTGCTATTGACAATACTGAAAGAAGTGTCTGCAAATGAGTCTGGAAATCACTCAAGACTAAACTCCTGTATTCTTGACCAACTATATGGTTACATGAACTTAGAACTGTGACATAGAGGTAGACCGGGAGGTAGAGGTCTTTCTAATACATTTTTACTTTGTAGGCCTTCATGCTGTAGGAGGCTGGCCTGATTTGTAGTGGGTTCCTTTGGTACTTACACCTTATACCAGGTTCAGTTATCCCTTATTAGTGAAATGTAGTAGTGTTCTAGCAGCTTAGGCTGATAGAGGTAGCTATAGCAGAGCAGCTTAGGCTGAAGTAGGAGACATGCAAAGCTCCTGCAATACCACTTACAGTTACACAGTACTTAAACACAAGTAAAGACAATACACAGTGTTACCAAAAATAAAGGTATTTATTTGGGTGACACAGTGCCAAAAATATCTTAGAGACAATACTCCTTCTGGAGGTGTTATACACAATATATACACTAGACACCAAAATTAGACAAGTAAATAGTCATGGAACAATGCAAACAATAGGAAATGCTCTAGAATGCAATGGAAGAAAATAGGTCTAACAGCAACACAAACCATATACTAAGAAAGTGGAATGCAAATCACAATTTCCCCCTAGACAAGTGTAGTGTGTGCAGAATCACTGTGAGAGTAATAATACAGTAAAGGTAAGTAAATTACCCCACCCCAAAGCCCAGTAAAGCAGGAGTAAAGTACTGCAAGTTTCCTTAGGACACCGTACACCTCATGATTGGGATTTTGCAGCAGCCAACCAAGTCTGCAAAGAACACCTGCTGGATTCCTGGACCTGAAGACCGGCAAAGGAAGGGGTCCAAGTCCAGAAGTCGAAAGAAGTTCCAGGAAGGACAGGAACCCCTGCCAACCCAGAAGAGGATGCAAAAGAAGAGTCCATGGTTAGTCAAAGACTGCAGAAATGCACCCTAGGAAGATGCCACTGGGTTCCTGTGTGATGCAAAAGATGTCCCACGGTGAGAAGATCGTTGCATATGTGATTTCTTGTTCAAAGTCACTAACAAGCCTTGGCTACGACAAAATTTCGTTTTGCATCAAAATGGCACTGGATGGACCAAGGAGGGACCTGGGGGTCTCAACTCTGTGTGAGAAGGAAGAGGGGGCTCTCAGCACTTTAGAGAGCCCTCAGGATGCCAGCCAGCACCCACAGGAGTCACAGGATCTGGGGACAAAAGAGGTGCAAAACTCAGTTGACGCAGCACAACAAAAGAAGGTCCCACGCCGCTGGAGAACACCTCAGTGAGTTGAGCATCACAGGATGGAGTTCAGGAGACCTGGGACAGGCTGTGCACGAAGGAATTTTGCAAAGAGCGCACTGAGGCCTCAGGAGGTGAAGAAGGCACATTACACAGGGGTACCATCACTCTCAGGGAAGGCAAGGTCTTACCTCCTCCAAATTGCATGAGCAGGACCTCAGGACAGTCTATGTCGATGATGTTCACCCTCTGTGTCCTTAGGAGCACGCTCACCACTGTGAGAGGAGTCCCAGGGTACCAGTCGTCGTCTTGGAAGGTGCCTGCTTGGAGCAGGGGAGAGACTCTGTCACTCCACAGGAGATTTCTTTGGTCCTTCTGGTGTAGAATGAAGACACAGAATCCCCAAAGCGTGCACACTGTGGAAACTGTTGCAGTTGCTGACTTGGAGCTGAGATTGCTGAAGAAAAGTGTCTCTTGTAGATACTTTGTTGTAGTTACAGCGTTTCTTGAGCACGGTGCGGTTGATTCGAGGTCAGAAGAGTCTGAAGTTGTGGCAGAGGATTCTTGAAGGACACTTGCAAGCAGAATCTGAAGAAAACCCACAGGAGAGACCCTAAATAGCCCTGAGAGGGGGATTGGCTACCTTATCAGATAAGGACCTATCAGGAGGGGTCTCTGATGTCACCTGCTGGCACTGGCCACCCAGAGGCCTCCAGAGTGCCCCCACACCTTTCAAAGCAAGATGGCTCTAGTCTGGGACACACTGGAGGAGCTCTGGGTACCACCCCTGGGGTGGTGATGGACAGGGGAGTGGTCACTCCCTTTTCCTTTGTCCAGTTTCGCACCAGAGCAGGGGAGAAGGGGTCCCTGAACTGGTGCAGACTGGTGTCTGCAAGGAGGGCACCATTTGTGCCCTTCAAAGCATTTTACAGAGCCTGGGGGAGGCTACCCCTCCCAGCCTGTAACACCTATTTCCATAGGGAGAGGGTGTAACAACCTGCTCTCAGAGAAAATGCTTTGTTCTGCCTTCCTGGGACTGGGCTGCCCAGACCCCAGGAGGGCAGAACCCTGTCTGTGAGGTGGCAGCAGCTGTAGCTGCAGTGCAAGCCTCAGAGAGCTGGTTTGGCAGTAATGGTGGTCCATGATGGAGCCCCCAGCATGCATGGAATTGGCTCCCCAATACCAGATTTGGAATGGGAGGACAATTCCATGATCTTAGACATGGGGCCGTATTCGGAGTTACCACTGTGAAGCTACTTATAGGTATTGACCTATATATAGTGCACGCGTGTAATGGTGTCCCCGCACTCACAAAGTCCGGGGAAATGGCCCTGAACTATGTGGGAGCACCTTTGCTAGTGCACGGGTGCCCTCACACTCAGTAACTTTGCACCTAACCTTCAGCAAGTGAAGGTTAGACATATAGGTGACTTATAAGTTACTTAAGTGCAGTGAAATGGCTGTGAAATAACATGTGCGTTATTTCACGCAGGCTGCAATGGCAGGCCTGTGCAAGGGTTTGTCTGAGCTCCCTATGGGTGGAAAAAGAAATGCTGCAGCCCATATGGATCTCCTGAAACCCCAATGCCCTGGGTACCTAGGTACCATATACTAGGGACTAATAAAGGGTGGTCCAGTATGCCAATTGAAATTGGTAAATGAAGTCACTGGCCTACAATGACAAATTTAAAAGCAGAGAGAGCATAAGCACGGAGGTTCTGGTTAGCAGAGCCTCAGTGACACAGTTAGGCACTACACAGGCATACACGTTAGGCCATAAATTATGAGCACTGGGGTCCTGACCAGCAGGATCCAAGTGAGACAGGCAAAAACATACTGACATACAGGTAAATATGGGGGTAACATGCCAAGTAAGATGGTACTGTCCTACATAACCCCCCTCAAATGAGGGACAATAAGGCTAACCTTGCCCGGATGAGTTTTCATTGTCTAAGTGGAACTATCTAGAGAGTCCATCTGCATTGGAGTGGGTACTCCCAGGTCTATGTTCCACTGTATAGTCCATTCCCTGTAGGGAGATGGACCACCTCAACAATTTAGGGTTTTCACCTTTCATTTGTTTAACCCATAATAAAGTTTTGTGGTCTGTCTGAACAATGAAGTGAGTACCAAACAAGTAGGGTCTCAGCGTCTTCAGTGCCCAGACCACAGCAAAGGCCTCCCTCCCTATGGCAGACCAATGCTTTTCTCTAGGGGTCAACCTCCTGCTAATAAAAGCAACAGGTTGATTCTGGCCCTCTTAGTTAAGTTGTGATAGTACAGCCCCTACCCCTAATTCAGAAGCATCTGTTTGGACAATTAATTTTTTGGTGTAGTTTGGGCTCGTTAAGACAGGTGCAGAGCAAATTGCCTGCTTAAGCTTCTCAAAAGCTTTTTGACAGCTAGCTGTCCACAATACCTTTTTAGGGATTTTCTTACTGGTGAGGTCATTAAGAGGGGCTGCAATGGAGCCACAATTCTTAATGAACCTCCTGTAATACCCACTGAGACCTAAGAAGGCTATGACCTGGGTCTAAGTTGTAGGGGGAGCCCAGTCCATAATGGTCTGAACCTTCCCCTGAAGTGGTGCAATCTGTTCCCTACCTACCAGGTGGCCCAGAAAAAACCACTTTCCCCTGCCCTATCTGACACTTTGAAGCCTTGATAGTTAGGCCTGCCTTTAGCAGGGCCTCCAAAACTTTCCAGAGGTGGACCAGGTGTCCATCCCAGGTGGAGCTAAAGACAGCAATATCGTCTAAATATGCTGCACTAAAAGCTTCCAAACCTTGTAGGACTTTATTCACCAACCTCTGAAAAGTGCCAGGTGCATTTTGAAAACCGAAGGGCATCACTGTGAAGTGATAATGCCCTCCTATGGTAGAAAATGCAGTTTTTCCATTAGTATCTTCTGACATTTTGATCTGCCAATACCCTGCAGTCAAGTCAAAAGTGCTTAGATACTTGGCAGATGGCAGTGTATCTATTAGCTCATCTGCCCTGGGTATAGGTTGAGCATCTGTTTTTGTTACAGTATTGAGACCTCTATAGTCCACACAAAACCGCATTTCTCTCTTTCCTTCTTTGCTATGTGGTTTGGGGACAAGCACCACTGGGCTGGCCCAGGGACTATCTGAAGGCTAAATAACTCCAAGGTCTAACATTTTCTGAACCTCTGCTTTTATGCAATCTCTGACATGGTCAGGTTGCCTGTAAATTTTACTTTATACAGGTGAACTGTCTCCAGTGTCAATTGCATGTTAAAACCAAGTATTTGTACCAGGTGTGAGGGAGAAGAGTTCAGAAAACTGATCAAGGAGATTTTTACAGTCTTTCTTCTGCTCAGCAGTAAGGCAGTCTGGCAGAACCACTCCCTCCACTAAACCATCAGCTTCAGTGGTGGAGAAGAGATCAGGGAGAGGGTCACTCTCTTCTTCCTGTCCCTCATCTGTAGCCATCAGCAGGGTCAAGTCAGCCCTGTCATAGTAAGGCTTTAGGCGATTGACATGAAGCACCCTAAGGGGACTTCTGGCAGTGCCCAGGTCCTCCAAGTAGGTGACCTCACCTTTTTTCTTTACAATTAGATGGGGTCCACTCCATTTGTCCTGTAGTGTTCTTGGGGCCACAGGCTCCAATACCCACACTTTCTGTCCTGGGTGGTACTTTGTCAGGACAGCCTTCTGGTCAAACCATTGCTTTTGGAGCTCTTGGCTGGCCTGAAGGTTTTTGCTGGGCTTTTTCATGCACTCAGCCATTCTACTTCTCAGGCCAAGTACATAGTCAAAAATGTCCTGTTTTGGAGCTTTTAAATTTAATGGTTGTCCCCAACCCTCCTTAAAAAGAGCAGGTGGGTCCCCTAACAGAGTGGCCAAATAGGAGTTCAAAGGGGCTGTAACCCACTCCTTTTTGGGGTACTTCCCTGTAGGAGAAAAGGAGGCATTGTAGAAGGACATCCCACCTCCTTCTGAGTTTTTCAGAGAGTTCCATAATCATACCTGGAGGAAAATGGCTCCCTGTTGCAGTTACCCCCCACTTTTTGCCTGATACTGATGCTGACTTGACTGAGAAGTGTGCTAGGACCCTGCTAACCAGGCCCCAGCACCAGTGTTTTTTTCACTAAAAATGTACCATTGTTTCCACAATTGGCACACCCCTGGCACATAGATAAGTCCCTTGTAAAAGGGACCAGTGGTACCAAGGGCCCTGTGACCAGGGACGGTCTCTAAGGGCTGCAGCATGTGTTGTGCCACCCTTAGGGACCCCTGACCTAGCACATGTACACTGCCATTGCAGATTGTGTGTGTTGGTGGGGAGAAAAAAGCAAAGTCGACACGGCATCCCCCTCAGGATGCCATGCACACACATTACTGCCTGTGGCATAGGTAAGTCACCCCTCTAGCAGGCCATACAGGCCTAAGTCAGGGTGTACTATACCACAGGTGAGGGCATAGCTGCATGAGCAATGTGCCCCTACAGTGTCTAAGTTAATTCTTAGACATTGTAAGTACAATGTGGCCATATTAAGTATATGGTCTGGGAGTTTGTCAAAAACGAACTCCACAGCTCCATAATGGCTACACTGAATACTGGGAAGTTTGGTATCAAACTTCTCAGTATAATAAACCCACACTGATGCCAGTGTTGGATTTATTTAAAAATGCACACAGAGGGCATCTTAGAGATGCCCTCTGTATTTTACCCAATCCTTCAGTGCAGGACTGACTGGTCTATGCCAGCCTGCTGCTGAGAGACGAGTTTCTGACCCCCTGGGTGAGAGCCTTTGTGCTCTCTGAGGCCAGAAACATAGCCTGCACTGGGTGGAGACGCTTAACACCTCCCCCCTGCAGGAACTGTAACAGCTAGCAGTGGGCATCAAAGGCTCAAGCATTGTGTTACAATGCCCCAGGGCACTCCAGCTAGTGGAGATGCCCGCCCCCTGGACACAGCACCCACTTTTGGCGGCAATTCCAGGGGAGATAATGAGAAAAACAAGGAGGAGTCTCCCACCAGTCAGGACAGCCCCTAAGGTGTCCTGAGCTGAGGTGACCCCTGCCTTTAGAAATCCTCCATTTTGGTTTTGGAGGATTCCCCCAATAGGATTAGGGATGTGCCCCCCTCCCCTCAGGGAGCAGGCACAAAGAGGGTGTAGCCACCCTCCAGGACAGTAGCCATTGGCTACTGCCCTCCCAGACCTAAACACACCCCTAAATTTAGTATTTATGGGTGACCCAGAACCTAGGAAACTAGATTCCTGCAACCTGAAGAAACAAGAAGGACTGCTGACCTACAAGCCTGCAGAGAAGGAGGAAGACGACAACTGCTTTGGCCCCAGCCCTACCGGCCTGTCTCCAACTTCGAAAACCTGCTCTAGCGACGCATCCAACAGGGTCCAGCGACCTCTGAAGCCTCAGAGGACTGCCCTGGACTAAAGGACCAAGAAACTCTTGTGAACAGCGGCCCCGTTCAAAACCAGCCACTTCTTTGCAACAAAGAAGCAACTTTCAAAGACTGCACTTTTCCCGCCGGAAGCGTGAGACTTCACACTCTGCACCCGACGCACCCGGCTCGAGACCCAGAGAACAAACACCTCAGGGAGGACTCCCCGGTGACTGCAAGCCCGTGAGTAACCAGAGACGAACCCCCTGAGCCCCCACAGAGACGCCTGCAGAGAGAATCCAGAGGCTCCTCCTGACCGCGACTGCCTGTAACAAGGAACCAGACACCTGGAACCAACACTGCACCCGCAGCCCCCAGGACCTGAAGGAACCGAACTTCAACGCAGGAGTGACCCCCAGGTGACCCTCTGCCTAGCCCAGGTGGTGGCTGTCCCGAGAAGCCCCCCTGTGCCTGCCTGCACCGCTAGAATGACCCCCGGGTACCTCCATTGTTTCCTACCTGAAACCCCACGCCTAATTTGCACACTGCACCCGGCCGCCCCTGTGCCTCTAAGGATGTGTTTTGTGTGCCTACTTGTGTCCCCCCCAGTGCTCTACAAAACCCCCCTGGTCTGCCCCCTGAGGACGCAGGTACTTACCTGCTGTCAGATTGGAACCGGAGCACCCCTGTTCTCCATAGGTGCCTATGTGTTTTGGGCACCTCTTTGACCTCTGCACCTGACCGGCCCTGAGCTGCTGGTGTAGTAACTTTGGGGTTGCCTTGAACCCCCAACGGTGGGCTGCCTATGCCCCAGGACTGAGTCTTGTAAGTGTTTTAGGTACCTCCTAATCTAACCTTTACTTACCTCCCTAGGAAATGTTGATTTTTGCGCTGTGTCCACTTTGAAAATAGCTTATTGCCATTTTTAAAAAGACTGTATATGATATTGCTTTCATTCAAAGTTCCTAAAGTATCTAAGTGAAGTACCTTACATTTAAAGTGTTAAATGTAAATCTGGAACCTGTGGTTCTTAAAATAAACTAAGAAAATATATTTTTCAATATAAAAACCTATTGGCCTGGAGTAAGACTTTGAGTATGTCTTCCTGATTTATTGCCTGCGTGTGTACAACAAATGCTTAACACTACCCTCTGATAAGCCTACTGCTCGACCACACTACCACAAAATAGAGCATTAGAATTATCTACTTTTGCCACTATCTTACCTCTAAGGGGAACCCTTGGACTCTGTGCACACTATTTCTTACTTTGAAATAGTATATACAGAGCCAACTTCCTACAATACCTTTGAGAGTTTTATTAAACCTCTCAACCAGTCCATTAGTTTGTGGATGATAAGGGGTGTTGAACTTGTATGTAACAACACACTCCTTCCACATGGCTTTTAGGTATGCAGACATGAAGTTACTACCTCTGTCTGACACCTCTTCCTTAGGGAAGCCCACTCTGGAAAAGATTCCCAGGAGGGCCTTTGCCACTATAGGAGCTGTAGTGGTCCTTAAGGGGATAGCTTCTGGGTACCTTGTGGCATGGTACACCACCACAAGTATAAACATATTGACAGAAGCTGTTGGAGGGTCCAGGGGGGCAACAATATCAACCCCTACCCTTTCAAAGGGCACCCCAACCACTGGTAGTGGCATTAAGGGGGCATTTGGGCTGCCACCAGTCTTGCCACTGGCTTGGCAGGTGACACAGGAGCGACAAAACTCATTTGTGTCTTCTGACATATGGGCCAGTGAAAATGTAGAACAAGTCTGTCCCATGTTTTACTCTGGCCTAAATGCCCAGATAATGGGATGTCATGATCCAGAGTTAAGAGGAATTCCCTGTACTGAAGGGGGGTGACTAGTCTCCTGATAGCACCAGGTTTAGGGCCCCTTGCTTCAGTATAAAGGAGATTATTCTCCCAGTAAACTATGTGTGTGTCAGTGACAGCACCATTTTGCTGCTTGACAGCTTGCTGTCTGAGGCCCTCCAATGTGGGACAGGTTTGCTGTGCCATACTCAGCTCTTCCCTGGCAGGCCCCCCTGCACCCAAAAGCTCAGCTGTATCAGCTTCCAGCTCTTCTGGTGTAGGTTCTGCACAGGGAGAGAATTCCTCTTCCTCAAAATGGGAATCATCTGTGGAGGGAGGGATAGTGGACAAGGATTTGCCCTTCCTACCCCTAGTTTTTGGGTGCATTTGGTCGATTGTTCCAGGATCCAAGTTTACCTGTCCTCTTTGCTTCTTGGCCTGAGCCCTGGTAAGAGCAAAGCTATGCCCAGGAATGCCCAGCATTGATGCATGGGCCTTCAACTCCTCTTCAGCCCAAGTTGAAGTCTCCAAATCATTGCCTAGCAGACATTCTACAGGTAAATCGGTGGCTACCAAAACTTTCTTTGGACCAGTAACCCCCCAGTTGAGATTCTCAACAGCCATGGGGTGGCTTACAGTGTTGCTATGGGCTTCTGTCACTTGATACTGGTGATCAAGTAGGTGTTGCTCAGGGGCAACCAGTTTGTCCATCACCATGGTGACACTGGCACCTGTGTCCCTGTAGGCCTCAACCTGAACACCATTAATCAGGGGTAGATGCTTGTACTTATCCATATTAAGGGGACAAGCAACTAAAGTGGTGAGGTCAATGCCACCATCAGAGACTAAAACAGCCTCAGTGATCTCCCTAACTAGACCAACCCCCAACTACATTACCAATGGTGAGCCCAGCTACACCCTTTGACTGGCTATTAGTAGTGTTCTTCCCACCACCACTGCTATTACTAGGGGCACTAGTGGTTGCAGTTGGGGTTGTGGTGGTGGGAGTTTTGGTGTTTTTCTTTGGACAATGAGGATCAGTTGCCCAATGGCCTTTGGCTTTACACATTTAACACCAAGGTTTCTTATCTTTGTGAGATGAGTATTTGGGCCCACCACCCCCAGAGGATTTTTGTGGGCCTGATGAAGACTCTGATGATTTTTTATCTTTGTCCCCGCCCTTGTCATATGTCTTACCATCCTTCTTCTTGTCATCCTTGTCACCCCCTGTATGAGCTTTTCCACTCACCCTTGTTTTGACCCATTTGTCTGCCTTCTTTCCAATTCTTGGGTAGAGGTCAGATCTGAGTCCACAAGATATTGATGCAACAAGTCAGGCACACAATTGTTCAAGGTATTGTATTGTATTGTAATAGTATTTATATAGCGCTTACTACCCCTGATGAGGCGTTGAAGCGCTTTTCAGCGAGTAGCACGCTACTCCGGAACCCAACAAGAATTAGTGATGGGTTAGTATCGGGAAATATGAGTATGAGTACAGATTTAGTATTAGTATGAGTTAATTTGAGCCTCGGATATGAGAGTTTGTTACTTAGATTGACTGGAGTAATGGAGGGGTGGAGGAGGAAATAAATCCTGAAGTGTTAATTGGGAGTATATCCCTCATTTACTCATCCCAAAGGCTTGGGATGAGTAAATGGGGATGGAGGAGGGAAGAGTCTGTGGAAGGGTTAGCGAGATCATAGTAGCAGGGTGAGATAAATGAGGGAGAATTTAGTAGGGTTGTTTGGGAGGTCATGGTAGTAGAGTGAGGTTTGGTGAATTGGATGTGGATGCGGAGGGACGAGCTTAGGCAGAGTCATTTAGGAGGTGAAAGTAGTAGAATTGATTTGGGATGAGTCAGAGTGGGAATGGAGGATAGTTTGATAGAGACATGACAGATGATGATGGGTAGATAAGTGTGATAAGATGAGAGCAGGGATTCATAGATATCTAGTATAAAAACCCACCCAGGAGCCATGCAATGACCCACGAACATGCCAAGCACAGAAACAACATATACACATAAATACATACACACATGAATACACACACATATGTACATACAATACATAATTAGAACCATGGGTAAATATACTTAGTCAAACAGGTTTAAAGAGTGTGTGTGTATTTTATGTACATAGTTTGCGTTGAAGTAGTGTTTATTTACATATATACAATTTCTAATTGCAACTTAAGTGGCTACAGGCTCCCGGGGATGTGGGAGGGTGCATGTGAATCTGCAGCGTAACATGCCACGAACAGATGTACACTGGGTAAGTGACATTTTCCATTCGATGGCATGTGTAGCTGCAGATACACATGCTGTGCATTGACTACAAAGCAGTAATCCTCCCAGAAGCGGTGGTCAGCCTTTAGGAGTTGAAGTTGTTTGAAACAATGTTCTTAATGCAGCCTGTCCTACTGTGGCTTGTTGTGTTGCTAACACATCTACACAGTAGTGTTTGGTAAAAGTATGAGGTGTGGACCAAGTGGCCGCCTTACAAATCTCTGTCATTGGTATGTTACCTAGAAAGACCATTGTTGCTCCCTTCTTTCTAGTGGAGTGTGCCTTTGGTGTAATGAGTAGTTCCCTTTTAGCTTTCAGGTAACAAGTTTGTATGCATTTAACTATCCATCTGGCTATGCCTTGTTTGGATATAGGGTTACCAGCATGGGGTTTCTGGAATGCGACAAACTGTTTAGTTTTACAAAATGGTTTTGTTCTGTCTATATAGTACATTAGAGCTCTTTTTATGTCTAATGTTTGCAGTGCTCTTTCTGCTACTGAGTCTGGCTGTGGGAAGAAAACTGGGAGTACTACTCTTTGGTTTAAATGAAACGGTGAAATGACAATCAGTAGAAATTTTGGATTTGTGCGGAGAACCACTTTATGTTTGTGTACTTGCATAAAGGGTTCCTCAATGGTGAAAGCCTGTATTTCACTAACTCTTCGTAGTGAAGTGATAGCTACTAGAAATGCCACTTTCCAAGTTAAGAATTGGATTTGACAAGAATGCATGGGTTCAAAAGGCGGACCCATTAGTCGTGTAAGTACGATATTAAGATTCCATGAGGGTACTGGCGGTGTCCTTGGAGGTATGATCCGCTTTAGTCCTTCCATGAAGACTTTAATGACTGGTATTCTAATTAGTGCTTTTGTGTGTTTAATTTGCAAGTAAGCTGAAATTGCAGTGAGGTGTATTTTGATGGATGAAAAAGCAAGATTTGCTTTTTGCAAGTGTGGTAAATAGCCTACGAGGTCCTGTATGGACGCATCTAACGGTATGATGTGTTTTGCTTGGCAGTAGAAAACAAATCTTTTCCATTTATTAGCATAGCAATGCCTGGTGGTAGGTTTTCTTGCCTGTTTAATGACTTCCATACACTCGTTTAGAAGATTTAGATAGCCAAACTCTAAGACTTCAAGAGCCAGATTGCTAGATTGAGCATTGCTGGATTGGGGTGTCTGATCTGCTGTTTGTGTTGCGTTAACAGGTCTGGTCTGTTTGGTAGTTTGATGTGAGGTACTACTGAGAGGTTCAACAGTGTGGTGTACCAGGGTTGGCATGCCCACATTGGTGCTATGAGCATTAGTTTGAGTTTGTTTTGACGCAGTTTGTTGACTAGGAAAGGAATGAGTGGGAGAGGGGGAAAAGCGTAAGCAAATATCCCTGACCAATTGATCCATAGAGTATTGCCCTTGGACTGAGGGTGTGGGTATCTGGAGGCGAAGTTTTGGCATTTTGCGTTTTGATTTGTGGTGAACAGATCTATGTCTGGTGTCCCCAACTGGCGAAAGTATTTTTGTAGTATCTGGGGATGTATTTCCCACTTGTGAGTTTTCTGGTGATCTCAATTGAGATTGTCCGCTAATTGATTGTGAAGGCCTGGGATGTATTGCACTATTAGGCGAATATTGTTGTGAATTGCCCAATGCCAACTTTTTTGTGCTAGGAGGCATAGTTGTGATGAGTGTGTTCCTCCCTGTTTAAGTAGTACATTGTCATATTGTCTATTTTGACAAGAATGTGTTTGTGAGATAGAAGAGGTTGAAAAGCTTTTAGCGCTAGAAAGACTGCTAGCAGCTCTAAGTGATTTATGTGTAGCTGTTTTTGCTCGTTGTCCCACTGTCCTTGTATATTGTGATTGTTGAGGTGTGCTCCCCACCCAATCATTGATGCGTCTGTTGTGAGAATGACTTGAGGCACAGGGTCCTGAAAAGACCACCCTTTGTTTAAATTTATAGGGTTCCACCACTGAAGCGAATAGTGTGTTTTGCGGTCTATCAACAATAGATCTTGGAGTTGACCCTGTGCCTGCGACCATTGTTTTGCAAGGCACTGCTGCAAGGGCCTCATGTGTATCCTTGCGTTTGGGACAATTGCGATGCATGATGCCATCATGCCTAGGAGTTTCATCACAAATCTGACTGTTTAATGCTGATTTGTTTGTATTTTCGGCATTATGGTGTGGAATGATTGTACCCTTTGTGGGCTTGGACTTGCGATCGCTTTTTGAGTGTTGAGTGTAGCTCCCAAGTATTGTTGAATTTGGGATGGCTGTAAGTGTGATTTTTGGTAATTTATAGAAAACCCTAGTGTGTGTAGGGTATCTATTACGTAATGTGTGTGATTTTGACACTGCTGTTTAGTAGTGGCCTTTATTAGCCAATCGTTGAGATATGGGAATACATGCATGTGTTGTCTCCTTATGTATGCCGCTACCACGGCAAGGCATTTTGTAAATACTCTGGGGGCTGTTGTTATCCCAAAGGGTAATACTCTGAATTGGTAATGTTTTCCTTGTATAACGAACCTGAGATATTTTCTGTGAGATGGATGGATGGGTATATGAAAATGTGCATCAGTGTTGACATGTATTCTCCCTGTTTTAGTAATGGGACTACATCTTGTAGTGTCACCATGTGAAAGTGTTCTGATTTGATGAATAGGTTGAGAGTCCTGAGATCTAAAATTGGTCTTAGTGTTTTGTCCTTTTTGGGAATAAGGAAGTACAGGGAATAGACCCCTGTTCCTTTTTGTTGATGAGGTACTAGTTCTATGGCTTGTTTTGCCAATAATGCCTGCACCTCTGTTTGTGACAGTGTTAGATGTTGCGCCAACAGTTTGTACGCTCTTGGGGGAATATCTGGAGGAAAATGTGTGAATTCTATGCAGTAACCATGTTGGATAATTGATAGAACCCATGTGTCCATTGTTATGTTTGACCTTTGATTGTGGAACATTCCCAGTCTTCCTCCCACCAGGGATGTGTGTTGGGAAAGGGTGATGGGCAAGTCACTGCTTGGTATTAGGGCCTTCTTTGTGGTTTGAAATTTTCCCCTGGACCTTGGGAATTGTGCCCTGAAGGACCCGCGCAACCCTCCTCTCTGATATTGTGATTGGTGTGCTCTCTCAGAATCAAGTTATATAGGCTTTCATAATCAGTCACCTTACTGCCATATAACCAACCTTCTAGGGCCTTCACAGAACAGTCTACAAGGTCTGTCCAGTCCTGTGATGACTCTTTTCAGGTCTCTCTGAACTTAAGTGTATACTGTTCATTTGCTAAGCCCAGACCATCCAAGAGTGCATTTTTAAGAACCTGGTAATTATCTGCATCATCCTCTCTGACAATAAGAAGTCTGTCTCTACCTTTGCCAGAGAAGGATAACCAAAGGATAGCAGCCCACTGTACATGAGGGACCTTCTGAACTTTACAGGCCCTCTCAAGTGCAGCAAACCTCTTCTTGAGGTCATCGCCATCCTTGTCAGGAGGGACAACTTTATGCAGATTCCTAGAATCAAATGAGGGTTCCTTAACATTTGTATTCCTAAAACTGCTGCTGCCACCATGGGGAACTAACCCCAAACCCTGACTCTCTTCCTCCACAGCAGGGATTCCCTGTCTTATGTCAACTGCTGCTGCATTAGCTTCAGTCTGGCCTCCTCTAACCTCAGCTTTCTGAGTTCCCTATCCAGGGACCTGTCCTCAGGGTTAGACTTATGTGAAGTCTCTGAAACAGAGGTATGATGAGAGTGTGCAGAGGCAGACCTATCGCTAACAGGGGCCACTCTAGTGACCTGGCCTCTAAGGGTGAAGGGAGCCCTACTTGAGTGTGAACCCTTCCCACTACAGTTTATTCTAGGGGGCTTGTTGACAGATAGGTCTGTGGAAGGACCCTCCCCAGGATTGTCATCTTGCTCCTTTGAGCACTCCTGGTTGGAGTCAGCCTCTACCTCTTCCCCTGTCTGATCTGGATCAGTGCTGAGTCCCTGGTCATCCTGAAGGAGAAGATTTAAGAGGAACTCCTTATTGGGGTTCTTCCCAATCCCTAAACGTATTTCAATGCAGAGACCCTTCAAACTTTTAACGTTTAGATTCTCATAGGTAGTCCTGACAACTCTAGGAATAGCTTCTACAGAAGACATATTGAAAGAAATTTTTTAGGAAAGTGAGTAAAATGTTAGTAGAATAACAGATCTAACTTTTTAGAGAAAAGAGAAAACTTTTCAGAACTTTGTAAAACGTTTGCAAAGTTTAAAGAACTTTTAGAAAGTTAGAAAATGGTTTCTAAGTATATATTATATATGCTCTAAGTATTGGAGCAAGCTTTTCTTGTGAAAAGCACAGGTAACAAAGTGGTAAAGCAATTGCAAGTACTTATCCCACCGCTGCACCACGAATGTAGGAGGATGGCCTGGTTTGTTGTGGGTACCTTGGGTACTTACACGTTATACCAGGTCCGGTTTCCTTTATTAGTGAAATGTAGTAGTGTTCTAGCAGCTTAGGCTGATAGAGGTAGCTATAGCAGAGCAGCTTAGGCTGAACTAGGAGACATGCAAAGCTCCTGCAATACCACTTATAGTTACACAGTACCTATACACAAGTAAAGACAATACTCAGGGGCATATTTATACTCTGTTTGCGGCGGAATTGCGTAGTTTTTTTTTACGCAAATCCGACGCAAAGCTAACTCCATATTTATACTTTGGCGTTAGACCCGTCTAGCGTCAAAGATCTTGGAGTTTGCGTCATTTTTTAGCGTGGACACCTACCTTGCGTTAATGATATGCAAGGTAGGCGTTCCCGTCTGACTCCAAGGCATGTGCGCCTTATTTAAACTCCCGTGCAAAAATGACGCACAGGAGTGGGCGGGTCAAAAAAAATGACGTCCAGCCGCTTTTGCATAATTTTTTAACGCCTGGTCAGGGCAGGCGTTAAGGGACCTATGGGCTCGGAAGGAGCCCAGAGGTGCCCTCCCATGCCCCCAGGGACACCCCCTGCCACCCTTGCCCACCCCAGGAGGACGCCCAAGGATGGAGGGACCCATCCCAGGGAACTTAAGGTAAGTTCAGGTAAGTATTTTTATTTTTATTTTTTTGTGGCATAGGGGGGCCTGATTTGTGCCCCCCTACATGCCACTATGCCCAATGACCATGCCCAGGGGACATAAGTCCCCTGGGCATGGCCATTGGGCAAGGGGGCATGACTCCTGTCTGTGCTAAGACAGGAGTCATTTCAATGGGGGTTGGGAGTCAAAAAAAATGGCGCAAATCGGGTTGAGGCCAATATTTTGCCTCAGACCTGACTTGCCCCATTTTTTGACGCCCAAGCTCCATTTTCCCCTACGCCGGCGCAGCCTGGTGTGGGTCATTTGTTTTGACGCACACCAGTCAGCTGCGCCGGCTAACGTCATTCCATAAATAAGGCGCCCGCATGGCGCTTTGGAATGGCGTTAGCCGGCGTTAAAATTTTTGACGCACAACTGCGTTGGCGCAGTTGTGCGTCAAAAAGTATAAATATGGCCTTCAGTGTTACCAAAAATAAAGGTATTTATTTGGGTGACACAGTACCAAAATCTTATAGACAATACTCCTTCGGGGGGTAAGTATTATACACAATATATACACTAGACACCAGAATTAGACAATTAAATAGTCATAGAACAATGCAAACAATAGGAAATGCTGTAGAAAACAATGGGAGAAAATAAGTCTAGGGGCAACACAGACCATATACTAAGAAAGTGGTATACAAATCACAAAGTCCCCTCTAGACAAGTGTAGTGTGTGCAGAATCGCTGGGAGAGTAAGAATACAGTAAAGGTAAGTAAATTACCCCACCCCAGAGCCCAGAAAAGCAGGAGTAAAGTACTGCAAGTTTCCTTAGGACACACTACACCATGTGATTTTGATTTTGCAGCAGCCAACCAAGTCTGCAAAGAACAACTGCTGGATTCCTGGACCTGAAGACCTGCAAAGGAAGGGGACCAAGTCCAGAAGTCGATGGTTAGTAGAAGTCTGTAGAACTGCACCCTAGGAAGATGCCAGTGGGTTCCTGTGTAATACAAAAGATGTCCCACAGCGTGAAGATAATTGCAGATGTGATCTTGTGTTGAAAGTCACCAACAAGCCTTGGCTGCGACAAAAGTGTATTTTGCATTCAAAATGGCACTGGATGGACCCAGGATGGACCTGGGGGCCTCAACTCTGAGAGAGGAGGAGGAGGGGGCTCTCTGCACTTTAGAGAGCCCTCAGGATGTCAGCCAGAACCTCAGGGAGTTGCAGGATTTGGGGACAAAGGAGGTGCAAAATGTGGTTGATGCAGCACAACAAAAGAAGGTCCCACGCCGCCGGAGAACAACTCAGCAAGTTGAGCGTCACAGGATGGAGTGCTGGGGACCTGGGCCAGGCTGTGCAATAAGGAATTTTGCAAAGAGTGCACAGAGGCCTCAGGAGGTGAAGAAGACACAGTACACAGGGGTATCGTCGCTCTCAGGGAAGGCAAGGTCTTATCTCCTCCAAATTCCATCAGCAGGACCTCAGGACAGTCTGTGTCGATGATGTCCACCCTATGTGTCCTTAGGAGCAAGCTTGTCGCTGTGAGAGGAGTCCCAGGGTACCAGTCGTTGTCTTAGAAGGTGCCTGCTTGGAGCAGGGGAGTGACTCCGTCACTCCACAAGAGATTTCTGCGGTCCTTCTGGTGCAGAATGAAGACAGGGAATCCCTAGAGCGTGCACACTGTGGAAACTTGCAATTGCTGACTTGGAGCTGAGGTTGCTGAAGAAAAGTGTCTCTTGTAGACACTTTGTTGCAGTTACATTGTTTCTTGGAGCAGGCTGCGGTTGATCCAAGGTAGGAAGAGTCTGAAGTTGTTGCAGAGGATTTCTGAAGAAAACTTGCAAGCAGAATCTGAAGAGAAGCCACAGGAGAGACCCTAAATAGCCCTGAGAGGCGGATTGGCTACCTTATTAGCTAAGGCCCTATCAGGAGGGGTCTCTGACGTCACCTGCTGGCAATGGCCACTCAGAGGCCGCCAGAGTGCCCCCACACCTTGCAAAGCAAGATGGCAGAAGTCTGGGACACACTGAAGGAGCCCAGGGGTGGTGATGGACAGAGGAGTGGTCACTTCCCTTTCCTTTGTACAGTTTCGCATCAGAGCAGGGGAGAAGGGGTCCCTGAACCAGTGTGGACTGGTTTATGCAAGGAGGGCACAATCTGTGCCCTTGAAAGCGTTTCCAGAGGCTGGGGAAGGCTACCCCTCCCCAGCCTGTAACACCTATTTCCAAAGGGAGAGGATGCAAAACCCTGCTCTCAGAGGAAATGCTCTGTTCTGCCTTCCTGGGACTGGGCTGCCCAGACCCCAGGAGGGCGGAACCCTGTCTGTGAGGGGGCAGCCGCTGTAGCTGCAGTGCAAGCCTCAGGGAGCTGGTTTGGCAGTACTGGGGTCCATGGTGGAGCCCCCAGGATGCATAGCATTGGCTCCCCAATACCATATTTGGAATGAGGGGACAATTCCATGATCTTAGACATGTTACATGGCCATATTCGGAGTTACCATTGTGAAGCTACATATAGGTATTGACCTATATGTAGTGCACACATGTAATGGTGTCTCCGCACTCACAAAGTCTGGGTAAATGGCCCTGAACTATGTGGCGGCACCTTTGCTAGTGCAAGGGTGCCCTCACACTTAGTAACTTTGCACCTAACCTTCAGCAAGTGAAGGTTAGACATAGAGGTGACTTATAAGTTACTTAAGTGCAATGCAAATGGCTGTGAAATAATGTGTGCGTTACTTCACGCAGGCTGCAATGGCAGGCCTGTGCAAGGGTTTGTCTGAGCTCCCTACGGATGGCAAAATAAATGGTGCAGTCCATAAGTGTAGGAAGGTGGCCTCTTTCTAGCCTTGTTACCCCCACTTTTGGCCTGTTTGTGTGTATATGTCAGGGTGACTGGGATCCTGCTAGCCAGGGCCCCAGTGCTCATAGTGGAAACCCTATTTATCAGTGTGTTTGATATGTGTCACTGGGATCCTACTAGCCAGGACCCCAGTGCTCATAGTTGTAGCCTATATGTGTTTCCTGTGTGGTGCCTAACTTTATCACTGAGGCTCTGCTAACCAGAACCTCAGTGTTTATGCTCTCTCTGCTTTTACAATTGTCACTGCAGGCTAGTGACCATTTACACCAATTCTGATTGGCACATTGGAACACCCTTATAATTCCCTTGTATATGGTACCTAGGTACCCAGGGTATTGGGGTTCCAGGAGATCCCTAGGGGCTGCAGCATTTCTTTTGGCACCCATAGGGAGCTCAGGCCAATATTACACAGGACTGCCACTGCAGCCTGAGTGAAATAACGTCCATGTTATTTCACAGCCATTTTACACTGCACTTAAGTAACTTATAACTCACCTATATGTCTAACCCTCACTTAGTGAAGGTTAGGTGCAAAGTTACTAAGTGTGAGGGCACCCTGGCACTAGCCAAGGTGCCCCCACATTGTTCAGGGCAATTTCCCCGGACTTTGAGAGTGCGGGGACACCATTACACGTGTGCACTACAAATAGGTCAATACCTATACGTAGCTTCACAATGGTAACTCCGAATATGGCCATGTAGCATGTCTAAGATCATGGAATTGTCCCCTCAAGCCAAATCTGGTATTGGGTTGCCAATCCGATGCATCCCCAGGGCTCCAGCAGGGACCCCGGGTACTGCCAAACTACCTCTCTGGGGTTTTCTCTGCAACCACCGCTGTTGCCAACCCTCAGACAGGTTTCTTCCCTCCTGGGGCCTAGGCAGCCCAGTCCCAGGAAGGCAGAGAAAAGGATTTCCTCTGAGAGAGGGTGTTACACCCTCTCCCTTTGGAAATAGGTGTTAAGGGCTGGGGAGGAGTAGCCTCCCCAGCCTCTGGAAATGCTTTGAAGGGCACAGATGGTGCCCTCCTTGCATAAGCCAGTCTACATCGGTTCAGGGATCCCCAGCCCCTGCTCTGGCATGAAACTGGACAAAGGAAAAGGGAGTGACCACTCCCCTGTCCATCACCACCCCAGGGGTGGTGCCCAGAGCTCCTTCAGTGTGTCCCAGACCTCTGCCATCTTGAATGCAGAGGTGTGAGGGCACAATGGAGACCTCTGAGTGGCCAGTGCCAGCAGGTGACGTCAGAGACCCTTCCTGATAGGCTCTTACCTGGTTAGGTAGCCAATCCTCCTCTTAGGGTTTCTCTTGTGGGTTCTTCGTCAGAAAACGAATGCAAGAGCTCACCAGAGTTCCTCTGCATCTCCCTCTTTGACTTCTGCCAAGGATCGACCGCTGACTGCTCCAGGACGCCTGCAAAACCGCAACAAAGTAACAAGAAGACTACTAGCAACATTGTAGCGCCTAATCCTGCCGGCTTTCTCGACTGTTTCCTGGTGGTGCATGCTCTGAGGGCTGTCTGCCTTCACCATGCACTGGAAGCCAAGAAGAAATCTCCTGTGGGTCGACTGAATCTTCCCCCTGCTAACGCAGGCACCAAACTTCTGCATCACCGGTCCTCTGGGTCCCCTCTCATCTTGACGAGAGTGGTCCCTGGAACACAGGAGCTGGATCCAAGTGACCCTAACAGTCCAGTGGTCCTTCTGTCCAAACTTGGTGGAGGTAAGTCCTTTCCTCCCCACGCCAGACAGTAATCCTGTGTGCTGCGTGATCTGCAGCAGCTAGGGCTTTTGTGCACTTTTGCAAGGATTCATTTGTGCACAGCACAGCCCAGGTCCCCAGCACTCCATCCTGCACTGCTCAACTCGCTGAGTTGAGTACCGACTTCGTGGGACCATCTTTTGTTGTGTTGAGATGACCGCCATGCTCAGATTTCTTGAATGCCTGCTCAAGTGCTTCTGTGGGTGCTGCCTGCTTCTGCGTGGGCTCTCTCTGTTGTTGAGCACCCCCTCTGACTCCTTCTCCAAGGGGAAATCTCCTAGTCCTTCTTGGGCCCGGCAGCACCCATTTTCTTCAACTGCAACTCTTGCAGGTAGCAAGACTTGTTTGCAGTCTTTCAGTGTGGAAACTACTCTGCATCCTCCAGCACGCCGTGGGACATCTTCTGACCAAAGGAGAGGTTCCTGGCACCATCCGTTGTTGCAGAATCTTTGGCTTCTTCCACCCAGAGGCAGCCGTTTTGCACCTTCATCCGGGGTTTAGTGGGCTCCTGCCCCCCCTGGACACTTGCGTGACTCTTGGACTTGGTCCCCTTCCTTTACAGGTCCTCAGGTCCAGGAATCTGTCTTCAGTGCTTTGCAGTCAGTTGTTGCCTTTGCAGAATCCCCTATCTCGACTTTACTGTCTTTCTGGGGTAGTAGGGTAACTTTACTCCTACTTTTCAGGGTCTTGTGGTGGGGTATCTTGGACACCCTTAGTGTTTTCTTACACTCCCAGTGACCCTCTACACACTACACTAGGGGCCAGATGTAAAAAGCGTTTTGCATGGCACAAACTGCAAAATTCAAGTTTGCGCCATGAAAAACGTGCATTGCGATGCACATTCCTATTTTGCGAGTCGGTACCGACTCGCAAAATGGGAATGCGACTCGCAAATAGGAAGGGGTGTTCCCTTCCTATTTGCAATTAACATTGCGATGCAGAATTGCCTTGTGACCGCGATCATGGTCGCAAAGCAATTCGCAGTTAGCACCCATGTCAAGTGGGTGCTAACTCATTCGTAAAAGGGAAGGGGGCCCCATGGGACCCCTTCCCCTTTGTGAATGTCGCCAAACATATTTTTTCAGAGAAGGCAGTGGTCCAATGGACCACTGCCTACTCTAAAAAACCAAAACCAAATGGTTTCATTTTTTCTTTTGAATTGCAACTCGTTTTCCTTTAAGGATAACGAGCTGCAATACAAAAAAAAAACTGCTTTATTAAAAAAGCAGTCACAGACATGGAGGTCTGCTGTCTCCAGCAGGCCACCATCCCTGTGAGTGCAGGGAATCGCAAGGGGGTCGCAAATTGCGACCCACCTCATTAATATTAATGAGGTGGGTCTTTGCGACCCCCTTGTGATTCGCAGAAGGTGTCTGAGACACCATTCTGCATCCGATTTTGCAAATCGGAAATTGCGAGTCGCACCGACTCGCAATTTCTGATTCGCAAAATCGTATCTTGCTACATCTGGCCCCAAGCCTGGGGTCCATTCGTGGTTCGCATTACACTTTTGGAGTAAATGGGTTGTGTTGCCCCTAGGCCTATTGTGTCCTATTGCATTCTATTGTGTTCTACAGAGTTTGCACTGCTTTTCTAACTGTTTATTATCTGATTTTGGTTTGTGTGTATATTTTGTGTATTTTACTTACTTCCTAAGGGAGTGTATCCTCTGAGATACTTTTGGCATATTGTCACTAAAATAAAGTACCTTTATTTTTAGTAACTCTGAGTATTGTGTTTCTTAGGATATAGTGCTATATGATATAAGTGGTATAGTAGGAGCTTTGCATGCCTCCTAGTTCAGCCTAAGCTGCTCTGCTATAGCTACCTCTATCAGCCTAAGCTGCTAGAACACTACTAATCTACTAATAAGGGATAACTGGACCTGGCACAGGGTGTAAGTACCATCAGGTACCCACTATAAGCCAGGCCAGCCTCCTACATTGGTGGCAGCGGTGGGATAAGTACTTGTAACTGCTTTACCACTTTGTCATTGGTGCTTTTCATAAGAAAAACATATACCAAACACTTCAGAATATACACAGTTAACATAAACGGTTTAACTTTCCTTCTTTAAACTTTCTAAAAAGTTTTAGAAACGTTTTCAAAGGTTTTGAAAAGTTAAAAAAAAGTTTTTCTCTTTTCTCTAAAAGTTTCTAAACTTTTTTCTCTCTGTCTTAAACCCTTTCTAACTATCATGTCTGCAGTAGAACTTACTCACACAGTTGTCCAGGCAACCTATGGTAGTCTATACTTTAAAAGATTGAGGGGTCTCTGCATTGAAAGAGGTTTAAGTATTGGTAAGAATCCTTCAAAAGATCTTCTCCTTAGCCTTCTCCTAGAAAGTGACCAGAACCAGTCTGGCCCATTCCAGGATCAGGAGGTAAAGGAGGGGGTACCCAGCCAGACTCAGAGGAGTCCCCTGAGGATGCTGGGGAGGGTTCTTCTAAGGACCTGTCAGCTAACAGGCCATCTAGTGACACTGGTAGTTGGAGGGGGTCACACACTAGTAGGGCACCTTTCACTCCTAAAGGCCAGGTTACTAGAGTCCAGTCAGTTAGGGACAGGTCCAACTCTGCCAATTCCCATACTTCTTCTATGTCTCACAATTCCCAAGGATAACTTAATGGAAAGGGAACTCAGAAAGCTGAGGTTGGGAGAGGCCAGGCTGAAGCTTAAACAGCAGCAGCTGGCCTTAGACAGGGAATCTCTGGATGTGGAAAAGGAACAGCAGAGGTTGGGGTTAGTTCCCCATGGTGGCAGCAGCTGTGGTTTTGATAGCAACCCTGTAAGAGAGCAAGATTCCAGAAACCTGCATAAGATAGTCCCCCCTTACAAGGAGGGGGGTGACATTAACAAGTGGTTTGCTGCACTTGAGATGGTCTGTATGGTACAGTTGGTCCCTCAAAGGCAGTGGGCTGCTATCTTGTGGCTATCTTTCATTGGGAAGGGTAGGTATAGGCTCCTTACTGTCAGAGAAAGTGATGCTAAGAACTACAAAGTTTGGAAAGATGCACTCTTGGATGGATTTGGCTTAACCACTGAACAATACAGGATTAAGTTCAGAGAAACCAGAAAAGAGTCCTCTCAAGACTGGACAAACTTTGTAGACTGTTCAGTGAAGGCCTTGGAGGGTTGGTTACATGGCAGTAAGGTGACTGACTATGAAAGCCTGTATAATCTAATCCTGAGAGACCATATTTTGAACAATTGTGTGTCTGATTTGTTGCACCAGTACTTGGTAGACTCAGATCTTACCTCTCCCCAAGAATTGGGAAAGAAGGCAGATAAATGGGTCAGAACAAGAGTGAGCAGAAAAGTTCACACAGGAAGTGACAAGGATGGCAAGAAGAAAGATGGTGAGAAATTTCAGGATAAGCATAGGGATGAAGGTAAAATTAAAGATCCTTCTTCAAATCCTAAACACTCTTCAGGGGGTGGGGATACATCATCTTCTTCTTCTTCTTCTTCACAACCCACACACATTAAAAAGCCTTTGTGATATGTGTGTAAAAATAAAGGCCATTGGCCAGGGGATAAGTCCTGCCCAGGTAAACCCCCTGAGCCTACCACCACTAATACATCAAACTCTAGTGCCCCTAGCAGTACTGGTAATAGTGGTGGGACTGCTGGCAACAGTCAAAATAAGGGTATAGTTGGGTTCACTTTTAGGTCAATCATAGAAACTGGGGTAGTCAGTCCCTAACAGTAGTGGTAATAGTGGTGAGACTGCTGGCAACAGTCAAAATAAGGGTGTAGTTGGGTTCACTTTTAGGTCCATCATAGAAACTGGGGTAGTCAGTCCCAAGACAGTTTCTGTCACACCTGGTGGCATTGGCCTTGCCACACTGGCTGCTTTTCCCCTTACAATGGATAAGTACAGGCAGGCAGCTTCAATAAATGGTGCTGAGGCTCAGGCCTACAGGAACACAGGTGCCCATGTCACTTTGGTTACTGAAAACCTAGTGTCTCCTGCACAATACATCATTGGACAACAGTACAAGATTATTGATGTCCATAACTCCACTAAGTTCCTCTCCTTAGCTATAATTCAGTTTAGTTGGGGTGGAGCTACTGGCCCTAAGCAGGTGGTAGTATCACTTAGCTTACCTGTAGACTGTCTCCTAGGTAATGACCTAGAGACCTCAGGTTGGGCTGAGGTAGTGTTTAATACCCATGCAGCCATGCTGGGTATCCCTGAGGAATCGCTTCCTCTCATTTCAGCTGAAATTAAAAAGCAAAGGAGAGAAAAAGGCCTGAAAACTCAGGATCCTTCTCCAACAACAGGTAAAAAGGGCATCAAAGTTTCCCCTACCCACCATGCCATTAAGGATACCATTCCTGTGATTGGAGAAACCTCTCCTGGGGTGGCACCTGTACCAATGGAGCCATCAGCTAGCACAGCTGTACTCACTGAGGTAGAAATACCTCTCTGTGGGATAACTAATATTGGTGAGAAAAAGGGCCCCATTTTAGTTAACATGGAGCATCCCTCCAACCCTCCCAGAGAACCTTTAGTGCAGCAACCCTGCACTGCCTCACAACACTTAGGATAGCAACCCTGCCCTAATGTGGAGCTTATAGGACAGCAACCCTGCCCTGCTCCAACTCAAGAGAAACAGCAACCCTGTTCTCTCTTAAAGCCATATGGGCAAAGGTTTTGCCCAGCTATTGCTTTATTGAGACATCATGCCTTAAACTTACTAATAGGAACTCTGAGAATATAACTTCACATTGCTGGCTAGCTCAAAAACTTCAAACAGGGTGGTTCACATCCCCACAGGGAGGTAACCATACAGTAGATGATAAAGGGAGTAACCAATCAATTGCAGAGCTACTCTCCACTTATCACCACTTAGACAATAAAGACTCAACTGGCCAAGGTTAGCATTATTGTCCTTCGTTTGGGGGCGGGGGTTGTGTAGGAAGGTAGCCTCTTTCTAGCCTTGTTACCCCCAGTTTGGCCTGTTTGTGAGAATATGTCAGGGTGTTTTTACTGTCTCACTGGGATCCTGCTAGCCAGGGCCCCAGTGCTCATAGTGCAAACCCTATTTGTTAGTGTGTTTGATATGTTTCACTGGGATCCTGCTAGCCAGGACTCCAGTAATCATAGTTGTGGCCTATATGTGTTCCCTGTGTGGTGCCTACTGTATCACTGAGGCTCTGCTAACCAGAACCTCAGTGTTTATGTTCTGTCTGCTTTTAAAATTGTCACTGCAGGCTAGTGACCATTTACACCAATCCTGATTGGCACACTGGAACACCCTTATAATTCCCTAGTACATGGTAGCTAGGTACCCAGGTTATTGGGGTTCCAGGAGATCTCTATGGGCTGCAGCATGTCTTTTGCCACCCATAGGGAGCTCAGATCAATATTACACAGGACTGCCACTGCAGCCTGATTGAAGTAACGTCCACGTTATTTCACAGCCATTTTACACTGCACTTAAATAACTTATAAGTCACCTATATGTCTAACCCTTACTTAGTGAAGGTGAGGTGCAAAGTTACTAAGTGTGAGTGCACCCTGGCACTAGCCAAGGTGCCCCCACATTGTTCAGGGCAATTTCCCCAGACTTTGTGAGTGTGGGAACACCATTACACGTGTGAACTACATATAGGTCAATACCTATGTGTAGCTTCACAATGGTAACTCTGAACATGGCCATGTAACATGTTTAAGATCATGGAATTGACCCCCCAAGCCAAATCTGGTATTGGGGTGCCAATCCCATGCATCCCCGGGGCTCCAGCATGGACCCCGGGTACTGCCAAACTAGCTCTCTGGGGTTTTCTCTGCAGCTACTGCTGCTGCCAACCCTCAGACAGGTTTCTGCCCTCCTGGGGTCTGGGCATCCCAGTCCCAGGAAGGCAGAACAAAGGATTTCCTCTGAGAAAGGGTGTTACACCCTCTCCCTTTGGAAATAGGCGTTAAGGGCTGGGGAGGAGTAGCCTCCCCCAGCCTCTGGAAATGCTTTGAAGGGCACAGATGGTGCCCTCCTTGCATAAGCCAGTCTACACCGCTTCAGGAATCCCCCAGCCCCTGCTCTGGCGTGAAACTGGACAAAGGAAAGGGGAGTGACCACTCTCCTGTCCATCACCACCCCAGGGGTGGTGCCCAGAGCTCCTCCAGTGTGTCCCAGACCTCTGCCATCTTGAATGCAGAGGTGTGATGGCACAATGGAGACCTCTGAGTGGCCAGTGCCAGTAGGTGATGTCAGAGACCCCTCCTGATAGGCTCTTACCTGGTTAGGTAGCCAATACTCCTCTGAGGGCTATTTAGGGTCTCTCCTCTGGGTTCCTTGTCAGATAACGAATGCAAGAGCTCACCAGAGTTCCTCTGCATCTACCTCTTCGACTTCTGCCAAGGATCGACCGCTGACTGCTCCAGGACGCCTGCAAAACCGCAACAAAGTAGCAAGCCGACTACCAGCAACATTGTAGCACCTAATCCTGCTGGCTTTCTCAACTGTTTCCTGGTGGTGCATGCTCTGAGGGCTGTCTGCCTTCACCCTGCACTGGAAGCCAAGAAGAAAACTCATGTGGGGTGACGGAATCTTCCCCCTGCTAACGCAGGTACCAAACTTCTGCATCACCGGTCCTCTGGGTCCCCTCTTATCTTGACGAGCATGGTCCCTGGAACACAAGAGCTGGATCCAAGTGACTGCGACAGTCCAGTGGTCCTTCTGTCCAAATTTGGTGGAGGTAAGTCCTTTCTTCCCCACGCCAGACAGTAATCGTGTGTACTGCGTGATCTGCAGCTGATAGGGCTACTGTGCACTTTTGCAAGGATTCCTTTGTGCACAGCACAACCCAGGTCCTCAGAACTCCATCCTGCACTGCTCAACTCGCTGAGTTGACCACCAACTTTGTGGGACCCTCTTTTGTTGTGTTGAAATAACTGCCAGGCTCAGATTTCTTGAATGCCTGTTCAAGTGCTTCTGTGGGTGCTGCCTGCTTCTGTGTGGGCTCTCTCTGTTGCCGAGTGCCCTCTCTGTCTCCTCCTCCAAGGGGCGACCTCCTGGTCCTTCATGGGCCGGGGCAGCACCTATTATCTTCAAACGTGACTCTTGCAGCTAGCAAGGCTTGTTTGCAGTCCTTCTGCATAGAAACAACTCTGCGTCCTCCAGCGCACCGTGGGACATCTTCTGACTGAAGGAGAAGTTCTTGGCACCTTCCGTTGTTGCAGAATCTTTGGCTTCTTCCACCCAGAGGCAGCCCTTTTGCACCTTCATCCGGGGTTTAGTGGGCTCCTGCCACCCTTGACACTTGCGTGACTCTTGGACTTGGTCCACTTCCTTTGCAGGTCCTCAGGTCCAGGAATCTGTCTTCAGTGCTTTGCAGTCAGTTGTTGTCTTTGCAGAATCCCCTATCTCGACTTTACTGTCTTTCTGGGGTAGAAGGGTAACTTTACTCCTACTTTGCAGGTCTTGGGGTGGGGTATCTTGGACACCCTTAGTGTTTTCTTACACTCCCAGTGACCCTCTACACACTACACTGGTGTCCATTCGTGGTTCGCATTTCACTTTTGGAGTATATGGTTTGTGTTGTCCCTAGGCCTATTGTGTCCTATTGTATTCTATTGCGTTCTACAGTGTTTGCACTACTTTTCTAACTGTTTACTTACCTGATTTTGGTTTGTGTGTATATTTTGTGTATTTTACTTACCTCCTAAGGGACTATGGTGGTCATTACAACCCTGGCGGTCGGTGTTGAAGCGGCGGTAAGACCACCAACAGGCCGGCGGAAAAAAAAAAATGAATCACGACCGTGGCGGAAACTGCCAACAAAGAGAGCCACTTTAACACTCCGACCGCCACGGCGGTACAAACAAACAGCTTGGCGGTCACCGCCAACAGACAGGTGGAGGACAATGTACCGCCCACAGTATCACAACCTACCACTCCGCCACCTTTTCCGGGGAGGATTCACCGTGAACAAAAACACGGAGGAAACAGGACTTCGAAGGGAAAACGCTCACCTCAACACACCCCACGAGGAATCCGGACGTCATGGAACCCGAGCTCCACATCCTGCCAGCCCTTATCTTCTTGCTCCTCTACCAGGAGCACGAACACCGGCGGCGAAGACAACGGTGAGTACTGCACCTACGACACAGGGGAGGGGAGGGAAAAAACAGGGACACACACACGCAACACCCCCACCCTCACCCAAGACAACACACACACTAATACAGCATGATACATTACAGTTGCACCCCCCCAACGCCCCTGGAAGAATGCAAGAACAAAAGGAAATGAGTGTAACCATTGTAATATATTAAAATCCAGTACGCAAAAATGTATATACACTATAAACAAATATATACCTCAAGAATAGTAGTCCAGGTAGTGCTCCATTGAAGTCCGTGGAACACTGGGCCCACACGGTTGGGCGAGGCACACACTCAATCCCCGAACATGACGGAGAGAACACTGCAGGGGCATCAGATAGCAATAAAATAGGCACCTCAGGGGGAAGGGAAAGGGGGGGCACCTCAGCCGGCTGAGTGCACAATGCCAAATCCACGAGGGGGCCACATGCCCACTGTTCCATCCTGGGGAGTGCAAAGCCACAGTCTCTCAAGGCTCTACAGTGGGTGGGTTGCCCACTGTTCAATCCTGGGGAGTGCAAAGCCACAGTCTCTCAAGTCTCTACAGTGGGTGGTTTGCCCACTGTTCCATCCTGGGGAGTGCAAAGCCACAGTCTCTCAAGTCTCTACAGTGGGTGGGTTGCCCACTGTTCCATCCTGGGGAGTGCAAAGCCACAGCCTCTCAAGTGGATAACAGTCTCCACTGGTTCTGGAGTGGGTTTTGTGCCCAGAGTGCTCCATCCTGCCAAGGACAGAGGTAGTTGATGGGATACTCCACTGGTTCTGGAGGGGGCTTTGTGCCCAGAGTGCTTCATCCTGCTCGTGACGGACTCAGTAGCATCAGTGCCCTTGGCGCTCATGGGCCAGCAGTGCTTGTTGCGGTGGTGCCCTATTCAGCGGAGCATGTGACGGCGGTGCCCTGTTCAGCGGTGCTTGTGGCAGCGGTGCCCTGTTCAGCGGTGCTTGTGGCGGCGGTGCCCTGTTCAGCGGTGCTTGTGGTGGCGGTGCCCTGTTCAGCGGTGCTTGTGGTGGCGGTGTCCTGTTCAGCGGTGTTTGTGGCGGCAGTGTCCTGTTCAGCGGTGCTTGTTGCGGCGGCTTCCTTGGCAGTGACTCAGCTGCTGGCAGTCCTGTCTGGCCCAGCGGGGCTGGTACTGGCGGTCCTGTCTGGCCCAGCGGGGCTGGTACTGGAGGTCCTGTCTGGCAAAGCGGGGTTGGTGCTGGCGGTCCTCTCTGGCCCAGCAGGGCTGGTGCTGGCGGTCCTCTCTGGCCCAGTGGGGCTGGTGCTGGCGGTCCTGTCTGGCCCAGCGGGGCTGGTGCTGGCGGTCCTCTCTGGCCCAGTGGGGCTGGTACTGGCGGTCCTGTCTGGCCCAGCAGGGCTGGTGCTGGCGGTCCTGTCTGGCCCAGCGGGGCTGGCGCTGGCGGTCCTCTCTGGCCCAGCGGGGCTGGCGCTGGCGGTCCTCTCTGGCCCAGCGGGGCTGGCGCTGGCGGTGGCCTCCTGGCCAGCAGTGACGATGGCAGTGGCCTCCTGGCCAGCTGGGCTGGTGCTGGCGGTGGCCTCCTGGGCAGCTGGGCTGGTGACGGTGGCCTCCTGGCCAGCAGTGATGATGGCGGTGGCCTCCTGGGCAGCTGGGCTGGTGCTGGCGGTGGCCTCCTGGGCAGCTGGGCTGGTGGCGGTGGCCTCCTGGGCAGCTCGACTGATGGCGGTGGCCTCCTGGACAGCGGGGATGATGGCGGTGGCCTCCTGGGCAGCTGGGCTGATGGCGGTGGACTCCTGGGTAGCGGGGATGATGGCGGTGGCCTACTGGGCAGCTGGGCTGGTGCTGGCCTCCTGGGCAGCGGGGATGATGGCAGTCTTCTCCGCCGTGCTGCTCTTCCCAGACTTGCTGACTTTCTTTTGGCCCTTCCCCACCTTGGAAGGTGTCGCAGCTGACTCCACACTCCCATCTGTACCCCTGGGAGCGGCTTTGGTGGCTGGAGTCTTCCCCCTCTCCCGCCGGGCACTGGCCAACTTTTGATGCTTCACAGGTGGGGGACTGTCTGTGCTGTGGCTTCGTGCCACACTGGCTACCCTGGTGGCCGGTGCACTCCAGATTCCGGTGACTACAGGCACTGGAGATGTTGTGGCTGAGGTGCTAGGTTGGGACCTGGAGAGTCGGCCCTTGGAGACTGACGGGGTGGGGGAGGTGAGGGAAAGAGGTCAAGGTTGGACAGGAAAAGTTTCTTGGGAACACTGGGATGGGTAGCTGGAGGGGGTTTGGGAGTGGAGGAATAGGTCGTGGTTGTAGGAGGTGTTCATTTGGTGACTTTGGGTGAAAGTGCATGCGCTGGAGGCTGTCGTGAGGTGGATGGATGTTGGGTGGGTGAGTGCCTGCGTTTGTGTATCTAGGGAGGTGGCGTCACAGACACACTGGGAGAGGACACAGGGGACGTGTGAATGGTAGTGGGGGTTTTGAGTGCACGTGAGCAGGTGTGGTGGTGTGTGTGCTGGTGATGGAAGTAGTGGCAGTAGATGTAGTGCATGCAGGTGTGAGTGGAGACGAGACTGGGAGGGAGGAGGGAGACGTGGAGGAGGGGGACACAGTGGAGGCAGTGGATGTTGGTGTGTCTGCATGTGTGTGATGCTTGCGTGAGTGCCTGTGGGATGTGTGGTGCTTATGTTTGCCAGAGCTTCCCTTGTGTGTGGACGTGTGTGCATGCTGGTCTGAAGGTGTGCTTGGGATAGGCTGAGGTACAGGGGATTGGGTCTGGGTGGAGGAAGTTGGAGGGGGAGGCTAGAGACAGGGACAATGGCTGCCATCAGTGCTGAGGCCAGAGTCTGAAAAGCTCGCTGAAGGGCTGCCTGACCAGAATGAATGCCCTCCAGGAATGCATTGGTTTGTTGCAACTGTCTTTCTACACTCTGGATGGCCTTCAAAATGGTAGACTGCCCAACAGTGAGGGACCTAAGGAGGTTAATAGCCTCCTTACTGAGGGCAGCAGGGGTGACTCGGGCAGGGGCTGAGGTGTCTGGGGAGAAGGTGATGCCCACCCTCCTGGGTGAGCGGGCACGGGGCAAAGGCTGAGGGGCTGCTGGGAGGGCGGTGCTGGTAGGGGGTTGGTGGCTGTACCTGTAGATGCGGGGGGCACAGATGTTGCCGCCACCACAAGGGAGCTCCCATCAGAGGACGAGTCCGTGTCACTGGTCTCACCTCCTGTCCCCGCCGTGGAGCTCCCCTCGCCCTCCGTCCCACTGGTGAACTCCGAGTCCGTTATCTCGCCCTCCAGGGCCATGTGGGATGCAGCTCCCTCCTGCTCAGGTGCCACTGCTCCTCCGCCTGGTGATGCTAATGCACACAAGAACAGGGAGACCACAAAAAGGAGGGGGACAGAAGAAAGACATGTTGAGGGCATGCATTACCGCTACCGTTGGCGGACACGACAGACACAGAAGCCCCCTGCACTACGCCGCTCACTTGGGGTCCACTGTTCAATCCCTGGGACATGGCCTACAAGGCTATGGCCGACATCTGCACACATGGATAACACAGGAGCCTGACTAGGTGTTCTTGCCACTGTACACAGGTGGGGTGGGGTGCCACAGGGTCTGCCAGAACAAGGGGACCTAAGTAGCACACTCGCCCTGGCCTATGGAGACCCACAGCCCACCTCCCCCACCCAGACACCTCCACTGCGCGCAAAATCAGCAGAATGAGAGTGTACTCACCCCCTTGTGGCTGCTGTGATGCCCTCAAAGGCCCATCCAACTCTGGGTACGCCACCTCCAGGATCCTGAACATCAGGGGGGTCATGGTGCGACGGGCACCCCTTCCACGTTGGGAGGTCATCCCCAGCTGAGTCTCCGCCGTCTTCTTGCTTCTCTTATGGCAGTGGGTGCTCCATCTGTGGTAGACCCCCAGGGTCCGGACGTCCTTGGCGATGGCACGCCAAATATCCTTTTTCTGGTGGGCGCTGACCTACAGGAATTGTACAGGGGGCAAAGGAAAGTTATTACCAACTGCACCATCACAGTCATTCGCCCCCATCCCTACCCTTTCCATGTGGCACATGCACTCACCGTCGTTTCATGCACACCTCAATCTCCCCCCCCCATCTTTCATCCACCCCACTCCACACAGGCATAGCCCATACAGCATGCTCCTAGTGTACTTACCTGTTTGTCTGGAGGACCGTAGATTAGCGTGTACTGGGGGAGGACCCCATCCAGGAGTTTCTCCAATGTGAAGGCAGGGGCCCTTTCCCCAGACACACAAACCATTGTCTCTTCCAGACCGAGGTCACAGCAGCACTTGCAGTGTAGGTCCTCTCCTGTCGAAGATCAGGTATCGAGTGATTGAAAGGATAGAAAATGGCGGTCACGTCTGCGGTGGTGCGTACCGTCACCACCGGCGTACATCGTCATTGGCTCCTGGGACCCATAGGGTCCAATGTTAGCCAATGCAGAATTGCGCCACGGTCTTCGACCGCCTACCGCGACGCTGTACAACGCCAGCACAGTTACCTCACATCCCATTGTCCCACTTTACAGGTCAGGTAGCCGCCATTTCAGGGGCCCACATGGCTTAATTTTTAACTGCGTCACACATACCTAGGCCTTGCCTCAACACTCATACTGGCCAAATTTCGGATTATGATTCGTGTTCTGTGTAAGCTGTGGGTCCGTACCTCTGAGTTGGTTGACTCTGTGCTCGCTGTTGTCCTTCATAGGCATCGTCTTCTGGGACATGTAAGGAGATGGCGGCATCCTCCGGTGTACAGACCGCTGGTGGACCTGTCGACAATGGAGGAAAGACATGTGATCATCACCTACAGGCTTGATCGTGCAACAATCCTGGAGCTGTGTGCCCAGCTGGAGCCAGACCTGATGTCAGCTATCCGCCATCCCACAGGAATCCCCCCTCAAGTGCAGGTGCTGTCAGTACTCCATTTCCTTGCAAGTGGGTCATTTCAAACAACAGTGGCCATAGCATCAGGGATGTCACCGCCTATGTTTT
This sequence comes from Pleurodeles waltl, assembly GCF_031143425.1. Lineage (NCBI taxonomy): Eukaryota > Metazoa > Chordata > Amphibia > Caudata > Salamandridae > Pleurodeles > Pleurodeles waltl. The sequence continues at coordinate 852,238,791 of NC_090447.1, forward strand.
CCAACGTTTTGTCCAGAGTGTTGTCTGCCGTGCTGAAACACATGCGGAGCTACATTGTTTTCCCTCAGGTGGAGGATTTGCCTACAGTGAAAGGTGACTTCTATGCCCTGGGACATATCCCCAATATCATAGGCGTCATCGATGGGACACATGTGGCTTTGGTACCTCCACGCAGGAGTGAACAGGTGCACAGAAACCGGAAGAGTTATCATTCCATGAATGTGCAGATGGTGTGTTTGGTAGACCAGTACATCTCCCATGTTAATGCCAAATTCCCTGGCTCAGTGCATGATGCTTACATCCTGCGGAATAGCAGCATCCCTTAAGTGATGGGTCAACTCCAGAGGCACCGTGTGTGGCTATTAGGTGAGCACCTGGAAGCAAGTCAGTGGGAATGGTTGTCTGGGGATATCCCTACAGGTTAGTGTGTGTCTAACAGTTGTCCCTCACCATTTGCAGGTGACTCTGGTTACCCCAACCTGTCATGGCTACTGACCCCAGTGAGGAATCCCAGGACAAGGGCAGAGGAACGCTACAATGAGGCCTATGGGTGAACTCGGCGGATTATAGAGCGGACCTTCGGCCTCCTGAAGGCCAGGTTCAGGTGCCTCCATATGACAGGTGTAACCCTATTCTACTCACCAAAGAAGGTGTGCCAGATCATCGTGGCCTGCTGTATGCTTCACAACTTAGCTTTGCGACAACAGGTGCCTTTTCTGCAGGAGGATGGTCCAGATGACGGTGTTGTTGCAGCTGTGGAGCCTGTGGACAGTGAAGATGAGGAAGCAGAAGAAGAGGACATCGACAACAGGAACTCGGTGATCCTGCAATATTTCCAGTGAGACACAGGTAAGAATACAAACCTGCCTACTACATGTACTTTAACACTACTACCTCTCTACTGTCTGTCGATTTCACCCAGTGTATGGTCACTGAGTTGTCACTTTCCCTTACGATTTCACAGATGTGGGTCCCACTGTGTGACATCTGCTTTGTTTCCTCATGGACTAGAGCTGTGTAACATAGGTATGTTGACATTACATTTGAAAGAGCATTTTGACACTGTAATTGCTAATACACTATTTTGAAATCACAGACTGACTCCAGATTGTTTTGTGCTTCAAGGGTGTTTATTTAAGTGCTCAATATTGGAGGGGGTTGTAAAATGGTGAGGGGTGATGGTGGAGGAATGTCCATGGCAGAGTCCAGTCTATTAGTCTCACAGGTGCATTGCCCAAATGGGCATAGGAAGTGGAGCTGGGGCAGTTTGAGGATGGACAGGGTGACAAAGTGGGACAGAAGGATGACATTCTGGGTGGTCTCATTTCTTGGCGGGGGTCTTGGCATCGTTCTCTGTCTTTGTCCTGGATCTCAGGGACCGTTTGCGGGGTGGTTCTTCCTCTGCAGGGGGTGGGGTGCTCGTGTGGTGGTCCTGTGGTGGTGCCTCCTGTCCACTAGTGCCGGCGGAGGTGGTGGGCAGTTCATCGTCCAGGCTAGTGTCAGGGGCCCCTTGTTGTGCCACAGTGTCCCTCCTGGTGTTGAGTACTTCCTTCAGCACCCCTACGATGGTGCCCAGGGTAGAACAGATGGATCTGAGTTCCTCCCTGAAGCCCAAATACTGTTCCTACTGCAGGTGCTGGGTCTCCTGAAACTTGGCCAGTACTGTTGCAATCGTCTCCTGGGGAGTGGTGGTAGGCTCCCATGATGTTGGAGAGGGTCTCGTGGAGAGTGGGTTCCCTTGGCCTGTCCTCCCCCTGTCGCACAGCAGCCCTCCCAGTTCCCCTATGTTCCTGGGCCTCCATCCCCTGGACCGTGTGCCCACCACCACTAGCCCCAGGTCCCTGGTGTTGTTGGGGGGGTGGGTTAGCCTGGGTTCCCTGTAGTGGTGGACACACTGCTGATTGACGTGTCCTGGGGACAGAGGTATGAGCCCGCTGGGTGGGTGCTGTGATGGTGTTTCCAGAGGGGGGAAGCTCTGTGGTGGCCTGTGACTGTGTCAGGGGAACCGACTGTCCAGAGGTCCCCGATGGGCCGGGCTGGTCATCTAGATCCAGTTGGACAGAGCTGCTGTCATCACTGTGGGCCTCTTCTGTTGGTGGTGTGGACATGTGTGGACCCTCCTGTCCAGTGACGTTGGGTAGGGGTCCTGCAGGGGTATAAAAGGATGTTTATTACATCTGTGTGTGCCATGGTGTGCAATGGGTGGGTGACCGTGTGCCCCAGTGCTTGCATTCCTGTGTGGGTCCTTGTGTGATGGTGGTTTGGAGGGGGGCTATGGGTATGTGCAGTGGCCATGCTTTGGTGATGGGTGTCCATGCTTTGTTGTTCCATGCAGGGCTTGGTGTTAGGATGTGTGGTTTGTGATGTTGGGACATTTGTGAGGAGTTGGAGTGATGGGGTGACGGCGAGGGTGGGGGTGTGTGATAGCATGCAAGTAGGGTGGGGGATGAAATAGTTAAGATTTGACTTACCAGAGTCCATTCCTCCATCTACTCCTGCGAGGCCCTCAGGATGCAGAATCGCCAAGACTTGCTCCTCCCATGTTGTTAGTTGTGGGGGAGGAGGTGGGGGTCCGCCGCCAGTCCGCTGAACCGCAAGGTGGTGTCTTGAGACCACAGAACGCACCTTCCCCCGTAGGTCGTTCCACCTCTTCCTGATGTCATCCCTATTTCTTGGGTGCTGTCCCACTGCGTTGGCCCTGTCCACTATTCTTAGCCATAGCTCCATCTTCCTAACTATGGAGGTGTGCTGCACCTGTGATGCGAATAGCTGTGGCTCTACCCGGACGATTTCCTCCACCATGACCCTGAGCTCCTCCTCAGAGAACCTGGGGTGTCTTTGCCATGCCATGGGGTGATGTGGGTGATGTGTGGGTGGGGTGTGTAGTGATAAGTGGGCTGATATTTAGTGGTGTGTTGTGTGAGGTGCGTGGAAGTTATGTGGGTGATGGTATTGTGTGCCTGTGGATGCTTGGTAGTTGTTTTTGGTGCCTCTCTCTGGCCTTCTCTCAGTAATTTTGTCGTAGGGGTTTGTGGGTGATGTGGGTGTGTGTTTTATATTGTAATGGGTGTGTGGGAGTGGTGTGTGTATGTGTATCTGGTGTGTGTATTTTGAATTGTCCAATGTGGCTGTGTTTTGTAAATGTGTGTGTATTTTGAGTGCGGAGGTGTGTACCGCCAAAGGAATACCGCGGTTGAAAGACTGCCGCGTGGATTCGTGTGTCGTGATAGTGTGGGCATATTTCTGTTGGCGTGATGGTGGAGGATTTGTTTTCGCCAGTTTATCACTGACCTTTGGTGTGGCGGACTTGTGTGGGTATCTAGATTTTGGCAGATTCCGAGCTGTGGGTCGTAATAGCTGTGGCGGAATTCTGCTGCTGCGGCGGTGTGTTGGCGGTCTTCTGCACGGCGGTAAGCGGCTTTTACCGCCAGTGTTGTTATGAGGGCCTAAATCCTCTGAGATACTTTTGGCATATTGTCACTAAAATTGAGTACCTTTATTTTTAGTAACTCTGAGTATTGTGTTTCTTAGGATATAGGGGGTCATTCTGACCCTGGCGGTCCATGACCTCCATGGCGGAGGGCGGCGGAAGCACCGCCAACAGGCTGGCGGTGCTTCCTGGGCGATTCTGACTGCGGCGGTAAAGTCGCGGTCAGAAAAGGGGAGCTGGCGGTTTCCCGCCGGTTTCCCGCTGGCCCAGGGAATCCGCCATGGCGGCGCTGCTTGCAGCACCGCCATGGGGATTCCGACCGTCTTCCCGCCAGCCTGTTTCTGGCGGTGTCCACCGCCAGAACCAGGATGGCGGGAACGGGTGCCGTGGGGCCCCTGGCATGGGCAGTGCAGGGGCCCCCTAACAGGGCCCCACAAAGACAGTGAAAATCGCGACGGGTGCCACTGCACCCCGTCGCACCCCTGCAACTCCGCCGGCTCCATTCCGAGTCGGCTTCATTGTTGAAGGGGCTTTCCCGCTGGGCCGGCCAGCGGTCTTCTGGCGGTCGCCCGCCGGCCCAGCGGGAAAGCCGGAATGGCCGCTGCGGTCTTTTGACCGCGGAGCGGTCTTTCGGCGGGAACCGCTTGGTGGGCGCCGACCGCCACGGTCAGAATGACCGCCATAGTGCTATATGATATAAGTGGTATAGTAGGAGCTTTGCATGTCTCCTAGTTCAGCGTAAGCTGCTCTGCTATAGCTACCTCTATCAGCCTAAGCTGCTAGAACACTACTAAGGGATAACTGGACCTGGCGCAAGGTGTAAGTACCATCAGGTGCCCACTATAAGCCAGGCCAGCCTCCTACATTGGTGGCAGCGGTGGGACAAGTACTTGTAACTGCTTTACCACTTTGTCAATGGTCCTTTTCATAAGAAAAACATATACCAAATACTTCAGAATATACACAGTTAACCTAAACAGTTTAACATTCCTTTTTTAAACTTTCTAAAAAGTTTTAGAAAAGTTTTCAAAAGTTTTGAAAAGTTTAAAAAAAGTTTTTCTCTTTTCTCTAAAAGTTTCTAAACTTTTGTCTCTGTCTTAAACCCTTTCTAACTATCATGTCTGCAGTAGAACTTAGTCACACAGGTGTCCAGGCAACCTATGGTAGTCTAAACTTTAAAAGTTTGAGGGGTCTCTTGCTTGAAAGAGGTTTAAGTATTGGTAAGAACCCTACAAAATATCTTCTCCTTAGCCTTCTCCTAGAAAGTGACCAGAACCAGTCTGGCCCATCACAGGATCTAGAGACAGAGGAGGGGGTACCCAGCCAGACTCAGAGGAGTCCCCTGAGGATGCTGGGGAGGGTTCTTCCAAGGACCTGTCAGTTAACAGGCCATCTAGTGACACTGGTAGTGAGATGGGGTCACACACTAGTAAGGCACCTTTCACTCCTAAAGGCCTGGTTACTAGAGTCCAGCCAGTTAGGGACGGGTCTAACTCTGCCAATTCCCATATTCCTTCTGTGTCTCACAATTCCCAAGCCTCCCACCCTGAGGATAACTTAATGGAAAGGGAACTCAGAAAGCTGCGGTTGGAAGAGGCCAGGCTGAAGCTTAAACAGCAGCAGCTGGCCTTAGACAGGGAATCTCTGGATGTGGAAAGGGAAAGGGAGAGGTTGGGGTTACTTCCCCATGGTGGCAGCAGCAGTGTTTTTGATAGCCATCCTGTAAAAGAGCAAGATTCCAGAAACCTGCATAAGATAGTCCCCCCTTACAAGGAGGGGGATTACATTAACAAGTGGTTTGCTGCACTTGAGAGGGCCTGTATGGTATAGTTGGTCCCTCAAAGGCAGTGGGCTAATATCTTGTGGCTATCTTTCACTGGTAAGGGTAGGGATATGCTCCTTACTGTCAAAGAAAGTGATGCTAATAACTACAAAGTTTGGAAAGATGCACTCTTGGGTGGATTTGGCTTAACCACTAAACAATACAGGATTAATTTCAGAGACACCAGAAAAGAGTCCTCTCAAGACTGGACAAACTTTGTAAACTGTTCAGTGAAGGCCTTGGAGGGTTGGTTACATGGCAGTAAGGTGACTGACTATGAAAGCCTGTATAATCCAATCCTGAGAGAGCATATTTTGAACAATTGTGTGTGTCTGATTTGTTGCACCAGTACTTGGTAGACTCAGATCTGACCTCTCCCCAAGAATTGGAAAAGAAGGCCGACAAATGGGTCAGGACAAGATTGAACAGAAACGTTCATACAGGAGGTGACAAGCATGGCAAGAAGAAAGATGGTGAGAAATCTCAGGATAAGCATGGGGATAAAGGTAAAACTAAAGATCCTGATGTTCCTCGCTCACAGAAGTCCTTTGGGGCTGAGCGATCCATACCCCGGGGGTACCCTCGAGGGATTACATGAGATGCACAGCAAACCGGATATCCATTTGCAGACTCTCGCAAAGGCAGAAGTCGTGAAAGGAAAAGAAGAAGAAGATGTCAAGGACCAAGGGAGTAACACGCCAAATTTGAAGAGCGAACACGAGAAGGAGAAGGCGGAGAACAGGAGCGGGTCGACACCATAGCCGACGGGAGAGGTGAGCGCTGTGAACCGTGGCGTGTCGACACGACAACTGACGGGAGAGGTGAGCGTTGTGAACCGTGGCATGTCGGCGCCACAACTGACGGGAGAGGAGAGCGGCGCGAACTGTGGTGTGTTGGTGCTACAACTGACCGGAAAAGAGAGCACAAACGAAACTGGAGAAGGAGAAGAACTCCAGAGACCAGCGAGAAGACCCAGCCACGTCCCTGGAGGGACGTGGCCTTTTCATGTGGGTAAACAGAGTCCAGGTATTCAAGGGCTCTGGTGGAAGTGGGGAGGTGGGAGGAAGGAGGGAGAGAGTGGAGAAGATCATAAAAGCACACAAGAAAATTTGAAATATTTAAAAGTATTAAAGATCACTAAACAGAATTGTTTTTTCCACCTACTCACTAGGGACACTTAGGGGCATATTTATATTCTGTTTGTGCCGAATGTGCGTCAAAAATTTTGACGCACAATCAGCGCAAACCCTGCCCCATATTTATACTTTGACGCCCGACCCCGCGGGCGTCAAAATTCCACCATGTGCGTCATTTTTTGGAAGGGGGAACCAGCCTTGCGTTAATTATATGCAAGGTAGGCGTTCCCTTCCAAAAAATGACCTTAAGGCCTGTGCCCCTTATTTATACTCTGGCGTCATTTTGACGCACAGGAGGGGGTGGGCCTTAAAAAACGGCACACAGCCTGATGTGCGCCGTTTTTTAACGCCTGGGTTAGGGCAGGCGTTAAGGGACCTGTGGGCTCGGAAGGAGCCCAGAGGTGCCTTCCCTTGCCCCCAGGGACACCCCCTGCCACCCTTGCCCACCCCAGGAGGACACCCAAGGATGGAGGGACCCATCCCAGGGAAGTAAAGGTAAGTTCGGGTAAGTATTTTTTCTGGGTTTTTTTGTGGCATAGGGGGGCCTGATTTGGGCCCCCCTACATGCCACTATGACCAATGACCACGCCCAGGGGACATAAGTCCCCTGGGCATGGCCATTGGGCAAGGGGGTATGACTCCTGTCTTTGCTAAGACAGGAGTCATGTCAATGGAGTTTGGGTGTCAAAAAAAATGGCGCAAATCTGGTTTGAGGCCTGAATTTTGCCTCAGACCTGACTTGCACCATTTGTTGACGCACAACCCCCATTTTCCCATACGCCGGCGCTGCCTGGTGTGACTCATTCCATTAATAAGGCGCCCCCATGGTGCGTTGGAATGGAGTTAGCCGGCGGTAAAAGTTTTGACGCACAACTGCGTTGGCGCAGTTGTGCGTCAAAAAGTATAAATATGGGCCTTAACGTTACCGTCCACTTCCCTGAGCACAATTTCCATCACCCCCTTTCTCCCTATCCCAGAAAAAGAAAGAGTCAAATAGAAAACACCCACTTACCTTCTTTTTTTTCTTTTTTTTTTTTTCCGTCTGAGGACATGATGACGTGAAACGCACTCCAGGAAAGGAAGCCTGAAGAAAGGAAAGAAGATATGATTTGTTCCTATCAGAAATACAGAGACATTTAAAAAAAAAAGGTTTTTTTATTCTAAGCAAACAACAAACCAAAAATCCGACTGACTACTGGGAGAGAAACAGAAAGAGAGAGAAAGAACGAACTGGAAAAAGAAAAGCTAAAAGAATTGAAGATACCTACATTTTTTTTTTTTTTGGTTAAACAAAACAACTTGAAAAACTCAAAGAGACGTTACCATAATATTTTTTCAACATTCACCCTTCTCTCCTAGAACCCACCATAGTGCCATATACAAGGAACTTATAAGGGGGTCCAGTATGCCAATTGAAATTGATAAATGAAGTCACTCGCCTACAGTGACAAATTTAAAAGCAGGGAGAGCATAAGCACTGAGGTTCTGGTTAGCAGAGCCTTAGTGACACAGTTAAGCACTACACAGACATACACATTGGGCTATAAATTATTAGCACTGGGGTCCTGACCAGCAGGATCCCATTGAGACAGGCAAAAACATACTGACATACAGGTAAAAATATGGGTTACATGCCAAAGGAAGATAGTACTTTCCTACACTCCCCCCCCCCCAAACGAGGGACAAATGGGCTAACCTTGCCCAGATGAGTCTTCATTGTCTAAGTGGAAATATCTGGCGAGTCCATCTACATTGGAGTGGGTACTCCCAGGTCTATGTTCCACTGTATAGTCCATTCCCTGTAGGGAGATGGACCACCTCAACAATTTAGGGTTTTCACCTTTCATTTGTTTAAGTCATAATAGAGGTTTGTGGTCTGTCTGAACAATGAAGTGAGTCCCAAACAAGTAGGGTCTCTGCTTCTTCATTGCCCAGACCACAGCAAAGGCATCCCTCTCTATGGCAGACCAACACTTTTCTCTAGGGGTCAACCTCCTGCTAATAAAAGCAACAGGTTGATCCTGGCCCTCTGAGTTATGATGTGGTAGTACAGTCCCTAGCCCTAATTCAGAAGCATCTGTTTGGACAATGAATTGTTTGGAGTATTTTGGGCTCTTTAAGACAGGTGCAGAGCACATTGTCTGCTTAAGCTTCTCAAAAGCTTTCTTACAGCTAGCTGTCCACAATACCTTTTTAGGCATTTTCTTACTGGTGAGGTAATTAAGAGGTGCTGCAATGGAGCCATAATTCTCAATGAACCTCCTGTAATACCCAGTGAGACCTAAGGAGGCTCTGACCTGGGTTTGAGTTGTAGGGGGAGTCCAGTTCATAATGGTCTGAATCTTCCCCTGAAGTGGTAGAATCTGTTCCCCACCTACCAGGTGGCCCAGATAAACCACGTTCCCCTGTCCTATCTGGCACTTAGAAGCCTTGATAGTTAGGCTTGCCTTTTGCAGGGCCTCCAAAACTTTCCAGAGTTGGACCAAGTGTTCATCCCAGGTGGAGCTTAAGACAGCAATATCATCTTAATATGCTGCACTAAAAGCTTCCAAACCTTGTAGGACTGTATTCGCCAACCTCTGAAAAGTGGCATGTGCATTTTGAAAACCAAAAGGCATCACTGTGAAGTGATAATACCCTCCTATGGTAGAAAATGCAGTTTTTCCTTTAGGATCGTCTGACATTTTGATCTGCCAATACCCTGCAGTCAAGTCAAAAGTGCTTAGATACTTGGCAGATGTCAGTGTATCTATTAGCTCATCTGACCTGGGTATAGGGTGAGCATTTGTTTTTGTTACAGTATTGAAACCTCTATAGTCCACACAAAACCGCATTTTTCTCATCCCTTCTTTTCTATGTGGTTTGGGGACAAGCACCACTGGGCTGGCCCAGGGGCTTTCTGAAGGCTCAATAACTCCAAGGTCTAACATTTTTTTAACCTCTGCTTTTATGCAATCTCTGACATGGTCAGGTTGCCTGTAAATTTTACTTTTGACAGGTGAACTGTCTCCAGTGTCAATTGCATGTTCAAACCAAGTACTTGTACCAGGTGTGAGGGAGAAGAGTTCAGAAAACTGATCAAGGAGATTTTTACAGTCTTCCCTCTGCCCAGCAGTAAGGCAGTCTGCCAGAACCACTCCCTCCACTAAACCATCAGTTTCAGTGGTGGAGAAGAGATCAGGGAGAGGGTGACTCTCTTCTTCCTGTCCCTCATCTGTAGCCATCAGCAGGGTCAAGTCATCCCTGTCATAATAAGGCTTTAGGCTATTGACATGAAGCACCCTGAGGGGACTTTTGGCAGTGCCCAGGTCTACAAACTAGGTGACCTCACCTTTTTTCTCTACAATTAGATGGGATCCACTCCATTTGCCCTGGAGTGCTCTTGGGGCCACAGGCTCCAATACCCACACCTTCTGTCCTGGGTGGTACTCTGTCAGGACAGCCTTCTGGTCAAACCATTGCTTTTGGAGCTCTTAGCTGGCCTGAAGGGTTTTGCTGTCCTTTTTCATGAACTCAGCCATTCTACTTCTCAGGCCAAGTATATAGTCCACTATGTCCTGTTCTGGAGCTTTAAAGGTTGTTCCTAACCCTCCTTAACAAGAGCAAGTGGACCCCTAACAGGGTGACCAAATAGGAGTTCTAAGGGGCTGTAGCCCACTCTTTTTTGGGGTACCTCCTTGTAGGCGAACAGGAGGCATGGTAATAGGACATCCCATCTCCTTCTGAGTTTTTCAGAGAGTCCCATAATCATATCTTTGAGAGTTGTATTAAACCTCTCAACCAGTCCATTAGTTTATGGATGATAAGGGGTGGTGAACTTTTCTGTAACACCACACTCCTTCCACATGGCTTTAAGGTATGCAGACATGAAGTTACTACCTCTGTCTGACACCACTTCCTTAAGGAAGCCCACTCTGGAAAAGATTCCCAGGAGGGCCTTTGCCACTGCAGGAGCTGTAGTGGTCCTTAAGGGGATAGCTTCTGGGTACCTTGTGGTATGGTCCACCACCACAAGGATAAACCTATTGCCGAAGCTGTTGGAGGGTCAAGGGGGCCAACAATATCAACCCCTATCCTTTCAAAGGGCACCCCGACCACTGGTAGTGGCATTAAGGGGGCCTTTGGGGTGTCACCAGTCTTACCTCTGGCTTGGAAGGTGACACAGGAGCGACAAAACTACTTTGTGTCTTCTGACATATGGGGCCAGTGAAAATGTGTAACAAGTCTGTCCCATGTTTTACTCTGGCATAAATGCCCAGCTAATGGGATGTCATGAGCCAGAGTTAGGAGGAATTCACTGTACTAAAGGGGGATGACCAGTCTCCTGGTGGTACCAGGTTTAGGGTCCCTTGCTTCAGTATAAAGGAGATAATTCCCCCAGTAACCTCTCTGTGTGTCAGTGACATCACCATTTTGCTGTTTGACAGCTTGCTGTTTGAGGCCTTCCAATGTAGGACAAGTTTGCTGTGCCACACTCAGCTCTTCCCTGGCAGGCCCCCCTACACCCAAAAGCTCAGATGTATCAGCTTCCAACTCTTCTGGTGTAGATTCTGGACAGGGAGAGAATTCCTCTTCCTCAAAAGGGGAATCATCTGTGGAGGGAGGGATAGTGGACAAGGGTTTGACCTTCCTACCCCTAGTTTTTGGGAGCACTTGGTCCATTGTTCCAGGATCCAAGTTTCCCTGTCCTCTTTGCTTCTTGGCCTGAGCCCTGGTAAGAGCAAAGATATTCCCAGGAATGCGCAGCATTGCTGCATGGGCCTCCAACTCCACTTCAGCCCAAGCTGAAGTCTCCAAATCATTACCTAGCAGACATTCTACAAGTAAATCAGTGGCTGCCCCAACTTTCTTTGGACCAGTAACCCCCCCCCAGTTGAGATTCACAACAGCCATGGGGTGGCTTACAGTGTTGCTATGGGCGTCTGTCACTTGATACTGGTGACCAAGTAGGTGTTGCTCAGGGGCAACCAGTTTGTCCATCACCATGGTGACACTGGAACCTGTGTCCCTGTAGGCCTCAACCTGAACACCATTAATCAGGGATAGCTGCTTGTACTTATCCATATTAAGGGGACAAGCAACTAAAGTGGTGAGGTCAATGCCACCATCAGAGACTAAAACAGCTTCAGTGATCTCCCTAACTAGACCAACCCCCAACTACATTACCAATGGTGAGCCCAGCTACACCCTTTGACAGGTTATTAGTAGTGTTCTTCCCACCACCACTGCTATTACTAGGGGCACTAGTGGTTGCAATTGGAGTTGTGGTGGTGAGAGTTTTGTTTTTTTCCTTTGGACAATGAGGATCAGTTGCCCAGTGGCCTTTGGCTTTACACATATAACACCAAGGTTTCTTATCTTTGTGAGAAGAGGATTTGGACCCACCACCCCCAGAGGATTGTTGTGGGCCTGATGAAGACTCTGATGATTTTTTATCTTTGACCCCACCCTTGTCATGTGACTTACTATCCTTCTTCTTGCCATCCTCGTCACCCCCTGTATGAGCTTTTCTGCTCACCCTTGTTCTGACCCATATGTCTGCCTTCTTTCCCAATTCTTGACGAGAAGTCAGATCTGAGTCCACAAGATATTGATGCAACAAGTCAGACACACAATTATTCAAGATATGCTCTCTCAGAATCAAGTTATGTAGGCTTTCATAATTAGTCACCTTACTGCCATGTAACCAACTTTCTAGGGCCTTCACAGTACAGTCTACAAAGTCTGCCCAGTCCTGTGATGACTCCTTTCTGGTCTCTCTGAACTTAAGTCTATACTGTTCCGTGGTTAAGCCCAGACCACCCAAGAGTGCATTTTTTAAAACCTGGCAATTATCTGCATCATCCTCTCTGACAATAAGAAGACTGTCTCTACCTTGCCAGAGAAGGATAACCAAAGGATAGCAGCCGACTGTACATGAGGGACCCTCTGAACTTTACAGGCCCTCTCAAGTGCAGCAAACCACTTCTTGATGTCATCACCATCCTTGTAAGGAGGGACAACTTTGTGCAGATTCCTAGAATCAAAGGAGGGTTCCCTGACATTTGTATTCCTAAAACTGCTGCTGCCACCATGGGGAACTAACCCCAAACCCTGCCTCTCTTTCTCCACAGCCGCTGCTGCTGCTGCATTAGCTTCAGTCTGGCCTCCTCTAATCTCAGCTTTCTGAGTTCCCTATCTAGGGGCTGGTCCCCATGGTTAGAATTATGTGAAGACTCTGAAACAGAGGTAGAATGAGAGTGTACAGAGGCAGACCTATCTCTAACAGGGGCCACTCTAATGACCTGGCTTCTAGGGGTGAAGGAAGCCCTACTTGAGTGTGAACCCTTCCCACTACCAGTTATACTAGGGTGCTTGTTGACAGATAGGTCTGTGGAAGGACCCTCCCCAGGATTGTCATCTTGCTCCTTTGAGCACTCCTGGTTGGAGTCATCCTCTGCCTCTTCCCCTGTCTGATCTGGACCAGTGCTGGGTCCCTGGTCATCCTGAAGGAGAAGATTTAAGAGGAACTCATTATTGAGGTTCTTCCCAATCCCTAAACGTCTTTCAATGTAGAGACCCCTCAAACGTTTAAAGTTTAGATTCTCATAGGTAGTCTTGACAACTCTAGGGGTAGCTTCTACAGAAGACATATTGAAAGAAAAAAGTCTAGGAAAGTGAGTAAAATGTTAGTAGAATAACAGAGCTAAAATATTTAGAGAAAAGAGAAAGCTTTTCAGAACTTTGTAAAACCTTTGCAAAGTTTAAAGAACTTTTAGAAAGTTAGAAAATGGTTTCTAAGTATATATTATATATGCTCTAAGTACTGTAGCAAGCTTTTCTGGTGAAAACCACAGGTAACAAAGTGGTAAAGTAATTGCAAGTACTTATCCCACTGCTGCACCACCAATGTAGGAGGCTAGCTTGGATTGTAGTGGGTACCTTGGGTGCTTACACCTTATACCAGACCCAGTTATCCCTTATTAGTGAAATGTAGTAGTGTTCTAGCATCTTAGGCTGATAGAGGTAGCCATAGCAGGGCAGGTCAGGCTGAACTAGGAGACATGCAAAGTTCCTACAATACCACTTATTGTTACACAGTACTTATACACAAGTAAAGACAATGCTCAGTGTTACCAAAAATAAAAGGTATTTATTTGGGTGGCACAGTACCAAAAATATCAAGAACAATACTCCTTCTGGAGGTAAGTATTATACACAATATATACACCAGACACCAAAATTTGACAAGTAAATAGTCATAGAACAATGCAAACACTAGGAAAGGCTATAGAATGCAATGAGAGAATATAGGTCTAGGGGAAACACAAACCATATACTAAGAAAGTGGAATGCGAATCATGAAGCCCCCCCTAGACAAGTGTAGTGTGTGCAGAATCGCTGGGAGAATAAGAATACAGTAAAGGTAAGTAAATTACCCCACCCCAGAGCCCAGAAAGCAGGAATAAAGTACTGCGAGTTTCCTTAGGACACACTACACACTACACACTACACCTTGTGATTGGGATTTTGCAGCAGCTAGCCAAGTCTGCATAGAACAACTGCTGGATTCCTGGACCTGAAGACCTGCAAAGGAAGAGAACCAAGTCCACAAGTCGAAAGAAGTTCCAGGAAGGACAGGAGCCCCTGCCAACAAGAAGAGGGTGCAAAAGAAGAGTCCACACTTAGACGAAGACTGCAGAAATGCACCCTAGGAAGATGCCAGCTGGTTCCTGTGTAATGTAAAAGATGTCCCACGGAGTGAAGATCGTTGCAGACATAATTTTGTGTTACAAGTCGCCAACAAGCCTTGGCTACGACAAAAGTGCGTTTTGCATAAAAATGGAACTGGATGGACCCTGGAGGGACCTGGGGACCTCAACTCTATGTGAGGAGGAAGAGGGGGCTCTCAGCACTTTTGAGAGCCCTCAGGATGCCAGCCAGCAGCCCCGGGAGTCGCAGGATCTGGGGACAAAGGAGGTGCAAAGCACGGTTGATGCAGCACAACAAAAAAAGGTCCCACGCCGCCGGAGAACAACTCAGCGAGTTGAGTGTCACAGGATGGAGAGCTGGGGACCTGGGCCAGGCTGTGCAAGAAGGAATTTTGCACAGAGGCCTCAGGAAGTGAAGAAGACACAGTACACATGGGTACTGTCGCTCTCAGGGAAGGCAATGTCTTACCTCCTCCAAATTGTGTCAGCAGGACCTCAGGACAGTCTATGTTGATGATGTCCACCCTCTGTGTCCTTAGCAGCACACTCATTGCTGTGAGAGGAGTCCCAGGGTACTGGTCATCGTGTTGGAGAAGGGGAGTGACTCCATCACTCCACTGGAGATTTCTTCGGTCCTTCTGGTGCAGGAGGAAGACAGGGAGTCCACAGAGTGTGCACACTATGGAAACTGGTGCAGTTGCTGACTTGGAGCTGAGGTTGCTGAAGAAAAGTGTCTCTTGTAGACACTTTGTAGCAGTTACAGCGTTTCTTGGAGCCGGCTGTGGTTGATTTGAGGTGAGAAGAGTCTGAAGTTGTTGCAGAGGACTCCTGAAGGAAACTTGCAAGCAGAATCTGAAGAGAACCCACAGGAGAGACCCTAAATGGCCCTGAAAGAGGGATTGGCTACCTTATCAGCTAAGGACCTATCAGGAGGGGTCTCTGACGTCACCTGCTGGCACTTGCAACTCAGAGGCCTCCAGAGTGCCCCCACACCTTGCAAAGCAAGATGGCTGAAGTCTGGGACACACTGGAGGAGCCCAGGGGTGGTGATGGACAGGGGAGTGGTCACACCCCTTTCCTTTGTCCAGTTTCACGCCAGAGCAGGGGAGAAGGGATCCCTGAACCCATGTAGACTGGCTTATGCGAGGAGGGCACCATCTGTGCCCTTCAAAGCATTTCCAGAGGCTGGGGAGGCTACCCCTCCCGAGCCTGTAACACCTATTTCCAAAGGGAGAGGGTGTAACAACCTGCTCTCACAGGAAATGCTTTGTTCTGCCTTCCTGGGACTGGGCTGCCCAGACCCCAGGAGGTCAGAACCCTGTCTGTGAGGTGGCAGCAGATACCAGATTTGGATTGGGGGACAATTCCATGATCTTAGACATGTTACATGACCATATTCGGAGTTACCATTGTGAAGCTACATATAGGTATTGACCTATATGTAGTGCACGCGTGTAATGGTGTCCCCGCACTCACAAAGTTCGAGGAAAGGGCCCTGAACTATGTGGGGGCACCTTTGCTAGTGAAAGGATGCCCTCACACTTAGTAAATTTGCACCTAACCTTCAGCAAATTAAGGTTAGACATATAGGTGACTTATAAGTTACTTAAGTGCAGTGAAAATGGCTGTGAAATAACGTGTGCGTTATTTCACGCAGGCTGCAATGGCAGGCCTGTGCAAGGGTTTGTCTGAGCTCCCTATGGGTGGCAAAAGAAATGCTGCAGCCCATATGGATATCCTGGAACCCCAATCCCGTGGGTACCTAGGCACCATATTCTAGGGACTTATAAAGGCAATCCAGCATGCCAATTGAAATTGGTAAACGAAATCACTGGCCTACAGTGACAAATTTAAAAGCAGAGAAAGCATAAGCACTGAGGTTCTGGTTAGCAGAGCCTCAGTGACACAGTTAGGCACTACACAGGGCATACACATTACGCCATAAATTATTAGCACTGGGGTCCTGACCAGCAGGATCCCATTGAGACAGCTAAAAACATACTGACACACAGGTAACAATGGGGGTAACATGCCAAGGAAGATGGTTCTTTCCTACTCATGCCCTGTCCCATGCAAGATGGTAGCGATCTGAGAGCCTAGGTGTAGGAAACTGGCCCTTGTTGCAGCTACCCCCCACTTTTTGCCTTCTATTGATGCTGACTTGACTGAGAGTGTGCTGAGATCCTGCTAACCAGGCCCCAGCACCAGTGTTCTTTTCCTAAATCTGTACCATTGGTTCCACAATTGGCACACCTCTGGCACACAGATAAGTCCCTTGTAAAATGTACCAGTGTACCCAGGGAAGGTCCCTAAGGGCTGCAGCATGTGGTGTACCACCCTAAGGAACCCCTCACCAAGCACATGCACACGGCCATTGCTGATTGTGTGTGTTGGTGGGGAGAAAAATGCAAAGTCGACATGGCATCCCTCCCATGCCCACAAAACACTGCCCGTGACATAGGTAAGTCACCCCTCTAGTAGGACTTACAGCCCTAAAGCAGGGTGCACTACACTACAGGTGACTGCATAGCTGCATGAGCAATATGCCCCTACAGTGTCTAAGTCTATTCTTAGACATTGTAAGTGCAGTGTGGCCATATTAAGTATATGGTCTGGGAGTTTGTCAATTCGAACTCCACAGCTCAATAATGGCTTCACTGAATACTGGGAAGTTTGGTATCAAACTTCTCAGCACAAAAAATCCACACTGATGCCAGTGTTGGATTTATTCTTAAAAGCACACTGAGGGCATCTTAGAGATGTCCCCTGTATTTTACCCAATTCTCTAGTGTAGGACTGACTAGTCTGTGCCAGCCTGCCACTAGCAGACAAGTTTGTGACCCCAGGGGGTGAGGGCCTGAGACCAGAAACAAAGCCTGCTTTGGGTGGAGGTGCTTCACCTGGCGGTGAGTCTCATGTTACACTCCAGGGAGTGGAGATGCCCGCCCCTAGACAAAGCCCCACTTTAAGCAGCAAGTTCAGCTGGAAACTTAGGAAAAACAAGGAGGAGTGACCACTTCAGCTGGGACCACCCTTATGGTGTCCACAGCTGAAGTGACCCCCTCCCTGCAGAATCCTCCATCTTGGTTTGGAGCACAGGGAACAATATGGTTAGGAATGTGCCCCCCCTTCCCCAAGGGAGTGGGCACAGGAAGGGTGTAGCCACCCTCAGGGACAGTAGCCATTGGCTACTGCCCTCTGACCCCTCTGACCCCTGTAACGCCCCTAAATCTTATATTTAAGGGCTTCCCTGAACCCAGCTCACCAGATTCCTGGTGACCTGACAAGAAAGAAGAAGGACTGCTTAGCTGAACCCACAGGAGGGAAGAAGGAAGACGACAACTGACTTGGCCCCTTGCACTACCAGCCTGTCTCCTGCTTCAAAGAACCTACCCAAGAATAGCGACACACCCAGCGGCACCAGCGACCTCTGCCAAGCTCCAGAGGACTGCTCTGAACCCAAAAGGACCAAGAACTCCAATGGACAGTGGCTCTGTCCAAGAAGGAACAACACCCAGGGACTCTGGCACCACTCCAAATGTGTGAGTCCTGACCACTCTGCACCCGATGCCCATGGCCCGTGTCCAGGTGGCCCAACCAACTAGAGAGGATCCCCAGGCAATCGTGAGCAAGTGCCTACCCTGGGTTGACCTTTCCACCAATCCACGACGACGTCTGCAGAGGGAATTCTGAGGATCCCCCCGTCCACGAAAGCTCTGGATAAAGATATCTGACGCCTAAAAGACCACTGCACCCGCAGCCCCAGGCCTTAGATGACCCAACCTCCAGTGCAGCTATGTTCCGCAGGTGGCCCTCCTCCCTGTCCAGTGTGTGGTTTGCCCACGTCGACCCCCTGGACCTCTCCTGCAGCATCTGAGTGACCCCCAGGGTCCCCTCATAGAAAATCATTGGAAACCTGATGCCTTGTTTGCACCCTACATCCAGCCGCCCCTGTGCCGCTGAGGGTGTATGTTTGGTGCCTACGTGTGGCCCCCCCAGTGCTCCTCTAAACTCCCCAGGACTGCCCTCCGAAGTCATGGGTACTTACCTACAGGCAGGCCTGATTCTGAGTGCCACCAGTCTCCATAGGAGCCCATGTTAATATTGCTTCAACTCTGACCTCTGCACCCGGCCGTCCCCGTGTTGCTGGTGGTGGGTGTTTGGGATTTACTTGAACCCCAACCTGTGGACTTCCTAACCCCCAGAGACTGGAACTGTAAGTCAAGAACTTACCTGTAAATCTCACTGACTTTTCTTCCCCTTAGGAACTGTTTTTGAAATTTGCACTGCCAACTTTAAAACAGACAATTGCCAATGTTTCAAAAACTGTATAACTCATTGATTTCAAAGAAAGTATTGTTGATATTTTGTGAAATACGAACGTATTGAAGTACTTACCAGCAACTTGAATCCTTGTGGTTCTGGAAATAAATTAAGAAAATATATTTTTGCTATATAAAAACCATTGGTCTGGAGTTGTCATTGAGTGTGTGCTTCTTCTATTCTCTGTGCATGTACAACAAATGCTTTGCACTACCCTCTGTTAAGCCTAATCACACTACCACACAAGAGGGCATTAGTATTATCTACTTTAGCCTCCGTGAAGCCTCTGGGGAACTCCTGGACTCTGTGCACACTATGGCCCTCATTACAGCCCTGGCGGTCGGTGTAAAAGCGGCGGTAATACCGCCAACAGGCCGGCGGAAAAAAACAAATGGGATTTTGACCATGGCGGTTACCGCCAAGCAAAACCGCCACTTTAACACACCGAACGCCAGAGTGGTAACGACCGCTGGGCTGGAGACTTCGGTCTCCAGCCCGGCAGGCGTCACTATACCGCCGGCGGTATCAGGACCCCACATATCACACCATAGGCACCATCATTGCCCAGGAATTTGTTCCCTGGCACTAAATGGGTTCTCACCCTCCCACCTCCCCCTCCCCTGAGTCCTTCCCCAACACCCCTGACCCCCCTACCACCCCCAAAGGTGGTAGGACCTCCCACCCCCCCACACCCACAGGAACCCCCACACACACCCCACACCCTCCTATACGCACCCTCACACCACTCACACACATACACGCACACATACACGCACACATACATGCACACATGCACACATACATAAACATCACATTTCCCATACACACATTACACCCCGCATGCATACACACACACAAACAATCCCTCTGCACACTCACACCCCCATGCACGCACACACCAACCACACAACACACCCCCCTCCCCTAACGGACGATCACCTTACCTGTTCCGGTGATCCTCCGGGAGGGAACAGGATCCATGGGGGCTGCTCCGCCGCCAGCACCCCATCTCCAGAACACCGCCACGCCGAATACTGGGACATAATTCGGTGGGCGGTGATGGAGGAGCAGCCTCCACTTCACCGCCGACCGCCTGTATGGCTGCTGGCGGCTCTCCGTCCGAAAAAGGGCGGAGGGCTGCCAGCAGTCATGATATGGTTGGCAGAAGACCGCCACCACTGGCGGTCTTCGGCCCGGAGGAACCTCGGCAGTCTTGGAAAAAGACGCTGAGTTTGAAATGAGGGCCTATATCTCATTTTGAAACATTAAATGCAAAGCCAAATTCCTACACTAGGACATTTTGGATGTAGTTCCACTAATCAAGTAGTTGTGCTAAACTTTGAACTGTTAGACCTAACCTCTACCACTTACAGTTTCCGAATTCTAACATTTTCAAGTTCCAATGTCATCACCGAGCTATAAACCACTGTTCCCTATCCAGTGAGAGTTCCTGATCTTGTGTGTGCTGTCGATCTTGATTATGTTGACTAAGACAGGCCTGATATGTGAACTTAAGTTTCTGAACTTCATTGAATTTCAACTGAGCAGTAGCAACCTGTTTGTATGTTTGAGCACCGTAATGTACCGCCAGAGCATCCTTACAAACCTCTGTGGAAGGACCTTATCAGTCTACATGAGCCCTGCACCTAAAGCAGAGGGACCTCCTTTGCATTTCCAAACTTGAGGTCATTGACATGCAGTATCAATTTTGAGCACTTTACTTTCATTACTGTGCACATTATTTTTGCTCACGTCTTTTTAAAGGGAGTTTAACCCCACTTCATCACGCTACGACATGCCACACATTGACTGTTTTATCGCTATCAAATATAGGGCTAGTACTAGCAAGCCAGATACAGAATTAAGCATTACAGTCCTTTCTCAACTCTTCTGCCCTTTCTCATTTCCATAATGTTACAGAGCTTAGTCATGTCTTCATGTATACCAGTCATTTCAGGTGCATCTATATGCCGTATCACATTCTTGTCCATTGCAATCAGCCGAAGAAATGTTACTGGTTCATTCTGGCCACATTTGAAAGCCACCTCCTTCTATACAGAAATTCTTGCTTGATCATTCCCTTTGGCCTACTGACTGGTTCATTAAAAGCCTCCGATTTACCAAGCTAACCACATCTTTAATACAGGACCTGAATCGTAGGTTAACTGTTAACTGGAGATAGCCAACCTGAAGGTATGGCTGCGTCATGCTGATGTTAAGGGGCATGTTTTCAAACAGTTCACGAAACACATCACAGCAAGTTGCTGCTCTACATTGCTTGAGTGGGAGAGAGCAGATCTTGAAAGAAATTGTGCAGTTCTGCTCTCCATTCACTGGCACACCTTTGACTGCCTAATACAAGCATGTTTGCATTAAGGTCAGGATAGATTTTTTGCGCAGGAAGGGATACCATCCTGTACAAAAACTATGCTTTGAGGCTATTTCCTATTTATATGTGTGCTGCAGAATTCAGCACACATCAAAGAGGAAATAACGAGGAGAAATAGCAATAATTATCCTTGCTACACCAGCCTCGGGCACGCACACCACTTTGACACAAACCCATGTCACAAGTCTTTGTTATTATGGGATTGCATCAGAATCCACAGGTGGATGCACGGGGATGCCCATGCACCACCATGTATTGCCTCCCTGATGTAAAGTAATGCAAGGCAGCAAAATGTTCTGTGCTACATTACTTTTTTTGCAAAGCAATGCAAATCAGCATTTGAGTTGCTTTGCTAATACCAAGATGGATTTTGCATTGGGTCTGCATCTAAAAAGAAACACAAACCCGACACAAAATCCTTGAAAATCCAAGAACCAATATAGGATATGTAGCATTTATAACTATTGGCCGTAACAGTTCCCGTGAAATGTTTGCAATAATAAATTACTCTATGCATACAATTCTATAATCCTGAATCAGAGCATTGTCAGCATGCACTAACTCTATGGACTAGGTTACTGTTTCGAGAACTTTTTGCTACCTTTTCTAAGGGTCTTGGAGAAAAGAGTTACTAGGCAGTGCCCTTGGTGGGTACTCTTGTTGGCAAGTGGTTTTCAAGGACTTGAATGCTTAGTACTCCAATTGGATTGGACAAATACTCCGATAGTTCAGCAGACTCTCCATAGAGCGCACAGTAGTTGATCTGGAACACCAATATAGTACGGCACAAAAGTCAAAGAAGACAAATTATAGTTTTTTTCAGAGTGGCATCTTATGAAAAGAAGAGGATGCTAGTATGTTTGCCAGACAGGTGATCACACTGTTCGGAAGGAATAAGCCCTGCCACTGCCAGTCATATTGGTGGACAAAGTTTGCCAACAGTGCTCCAGTTGACATGGTGGATGCAGTTTGCAGAAAATATAATGCTATGCCAACTCCGATATTTAGGTGGCTATCGTAACAGTAAGTTTCAATTCTATAAAGGACACGGAGAAGAGGATTCTGCTCACCTTTCTTCACTTTTATTGATACAGCAGCCTTCTTAACAAAAATAACGAACTTTCCCAAGAACATTAAGGGAAAACAGCAAAACATCAACCAATCAGTAAGCACTCTCATTAATTTAGTCCATCAACACTGCCACCTCTTTCTTCATGCGATAGATGCCTCCCAGCTTGTGACTTCCATTCTTAATTAATTCTGTCTTGCTGAGCCCACTTCAATATTTAGGTGGGCTTCATTGCAGTTTTTCAGACACAAACCCCCAAAGTGAGGCTTTATTCTAAAACACAAGCACCCTTGGTGAAGAGGGAGTTTTCTTCCTGAAAGTCGGCGGCATACTTTTTAAATGTTACTTCCTTTGACTGTTGTGTTTCACATGGTGGGCATTAGCTATTGGATACACTTGAACTAGCAGCCCTAAGGTGAGAGGGGTTTCCATTATGAAGGCTCTACACTCAGAAACTCTGCAGTCTTGCTTGGAGTCCTCATTCCCTGAAAATAAAAACAATCCTGTAATGCACATCCACAACCTGATGAAGATGTCACCCATTCAGAGACATAAGCATTGATGCAACAAAAAACAAAAAAACATTATACAGAGTCTTCAGAGGAACCATTATCTATAAATCATAAATCCATAGCCTGCTTATACCTTATGCAAATCCCAAACTCTTTGTGTTTGCAAACCTCACCAGGGAGGGTACAAGATGTTTTTGTACAGGTGGGAATAATCCTCACCTCAGTGTTCTTAATAGAATTGAAACTTTCAGCTATGATAGCTAGGAAATTTCTCATTTTATGTCAGGGCTGGAGGGTCGGATACTTTCAGTGTAGCCATATGTACTACTGGTTTAAAGTAGAATGTCTTAAACGTCTAATCTGATAACCAGTCCGCTGCGTTCAGGATGTCCTCAAGGCCTACTCTGTGGCTGAAGTATCAGGAGGCCTCTGACTCATCTGAAGATGGTCACAGAAAAGGTACAGAAAAGGGCCAGACAGATGAAGATTGATCAATACTCGGTGGCAGGGGTGATTGGTGACTGAACATCAGCTGCTGCATGGGGATTGGAACACCCACAGGGCACCAGAGGCACTCAGAGTCTGGCGGAGAATGAGGTATCCAGCACCAATGTGCAGGCCAAAATAGGTTTAGTGTCTACAGATGTCAACTTAATGTGCACAGACCTGTGTAAAGTAGCTGGAAGATCACTGGAGACAGAGCAACACATTACGAAGCTCCAGGAAGACGTTTAGGCCCTCCAAAACACGATGGCAACCCTTCGACATCCTAGACGCAGAGGCTTGAAATGTGAGCAGAGAATGCGGAGGGCCGTTTCCGACACTGTAACTTGAGATTTATGGGTTCAGAGAGAGCACCGAGGGAAAAGCCCAGGAACTCTTTTTGGACCACAGGATCCAGCAGATGCTCTCAGGCGTGGCGTAACTGTTGAGTGTCTTTGTGGTGGATCATGCACATAGAGCCCTGGTGCCACCCCTGTCGACGAGAGGACTGCCGAGGACCATCTCGGACCACAGAGACACTATACTATGCCTAGACCACGGGGATCCAGTGGTTGGTCATCCAGCCCTCAATGACAAAGTACATCAGGGAAGAGAAGCAGTGGCAGCAGTAGAGAGATGAAATGCATCACACAGGTAGTAGTCAGGCAAGATGGCACGCTGGACCTCGAGAGGATATTACTGGAGAAACAGGAGGCAAGAGCACTTGTGGAAGTGGCCACATCAGCAAAAACGTTGGGCAACAACTCATAGGTAATCGAGGACACTCCATAGCTGTTTGGCTGATGACCTCTGCAGTATAACAGTAATATAGAACAGTACATTGTGGTGCTATACTGGGGAGTACTGGGAGCTGCACACCTAACCACCGCCATGGCTCCTTGGCGGCTGACTTGATGTGACCTCCTGTTGTGTACCCTCTGGAAGTTACAGCAATGCTCCAGCTATTGTCTTCATTCCCTACTTCTCTGCTTTTTTCTTTTCTCTCCTCTCATCCTCGGTTCTCTCTTTCCCTTTCATGTTTCTCTATTCACTGTCCAGTGATTAATTCCTCACAAAGAGGTAAGACTCTAACTTTTTGCCTTCCTACCTTTGGGTTGGTGTAAGAGTTCAGTGTTTCCATAAATTAGTGGGTGGGCAATAGACCTCTCTAGTCTTGATGTTGATTGTTTGCGTAAAACCATGTCAATGGGGCACTCTTCTCGAGAGACAGGAGATGGGGTGGCGGGAGGGTGGAAGAGGAATTGATTTGATTGTTGGGTTTTAATTGTTTATTTGCATATGTTTAACTGGACAAGATGGGTCTCAGGTGCGAGCATACACCCTCCCGGCACATAGAGGGCAGGCAGCATATCTAAAATCATAATATCACATGATGATGCAAGCTAGCTCACTGAATGATACACACTATTCCATCATGTTCTGGAATGTTAATGGGTTGGGAAGCAAGGTGAATCGGGGCCTTGTGTCATACTATATTTGTTTCCACAAACTGGATGTAGTCCTCCTTAAAGAGACACACTTGTTGGGCACCCAGTGATGATTTGTGTGAAAGGGAGCAGGCACAAAATTAGCGCACGCTGGTTTAACAACTGGGTCACTGGGTGACTATACTTATTAAGGAATCACCCCCATTCTAGGATGCCAGGATATGGGCTGATAGATGTAGGAGGTATGTTGGAGTCTAGGGATTATGGGCTGGATGCCGACCATCCTGATTAGTGTGTATGTGTCCCCGTGTCTTCAGACCCCTGTACTGGAGGAGATAGCAGCCATACTTCTGAAGGCCGACTCCACTCTCCATATAGTCGGTGGTGACTTTAATGCTTCATGACCCCAGCAGAGGATAGATCAAGAGTTAGCGTAGCTTTTTCTGGTGGATATCCCTCTGGCATGTTTTGCGGCCTCCTTGGGCCTCTCAGACCTGTGGCGATGGCATAATCTGGAGACCAGAGACTACTCCTTGTTCTCTGAGACCCACAATGTCTTCTCTAGAATAGGCTATGTTTTTGCCCCTGCGGGTGAGGCAATTGTTGTCAATAGAGCGGATTACCTGGCATGCAGACTTTAAGACCACTCGCCTCTTTGAGTGATGGTGAAGGGGAAGAGGTCCTGGCAGTCTGCGGGATGGAAACTCAACGCATGGGACCTCAAGTACCCGGACGTTGATCGTGAGCTACAGATAGACTCTGAACTATTTTTCAAAGTGAAAAAGAGTCCGTGGAATTGGCTGTGGTACTTTGGGCGGCCTACAAGACAGTCTTACAGGACAAGGCTTAGAATATACTGGTTTGTAAGAAGCTTAAAGCTTTTGAGGAGATAGAGGGCCTCTGAAGGTGCCCCTGGGGTCCAAAAGAACTCCGAGCCCTTCATGAGTTGGAGGTGTTACAAAAGGAATACATGGACCTGACCCAGGCGGAAGTGTGAAAACACCTGCTGGCCATGCAACACCATCTATACGATGCCAGTGGTAAACTGAAGAAGCTGCTTGCATGGCTGAGCGGGAGAAAGGCCGAGAACTGCTGGCTCAAGAATGTGATAGGTGAGGCTAGGACTACCTATTCGTTGGATAGCGCCATCGCTGAGGCCTTCATGAGGTTGTATGCCTCCTTTTATAGTGCCAGCCACTGGCAGACTTGGCAGTCATAATGAGGTACTTAGATGCAATGGACATGACAATGGTCCCGCCTGAGTGCTGACAACTTCTAGAGAAAGCCATTACACATAAAGAAGTCCAAACTGCGGTCAGAAAGTTTAAACCGGGAAAACCCCTGGGCTCAACAACCTACTGGCTGAATTTTTAAAGTGCAATTCCAGCCTGCTGAGTCCCCACCTGCTGGAACTCTTCCAGGAAGCTCAAGACAAGGACACATTCCCATTGGATTTGCAACATGCCAGCATAGTTGAAATCCACAAGAAGGGCAAACTGGAGATGTGCTGTAGCTCCTTTCACCCCATCTCAATCCTACATATTGAAACCAAGGTGCGAGCTATGCTTCTAGCCACCAGACTCCTAACGGTGATCGTCCTACTAATACATAAGGACCAATCTGGCTCCATGCATGGTGGGTCCCCCAGACTCAACTTTCGTCCTCACAATAATTGGTTATCAGAAGTGGCCTATACGACGATGCCCCATGTTTTCCTTGCATAGATGCTGAGAAAGAGTTTGACGCAATTCATTGGCCCTACCTTAACCAGACACTACAGAGTTTCATCTTTGGTCCAAACTACCAGTGGTTGGTTAGGTTTCTCTACTAGATGCCCACCGCGGCTGTGAGAGTGAACGGGGTATGCTACTCAATCTTTCCGATTATCCAGGGAACCCATCAGGGTTGTCCCTTTTCCCCATTGATCTTTGCTCTGACTATCAAGCCCTGGGTAGCCAGGATTCACTCCTGGCCTGACATACGTGGATTCAGCATTCTAAGGCTGATAGGAAGGAACAAAAAAATCTTGCTATATGCAGATGACATGTTTTTTTATTTCACTGGTCCATATACCACAGTCACGGCTGCTCTACGTGAATTTGACTCCAATGGTGCTCATTCTGGGTATAACATTAACTGGAGCAAGTTGGTGTTCTGCCTCTGATGACAAGCCTGGATCACTCACCTGAAATCCAGGTTTCCACAGGAAAGAAGAGCTGGACCCACACCCCTGTGGACTAAACCTTCACCAACATAAGTACATACAGTTAGCGAACAGTCCCGGGGGTCGAGGGGTCAGGGATTGGGTGAATGCAAGAGAGGGAATGAGACAACAGGTCCTGACGTCTCTATCCTGCAGTGTTCGCTTGTGGAGTGGCTTCTGTCTTGTCAGTAAGGGTCCCTAGGCAATACGACAGAAATGGTATTAACCTTGAGCAGGCGATTGATCATTGATAAAATACACACCAAAAGATATCGTGCTTTGTATCTTTAGCAGGCAAAACAACAGTGTTCTAGTTACACAACGCTCCATATACAGTTTTCCTGTCACATAATATTCCAGCGTACTTATGTCACAATAAGTGGAATACAGAGTGGAGCCAAAAGTCCCATAACTGGATAATTAGAAGTATTTAAAGAAATTCGTAAACACGTATTCCACCATAGATGTCTCTCAGGATGGAGAATGTCACTGTATTTGAAACAACATAATATTCTGAATTGTTATCTATGTAAAGTAAAACATTTCATTCTGCAAATAAATAATGCTCAGCATTACCAGTTTTTACCGTGTCACTCTACTAATTACTTCACCAAGTTCAGTGTTGTCGTCTTCTAAAATATTGCCCCCAAGAAAATAGCGAACAATGTTCAAGTTTCTATTTCAACGGAGTCCTTCTTAAATAAAACGAGGAGGCTCGCGTGTAGTTTAGACACTCTTTACCTCGGTCTTCTCAAAAATGTAATATTCACTAACCTTTAAATTCCAGGGGCGCGATAACATTCTTACTTTAACATGCTTCCCTTTTCTGTTTCCTTTCCCTTTACAGGAACTCCACTGCAGGAAGACTT
Organism: Pleurodeles waltl; assembly: GCF_031143425.1. NCBI lineage: Eukaryota > Metazoa > Chordata > Amphibia > Caudata > Salamandridae > Pleurodeles > Pleurodeles waltl. Next base: position 852,266,166 of record NC_090447.1, read on the forward strand.
GGTCTGAAATACAGGCTGTGGAGAACCAGGAAACGGAAACCGAGTCAGTAGACCGCAGGCCGATCGGAGACAGAAGCTGCACAGGTAACAAACAGACTTTAAGCCAAGCAATGAGAGCCCCTACAGATGTGAAGACTCTCACGTGGCTTGGCATGGGGATGTGAGTCATAGAAGACTCTCACGTAGCTTGATACGGGGGTGTGAGTCATTGATTCCCACAGGTGCTGAGAACAGTTCTTGACAGCACATGGGAGATGAGTCTGGGACAGCATTTTTGAAGGCATGCGAAGGGGTTTTTCTGAATTTAGTGTTGCCTGCTCTCCATCCTTGGTAAAATGTTAAAGCAATAATACTGTGTAAACATCATGGATCACAATTCCAAGACATTTAAGACTACATCTATAATGCATGTGAGTTGTACTTGAGTGTTTACTACAAAGCTGTGTAGACCTTGGTATCAGTTATGGACACCTAGAGGATTGCAAGCAGTGCAAGAAGAACTGTTTGTAACAGTACCTCCCCCTAGAGGCCTACTTACAGGGCATGGTTTAGAGGGGGCATGGAAGAGCTGTACTAACGGTGGGGCATGAACATGGGCTACAGGTTCCCATGACCGCTCTTCTGGGGGGTATCCTTTCCAGTCTAAAAAATAAAATAAAAGCCTTTGACTCCTACAGGAGTCTAGAATATGATGGACTTCAAACTCTTCGTGATCATCTTCAATTATTTGAGGTGGAGGTGGCATAGATTGGGTCGTAGGGAGCAATGGCTAAATTGAAAAGACATGAAAGACAAGATAAATATTGTACGCGTCAGGGGGAATCAGTTTTACGTCCACTGAGTTGATTATCTTGACGATAGGAAAGGGGCCTATGATCCTGGGTTTTAACTTCTTGTGTCCTGGTAAAGACAAATGGGTGCTTAGCCATACTATATCTCCATCACATTAGTGGAGGCAGGAGTGCAATGCTTGTCTGCTTGTTTTTTCATTCTTTCTTTTATGTCTTGTAATGTTTGTTTGGCTTTTTTCCAAATGTCCTGTAATTCAGTGATATATGAGTGTACTGTTGGTACTTTTTTAGACAATTGGAAAGGTAGGAATCTTGGCGGGTAGCCCTGACTGCAGTAAAATGGAGACATATTATGCACGGAGTGAACACTATTATTGTATGCAAATTCTGATAATGGTAGAGCCAAGAACCAACAGCTGGTTAGTGTGGCTAGAAAGCAATGGAGAAAGAGATCCATAGTTTGATTGGTTCACTTCGTTTGACCATTTGTTTGAGGGTGATGCACTGAAGACAAATAGTGATCAATGTGTAGGTTAGCACAGAGTTCTTGCCTAAATGTGGATACAAATTGTATACCTCGATCCGAAATTATGGTAGAGACTAAGCCATGCAGTTGAACTATGTGTGCGATAAAGGGTTCTACCAACTCTTTAGCTGTTGGCAGTTTAGGAAGTAAATGAAGTGATAGATCTTAGAGCACAAGTCTACTACCACCAATATGTAGGTATTGTCCTGGTCTTTTGGTAAATCGGTTACAAAATCCATGCTAATGGTATGCTGAGGAGTTGGTGGTACAGAGAGATGGGCCAACTGTCCCACCAGGGCTGTGTGAGGAGATGTATTACTAGTAGACACAGGACAACATTGTACAAATGATCAAGGGCCAGATGTACCATCATGGCCCATTGCGATACGGTAATAGCGATTTTTAAGAAATCGCTATTACCGACTCGCAAAGGGCCATGTATCACATTTGCGAATCGGTAATAGTGATTTATTAAAAATCGCAAATGCTATTACCGAATCGCAAATTGCGATACCGGCCCCATTCGCAGCTATGGGCCTGTTGGCCCATAGCTGCAAATATTTTGCATTTCCAAAATTGCGATTTCTGAACGAGAAATCGCAATTTTGGAAATGCAAAAGGCCAGGATGCTGGGGCCTAAGGCCCCCTCTCCTGCACCCCCAAAACTGTAACGTACACACATGCCAAAAGGGCATGTGTGCTTTAGATGTTGAAGTTAAAAATGCAGTTTAACTGCATTTTTAAATTTTGCACCAGGTTACCACCTGGTTGCAAAGCATGGTATTTTGCAAGTGCAAAATGCCATTTTAGGAAAAATCGCAATTTGCTTTTTTTCCAGAATAGCCTTGCGACCTGGAAATTGTGAATCGCAAATTGCGACTCGCAATTTCCAGGTCGCAACACAAGAAATCGCTATTTTAGCGATTTCTTAGTTGTCGTCTGCGAATGCATTTCATGCATCGCAGACCACGGTTTTGCACTCGCAAACGGCCGATTTTACCATTTGCGAGTGCAAAATAATTTCATACATCTGGCCCCAAAATGTCTTGGTCTAGAGATTCCCACCAAAACCATCGACTACATCAATTCTTGGTTTTGTTTTCTCCTGGGTGCCCAGTTAGGGAGGATGAATGACACCACTGAAACATCTGATCTCTTAGACCAATGGGGATGAAAAAGCATTGATTGTGATAGAATACCTCATCAGATATAGAATGGTGTATATGCCTAAGCCACAAGTGTGAATCTTCTTTTTGTAAGGCACTTTTTAACTGGTTTAAAAACAAGGGGTCAGAACAAGAGCTTATTACCCGTTCCGGTGGAATAATGGGAATGTACTTCAGAGCTTCTAGGTCTTTTGGAGTGTGGATACATGAAAGTGCATCAGCTTTCAATTGTTGGGCCCCTGGTCTGTATGTTGTAACAAAGTCAAACTCATTAAAAAATTATGCCCACCTTATTTGTCGTGGTGTAAGAGCTTTGGCTGACCGAAAGAATTGTACATTTTTTTGGTCAAAGTAAATGTTGATTGGGAACCATGCTCACCACAAGTGGTGCCACCATTCCTGGATAACCAATTTGATAGTCAACAGATGTCTCTCTGCAATGGTATAATCCTGTTCTGCCAGTAAAAGCTTCTTGGAGAAGAAAGCTATTGGGTGCATGTTTCCAGTTTGCGGATCACGTTGAGAAAGGATTCCGCTTACAGACACTTTGGAGGCATCAACCTCCACGTAAAATGGTAAAGATGGATCAGGGTGTTTTAGGATAGGGGCTGAAGTGAAACTTATTTTAATTTATCAAAAGCCTGTTGTGCTTCTCAAGACCAATGGAAAGGGACTCCTTTTCGCAATAAACAAGTGATCAGGGCTATTGGATCAGAAAAATGGGTGATGAATCGTCAGTAAAAGTTGGCGAAGCTGAACACAGTTTGCATGTCTTTCATATGAGTAGGAACTGGCCATTGTGCAATAGCCTTGGTCTTTTTGGTATCCGTATAAACTCCCTGGGAAGAGAGCACAAAGCCTAAAAATGTTACCTGGGAAGCATGGAATTGACACTTGTCAAGTTTCATATAAAGTTGGTGTTCTCGCAGTTTCTGCAGGACTGCTGAAACATGATTTTTGTGTTCTTGTTCATTGTCAGAGTAAATCAAAATGTTGTCTATACAGACAATCACAAAATGATCAAGGAATTTATCTAGGACCTCATTGATAAAAACTTAAAATGGCGCTGGGGCATTGTATAAGCCAAACAGTATTATGCAATATTCAAAAAGACCATTGGGCAGATTAATGAAAAGTGGCGCTGCACCTAGTGCAGTGCCACTTTTCTTGCACCCCCTAGTGCTTCCCTAACGCCACACATGTGCGCCATATTTAAAATATGGTGCACCATGGTGGTAGTCAGGGGTACTAGCGTCATAATTTTTTACGCTAGTCCGGCGCTATGCAGAATTAGCGTAAAAAATGTTGATGCTAATCCTGCAAAGCATCCAGAGGCCCATTGAAAATAATGGAAGGCTCCCTTTAACACCTGCTCATAGCAGGCATTAAAATGCAGATAAAAAAAAAATGCAAATAAACCTCTTAGCTTTCTTGCATCTTTTTCTCAGGCCCCCCCCCTTACCGCCGGAACGCCCCCTTGCATACATTATGCCTGGCACACGCATAATGTGGCGCTAGGGGTTATAAAGTATCACACTGCAAGCATTGCGCCACTTTGTAACGATGCTGCAGCGTTTTTGGCATTCCAATCCCACATTAGCATCATAAAAATCACACCAATGTGGCATTGGAATGGGCTAGGCCCTTTTAAATCTGGGCTCATATTTTGTACAAACTGCCGTTTTCCACTCATCAGCTCGCAGACCCGTATGATTCGATGGGCTCCAAGAAGATCGAGCTTGGTAAAGATGGAAGCTTTTCTCACTTGGTCTAACAAGACTAGAATAAGTGGGAGAGGATATTTTTTTTTATGGTCACTTTATTAAGCACCCTGTAGTTCATACATAGCTAAGCTCCACGTTTTTCTTAGTAATGAAGAATAAAGGGAATGAAACAGGAGAAGCAGAATGCTGTGTAAAACTAATGGCCAATAGTTTGTGTAAATGCTGTTTGAGCTGTTTGATCAGGTTCTAATAAGGCATAAATCATGCTGCAAGGTAATATAGCACCAGGTATTACATTTATATGCTAGTCAAAATTAGGGGTATTGATAAGATCGAAATTAATGGACTCAGAGTGACCATTGTCACATACTAGGGTAACAGGCTCGGAATAGTAAGTGATGATCCCAGAAGATAGCTCCAAACCATGCAATGCTCATACTGGTACTGGTTCCTGTTTGCACAGGAATGAGATTCCCAATTTTCTGGCCAAGGTAATGTCTAAAAAGTTGCCCATTGCTCCAGAGTCAAGAAAAATAAGTTGCACCTTCATCACCTGATTCTGTAAATTCATGTTCAGAGTGATTGTAAAAGGACGCTGAGGTCTAGGAGGTATGTGTTTTGAAACTGTAGAGGTCTGCGGGTTTTTGTCCAATTAATTGACTCCATGCTTCTTTGGGCAAGTTTGTTTTCTGAATGCTCGTGGGGGCATTTACTGAAGCCACCATTTTTTTGGCTGCTGGTACCTTGGTTTTGGGACTAATAGGACGTTTTTAAGCCAAAGGGCTTGCCTTGCCACAATAAAGACACAAGTTATGAGAATGTCATCTTTCCTACTGTTCATGAGAAAGAGGTGAACAAAGCCCCCCTGTGTTCCCTTTCATTCTGGAGTTTCTGAATATTTCTTCTTTCCAGTGTGCACTACCAGGAGACAGGTAGAATCACTCTCATGTTTTTCTTCTTTTCGCTCGCTCAAGCCATGATCAAGTTTAGCAACTAGATCTTTAAAGTCAGAGAAATCCTCCGGAGAGTTCGCTATTTGAGATAACAAGTTTTATAAGTCATCTCCGACACCTCGATAGAAGAGTGACATGCATTTATCATCGGGCCAGTGAGTCTCAGAAATCAATCTGTTGAAATTAGTAACAAAAGTTAACAAGTCCTTGTTACCATGTTTGAAATTCAATAATTTGGTGTTGCTTGCTTGCGTAAAGGTGTGCTTGTCAAAGAGCTTTTTCATTTGAGTCTTAAAGGCCAAAAATTGTACAGGAGGGGGTTTGTAATTTTTAACTAAAGGGATAGACCAATTAGCTGCATTCCCTGCTAGGTAAGAGAAAATGAAAGCAATTTTAGCAGCGTTGTCAGTGACAGCACATGCCCTTCAAAGAAAATGAAGGTGACACTGATTAATAAGGATGTCAAATTTATTGCTATCCCTGGTGAGTGAACCCCTCTGGGGGTGCTAAGGGAACTGATAAGTGGTTACCACAGTTAAATTTACTAGTCTACCCTTCCTTGGGTTTCTGTTCCTGTTGGAAGTGAATGTTGGTTATCTTAGATAAGTCTTATCGGTTTTCATGGTACCTCTCGGAAGGCATTACCAAGGATCAACCCTAGGTATTTATTTTCCTAGTTCTGTTTTCAGGGAGTAATTTTAGTTCCTGAGATGTGCTACCTCTGCCTGTACTTGGGCTAGGGCTTGGGCAAGATCCCCCATGGTTGCTTCAGTCCTGGACATCTTTGTTTGGATTGATTTAGTTTTCGTAGGCTTGGCTTTCTGACAGGCCTGGACCACTCACCTGAAATCCAGATTTCTGTGGGAATGAAGAGCTAGACCCACAGCCCTTGGGACTAAACCTTCACTAATGTAATTACAAACAGTGAGTGAATAGTCCAAAGGGGAGAGGTAGGGAATTGGGTGAAGGGTAGTCAGGGAATGAGACAACAGGTCCTGGATGTCTCCATCCTGCGGTGCACGCTAGTGGAGCGGCTCCTGTCTTGTGAGTATAGGACCCTGGGCAAAAAGACAGAAATGGTATTAACCTTGAACATCAACTCACTCCACTACCTTCTTATATATGTTTTAGGTGATTGATCATTGACAAAATATACTCCAAAAGATATCTTGTTTTGTATCTTTAGCAGGCAAAGCAACAGTGTTTTAGTCACACAGCGCTCCATATACAGTGTTCTTGTAACATAATATTCCAGCTTTCGTATGGCCTTCTTGAAGTAAACAAGGTGGCTGGCGTATAGTTCAGACAGTCTTTCCCTCGGTTTTCTCAATAATGTAATAATCACTAACCTTTAAATTCCAGGGATGTGGGGGCACTTTAACATTCTTATTTTAACATGCTTCACTTTTCTGTCTCTTTTTCTTATATAGGAACTCAACTGCAGGAAGACTTGGTCCGAAGGCAAGCTGAGGAGAACCAGGAAATGGAAACAGTCAGGAGACTTCAGTCTGATCGAGAGCAGAAGCCGCACAGGTAAGAGACTTTAAGCCAAGCAATGTGAGCCCCCACAGATGTGAAGACTCCCACGTGGCTTGACACAGGGGTGTGATTCATAGAATACATTCACATAGCTTGACACTGGGGTGTGAGTCATTGTTTCCAACAGATGCTGGGAACAGTTCTTGACAGCACGTGGGAGATGAGTCATAGGCAGCACTTTGTTAAAATGTTAAAGCAATAATACTGTGTAAACATCATGGGTCATAGTTACAAGGCATCTAAGGCTTCATCTACAATGCATGTGAGTTATACCTGAGTGTTTACTACAGTGCTGTGTAGACCTTGGCATCAGTTATGGACACCTAGAGGATTGCAAGTAATGCAAGAAGATCATGTTGTAACAGTCACCCCTTTGGGCCCCTGGGCTCGAACACTCTCCTCTGCACGCTCCAGGTGGAAACGGCTGAATTTCAAAATCTGGGCATAATTTTGAACCCTCTAAGAAGATGTACCTGCCCAGGAATCTGAGCCAAGAGGTCTCTGGGTTTCCAGAAAAGGCAGAAAGGTGGTGTGCACTGTCCCTCACTCTGATGGGGCACTCTGAAGGGGCTATCTGTAAAATGATAGTGCTCCTCGAACTGCTCTACGCTTGGGAAAATACATATTGCCCAGGTCCCGAAGCCACATTCACTAGGATCGAGGGAGACCTCTGGATCTTACTCTGGGATGGTGGCCATCCTAGAGTGGCACTTAAGACCCTTCAAAGCAACCCATCTAATGGTGGGATTGCTCTCCCAGATGTACAAGCCTACTACTGGGTTTCTCATCCAGTGGCTTTTAACACATGATCTATTGCACCATAAAGCCATTCAACCATAGGCTGGAATAGACTCAATTTACTTTTTAGCCCTACTCCCACTATCTATATTGTGGTAAAGTGACCCACAACTAAATTGTCGCTGGAAGCCTGGAAGAGGGCCACTAGGTACACTGGCTGGGCCTGGAGGGTTACTCCAGTGACTCCACTCTGGGAGTGAGCATGGCTGAGTGAACTAGGAAAACTCAAGGGATTCAGACCCTGGGACCTACTGAGAATTTCCCGGGTGGGTGACTTCCGGTAGGACAGTGGTCTGAGGCCCATCTCCTCCCCTCGAAGGGGGCAATCTTTCTTACTTATAAAACGAATTAACAATGTGCTCAACATGCTAGCTAAGCTGAGGACCCAATGGGGGGGAAGACCTAGGAGGAGAACTTGAGGACATTGACTGGGAGAAAGCCCTGATGCACCAAAGAGAGATTGACATAAAGTCTCAGCTACGCTTGATTCAATTCATGATTCTGCATCATGTTTATTAAAATAGAGACCAACTGCACTGTATAGGGAGGGCTGCGTCCTTGGACTGTTTGAGATGTGGGGAGACTCAGGGTACAGTTATGCATATGCTTTGGAGCTTCCCTGCCATTCAGTAGTACTGAAGGCTAGTGGTACGCAAACGTAGTAAAGTGCTGGAAGAACAAATTCCTCTTGAGCCCAAATATGTTTTTTTGGGGGACACGAGTGACGTAGATGTCCCAAGGGCAAATTTCCTCTTTTGTAACCGGGGGCTGGTGGTAAGCAAGAGAGTGGGGGGGTCCCGGCGGTCCCGACTACGGGGGAGTGGAGATCAGTGATGGACCTCTACATGGCGGCAGAAATGGTCATATATAAAAGTAGAGGCTGACCATGCAAGTTTTTCAAAGTCTGGGGCTGTTGGTTGAATCATTATGGCATACAATTCCCGACCACAGTTACTTGTGATGTTACCTGAAAACTTTTATGCATGCATTATCCAGTTCTGAAGTTTATGTCATTTATCCTACTGAACCATGCTGCTGGGACCCTAAGCCAGCCCGGAAAGGGGAGCTGCATGTATGTTCTCACCTTCTTTTGTAGTAAGGTGTGTGCCTACACCCTTTCTGTCGTTCATTTATTGCAACTTGAATAAAACAAAATAAAAATATATTTTTTTAAAAGATGTCCTCAATGTGAGCGCCCAAAGAAAAAGCTTTAGATGCCATAGCACCTCTTGCTGAATGTGCACCAAAAACATAAGTGTCAATTCATGCTTTTTTTAGGATGCCCCTTACCCAGTGTGCTCTGGTGGGGGAAGAGACCACTTTAAATGGCATATGCAAGGAAATCAGGAGCTGATCTTCCCCAGCAGGGCAAACTTACATCAAAGCCTTGTAAGCTTTAAGACATCGAACCTCACATTGAGGACATCTTTAAAAAAAATATATTTTTATTTTGTTTTATTCAAGTTGCAATAAATAAACGACAGAAAGGGTGTAGGCACACACCTTACAACAAAAGAAGGTGAGAACATACATGCAGCTCCCCTTTCCGGGCTGGCTTAGGGTCCCAGGACAGGCTAATGGGAAGTGTCTGAAACTCGATGACCTGCTGACCCCAAAGGATTTACATAAACCTGCGATGAAGTGGGAAGACTAGGACAGTGAGGTAGGCATCTTTGAGATCTAGCTGCACTTACCAGCCTCCTGGCCTCAGAAGGTCACTTCCATCTTGAAGTGATGATGTACCAGCCACTACTTTAACTCCTTTAGTCTGATTACTGTGGGTTAACGCCCATCCCGCTTCTCTCCCTGGAAGAGATTGCTGACAAAACCATTCAGGTGGATGACTGAAGGATCAATTGCCCCTTTTCACATACCTTCTGGAATCCTGATGGATCAGGCAAGATTGTACCTGGGAGAACCTCAGAGGTTGCGGCCTGAAATGCTGGATGGGGACCCCCAGAAATTCTCAGTGAAAACCCTGGATTGTTTGTTAAAGAACACAGGCGCTGGAAGTCACCATCCACCAATTCTCCTGGAATAATGCCAGATACCATCCCACCTTTAGTTGGGAAGAAAGAAGAGTCCTTACCTTGAGAAGATCCTTGGGCGTGGCTGCGGCCACCTTCTCTGCCTCTGCAGAAGAGTTGAAAGCATCAAAAGGGATAGAAACCTCCAAATATGGGAGGGCCTTGCCACTTCCCTTTGCGGGAGCCTTGGCCTCCCCGGGCAGCATTGGTGAGGAAACGGTGGGAAGAGTGCCCCTGCCACACCCAGCCCAAATGAAAACCTCAGAAGAAAATATTTTCCTAATAGAGGCCTGCGCCTTATCAAGCAAATTAAAGTGGCCACGAACTTTGCAAGTTCTTTGATGAAGGGGTCACCAAAAAACACCCTTGTTCAGTAGAGCCATGTCACACAACTTAAGGTCCACTTTGAGGAGGCAAGAATGCTTCCTCTCAGTTGATAACGCACAGTTGACATTGCCCAGCAAAATGACTGTTCTTTGGGCCCATCCAGAAAGGATCTTAGGAGAGTTATGGACCCCCAGCTGTTTTGCTTCTTCGGCCATAACAAGAATATTTGTAAAGGGCCCAGTCTCGTCTGAAGGTTTACCCTGGCTTGACCGCAAGGAGCAGTCAATGCCATTGTTGGAGTCCCTAAAGTACTTTGCTAAGAACATTGACATCCATTTGTGGAAACACACTGCTTCGTTGTCCGGGGGGAGAGGACTCCATTTCCCGGCCTGCCTGGCCCCTGGCTGGAGACTGTAACTGACGCGCTCCCTCGCGGGACGCATCCCTGGAAACACACTGCTTCGTTGTCCGGGGGAGAGGACTCCATTTCCCGGCCTGCCTGGCCCCTGGCTGGAGACTGTAACTGATGCGCTCCCTCGCGGCACACGCCCAGGCACGTGCCCGGGCAAAGACCGGGCCAAGACGGGACCGTCTTCGCCCATCATCGCCTGATCGAGGCCGGGCAGGGCTACCCCCTTGGCAGAAGGCCTAAGCGTTCAGTAAGAGCCTGTGGCATTTTCTTTTTTCTCTCCCTAACTGTGGTTTTAACTATTATTATCTTTCCTCTCATTATGGGAAAAAGAAAGGCTGCGGATCCCCCTGTTATGCTGAACGATAAAAAAAAATGAAAACTCGTCCCAGGATACCAGCAACGGGTAGGGATTGTGACCCTAAAGCATTAGATGAGATTGACATATTACTTGAGGAAGTCGAGGCCATATTGAAAGGCGATTCAGATTTAAGCACTAATGTAAGTCTGCCTATGAAGAGGGCTCCGACCCAAGTGAGGAAGATACCAGAGTTCTTTTCTAGGAAGAGGAGGGGTAGAAAAGCAGACCTAGTTATCAAGGGGGATGGCGAGGAAGGTATGTTAGACCCTAGCCCTACTATTCTATTACCCTCCAAGGGACTTTGCATAGTGCTCCTAGCTCCCCGCCCCAGACGGGGGGTTTTACTTACGCAAGATTTTGAAGATGTAGCAATTGTACCTTTACCCCTTAGCCCCGAAATAAGGATTATTCCAAATATAATATGTTCTAATCGGTATGGTCCCCTGGCTGAGGGCTGTGATATCATTATGGATCAGGAACATCCCACGACCAACTCTGCTATTGAGGATATTATTCAGTCCAATGATTCCTTACTGAATTGTCCCCTCATATCTAATGGTTGCAAGCCTCCTCCTGCTTGCGAAGTTAATTTGGCCCTTATTTTACAAAGGGTCGATGAAGTTAAGCGTTTGGTACTGCATTTAGCCAAACTGGTGAAGCGTAAAATGGTACACCAGTGTGGCTGCAGTATGAGCTGGTGGGACAGGGGGGCGTCAAGTCTGCTGTGATTAAGTCAACTACCCCTATTAACACTATTCTTGGGGGACCCGCAAATTCTTCTCAGAGTGTGGGTCGGCCTCTGTCTTGTTCGGAGGATTATCAAACAAACCCTGTAAATTTTTCCACAAATAGGAGATGGGGACCAACTACCACACCCAATAGGAATTTTATGGTGAGCCCTGGCAGCAAATCTATCCAGTCTAATACCACTCTGGATAGGCAAAGCTCAAGGGGGCGTAAAGTTACTACTGATCATGTAGTTAAAGGGGCTGATACTCCCACTACTCATACCTTTGTGAATTGGTATTTAGAACCTTCTACTACTATTAATCCTCCCCTTGGTAATGATTTAGGTGGCCCAACACCTTTGATCAAAAAATTTGAAATAAAGTGTGGCGATAATACTATCTTCATGACCAATGTTCCTAAGTTGTTATCCGGTCTAGTTGAGGACCAGGAGTCTCGGATCAATAAGGTCATTCACTGGTTACGATTTTGACGGAATTGCCTCTCAGTCATTCGCTCGGATATCTCTGAAGCAAAGAGATACAGTCCCCCGGGGTTAAATTGCGATATAATTTCCTTCCAGTTTTTCGATAAAGTATTGGTGGGTCAACTTATAGCTTTTGATTTACGTACCCGCCAATCAAAGGGGCTGAATAGGGGAGGGATTACCCTTGCACTGAAACCTGATGATGTTTTCCAACCTGACACCTATGGATGTATGGGCCATCGACAAGGAAGGGATCTCACAGTGGCAGTGGAAAATCTGTGGTCTGATCACGTAAGACTAACACTGCAAAGGAAGTATCTAGGGGGGGTCATTCCTGCAGTCATTCACATGGATGTTCCCATTGGGATTACCAATGAGGAGAATACAGAGATTACAAAAATGGAAGTTAGCCCCCAGACCTACAGATTTGAGACAGATAACTCTGGTTTATCACTAATGACTTGGAATGTAGCTGGCCTCGCGCGGAAATTGGATGATCCAGATTGGAGTGCATATATAAATACTCAAGAGATCTGCCTTTTTCAGGAGACCTGGGCAGTGGACCCTATTAATGTTGACGGATTCCTTTCATTTAATATTCCTGCTCAATCATCGGAGAAGGCTGTTGGAAGTGCAAAAGGAGGGCTTTTAATCCTTTTAAATTAGAAACTGCAATGTGATTTTAAGATTCTGGATATTGATTGTGTTGATTTAATGGGGATACAAATTTCGTTTCAACAAAATCTGAATATTGTTATTATTAATGTTTATGCCAGGTCAGTCCCTCGAGGTTCTGAGTCTCAGACTTTAGTAACATTATTTGATTATCTAGACACCTTACAATCCTCGTCTACTCTGATTATAGCAGGTGATTTGAATTGTACTTTTGAACCTTCAGAGATGCTTAGTGGGAAAACGGTTGAGGAGGATGAAATATGGGGCATTCCACAGATAACTAGTCATCATCCATGTCCGCTTTTTCGAGTGGCTGTACAGTTGGTGTCCTTATGTTTAAAGTATGGTCTTAGAGCCTGTAATGGTCGTATGCCCTCAGATTTGGATATTGCCCACACATTTAAACGCGGTAGGTCGACAAGTGTAATCGACTATTTCCTGGTGGATGTGAGATTATGGCCCCTTTTGAGGGACATGAGGGTGGATTCAAGATGTGAAAGCAATCATTTTCCCTTGCTTCTTACTTTCTTAGGCGGTGCCTTTAGGAGGATTTGCAATAATTTACGCACAATAGTCCCTTTACCTAATCCGAACAACAGCTCTAAGAAGGTAGGGTGGCCAAAGGTGATGTCTAATCCCTATTTGTTATGTGGGATTTACCAGTCGTTTATTGATAATCTGGCAGTTTATGAAGATTCGAATCCAAATGATATCCCTCTGCTTGATCTGCATGACATTATGATTTCAAAAATGCAAAGTTTTTTTAATAAAAGAAACTGGGGTTAGACAGTGTGGTGCCGATCTGGCAAGTAACGGATGGTTTGATGAAGCTTGTTCCAGGGCTAAGCTAGGTTAAAAAAAGCTATTTTGCCTCAGTCTGTGGGGGAGGTACAACAGGCTAGACGTGTTTACAAGGAAACTACCAAAGGAGCAAAAAAGATTTGGGAAGATTCTATTTGGAGGGACAAAGTGGATGCTTTAAATTCAAACAATAACACATTATTTTGGGAATTGTTGTCCAGACGCCAAAGAGGGGGAAGGACCATAATTAAGAACCATATCCAACCAGAAAGTTGGGTGGACCATTTTTCTCGTCTTTGCGAAGTGGCTGGCACTCCGTTGGTAATGAATACTATTGTTGCAAAACAGGGCCCCTTGCTCACATTAGCTGTGAACTCTGTCTCTGATTCTTTAGTTGAGGGTTTCCATGATTATGAGGATTATATCCACTTTTCATTGGAGGAAACCCTTGATGCAATTAACTCCCTCAAGCCAGGTAAAGCTCCAGGTCCGGATAAGATCCCAGGTGATCTTTATAGATCCGAACCTGTTATTTGGGCCTGTACATAAATTTATTGTCAAACCAAATAGCAAAAGGGGGCCCAATCCACACCACGTGAAAGGGGGCAGAAATTATTCCTATTTATAAGAAGGGCAACGCAAATTTTCCAATCAATTATATACCGATTAGTCTAATTGATACTATACAAAAAAAAAATTCTAAACAACTTTTGGGTAGACTAACCAGTTGGGCCACTGATCATCAGATTCTTTCACCCCTCCAGGCAGGGTTTCGACCCAAGATTAGTACGGTGGATCACGTATTTAGGCTGACCATTTAAAAATGGAAATATGTAATCCTCGCTAAGCAACCCTTGTATGTTGTCTTCGTTTATTTGAGATCTGCTTTTGATTTGGTCCCTAGGGACAAACTATGGGAAGTGTTGTATAAAATAGGGACCCCTGTTAGTATTATTCAGATTTTAAAACAGTTGCACGAAGACACATACGCGCAAGTGAGATGGGGCAACCAAGGTGAGCTGACTGAGAAAATCCCTTTTCCCCCTGGAGTTTGCCAGGGTTGTGTTTTAGCCCCATTCTTGTTTTCTCTTTTTATTAATGAGGTGGTGCAGGATATGCTTTCCTGCCTGAACGATGCCCCCACCCTAAATGCCCAGAAAATTCCTATTCTTTTACTTGCTGACGATTCACTTCTTATCTCAAAGACCCCAATGGGGCTCCAAACCCTTGTCGATAGATTTAATTTATTTTGTCAGAATTATGGCCTGGAGTTGAATTTTAATAAAACCAAATTGATGGTATTCCATCCGGGACCACGTAAGAAGAAATGTACTATCATTCTGGATGGAGTCCCTTTGAATACGGTCAGCACATTCGATTATCTGGGTGTGAGGTTATCCAGCAAATTGTGTTGGGAGGATCAGATTAATAAAAGTGTGGGTCTTCTACATCACAGAGCGGCCTCTATTTTGCGCTTTTTTATGAGCACGACCTTTAAAATTATATCTCCAGCAATTAAGATTTATGTGGCTAAGGCACAGGGTGCTGCTGTCTATGGCGCGGAAGTATGGGGACCCACCAAAAGTAATAGATTAACTGTGGGCGAGAATAATCTTGCGAGGGCTTTGGTCACGTGCCCCCGTAGTACTCCACTGATCCCAATATTTTTAGACCTGGGTTTAAATCGAATAGCTGATATAATTGTTCTAAGACCCTTATTATACTGGGTAAGGCTTTGGATTGTTCCCGAACTGGAGATCTTTAAGACCTCACTTCTCGAGTTGCTAGGGAGGCCCAACTCAGCCTCTATTCCTTGGGTAAAGCATGTATCCAATTGGTTCTGCACTTTGGGTTTAGGAGACTTCTGGGAGAATCCCCATATTTTGGAGAAATCCCATATAAAAGTTTTTAAATCTGTATATTGGTCACATGTGAGGAATGATTATATTTGCTGTAAATCCCTTGGCCGATTAACCAACTGTTTTATTGATTTTAAATGGTACCCACAATTTGAATCTTACCTAGATGTGATACCTGACCTTTTAGGCAAAGGATTATATGCTAGATTTTGTTTTGGGTCTCTGCCCCTGAAGTCTCTGACGAGTGGTTGGGGACATTCTGCTACCTCCGAAATATGCCCTGTGTGTGGCGGTGCCCCAGAAACAGTCGAACATTTCATGTTTTTTTGCCCTGCTTATTCATCCCCAAGGTCCAAATGGATTTGTACGATTTGTCGGAAAATGGGGATGAACAATGTGCGACAGCATTGAGGATTTTAAAAAGTCATGGGTCTAGTGCATTAATTATTGCCGTTAGTAAGTTTTTAGTAGCAGCATGGTATATACGCAAAATGTTCTGCAAATAGGGAGTGATGTGGCTGATATATGAGCTTTTATTGGGTAATTGTGTTTTATAGTGGATTTGCTATTTAAATTGTTTTAACTGGGAATGTATTATTTCTTTTCTATGTTTATATATCATGTTTATTTATTATTGTGTTGCTTTGATGGCCTGTTGACCAAATAAAGCTTTGTTGACTGAATGACATCCATTTGTGAGTTTCTGGGGTTAGGGCCACTTTGCCCTCCAGGGAAGGACGAGGACACTCATAGAAGACCTGGAAAGTGAATCATCTATATCCAACAAATCCATCATTAAACAGCCCGGCAGAGGGGCAGGGAGTGATTGGAGTGGGGAAGCCTCATTTGACAAAGGATGCCATTGTCTAGAAGGGCCTGGGTCGCCATCTGGATCTCCCTGGGATTATCATCCTCTACCGTGTTAGGAGAGGGCGGGCCCAGCGCATATGGGTCAGGATCAGGTAGCTGTGGCTGGGTCTGGGGGAAATCCATTTTTAGCCACTCAAAAGCATCCTTATTGACGCCCTGATCATGGAGATGCTTGACTGCGTGACACTTGGCCACCGGGTGCTCCTTTGCAATGAGTGAAGCTTGGTGAGCCTAGGCCAAACTCTCAATTTTCTCTTCCAAACGTGCTAGTGCCAGAGAGACCCCATGCTGAATGGAAGTGTCCACTGCCTCACAAATCTCATTATCAAGAGTGAAAAAGGAGGTTGAGTTCTCCTCCATATGTAAAGTGTCAGGACTCCACATGTTAGGAATCGCTGTGGCACTAGGAAACCTAGCCAGTATGGAGAGTATACAACTCAGTGCAGTTGGGAACAACACCCTTTGATATTTAGAGGGCTTACGGCCTGGCCAGTCCCTGTGGTGCAGAGTAATGGCCTAAGTGCCTGATAAGTGAAAATTTAGTAAATTCCACGGGCTAAGGGTCCTTAAATGTAGGAAATTGCAGGTCTAAGAAGGCCTATGATATTTGGGACAGTAGTGCATTCTAAAAAGGGCTATTAGTCCCTAGAGACGAAGAAAAGTGTAGGAAAGTACCATCTTTCTTGGCATGTTACCCCCAAATTCTACCTGTTTGTCAATGTGTCTCACTGGGATCCTGCTGGTCAGGACCCCACTGTTCATAGTTTGAGGCCTAATGTGTGTGTTGTCAGTAGTGTGTAACTGTGTCACTGAAGTTCTGCTAATCAGAACTTCAGTGCTTAAGATCTCTCTGCTTCCAAATTAGTCACTATATTGACTTCATATTCCAATTCAATTGGCACACAGGACTCCCCTTATAAGTCCCTAGTATATGGTACCTAGGTACCCGGGGCATTGGGGTTCCAGGAGATCCTTATGGGCTGCACCCATAAGGAGCTCAGACAAACCCTTCTTCAGAACTGCCCCTGCAGCCTGCATGAAATAGTGCACACACTATTTCACAGCCGTTTTCACTGCACTTAAGTAACTTATAAGTCACCTATATGTCCAACCTTCATTTACTGAAGGCTAGGTGCAAAGTTACTAAGTATGAGGGCACCCTTGCCCTACCAAAGGTGCCCCCACACTGTCCAGGGCCAATTCCCTGGACTTCGTGAGTGCGGGGATACCATTACACACGTGCACTACATATAGGTCAATACCTATATGTAGCTTCACAATGGTAACTCCGAATATGGTCATGTAAGGTGTCTAAGTTCATGGAATTGTCCCCCCATTCTAAATGTGGTATTGGGGGGCCAATTCCATGCATCCTGGGGGCTCCACCATGGACCCCCAGTTCTGCCAAACCAGCTCTCTGAGACTTGCACTGCAGCTACAGCTGCTGCCACCTCACAGACAGGGTTCTGCCCTCCTGGGGCCTGAGCAGCTCTGTCCCAGGAAGGCAGAACAAAGCATTTCCTTTGGGAGGAGGGTGTTACACCCTCTCCCTTTGGAAATAGGTGTTACAGGAATGGGAGGGGTAGCCTCCCAGAGCCTCTGGAAATGCTTTGAAGGGCACATATGGTGCCCTCCTTGCATAAGCCAGTCTACACCAGTTCATGGACCCCCAGTCACTGCTCTGGCGCAAAACTAGACAAAGCAAAGTGGAGTGACCACTCCCCTGTCCATCACCACCCCAGGGGTGGTGCCCAGAGCTCCTCCAGTGTTTTCCTTTTGTTAGCCATCTTGTTTTCTAAGGTGTGGGGACACTCTAGCGATCTCTGAGTGGCCAGTGCCAGCAGGTGACGTCAGAGACCCCTCCTGATGGGTGCATAGGTGGTTAGGTAGCCAATCCCCCTCTCAGGGCTATTTAGGGTCTCTCCTGTCAGTTCCTCTTCAGATTTAGCTTGCAAGATTCCACTAGGAATCCTCTGCAACTCCTGCTTCATCCTCTGATCCTGGGATCAATTGCAGACTGCTCCAGGAACTGCTGTAACTGCAACAAAGTATCCAAGAAGGCTACTGTGACTCTGCAACTTCAGCTCCAGCCAGCAACTGCAACTGTTTCCAAGGTGTGCACGCTCTGTGGACTCCCTGTCTTCACCCTGCACCAGAAGGACCGAAGAAATCTCCCGTGGAGTGACAGAGTCAATTCCCTGCTCTAGCAGGCATCTTCTAAGACAACGACCGGTTCTCTGGGACTCCTCTCCTGATGAGGAGCATGCTCTCTGGAACACAGGTGGTGGACCCCTTTGACTCAGACTGTCTTAAGGTCCAGCTGTCCAAATTTGGTGGAGGTAAGAGCTTGCCTTCCCGGATTGTGACAGTACCCCTGTGCACCGCTTCATCTCTAGCTCCTGAGGCCTCTGTGCACTATGTGCAAGAATCCTTCATGCACAGCCTGGCCCAGGTCCCCAGCACTCTATCCTGCGATGCTGAACTCGCTGAGTTGTTCTCCAGTGGCGTGGGACCTTCTTTTGTAGTGCTGCAGCGACTGCAATTTGCACCGTCTTTGCCCTGTGTCCTGGGACCTCCGTGGGTGCTGCCTGGTCATCTGTGGGTTACCTACAGTGTTGGGGACACCCACTGCCTCCTCAGTCTGAGTTGAGGCCCCCTGGTCCCTCCTGGGTCCAGGCAGCGCCATTTTTACGCAATCCGCAACATTGCTTGAACCAAGGCTTGTTGGACGAATCCAGCTCTGCAAGTCACCCACATCAAACGTCTCGACATGGGACATCTGTTGCATCACGCAGTAACCAGCAGCCATCTTCTTCAGTGCTCTTCTGCAGACTTCTTCCAGCCGGAGAATCCTCTTTTGCACCATCTTCTAGGTTGGCAGGGACTCCTGTCCTTCATGGAATCCGCTGCAACTTCTGGACTTGGTCTCCTCTCTTTACAGGTCTTTAGGCTCCGGAATCCACCATTTGTTGTTTGCAGTCTTGCGTGGTTCTTGCAATAATTCTTATCACGACTTGTAGTGTGTCCTAAGGAAACTTGCAGTACTTTACTCCTACTTTCCTGGGCTCTGGGTTGGGGTATTTTACTCACCTTTGTGGTTTTCTTACGCTCCCTGCATCCCTATGCACACCACACTTGCCTAGAGAGGAATTTGTGATTCACATTCCACTTTCTTAGTTTATCGTTTGTGTTGCTCCTAGGCCTATTTCTTCCTATTTAACTCTATGGTTTTTTCTACTGTTTGCAATGTTCTGTGACTATTTACTTACCTGATTTTGGTCTCTAGTGTATACATTGTGTATAATGCTTACCTCCAGAAGGAGTATTGTCTCTAAGATATTTTTGACATTTTGTCACTAAAATAAAGTACCTTTATTTTTGGTAACACTGAGTATTGTTGTTTATTGTGTGTAAGCACTGTGTAACTATAGTGGTATTGCAGGAGCTTTGCATGTCTCCTAGTTCAGCCTAAGCTGCTCTGCTACAGCTACCTCTAACAGCCTAAGCTGCTAGAACACTGACTACATTTCACTAACAAGGGAAAACTGAACCTGGTATAAGGTGTAAGTACCTAAGGTACCTACTACAAACCAGGCCAGCTTCCTAATACTGACCCTTGTGAGGGCGTACATGGCTTCCAGGCTGCTGGGGCACCCACAAATAGGCTGAGGGTCCACAATCTGTGGTTGCTACTCTGCCACTTGTAGAAACAGCCTGCAACACTCGGGAGCCACAGTAGTGTCTCATTGCTCCCCGAGTACCCACTAGTGGCTGGTGGGAGTGACCTCTGTCATGCGGCCATGTTCAGGCAATGTCCATACCAGATGCTGTGCAAGGAGCACTGAAACGTGTGCCTGCGGCCAGCTCAAGTGAAAATAAGGTGTTAAAGACACAGACAACCAAAATAAACTGCACAATAGCCGTGAATATGATAAACTATGAGGAGACAATGAAAACACAACTTGCAGCGAAGTAAGTGGGGTCATAAGCAGTGTTGATGGACTATATTAATGGATTGTTTACTGATTGGCTGATGTTTTTTTGCTTTCCCTTAAGGTTCTTGGAAAAGGTAGTTTTTTGTTTTTAATAAGGCTGCTGTATCAATAAAAGTGAAGAAAGATGAGCATAATGGCCTCCGGCCCTGATATAGAATTGGAGTGCTAAGGTGGTCATTACAACCCTGGCGGATGGTGTTAAAGCGGCGGTAAGACCGCCAACAGGCCGGCGGTAAAATATTTTGAATTACGATTGTGGCGGAAACCGCCAACAAAGACAGCCACTTTAACACTCCGACCGCCCCAGCGGTACAAACAAACAGCTTGGCGGTCACCGCCAAGAGACAGGCGGAGGACAATGTACCGCCCACACTATTATGACTGGCCAATCCTTCACCTTTTCCGGGGCGGATTCACTGCAGATAAAAACACGGCGGAAACAGGCATTTCGAAGGAAAAACGCTCACCTCTTCACACTCCACGAGGAACGACGACACCATGGAGCCGGAACTCCATATTCTTCCTGCGCTAGTCTTCCTGCTCCTGTACCAGGAGCACCAACGCCGGTGGCGAAGACCACAGTGAGTACTGCACCTACGACATAGGGGAGGGGGGAGGCAAAAAACAGGGACACACACACGCAACACCCCCACCCCCACCCTCACCCACTACAACACACACACCAATGCATATCCAAACATTACAGTAACACCCCCCAACCCCCTGGAAGAATGCAAAGACAAAAGGAAATGAGTGTAACCATTGTAATATATCAAAATTCAGTAAGCAAATATATACATATATACACTATTAACAAAATATACACCACAATTAGTAGTCCAGGTATTGCACCATTCATAGTCCGTGGACCACTGGGCCCAAAATGCATGGGCGAGGCCCACACAAGATACCCGAACATGATGGAGAGAACACTGCTGGGGCATCAGATAGAAATACAACAGGCACCTCAGGGGGAAGGGAAGGGGGGGCACCTCAGCCGGATGAGTGCACGACGCAAGATCCACGAGGGGGCTCCATGCCCATTGATGTATCCTGGGGAGTGCAAAGCCACAGTCTCTCAAGTCTCTACAGTGGGTGGTTTGCCCACTGTACCATCCTGGGGAGTGCAAAGCCACAGTCTCTCAAGTCTCTACAGTGGGTGGTTTGCCCACTGTACCATCCTGGGGAGTGCAAAGCCACAGTCTCTCAAGTCTCTAGAGTGGGTGGATTGCCCACTGTACCATCCTGGGGAGTGCAAAGCCACAGTCTCTCAAGTGGATAACAGTCTCCACTGGTTCTGGAGGGGGACTGGTGCCCAGAGTGCTTCATCCTGTGCAGGACAGAGGTAGTGGATGCATGTCTCCATTGGTTCTGGAAGGGGACTGGTGCCCAGAGTGCTTCATCCTGTGCAGGACAGACGTAGTGGATGCATGTCTCCACTGGTTCTGGAGGGGGACTGGTGCCCAGAGTGCTTCATCCTGTGCAGGACAGAGGTAGTGGATGCATCTCTCCACTGGTTCTGGAGGGGGACTGGTGCCCGAGTGCTTCATCCTGTGCAGGACAGAGGTAGTGGATGCATCTCTCCACTGGTTCTGGAGGGGGACTGGTGCCCAGAGTGCTTCATCCTGTGCAGGACAGACGTAGTGGATGCATGTCTCCACGTGGTTCTGGAGGGGGACTGGTGCCCAGAGTGCTTCATCCTGTGCAGGACAGAGGTAGTGGATGCATGTCTCCACTGGTTCTGGAGGGGGACTGGTGCCCAGAGTGCTTCATCCTGTGCAGGACAGAGGTAGTGGATGCATGTCTCCACTGGTTCTGGAGGGGGACTGGTGCCCAGAGTGCATCACTCACCCCGTGACGGTCCCAGTTGCATCACTGCCCCTGCCGCTCATGGGCTAGCGGTGCGTGAGTTGGCGGTCCTTGCCCTGTTCGGCGGTGCCTGACTTGGCGGTGCTTGCCCTGTTCAGCGGTGCTTGACTTGGCGGTCCTTGCCCTGTTCAGCGGTGCTTGATTTGGCGGTCCTTGCCCTGTTCAGCGGTCCTTGCCCTGTTCAGCGGTGCTTGACTTGGCGGTCCTTGCCCTGTTCAGCGATGCTTGACTTGGCGGTCCTTGCCCTGTTCAGCGGTCCGTGCCCTGTTCAGTGGTGCTTGACTTGGCGGTCCTTGCCCTGTTCAGCAGTGCTTGACTTGGCAGTCCTTGCCCTGTTCAGCGGTGCTTGACTTGGCAGTCCTTGCCCTGTTCAGCGGTGCTTGCCCTGTTCAGCGATGCTTGACTTGGCGGTCCTTGCCCTGTTCAGCGGTCCTTGCCCTGTTCAGCGGTGCTTGACTTGGCGGTCCTTGCCCTGTTCAGCGGTGCTTGACTTGGCGGTCCTTGCCCTGTTCAGCGGTGCTTGACTTGGCGGTCCTTGCCCTGTTCAGCGGTCCTTGCCCTGTTCAGCTGTGCTTGACTTGGTGGTCCTTGCCCTGTTCAGCGGTGCTTGCCCTGTTCAGCGGTGCTTGACTTGGCGGTCCTTGCCCTGTTCAGCGGTCCGTGCCCTGTTCAGCGGTCCGTGCCCTGTTGTTCAGCGGTGCTTGACTTAGCGGTCCTTCATTGCCCAGCTGGGCTGGGGCTGGCGGTCCTTCATTGGTCAGATGGGCTGTGGCTGGCGGGGCCATCCTGAGCAGCTGGGCTGTGGCTGGCGGGGCCCTCCTGGGCAGCTGGGCTGTGGCTGGCGGGGCCCTCCTGGGTAGCTGGGCTGTGGCTGGTGGGGTCCTCCTGGACAGCGACGATGAGGCTGGCGGGGCCCTCCTGGCCAGCGACGATGGGGCTGGCGGGGCCCTCCTGGCCAGCGGGGATGATGGCGGTCTTCTCCGCCGTGCTGCTCCTCCCAGACTTTGCGGGTTTCTTCTGCCCCTTCCCCACCTTGGGAGGAGTCACAGCTGAGTCCACACTCCCCCCGGGACCCCTGTGAGCGGCTTGGGTGGCTGGAGTCTTCCCCCTCTCCCGCCGGGCACTGGCCAACTTCTGGTGCTTCACAGGGGGGGACTGGCTGTGCTCTGGCTCTGTGATACACTGACTGGCCTGGTGGCCGGTGCACTCCACGTACCTGTGACAACAGGCACCACTGGTCCCGGAGATTTTGTGGCTGAGGTGCTAGTACGGGACCTATGAGTTCGACAAGGGGGGGTGGTGGGAAATAGGTTTAGGGTGGACAGGAAAAGTTGTTTGGAGACACTGGGACGGGTAGCTGGAGGGGGTTTGGGAGTGGAGGAAGAGGTGGTGGTTGTAGGAGGTGTAACTTTTGTTGCTTTGGGTGCAGGTGCATGCGCTGGAGGCTGTAGTGAGGTGGATGTATGTTGGGTGGGTGTGTGCCTGCGTTTGTGTATCTTGGGAGGGGGCGTCACAGACACACTGGGAGAGGACACAGGGGATGTGTGAATGGTAGTGGGGGTGGTGACTGCATGTGAGCGGGGTGTGGTGGTGGGTGTGCTGGTGCGGGACGTAGTGGCTGTAGTGGTAGTGCATGCAGGTGTGAGTGTAGACGAGACTGGGAGGGAGGAGGGAGACGAGGAGGAGGGGGACACAGTGGAGGCAGTGGATGTTGGTGTGTCTGTATGTGTGTGATGCTTGCATGAGTGCCTGTGGGATGAGTGGTGCTTATGTTTGCCTGAGCTTCCCTTGTTTGGTGAGGTGTGTGCAGGCTGGTCTGATGGTGTGCTTGGGATAGGCAGAGTTACAGGGGATTGGGTCTCGGTGGAGGAAGTTGGAGGGGGGAGGCTAGACACAGGGACAATGGCTGCCATCAGTGCTGAGGCCAGAGTTTGAAAGGTTCGATGAAGGGCAGCCTGACCAGAATGAATGCCCTCCAGGAATGCATTGGTTTGTTGCAACTCCCTTTCTACACCCTGGATGGCATTCAAAATGGTAGACTGCCCAACAGTGAGGGACCTGAGGAGGTCAATGGCCTCCTCACTGAGGGCATCAGAGGTGGCAGGGGCTGAGGTGCCTGGGGCGAAGGTGATGCCCCCCCTCATGGGTGAGCGGGCACGGGGCACACGCTGAGGGGCTGCTGGGAGGGCGGTGCTGGTAGGGGGGGTGGCGGCTGTACCTGTAGTAGTGGGGGGCACAGATGTTGCCGCCACCACAAGGGAGCTCCCATCGGAGGACGAGTCCATGTCGCTGGTTTCAGCTCCTGTCACCGCCGTGGTGCTCCCCTCGCCCTCCGTCCCACTGGTGTATTCAGAGTCCGTAGTGTTGCCCTCCATGGCTATGTGGGACACAGCTCCCACGTGCTCCGGTGCCACTGCTCCTCCGCCTGAAGATGCTAATACACACAAGAACAGGGCGACCGCAACAAAGGGGGGGGGGGAACAGAAGAAAGACAGGTTGAGTGCATGGCTTACCGCTACCATTGGCGGACAAGACAGACACAGCAGCCCCCTGCACTACGTCGCGCTGTTGGGCTCTACAGTGCAATTCCTGGAAAATGGCCTACAAGGCTATGGATGACATCTGCACACATAGATGACACAGGTGCATGAATACCTGTACTTGGCACTCTACAGAGGTGGGGTGGGGGGCCACAGGGCCATGCCTTACAAAGGGGCCTAGCCTACGGAACTCGCCCTGGCCTAGGGAAACCCAGAGCCCTCCTCCCCCACCCAGACCCCTCCACTGCACGCAAAGTCAGCAGAATGAGAGTGTACTCACCCCCTTGTGTCTGCTGTGATGCCCTCAAGCGCCCATCCAACTCTGGGTAGGCCACCGCCAGGATCTGGAACATCAGGGGGGTCATGGCTCAACGGGCACCCCTCCCACATTGGGAGGCCATCCCCAGCTGAGCCTCCGCTGTCTTCTTGCTCCAGCGGCAAATGTCCTCCCATCTCTTCCGGCAGTGGGTGCTCCGTCTGTGGTAGACCCCCGGGGTCCGTACGTCCTTGGCGATGGCACGCCAAATATCCTTTTTCTGGTGGGCGCTGACCTACATGAAATGTACTGGGAAAGAAGAGAAGTAATTACCAACTGCGCCGTCAAAGTGAGTGGCCCCCATCCCTACCCTTGCCATGTGGCACATGCACCCACCGTCTTTCATGCACTCAGAACTCTGCCCCCTTCCTTCTTACAACCAGCCCTCTCCACACAGGCATAGCCCATACAACATGCCCCCTGTGTACTTACCTGTTGGTCTGGAGGACCGTAGAGTAGCGTGTACTGGAGGAGGACCCCGTCGACGAGCTTCTCCAACTCCTCCGCAGTGAAGGCACAGGCCCTTTCCCCAGACGCACGAGCCATTTTCTCTTCCAGACCGAGGTCACAGCAGCACTTGCAGTGTAGGTCCTCTCCTGTCGAAGATCAGGTATCGAGTGATTCAACAGATAGAAAATGGCGGTCACGTCCGCGGCGGTCACGTCCGCGTTGGTGCGTACAATCACCGCCGGCGTACATCGTCATTGGCTCCTGGGACCCATAGGGTCCAATGTTAACCAATGCAGCATTGGTCTTTGACCGCCTACTGCGACGGTGTACAACGCCAGCGCAGTTACCTCACATCCCATTGTCCCACTTTACAGGTCAGGCAGCCGCCATTTCAGGGGCCCACATGGCCTAATTACCAACTGCGTCACACATACCTAGGCCTCCTCTCAACACACATACAGGCCAGATTTTGTTTATGAATCGTGTTCTGTGTAGACTGTGGGCACATACCTCTGACTTGTTTGACTCTGGGGTCGCTGTTGTCCTTCATATGCACCGTCCGCTGGGACATGTGAGGAGATGGCGGAATCCTCCGGTGTACCGACCGCTGGTTGACCTGTCGACAATGGAGGAAAGAAATCTGATAATCACCTACAGGTTTGACCGTGCCACAATCCAGGAACTGTGTACCCAGTTGGAGCCAGACCTGATGTCAGCAATCCGCCATCCCACAGGAATCCCCCTTAAGTGCAGGTGCTATCAGTGCTCCATTTCCTTGCAAGTGGGTCTTTTCAAACAACTGTGGCCATGGCATCAGGGATGTCCCAGCCTATGTTTTCCAACGTATTGTCCAGAGTGTTGTCTGCCCTGCTGAAACACATGCGGAGCTACATCGTTTTCCCTCAGGTGGAGGACTTGCCTACAGTGAAAGGTGACTTCTATGCCCTTGGACATATCCCCAACATCATAGGTGCCATTGATGGGACCCATGTGGCTTTGGTACCCCCCCACAGGAGTGAACAGGTGTACAGGAACCGGAAGAGTTATCATTCCATGAATATACGGATGGTATCTTTGGCCGAACAGTACATCTCCCATGTGAATGCCATGTTCCCTGGCTCAGTGCATGACGCCTACATCATGCGGAATAGCAGCATCCCTTATGTGATGGGTCAACTCCAGAGGCACCGTGTGTGGCTATTAGGTGACTCTGGTTACCCCAACCTCTCATGGCTACTGACCCCAGTGAGGAATCCCAGGACCAGGGCACAGGAACGCTACAATGAGGCCCATGGGCGTACTAGGAGGGTGATCGAGCAGACCTTCGGCCTCCTGAAGGCCAGGTTCCGGTGCCTCCATATGACAGGTGGATCCCTATTTTACTCACCAAAGAAGGTGTGCCAGATCATTGTGGCCTGCTGTATGCTTCACAACTTGGCTTTGCGACGACAGGTGCCTTTTCTGCAGGAGAATGGTCCAGATGGCGGTGTTGTGGCAGCTGTGGAGCCTGTGGACAGTGATGAGGAGGAAGCAGAGGAAGAAGACATTGACAACAGGGACTCAGTCATCCAGCAATATTTCCATTGAAACACAGGTGAGAATACATTCCTGCCTACTACAAGTACTTTTACAGTTCTATCTCTATCCTGTCTGTGGATTTCACCCAGTGTATGGTCCCTGAGTTGTCACTTTCCCTTACGGTTTCACAGGTGTGGGTCCCAACGTCTATCATCTGCTTAGATTCCTCAGGGACTAGAGCTGTGTGACATAGGTATGTTGACATTACAATTTCCTGAAGATTTTGTCACTGTAGCAAATACACTATTTCAAAATCACAGACAGACTCCAGATCTTTTGGTGCTTTAGGTGTGTTTATTTACATACAAAATATTGGAGGGGGAAGTTAAATGATGAGGGGTGATGGCGGAGGAGTGTCCATGGCAGAGTCCAGTCTATTTGTCTCATAGGTGCATTGCCCATATGGGCATAGGAAGTGGAGCTGGGGCAGTTTCAATATGGACAGGGTGACAAAGTGGGACAGTGGGTTGACAATCAGGGTGGTCTCATTTCTTGGCAGGGGTCTTGGCATTGTGCTCTGTCTTGTTCCTGGATCTCAGGGACCGTTTGCGGGGTGGTTCTCCGTCTGCAGGGGGTGGGGTGCTGGTGTGGTGGTCCTGTGGCGGTGCCTCCTGTCCGCTAGCGCCGGCGGAGGTGGTGGGCAGTTCATCGTCCATGCTAGTGTCAGGGGCCCCTTGTAGGGCCACAGTGTCCCTCCTGGTGTTGAGTAGTTCCTTCAGCACCCCTACGATGGTGCCCAGGGCGGAGCTGATGGTTCTGAGTTCCTCCCTGAAGCCCATATACTGTTCCTCCTGCATGCGCTGGGTCTCCTGAAACTTGGCCAGGACTGTTGCCATCGTCTCCTGGGAGTGGTGGTATGCTCCCATGATGGAGGAGAGGGCCTCGTGGAGAGTGGGTTCCCTTGGCCTGTCTGCCCCCTGTCGCACAGCAGCCCTCCCAGTTCCCCTGTGTTCCTGGGCCTCCGTCCCCTGGACCGTGTGCCCACTACCACTGCCCCAGGTCCCTGTTGTTGTCGGGGTGCTGGGTTATCCTGGGTTCCTAATGGTGGACACACAGCTGATTGACGTGTCCTGGGGGACGGAGGTATGGGCCCAATGGGTGGGTGCTCTGCTGGTGTTACCAGAGGGGGGAAGGTCTGTGGTGGCCTGTGCCTGTGTGAGGGGAACCGACTGTCCCGAGGCCCACGATGGTCCGGGCTGGTCATCTAGATCCAGTTGGACAGAGCTGCTGTCATCACTGTGGGCCTCTTCTGTGGGTGGGGTGGAGATGTCTGGACCCTCCTGTCTGGTGACGTTGGGTAGTGGTCCTGCAGGGGTGGAAAAGCATTATTATTACATCTGTGTGTGGCATGGTGTGCAATGGGTGGGTGACCGTGTACCCCAGTGCTGGCATTCCTGTGTGGGGGCTAGTGTGATAATGGTTTAGGGGGGTGTATGGGTATGTGCAGTGGGCATGCTTTAGTGATGGGTGTCCATGCGTTGATGTTGCATGCAGGGCTTGGTGTTGGGATGGGTGGTTAGTGATATTGGTACATTTGTGAGGAGTTGGAGTGATGGGGTGGGGGCGAGGGTGGGGGTATGTGATAGCATGCAGGTAGGGTGGGGGATATGGCAGGTAAAGGTTTGACTTACCGGAGTCCATTCCTCCACCGACTCCTGCGAGGTCCTCAGGATGCAGAATCGCCAAGACCTGCTCCTCCCATGTTGTTAGTTGTGGGTGAGGAGGTGGGGGTCCGCTGCCAGTCCGCCGAACCGCCTGGTGGTGTCTTGAGACCAGGGAACGCACCTTCCCCCGTAGGTCGTTCCACCTCTTCCTGATGTCGTCCCGATTTCTTGGGTGTTGTCCCACTGCGTTGACCCTGTCGACTATTCTTCGCCATAGCTCCATCTTCCTTGTAATTGAGGTGTGCTGCACCTGTGCTCCAAATAGCTGTGGCTCTACCCGGCCAATTTCCTCCACCATGACCCTGAGCTCCTCCTCGGAGAACCTGGGGTGTCTTTGCCGTGCCATGGGGTGGTGTAGGTGATGTGTGGGGTGGTGTGTGTGGTGATAAGTGTGGTGAGATGTAGTGGTGTGTGGTGTTTTGTGCGTGGAAGTTGTGTGGGTGATGGTGTTGTGTGCCTGTGGCTGCTAGTTTGTGGATGGTGGTGTCTCTCTTTGGCCTTCTCTCTGTAATAGTGGTCGTAGGGGTTTGTGGGTGATGTGGGTGTGTATTTTATATTGCAATGGGTGTGTGGGAGTGGTGTGTGTATGTATATCAGGTGTGTGTATTTCGAATTGTCCAATGTGGCGTTGTTTTGCATGTGTGTGTGTATTTTGAGCGCAGCGGTGTGTCCCGCAAATGGAATACCGCGTTGAAAGACCGCCACGTGGATTCGTATGTCGTGATAGTGTGGGCGTATTTCTGTTGGCGTGACCGTGGAGGTTTTGTTTTCGTCAGTTTATCACTGACCTTTGGTGTGGCGGACTTGTGTGGGTGTCTGAATTTTGTCGGATTCCGAGATGTGGGTCATAATAGCTGTGGTGGAATTCCGCGGCGGCGGCGGTGTGTTGGCGGTCTTCTGCACGGTGGTAAGCTGCTTTTACCGCCAATGTTGTAATGACCCCCTAAGTATTGATGTCCTGGAAACCCACTTGCTACCAAGAGTGCCTATCAAGGGCACTGCATAGTAAACTCTCTGTGCTCCAATACTCTTAGAAAAGGCAGCAAAAGGTTTCTCAAAACATTAACCTAGCCTGTCGATTTAATGCATGCTGACAGTGCCTTGATTCACGATTACGTAATTGTATGCATAAAGTAATTTATTATTATAGATATTTTCCATTAACGTTTACGGCCAATAGTGATAGATGCTACATTTCCTACATTGAGTTCTGGATTTTCAAAGATTTTGCAATAGGTTTGTTTCTCTTTTTTGATGCAGACCTGACACAAAATCCATTTGGTATTCACAAGCAATGTAAATGTCGATTTGGACTGCTCTGCAAAAAAGTAATGTTACAGAGCGCATTTTGCTGCCTAAAGTTACTTGGTGTCAGGGAGGTGATCCATGAGTGGTGCATGGGCATTCCCATGCCCCCACCTGTAGATTCGGACACAAACCTATGGTAACAAAGGCTTGTAGATGGGTTTATGCCAAAATAGTGTGCCTGCTTGAAGCTGGTGTACACAAGGAGTAATACTGCTTTTTCTCCTCATTATTTCCTCTTGGCATGTGTGCTGCTTTCTGCAGCAAAATATAAAGAGGTAATAGCCTCAAAGCATAGGTTATCTGCAGGATTGTAGCCCTTTCTGTACAAAAAACGATCCTGACCTTAGTACAGACACCCTTATACTAGACAGAGAAGGTGCTGACCTTAATGCAGTCACCCTTACACTAGAGAGTCAAGGTGTGCCATTTCTTTCAAGATCTGCTCTCACTCGTTCATGCAAGGCAGCATAGCGACTTCACTTGCTGTGCTGCTTCGTGAAATCTTTGGAAATATGTCCCTCGATGTCAGCATTACGCCAGCATTCCTTCAGGGTGGTTATGCCCAGTTAACAGTTAACCCATGATTCAGGTCCTGCATTATAGATGTGGATTAGCTGGGTAGGTCAGAGGCTGTTTATGAATCAGTCAGCAGGCCAAAGGGAATGATCAAGCATGACTGGCTTACCTAGAAGGAGGTGGCTTACAAATGTGGCCAAAATGAGCTAGTAACATTTCTTTAGCTGCTTGCAATGGACAAAGCTGAGATACGGCATGTAGATACACCTGAAATGACTAGTATACATGAAGGCTTCACTAAAATCTATAACAGTATGGGAACGAGAAAGGACAGAATAGTTGTTCAGAATTTTCCTGTAGAGATTATTTATGACTGCAATAATTGTCATTATTATTCTATTAACATGTATTTACTATCACATAATTATGATGCGCATTTCAAGGATTGGGCAATTCCAATGGATCACTTAAAAGCAAACCTATTCAATTAGAAGTAGGGAAGAATGATGAGCTTGAATTGTTTTGGCCATCTCTTGCTTATTGTCTACTGAGCCTCAAACAATTTACATGGCTTGAGACTGACCCAAGAAATGCCCAAGATATGCTTGCTAGCTCTTCATTAGCTGTTGTGTCCAAAGCACAGAATTTACCCACTGCATGCTTTCACCCTCCATCAGTGGCAGTGGCGGCTACTGCAAATATAAAGTGGTGGGGCAGAGGGGTAGGGGAATAATAATTTAAAAAAAGAACTTACTTGCTGCTGCCGGCCACCTCCTTTGCTCCCAGCAGTCCAAGGGCCACACAGTACAGGCTCCCAGAGTCCCCACCCAATCCTCACCCTGCTCTCATGCTATTGCCAAACATGAAAGAAGTGTCAGGATTGGCCTGAGCAGCCTGGTTCGATGCTTGCTCAGGGAGCCTGTTCTTTTTCTCCACCCGGCTGTGCAACACAGCCAGTTTGGAGAAATATAAGTGTGCATGTCTGTTTGGCTGGCCTAAGACAGCCAACCACACTTACAAGTGCCCATCACTCCTCCACCCAGCCGCTGTTCAAGAGAATGGCCCTGTCCCTCCCTATACTCACGACAGCTGTCAGTAAAAAATAAAATGAGAATGACATTGTTTTATTAGCATTTTAGTTGTCACCTGCTGGCTTTAAACAGGGGGGAAGCACTCATCTACCATTACAGAGGAGCCACCGCTGATCAGCGGGTAGGCTTCCTGACTCTTTTAATCACTTAAGGCAGCTGAAAAACCAAAAACCTTTGTCAGTGACACATGTAAGCATAATTGATGCCTTTAAATAGGTTTGACCCTCAGTAATCTTTAGTCTGTCTCTTGACTCAGTCCCAGCACCTTCAGTAGCACAATCTAGCACCTAGTGCTACCCAGCTCATGAAACCATCTCTATAATTGCCTCTTGAGGTCTGTGGCTGCAGGGTTCCAGTGACGAGTTATGAGTATTCATCAAAACACACTGGGTAGCTCCAAACATGTTAGGCACTAACAGTGGTGGTAGTAAGAGATGGTGACATTGATGAAAGCTGGTTAAATCTGGCTCACCAAGTCAAAATGGTGGGCCCAGGAAAAGGTAGAAGAGGCGGTATAGCAAAATGGATGGTTTTGCACTGAGAATGCATGTGTGTGCGTGCGCTTGCATGTGGAGAGCGAGGGTGGCGATGTGCCTGCACGGCGAATGGTGGATTGCAGAACAGATGGTAAATAAAATGGGAGTTTGTGTGTGTGTGTGTGTGTGTGTGGAGAGCAAGAGTGAGTCCAAGCACAGTAGGAGGGAATAGTGAGATAGGGGACCATATCGGGGGCACAGATGTTGAGTGAGGTGGGGTGTGGAGCAAGAAGGTGAGAGTGAGTGGAGTTGTGCAGAGAAGAAGCAAATATGTGGGAGGAACCTTGGAGTATGAGTAGCCTAGGAATACAATTTGGGTAGCTGGTGCTAAAGAAAGGTAAGGGACTCAGGCCTAGATTCTGAAAGGTATCACGCAGCACAGTGCAGCAGCCAAAAATGCAGTGCTGTGCTGCGTAACCAGGAGAGAGCAGGAGAGCGCCATATTCACAAATAAATGGCACTCTCCTCCCATAGTGCTAGGGTGTGTGTGTGAGTCAAGCATAGGTTTTGTACAGGAAGGCTACCTTCCTGTACAAAATACTATGCCTAGACAAGTGGAAATGCTTTTCCTACTTCGTATGTGTGCTGTACAGTGCAGCACACATGCAAAGTCAGAAAAGTAGGAAGAAATAAAAACATTTCTCTGTTTAACGCCTACTTTTTAGCGGCGTACATTTTTAGTGCTAAATCCATTTCTTCTGATGTTTCAGAATAGGGTTTAGCGTCAAAAGACATGGGTGGTAGCACAGGTACGCCCTTGTACTGCCCATGTAATGCTCCCTTGATGCAAAGTTGTGTTTCACGCTGCTTTGCGTTGGTTTGTGAATACAAAAAAAAAATTCACGTTACAAAACCAATGCCAAAATGACGCTAAACCTTTGAGAATCTGGCCCATAGAGGAGAAGGGGGAGGCCTAGGTTTAGAGGGAGTATGGAAGAGTGTGTGGGTGGTCAGGGGGGTCACAGAAGAAAGGCAGTATGACAAGAAGGGGTCATGCATGCAGTAGGAGTCTGAGCCACGGAGCAAGTGCAGGGGGAAAGATGGGGTCATAGGAGTAGTGGAATGAAGAATGTTGCTGGTAATCGAGCAGTGGCACCCTAGTGCACACATGTGGTCATTACATAGGATGGGACTTATGGTGGGGAAAGCTTCCATTTTCTTACTACCCCCTCACTCTCTGAGTTTGAGTGGGCACTTAAATATGGGGGAGCAGTATTAAAAACAGGTGCGGGGGTGCATTGTGAAATGGGTGATAGGAATAACACAACTATCAGGCCTGTTCATTTCTTGGAGTGTGAGGGGGGCTACCAAAAGATTTATATTGCCCCCTCCTCTTCCTTGGGCGGTACCCTAACAGGGTAGGGACAATTGGGGGGACTTGGGAAAATAGGCTTGTGACAATTTCTATAACCAACCACAAGGGGGCATCTGTCAGCCCTACTGTTATTACGGTATTGATAGGGGCAAGAAGGAGCATGTAGTGTGATTCTTAGGGGGCTGGGCTCCCCACAATTTTAATCCCCCCTCCTCCCCTTGCAGGGGACTTCATAGCATCTCTTGAGATGGTTGTATTTAAAACAGATGAAGACACTGAAGGGGAAAGCCATGTTGAGAAGGATGTTCCCCATTCCTTGTTTATTGCCCCCCAGGGAGACCCTAAAAAATGGCCACTGCAAATGACAGTACCAAATGGGTTCCTAAGGGCTGTATAAGGACTGGATACATGCGCACAATACCTTGTGCGTTATCTTTTTTTCAGTCACTTACTGCAAAGGCACACATAAAAATTGACAATTGGGGTTGTGAAACTGAAAGGGATTACATAAGGCAGAAAAAAACAGAAGTTGGGGGTGGACACCTGAAAACAGATGGGCTACTCAGAGAGGGAACGGAAAGTGGATGATCAGCATGCGGCACTGCACGCTATGGCATCTGAGAGCACTACAATTTAGTAAATAAGGTAGGTGGTTGGGAAAATAGACAAATGAGACAGGAAGAGGGTAACTCTGGCAAGTGATTGGATGGGGCGTAAAGGATAACCATGGCATGCAAACAGACAACAGTGCATGGTCAGGCAGCATCTGAAGAGAGTTTAGGGTACTCGCAAAGTGATTTGTTCTCCTTTGATCAGGTATATGATCAACAGAGTGGAAGTCAGGGATTATTATGAGGCAGATCATGTAAATGTGCACTAAAGTGGTGTAGTTTTGGGTGTGCTGAGAAGGTCTGTACAAAGTGGTAAGTTCCTGCAGTGGTGAGCAATGTGCATCCAACTGGCTACTGGAGACTGAAGACTGAACACCAGCAAAAGCAGTTGGATTACTGAGAGAATGCAAATGGAGGGGAAAGAGAAAAGGTGCTAATGGTTACTGAAAGGATTGAAAATGGCTTGGTATTCTAGGAAAGGCAGGACACATGTAGAAAACATTTGAAGGGCAATGAGATGGGTGTATTGAGAGGTCAAAAAAGTTTAAAGGGCACAGAGGAATATGTTCCAGGTCCCACAGTGTTGGGGTCAAAAATAAATCCCTGTTAGAGTATACTCTACCACACTATGCATTATTTCTGCAGCCTGGCACCCATACTATTCCTCTGCTGTCTTTCTATCCTGCAGATGATTGGAGCAAGCCTCCCAATGGTTGTCTTGGCCACATACCCCCAAAGGAGTGCCTGACATCTCCGGCCAAAGAGTGCCCTGTTGATATTCTGGGAAGAGCCTCACTGACCGTGCACATTTATGCATCAAACATGGCAAATCCTTCAACCCATAAAGCATCATATTGCACTTGGAAGATGCCATAAGTGTTTTACGAGGTGGTTAAATTCTTCTCCCATCTGGGAACTCTGGGGCTGCTGTTCCGCTCCTACATGTCCCTTCAAAGACACAGGCATTACACACACAACCACTCAGCAAACATCTATGCGTTGACCATTTTACCTTGCTGTTTTCCTTCCAAATGTCCCCCTTTGCCACAAATGCAGAACAAACATTCCTCATTACTCATTCACTCAGTCATTGCAGTCCATAGGCCCAGCACAGATCAAAATGAACAAGAGGTATGTCAGCAAGCAGATGTAAAGCCTCTCTCTGCCCAACTTTCATACTGCTATTCTCTAGTAATGCTGCACGGAAACTACAGCATAATAATGGGATTGAGAAGAAGGCTGTCATATGCAAATAATGCCTTCCCATGCTGAATTTCGTCAGAGTTGGTAGCCGGCTTCAACCGTGACACGGCCTCCAACCTATGGTCTTCAACACAATTCTAAAGATGACAAACTGTTTTAGGCTAAGGATTTTGCCACTCGAAGGCTGTGCATGGGATGCCACCCTCATTTAGCAGGGTCCCAAATTACCTGCAGTCATCTTCTATACAGAATCTCAGCATTTATGGGCTTCCTTCAAAGGCTACCCACTGAGTTTGAGGTGGTTAAAGCCCCAGTCCCAGGGTATGCCAGGCCAGCTCCACCATCACTCCACCTCCTGCAGCAGGCATAATAAGCACCTAGTGAAGCAAAGTCCAGACTTTGCCCTTTTCTGCTTCTTTCAAAAATGCATCTCGAACTGCTGATTGCACTTTATGTCTAGCCGAAAGCACAGGCACCATCCACCGGATTTGAGAGCTCGACTCACAACAATATAAACAAGCATTGACAAAGCCAATAGGTCTCACCTATACAAGAGCTATTGGCTTTGGCAATGTGTTTTGCCATGCTGTACACCAGTGTGGCTCCTGTTCAGCAGGGGTAAACGTTAGTGGCATAAAGTATCAGTGTAGAGTGGGGAGTTTATTGGATTTTTTTAAATGTCTTAGAGTGGAGTAGGAGGACTAGAATGTTGTAGAGTTGAGTAGAGGGGAGTAGAGTTTAGTGGCAGAATTTCATAGAGTGGAATGGAGTGTTTTGGAATAGGGTGGAGTGAGTTGGAGTGGATTGAGGTAGAGGGGTGGATTGGACTGAAATGGGATGGAGTGGATGGGATTGGGGTCAATTTGAGTGGGGCAGATTAGATTGGAGTGGGTGGTTTGGATTGGAGGGAGTGATAGGGGTGGATTGGATTAGTTTGGGTGGATTAGATTGGAGTGGGGTGGTGTGGATTAGATTGGGCTGAAGTGGGGTGTATTAGACTCGTTTGGACTGGAGTGGAGTGGTGTGGATTAGATTGGATTGAAGTGAGTGGGTTGGATTAAATTGGACTGGAGTGGAGTGGATTAGAGTAGATTGGACTGCAGTGGGGTGAATTAGATTGGAGTGGGGTGGATTGGATTGGAGTGGGTGGATTGGATTGGTGTGGGCTGGATGGATTGGAGTGGGGTGGACTGAACTGTGATTGTGTGAGGTTGAATGGACTGGGATAGAGTGAGTGGATTGCAGTAGAGTAGTAGATTGGAGTGAGTGGGTGGATTGGAATGATGTGGGATAGGGTGGGATAGATTGGATTGGTGTGGGTGGATTGGATTGGAGAGTAGTGTGCTGGAATGGAGTGGGGTGGTTTATGGCAGTTTGGAGGGGTTGGATTCAACTGATCAACTGAAATAGGGTGGATTAATGTGGACTGGAATAAGTGTGGTGGATTAAAGTGGATTGTATTGGAGTGGGGTGGATTGTATTGGAGTGAGGTGGATTGGGTAACGGGTAACTTAATTAGAGTGGGGTGAATTGGAGTAGGGTGGGTTAGATTGGAGTGGTGTGGATTGGACTAGAGTGAGGTGTACTTGAGTGTGGTGATCTGGACAGGAGTGGACTGGGTGTGGTGGATTGGAATGAGGTGTATTGGATTAGAGTGAGGCAGATTGGACTGGGCTGGATTGGAGAGGATTGGACTGGTGGGAGGTAGACTGGGTTTTAGTGGGGTGGATTGTGGTTGATTGGAGTGGGGTGAATTTGGATGGATTGGGTTGAATTGGGGTGAAGTGGACTGGATTGGAGTGGGGCAGATAGTTTTGGATTAGAGTGGGTTGTTTGTGATTGTAGTGGGGCTGGTTGGAGTGGGGGAGGTTGTTTTTTATTACATTGAGGCAGATTAGAGTGGGGCAGATTGGAGTGGGGTACATTGAAATGGACTGGAGGGGGGGAAGATTGTTTCAGATTGAAGTAGTGCAGATTGGAGTGGGACTGATTGTTTTGGATTGAAGTGGAGCAGATTGCTTTGGATTGGAGTAGGGCAGATTGGAGTGGGGCAGATTGGAGTGTAGCAGATTGGAGTGGGGCAAATTGTTTTGGAGTGAGGCAGATTGTTTTGGATTGGAGTGAGCCAGACTGGAGTGGGTCAGATTGGAATTGGCCAGTTGGACTGGGGCAGTTTGTTTTGGACTGGAGTGGGCAGGATTGCAGTGGGGCAGATTGTTTTAGACTGGAGTGGGCTGCATTAGAGTGGGCAAATTGCTTTGGACTGTAGTGGGCCAGGATGGAGTTGGGCAAATTGTTTTGGATTTGAGGGGGGCAGATTGAAGTGGGGCAGATTGTTTTGGATTGGAGTGGGGTCGATTGTTTTGGATTGGAGTGGGGCTGATTGTTTGGGACTGGAGTGGGGCAGATTGTTTTGGATTGGAGTGGGGCAGATTGTTTTGGATTGGAGTGGGGCTGACTGTTTTGGATTGAATGGGGGCATTCTGATTTGAATTAGAGTAGGGCAGATTGTTCTGAATTGGAGTGGGGTAGATTGCTTTGGAGAGGTGAAGATTGTTTTGGATTGGAGTGGAGTGAATTGTAGTGGGGCAGATTGCATTGGAGTGGTGCAGATTGCTTTTTATTAGAGTGGGGCTAATTGGAGTGGGTAAGATTGATTTGGAGTGGTGCAGTTTTTTTTTTTATTAAAGTGGGAGATATTGGAGTGGATGGATTGCTTTGTAGTGGTGCAGAATGTTTTTGATTAGGGTTCTGCAAATTGGATTATTGGAGTGGGATGGATTGCTTTGTAGTGGTGCAGAATTTTTTTGATTAGAGTTATGCGAATTGGATTGAGGCAGATTAGATTGGTGGGTGTTGGGGGATTTGAAGTGAGGTGGGTTGAAGTGGACTGGAATGGGCTGGGCTGGGCTGGATTGGTGTGGGGTAAAGTGGGTTGGATGGGGTGGATTGTAGTGGGGCGGATTTGAGTGGGGTACATTGGGGTAAACTGTATTATTATGTGTTAGAGCATCATTTTAGAGATAACGGACAATAAAGAAACACTGTCACTTGGCAATATTCCAAACAAGCTAATTGTCATCTTTTGAGGAGAGCGCACATGAGCAGAAAGAAATGAAAACATGAGTGGAAAGTGAGAAAAGATGAATTGGCAAAATGAAAAAGAGAGTTAGCTTTGAAGAATAAAACTTTGCCATTTTGTTTGCCCTGCTGGGCACGTTTTTGCTAGTCACAAGTCTTTTGTTTGCAGGGCACCAGTAGTTAAAAAGAAATAAACAGTACCTCGATCACATTGGGAGCGACGTACATGTACTAATTAAATTGAATCAATCAGTGTTTGTTCCCTGCTCCACAAAGAGGAATGTAATGGATGCCAGTCATGCCTTGATGAATTACAAGACTGTAAAGAAGAGTGCCAGGCAAAACAACAAATGGTGAGTGACAGGCGGGCTCCAAACCCCTTTCTGAACCAACAGAGTCTGGCAAGCGAGATGCATGCGCTAGCGCATGCACTCACAGGCACGATCCTAAAAATGACCACTATTCAATCTATTTTGCTATCTGTCTATTTCGCTATCTGTCTAGAAACTCCCACATACCTGTCTTTAGCAATGTCCCACTAGGCCACATTTGCACTCTAAAAACACCAAACGTAAAGAAAAAACATGAATACATTGGTAAAAGAAGATGAGGCTTTCCCCCTATTTCACCTACTTGAGCAAATACAGTGTAGGTGAGGGTGGTCGAGAGGGACAAGAATTGCGATTGTGGGGGACCAGAGCAAAAAAGAATGGGTCAAATTGCTCCTCTGTTTTACCAAGTAAAAATAATATTAGTAAATGAAAAACAATTGCTTGAAATGTTGCTACCTGAAGAGACTGCAACACCATTGGCAGAATTTGAATCCTTGTCTTGGGCAGCCAGTACCACAATTGACACAAGTACTTGCCACTAAGCTTTAACTCCTTAGTTGCATGCAAGCCTACAGGAGAGGCTATCAGCAAAATACAGGTAGTATTGTGTATGTGGGCCTTCTTAGAACTCACTGGATATTACAGGAGATTTGTCAACGAATATGTCACCATTGTTGCTCTCTTGACGGAGCTGTCGTCACCCAAACACCTACTTGAGCAAGTGGGGATTTGGAGGGGAGCTCGGGAGGGACAAGAGTTGCAATCTCTCCCCTGCTCTGACGTTAGATCAGCAGAGAGACTGTCTACAGTTGCTGAGACAGTTTGACTCCCTTTTCTCACTTACCCCTGGGGTCACCTATTGATGCACCAGTGACATTGATACTGGGGACAGCCTGCCTGTTCAGCACAAGACTTACAGGTTAACTGGCAAAGTGAGAAAAAGTATCAAGGAGGAAGTCTCCAAGATGCTGGAGTTAGGGGTGATTGAGCACACCATTAGCCCTTGGTCTAGCCCTGTGGTTCTGGTCCCCAAGGCTGCTCCACCTGGTGTCACACCTGAACTTAGGTTCTGTGTGTTGACTACTGGGGGCTCAGTGCCAGCACCAGGACTGACACCCACCCCATCCCCAGAGCTGATGAGCTCATTGACCGGTTGGGAGCTGCCAAGTTCCTCAGCATGTTGATCTGACGTCTAGGTACTGGCAGTTTGCCTTAACCACAGGGACAAAAAAGAGGTCTGAGTTCGCAACACCAGAGGGGCACCACCAGTTTTGTGTCATGTTTGGGTTCAAGAACGCCCCTGCCACATTCTGGAGGCTGGTCAACCAGGCCTGGCTGGATTAGAGAACTTTAGTGCTGCCTACCTAGACGACATTGCTGTCTTCTGGCTCCAACTGGGAGGAACACTTCCACCATCTCTAGGAAGTGTTGAAGGCCCTGCAGAGAGAAGGCTTCAGTATTAAGGCCAGTAAGTACCAAATAAGGCAGGGATCTGTGGTGTACTTAAGACACCAGGTAGGGAGCAGCCAGGTGGCACCCCTACAGGGACAGTTTGACACCATTCTGGTTTGGGCACCCCCCCAAGGCTCAGATTGAGATGAGGGCCATCTTAGAACTCACTGGATATTACAGGAGATTTGTCAAGGAATATGCCACCATTGCTGCTCCCTTGACGGAGCTGTCTTCCAAGAAGCAGCCACGTCAGGTGATCTGGACAGAGGTGTGCCAGACTGCTTTTGACACCCTGAAGAAGGCCATGTGCACAGCACCCATGGTCACGGCTCCTGACTTTTCCAAAGAGTTTGTGGTGCATACAGATGCTTCAGGGCATGGTGTGAACAGCTGAATGAAGAGGGCCTAGATCACCCTGTAGCCTTCATCAGTAGGAGGTTGCTTCCCAGGGAACAGAAGTGGAGCACAATAGAAAGGGAAGCTTTTGCTGTGGTCTGGGTGCCGAAGAAGCTGAGACCCTACTTCTTTGGGACTTACTTCCGGGTTCAGGCAGACCACAGGCCCCTCAGATGGCTAATGCAGATGAGGGGTGAAAATCCTAAACTATTGAGACGGTAAATCACCCAGCATGGAATTGGCTTTACGGTGGAGTACTGTAAAGATCACACTTTCACGTCTTCATTTGGTATCCACATTTATTGAGAGTAGGTAGTATCATGTCATCTTCAGCACAGCTTCCCCTTCCAGTCTTCCCTCCTTCAAAGCCTCCTTCTCAGTCCCCCCATTCCATATGATGTCACCACCAACATCGCTACATTCCAAACACTTCTCTACAGGATATCTCCACACATCTCCCCCCTTACATTACATAAATAACTTTAAAAAAACCATAATAAAATTATTTATTCTTTTTTTTTCCTTTTCTCCTTCTCCTTTTCTCCTTCTTAGATCCCAAAAGGAAATATATATCAATAGTAACTAATGCTAAGTCTAAATTGTCTCACACAACATGGAACAAGCTCTGTCAATTTAACGATTCGTTTTATACACACTTCCCGTGCTCCATGATGAGTCATTCTCCAAGATTACTACATTTCGTTTAACTTCCTTCACTAACTGAGGAGTTGAATATCTGCTATCCCCTTTTACAACAATTCCACCTTTACTTGTCACCACCCAATCACCCTTTTCTATGTGGCAGCGTTTCACACCCATTCTCATGTCATAATGTTGGATGTTCTTCCTTTCCATTTTTTTGACTTTTGCTCTTACCGTTTTTCTGTCCACTGATACCATTTCTTTTGTTTTTAACCACACAGGACACTCTTTCACACCAGGCTCTCTCCCTTTTACAGATACAAACGGCGACACACCTGTTATTGAATGTGGAGGTGTACGGTATGTCTACATCATTTTGTTCAACTCCCTTCTCCAAGGAAGATGATTGGCCAATGATAATTGAATATTCTACATTACTATACGATTTACCCTTTCTACCAAACCATTGGCCTGTGGACAGAACAGAACAACTCTTTCATGGATGATTCCCATTTTCCTCAAATAATCAGTCATCTCTAATGACACAAATTGTATGCCATTATCCGATACAATTTTTTGGGAATCCCTTCTTCCATGAAAGTTTCTTCAAAGAATTCTATAACTTTTGAGGTATTTACCTGATCAACAATTTTGACAATGATCCATTTTGTGTGATAATCCACTAACAACATTATAAACCTACTCCTCGTGCCCAGCCTTGAAACCGGACCAATAAAGTCTACAGCCAGCTTTTCTCAAGGCCTATCTGGAAACTTCATGGGTGCTAATGGAGTTTGCCTTATTACTTTAGTTTTATCGCCATTGGCAAATGCAACACAATTCTTCACTGTTTCCTCTACTTGCTTATCCATCCCTGGCCACCAAAATGCCTGTCTTATCTTTCTCTTCATTATTCCCCGACCTAAATGTCCTTGATGAGTGATATCAATAATGTGTTTTCGCACACCTTCTGGAGGAAAAAGTTGATCTCTTCTCAACAATCTCCCATTCTGTATGCTTAACTGATCTCTAACCTTAAAATAGCTAGACACATCACTACCTTGTTCATCTTCGTTTCTCCACCCATTGACCACTTTATCCTCTACCTTCCTCATAATAGGATTGTTCGTTTTCGCACTCTCCCACTCATATTCATTTACAGCCAGCTCTCCTA
Source organism: Pleurodeles waltl (assembly GCF_031143425.1). NCBI lineage: Eukaryota > Metazoa > Chordata > Amphibia > Caudata > Salamandridae > Pleurodeles > Pleurodeles waltl. The sequence goes on from NC_090447.1 coordinate 852,308,274, forward strand.
AAACCGTTTCTATGATACTTTCAATTCCACTCTCCATCACCTCATCCACACTTAGTGGCATCCTTGAAAGATAATCTGCCACTAAATTTCTGTTTCCTTTCACAAATTCAATATCGGAGTTATAATCCATCACAGACAATAACCACCTTGAAACATGTGGTGTCACATTACCTTCTAATCCACGTCCACCTTTAAAAATATATGTTAACTGCTTGTGATCCGTCCTTAGTCTGAAAGGTATTCCCCACAAGTAGAATCTAAAATGATTGATTCCCCAGCAACAAGTCAAGACCTCCCTTTCTATCGCAGTGTACGAAACCTCAGCACCCTACCATCTTCTTGAAGCAAACCTGACTACATATTCTTCTCCATCTTTAACCTGCGTCAACATTGCTCCAATGCCTACAATACTGGCATCAGTGGTTATGTAAGTTTTTTCAGTCACATCGAATACCTCAAAAGTAGGAGCCTCCAAGATACACCTCTTTAATTCCTTAAAAGCATGCTTACACTCTTCATTCCAATCACACACCACTCCCTTTTTCATAAGCTTCCTCAAAGGTTCAACTATTTCCATAAAGTTCTTTATGAATTTTGCACAGTATTCTGCAAGTCCTAAGAATGATCTCAACTCATCCTTGCAACCAAGTTCAGGAGCATGTTCAATCGCAGCCACTATACTTTTCTTAGGTCTAATACCACTTTTACTTATAGTGTGCCGTAAGCATGTCACTTCAGATTTCCGAATCTGACATTTTTCTTCCTTTATAGTTAAACCTTCTTTTTATAATCTACACATCACTTCTTCAAACAAAAGATCATGTCCAGATTCACTGTTCCCTACAGTTAATACATCATCCTAAAAGCATAACACCTTAGCCACATCCCCAAAAACCTTTGTCATTATCCTCTGGAATACGGCAGAAGCAGAGGCTAGACCAAAAGGCATCCTCTTATAACGAAAAGCCCCTTAAGGCATTACAAGTCATGTGCAGATTCACTTGATGATAGGCAGATGACATATCCAGAACACTAAATATACATCCTTTTCCTTCTATGGATAACATTTCTGAAATGTTTGGCAAAGGTTGCCTATCAACCCATATATTTTTGTTTAGGTCTATAGGATCAATGCATAGGCGAATCTTTCCAGCAACTTTTGGCGCCACTACAATTGGAGCAAGCCATTCCGAGGACTTGGTTCAATAATGTCATCTCGTAACAACCTATCTAATTCCTGTCTCAAGGGCTCTTTCATCAAATTTGGAACATTCCGTACTTTGCAAACCACTGGCTTTGCATTTCTCTTCAGTACTATTTTGTGGGAAAAACCCTTCAAGAGACCCAATTTATGTGAAAAGACTTTTGGATGTTTTCCAATCAGAGGATGCTGGGGCTTTACGCTCACTTCCTCAACATTTGTTTTCTCCGTAAGCATCACTGGTTCTTTAGCATTGGGACCCAGAACTATGCCCAAGTCTCTTTGGTGACGCCAAGCCAATAAATTTGTTCAACAGTCTGTGATATATAATTTTCCTTTAACAGCTCTACCCTTAAAGAAGACCGTCATCAATTGCATTCCAATCATTTCGATCCTCTTCCCAGCATGTCCTACAACCTTTATGTCCGGTTCCATCAAGTCCTCATTTCTTGAATTTGTCCATTCAGCTTCATATACTTTTGTTGAGATAAGCGTGAACAAGCTTCCAGAATCCACTAATAATTTGATTGGCACTTTGTTCAACAATACTTGGGCATGAGGTTTCTCCAAAATGTCAGTGCTCTCCATCCTAACTTGCTCATTGGACATTATCCGTATGTGAAGTTCCACTTCCAACGATATAGTCATTAAGGTCTCCATCTACGGTTAAAATTATTTCTTCAACACTTTCACACACATCCTGAATTTCCTGAACTGTCCTGCCACCACCACCATTAAACTTGAATTTACAAACTGTAGCAAAATGTCCTTTTTGCCGCAATTGCGACAAATCACATTTCTGGCTGCACACATTTTGCTAGATGCGATGTGTCCTGGAGCACCTCACGATAACACTTTATTTCTCTTCCCCCAAACTTCCTCTGCTTTTCTCCTTCCATTCCTTTGCATTTTTCCATAGATTTGTTTCTTTCTGTATTTATTTGTAAGTCCTTTTTATTCCTAATTTCACCATCAATGCTTTGTTTGCCTTCTTTATTAGGTTCATCCATCTCGTGCAGCCAAATAGCAGTATGTTCCATCCTTTTTGCCATCTGTATCGCTTCCTCCAAATTCGGATCTTTCATTAATAATTTCTCTCTTATTTTTTTGTCATACTTGCACCGTACAATCTGATCCTTATCAAATAATCAGACAATTGTTCAAAACGGCAAGACAATGCAAGTCCTCTTAAAGTTGCTACATAGAACGCTATGTCTTCATCCATTCTTTGCACTCTCGAAAAGAATTTATGACGTTACAAAACAAGATTAGTTTTAGGCGTAAACTGAATGTCCAGCATTTGCATAGATATATCAAAAACATTTGTAGGTTGTCCATCCCCCATTCCCAAGGAGACTTCAGGTAGATCCTCATATATTCGTCTTCCTTCAACACCTAGATGGTGGAGAAGAATCGCTTGCCTTCGGAGTGGGCCATAACAATCACCCCCAATTGCCAATATGTAAGTCATAAACACTTTTTTCCATTGTTTCCATTGAATGGGTGGTTCTCCCGGTGTAGCTAAGAAACGTGGTGGTGAAGACATATTTTGGTCCCCCATAATGTTTGTTGTTATGTAGAATTATATTTTACTATTCTTTTTATTTATTATTAGTATTCCATAATGCTCCTTGCAGTTGTTTTGTCATTACACACATTTATCCTATTTTAATAGACCTTCTTTTGTTTCTTTACTATCGTACTGTTATTGCACTTCTTTTATTTCTTTGTAGGAAAGGTTAAAGAGGATACTAATAACTAGTAGGCAAGACGTTTATTTTTACCGTCTATAACTTTCATTAGAATATTCAGTCACATTGCAAATAATAACACTGTGTGCTTCACAGGGTGCTAAGAATTTCAGTTTGTTTGGCGTGTGCCCTCGTCATCATAGTGATCGTTCTATTATGTTTCTGCAAACAGGGCAAAAAAAAAAAAACATTCACTGCCGGCGCGCTCGCTTTATATTTATTTACTTAGCGCCCATTGTGCTTGTGTGATCCGGCATTCACAGTATTCACGTTGGCTGCCGGGCGTCTTTAATAACACAGCGCGCACGTAATATTTTCCTTATTTGTGCCGTGATGAGACGCATTCATGCGATCCGTCAGTCACCGCATTAACAATTAACAATGCCATGCCTCGTTTATTTCTCATTACGCTGCGGCGAGTTGTAATTAACGAGTCGCATTCATGTAATAATACTTTAAGGCACGCGTGCCAGAGTAACGTCACAACAAGGCTCGAGCGCTCAACTACAGTTTAAAATGCACACGCTCACTTAACGTTAATCCTTAAGGTCCATATCACTTATTAATAAAGTCTAAACAACAGTTTTAGCAAGAACTTGTTCACCATGGTTTCTCCTGAACATCCATAGATTACCTTGAAGATTGCTTTTCGATGAATAGAAAATTGAAGTCAATTAAGTTCATAACGAGTTGTGAATTATTCCAGGAGTGAAGATATTCCTTTAAAATCCATCTCCTGCACGGAAGTCCCTCGTCGCCAATGTAAGGATCACACTTTCACGTCTTCATTTGCTATCCACATTTATTGAGAGCAGGTAGCATCATGTCATCTTCAGCACAGCTTCCCCTTCCAGTCTTCTCTCCTTCAAAGCCTCCTTCTCAGTCCCCCCATTCCATATGATGTCACCACCAACATCGGTACATTCCAAACACTTCTGTACAGGATATCTCCATAAGTACCTGCCCTGGAACAGGGCACTCCAATGCTTATGATCTTTCCAGGCTTTTCCGTCTTAGTGAAGCGAAATCCCAAGGGGTTGGGTAGTTCTCCCCACTTTCTCCTGGATGGGACATGTGCTAGACCTGGCAGCTCTTGGCGTGGTTTCCTTGTACTTTTTGCTTCTGACCACCTGTTTTTGGAACCTGTGCTGTAAATTGCTTTTGCTGGCACTTTACTGCTGCTAATCAGTGATAAAGTGCAAGTGCTCTTTGTCTAAAGGATATTGGTAATGATTGGCACATTTGATTTACTGGTAAGCCCCTAGTAAAGAGAACTATGGGTTCCCAGGACCTGTAAATGAAATGCTACTAGTGGGCCTGCAGCACAGATTGTGCCACCCACATGAGTAGCCCTGAAAACATGTCTCTCTTTTTTGGCTAGTCTCCTACAATTGTGAATCTTGTCCCCCCTGAGCTTCCCTCCAACCCTCCAGCCTCCCATTTGCTCAAATAGGTGTGTAGGTGATGGCATCATGGCCTGTATTTTTCTGATAGCCTCTCCTGCAGAGCAGCATACAAACAAGGAGCTATATCTAAGTGGTAAGTCCTTGTGGCATTGGTGGTATGAGGTTGTCACAGCAAGGGTTTGAATACTGACAATGCTGTTGAAGTACCTTCAGGTATCAATATTTCAAGCAATTGTTTTTCATTTACCAATATTATTTTTACTTGGAAAAACAGAGAAGCAATTTGACTCATTCTTGTTTTCTCTCGTCTCTACAATTGCAATTCTTGTCCCTCCCAACTTCCCTCTTCAACCCTCCCGATATTCCTCACCAACCCTGCATTTGCTCAAGTTGGTGAAATAAGGGGAAAGCCTTATCTTCTTTTATCAATATATTCATATTTTGTCTTTACACTTTGTGTTTTTAGAGCACAAATGTAGCCTAGTGGGACATTCCTGAACACAAGTATGTGAGGAGGATTCTAGACGGATTGCAAAATAGATTAAATGAATGGTGCCTGTCCTATTGGCCAGGCATAAAGTCAGAATATGAGGTCTCACTCATAAAATAATGGGTTGTCTCACTCATAAAATAATGGGTTAAGTCCATGGCAGGTGTAAGAAAATGCCTCCTTGGCATGGTTACCCCCTAACCTTTTGCCTTTGCTGATGCTAAGTTATGATTTGAAAGTGTGCTGGGACCCTGCTAAAAAGGCCCCAGCACCAGTGTTCTTTCCCTAAACAGTTCCTTTGTCTCCACAATTGGCACAACCCTGGCACTCAGGTAAGTCCCTTGTAACTGGTACCCCTGGTACCAAGGGCCCTGATGCCACGGAAGGTCTCTATAGGCTGAAGCATGTCTTATGCCACCCTGGGGACCCCTTACTCAGCACATGCACACTGCCTCTCAGCTTGTGTGTGCTGGTGGGGAGAAAATGACTAAGTCGACATGGCACTCCCCTCAGAGTGCCATGCAAACCTCACACTGCCTGTGGCATAGGTAAGTTACCCCTCTAGCAGGCCTTACAGCCCTAAGGCAGGGTGCACTATACCACAGGTGCGGGCATATGTGCATGAGCACTATGCCCCTACAGTGTCTAAGCAAAACCTTAGACATTGTAAGTGCAGGGTAGCCATAAGAGTATATGGTCTGGGAGTTTGTCAAACACGAACTCCACAGTTCCATAATGGCTACACTGAAAACTGGGAAGTTTGGTATCAAACTTCTCAGCACAATACATGCACACTGATGCCAGTGTGAAATTTATTGTAACATACACCCAGAGGGCATCTTAGAGATGACCCCTGAATATCTACCCAACTTCTAGTGTAGGCTGACCAGTTTCTGCCAGCCTGCCACACACCAGACATGTTGCTGGCCACATGGGGAGAGTGCCTTTGTCACTCTGTGGCCAAGAACAAAGCCTGTACTGGGTGGAGGTGCTTCTCGCCTCCCCCTGCAGGAACTGTAACACCTGGTGGTGAGCCTCAAAGGCTCACACCTTTTGTTACAGCGCCCCAGGGCATCCCAGCTAGTGGAGATGCCCGCCCCTCAGGCCACTGCCCCCACTTTTGGCGGCAAGGCTGGAGGCGATAATGAGAAAAACAAGGAGGAATCACCCACCAGTCAGGACAGCCCCTAAGGAGTCCTGAGCTGAGGTGACCCCTGCCTTGACAAATCCATTGGCCATTGGCTACTGCCCTCCCAGACCTAAACACACCCCTAAATTCAGTATTTAGGGGCTCCCCAGATCCCAGGAAATCAGATTTCTGCAACCTGAAGTAACAAGAAGGACTGCTGACCTACAAGCCCGCAGAGAAGGAGGAAGACGACAACTGCTTTGGCCCCAGCCCTACCGGCCTGTCTCCAACTTAGAAAACCCGCTCCAGCGACGCATCCGACAGGGACCAGTGACCTCTGAAGCCTCAGAGGACTGCCCTGGACTAAAGGACCAAGAAACTCCAGTGAACAGCGGCCCTGTTCAAAACCAGCTACTTCTTTGCAACAAAGAAGCAACTTCCAAAGACTTCACGTTTCCCGCCGGAAGCGTGAGACTTCCCATTCTGCACCTGACGCCCCCAGCTCGAGATCCAGAGAACCAACACCTCAGGGAGGACTCCCTGGCGACTGGGAGCCCGTGAGTAACCAGAGACGACCCCCCCTGAGCCCCACAGCGACTCCTGCAGAGAGAATCCAGAGGCCCCCCTGACCGCGACTGCCTGTAACAAGGGACCCGACGCCTGGAACCAACACTGCACCCGCAGCCCCCAGGACCTGAAGGAACCGAACTTCGACGCAGGAGTGACCCCCAGGTGACCCTCTGCCTAGCCGGGGTGGTGGCTGTCCCGAGAAGCCCCCCGTGCCTGCCTGCACCGCTAGAGTGACGCCCGGGTCCCTCCATTGTTTCCTAGCTGAAACCCGACACCTACTTTGCACACTGCACCCAGCCTCCCCTGTGCCGCTGAGGGTGTCTTTTGTGTGCCTAGTTGTGTCCCCCCCAGTGCTCTACAAAACCCCCCTGGTCTGCCCCCGAGAACGCAGGTACTTACCTGCTGGCAGACTGGAACCAGAGCACCCCTGTTCTCCATAGGCGCCTATGTGTTTTGGGCACCTCTTTGACCTCTACACCTGACCGGCCCTGAGCTGCTGGTGTGGTTACTTTGGAGTTGCCTTGAACCCCCAACGGTGGGCTGCCTATGTCCCAGAACTGAGACTTGTAAGTGTTTTACTTACCTCCTAATCTAACCTTTACTTACCTCCCCCAGGAACTGTTGATTTTTGCGCTGTGTCCACTTCGAAAATAGCTTATTGCCATTTTTACAAAGACTGTATATGATATTGTTTTCATTCAAACTTCCTAAAGTATCTAAGTGAAGTACCTTACATTTAAAGTGTTTGATGTAAATCTTGAACCTGTGGTTCTTAAAATAAACTAAGAAAATACATTTTTCAATATAAAAACATACTGGCCTGGAGTAAGTCTTTGAGTGTGTGTTCCTCATTTATTGCCTGTGTGTGTACAACAAATGCTTAACACTACCCTCTGATAAGCCTACTGCTCGACCACACTACCACAAAATAGAGCATTAGAAATATCTACTTTTGCCACTATCTTACCTCTAAGGAGAACCATTGGACTCTGTGCACACTATTTCTTACTTTGAAATAGTATATACAGAGCCAACTTCCTACAGCAGGTGAAAGTCCATTCATTAGATGCAACCAGCAGCTCCAGATGTATTTTTTCCAGAAGCAGAAAAGGGCAAATTTTGACTTTGCTTCAATTGGTCCTTATAACGCCCTGTGCAGCAGGTGAAGTGATGGAGCAGCTATCTTGGCATGTCCTGGCGTATCCTTGCACCTGGACTGGGTCTGGGACTAGGCCAGCCCTCTTCTCAATCCTATTATTATTCTTAGTTGCTGAGTAGTAGTACTAGAGGACAGCAATATGGACGTTGGTCAGAGAGAGGGTTTACATCTGCTTGCTGACCCACCTCTTGTTGATCTGTGCTGGGCCTGTGGAATGAAGGACTGCAATAACTGAGTGAATGAGTAATGAGAATGTTTGGCCTGCATTTGTGGCAAAGAGGGGACATTTGGAAGGAAAACAGTAAGATAAAAGGGTCAAGGCATAGATGCTTGCTGGGTGATTGTGTGCTTGACATCGGTGTCTTTGAATGGACATGTAAGAGCGGAACAGCAGTCCCAGAGTACCCAGATGGTAGAAGAAGAACCGATGAATACAACCACCTTAAAAACACTTACAGCATCTTCCATGTGTGATATGATGCTTTATGGATTTGCCATGCTTGATGCATAAATGTCCACTGTCAGTAAAACTCTTACCAGAATATCCATTCGGCACTCTTTGGGCAGAAATATCCGGTATTCCTTTGGGGGTACATGGCCAAGAAAACTATTAGGAGGCTTGTTCCAATCACATGCAGGGTAGAAACACAGCAGAGAAAAATTACAGAGGGAGTCAGGCTGCAGAAATGATGCATAGGATGGTAGAGTAAATTCTAGCAGGGAATTTAAACCTCCTCACTGTAGGACCTGAAGCCCATTCCTCTGTGCCTTTGACACCTTTTTTGATCTCTCAATCACCCCATCTCATTGCCTCTTCAAATGTTTCCTATTGGTACCATGCCTTTCTTAGAGTACCAAGCCATTTTCAATCCTTTGAGTGCCCATAAAACCCTTTTCCCTTTCCCCGCCAATTGCATTCTCTCAGTAACCCGGCTGCTTTTGCCAGTGTTCAGTCTTCATTCTCCAGTGGCTGGTTAGATGCACACTGCTTAGCTCTGCAGACACTTACCACTCCATACAGCTCCTCTAAGCACACCCAAACTACACTTCTTTAGTGCACATTTAAATGATCTGCCTCATGATAATCCCTGGCCTTCACCCTGTGGATCATATACACAAACTAAGGAGAACAAATCACTCAGAGAGCACCCCAAACTCTCTTCAGACACTCTTTAACCATGCACAGCTGCCTGTTTGCATGCCATGGTTATTCTCTATGCCCCATCCAACCAGTTGCCATAGGTGCCCTCTCCCTTCCTTCATTTGCCTTTTCTCCCAACCATCCCCCCTATTTACTAAAGTTTAGTGCTCTCAAATGCCATAGCAGACAGCTTCACATGCTGGTCACCCACTTTTCCTTCCCTCAGTGGGTATCCAGTGAGTAGTCTGTGCTCAGGTGTTCACCCCCAAGTGTGTCTTCCTTCTGTTTTTCTGCCTTATATAACTCTTTCAGTTTCACCGCCCAGTTGCAATTTTTGCTTGTGTCTTTGGGGTGAGTGAATGAAACAAAAGATAATGTACAAGGTATTGTCTGCATTCATCCTGACCTTGTAAAGCCCATAGGATCCCATTCTCTACTGTCAATTGTGTTGGCCCTTTTTCAGTGTCTTCTGGGTGGGCAGCAAACAAGGAATGGGGAGCACACTTCTCAACATGCCTTGTCCCTTTATTGCTTATTTCTGTTTTCAATATGACAATCTCAATAGACCTTATAAAGTCCCCTGCAAGGGGGGGGGATAAAATCATGGGTAACCCAACTCCCCCAGGAATCACACCACCTGCTCCTTGTTGCCCCTATCAATACCGTAATCACAGTAGGCCTGAAAGGTGCCCCCTTGTGATTGGTAATATAAACTGTCACAACCATATTTCTCCAAGTTCCCCCAGTTGTTCTTACCCTTTAGGGGTACCCACCCAAGACAAAGAAGGGTGCAATACAAATCTATGGGTAGTTGTAGTGGATAATCCAGCTCAAAGGAAGACACATCCATGTAGATTAGAGATGATATGCCACAGCTTTTATTGGATACATAGCAGGAAGAAGAAACTCCATCCACACCTGCGTGCAGCTCTCTCTTCCATCTGCCTTTCCAGAACACAGGAGCATTCTAGACCACAACACAGACAGCCAGTGCAGGGGAGGAACAGAACATACCATGAAAGTCTACAACTACAACATTAATGTTACAATGAGAAAAAAGAAATAAATATGGAAAAAATTAAACAAAAGGTTATAAAACTAAATATCAATACTATTCTATCTTCCCTCTGAAAAGGAAAGCTACAAAATAGCTAATCATGAGTATGATAAGATTCACATGAGTTTGGCAACCCTGTTCAAATTCCAAATACAGCCAACATCAACCTTAACAGCTCCCTTGACCACTTTAATGACCTTGAAAACTTTACTAGAGTGTGATTGTCCACTACTAGCTTTCCCCGGCAATTTTATCTTGACAGAATCACCTACACCCACATTTATTTCTTTTACAGACTTGCGAACATCATATGCATGTTTTCTTTTACTTTGAAGATACATTTCGTTTTCTAGAGCAATATTCTTCTGTTCCTCATAATCAAACTGCTCCATAACATACTCTTTTATCCACGGAGGATTAATTTTGGTGTGAGGAACACGTTTCCTGAACATTACAAAAGGAGATTGGCTGGTGCTTGAATGAGGAGTAAATCTATAATCTTCAACCTTTGACTTAATCAAATTCTCCCAATTCTCTCCCATTTGTTTAGCTAATTGAATAGTTTCTTTTAAAGTTCTGTTAAAACGTTCTACCATTCCATTGGTTTCAGGACGGTACAACGCACATTTTCTATGAACTATGCCCCTAGAGGTAAAAAAATCACACATTAACTATGATGTAAATTGAACTCTATTATCTGTCAAAATGTACCTCGGGTTTCCTTCTCTCCTAAACACATCTGAAAGAAACTTCACAACTGTCATAGATGTAATTTCAGAAGTAATTAAAATCTCAGGCCAATGTGATAATACATCCATAATAACTATTAAATATTTGGAAACAGCTCCACAACATATAGGGCCCATAATGTCGATAGATACTTCTTCCCACACTTCCTTTGGAATTTCCTTTAACACCATGGGTTGCATCCTAGGTTTCAAAGATTTATCAGCCAATTTACATTCTACACAATCCCAGACTTTTCACTCCAAAGCTAAATCCATACCTGGTCACCAATACAGACTTCTTATCCTTTCTTTTGTTTTACAAATACCATGATGACCAGAATGTGCTAGACCTATAAAGCCTTCAAGTAAGCCAGAAGGAGGTATCGATCTGCAACCCCTCAATACCCATATGTTCTGTATGGAAAGCTCATGCCAAACCTTCTTAAACTGCAAATTGTCTTTCTCACAATTCATCAAAAACTTGCCTGAAACCAGTAAGTCTTTGATCTTCAGTAATTCATCATCTTTGCTTAACTCTGGCAACCACTCCTTTTCCGAGATACAACCATCGGTTACACTGCAAACCTTAACATCTTCGGCACCCCACCAAGAAACATCATCATCATTCCCATCAAAACCCTCTGTTCTCATTCTGCACAAACAATCAGCAGTTCTGTTCTCACACCCGGGTACATATTTAACAACAAAATGAAAGTCCTGTAGACCAACAATCTATTTACAAATACAAGAAGAAATGTTGTCTAACCCTTTTTTTTCAAAAACGTTTCGTAGTGGTTTATGATCAGTCTGTACTTCAAAATGTACCCCCCAAAGAAACTGCTTAAACTTCTTAACATCCCAAAATATAGCCAAAGCCTTTCTCAATTGTGGAATATCTAAATTCTGCTCCGCGCAAACTACACGAAGCGAAAGCAATGATGTTATCATTATTATTATTCAATTGCTTAAGAACACAACCTAGATCCTTTTCTGAGGCATCAGTGATAACATAGCTAAAGCGGTTCAAAAGCTGCTAAGAGACTGAGCAGAAGACAAAGCAAGTTTCAAGTCCTCAAATTCTTTTTGACATTCATCAGACCAAACAAACTCTGTTCCTTTCCTGAGCAAATGTCTAATGGAGCTAGATCTCCCAGCAAAATTAGGAACAAACCTAGCATTGAATTCTGCAATCCCCCCAAAATCTTGAAAATTGTCCTTTTTCTCAGGGTAGGACAAATTCACTATGGACTTCACTAAAGCATCTTTAGGTTTGACGCCATTACCAGATATGACATGCACCAAATCTGTAATTTCTGGCCTGGACAATTTGCACTTATCACCTTTCAGTGTGATACCTTTTGACTGAAATATTTGCAGAACATTCCTGACTCTTTCCTTGTGTTGTTCAAGAGTGTCTGTGAAAATAAGAACATCATCCTGGAAAAACTTAACACTCTCCATATCTCCCAGGATTTCATTCATAAGCCTCTGAAAAACAGATGCTGCAGAACAAAGGCCAAAAGGCATCCTATAGAATTTATAGACCACAAATGGTGTGATGAAAGAAGTCAACAATTTGGATTTCTCACACAATTGCACTAGTAGTAAAGTACTTAGCATTGCCTAAGGAACTAACCATCTCAGTTATAATTGGTAAAGGAAATCTATCTTCAGTTACTTCCTTGTTAAGATTTGGTAAGTCAGTCAGTCAGTCAAAATAACTTTATTCGGCGTTTAGCCATAAAAGTATACATACATACATAAAAGTCATCATAAAATACAGTACTTATGGCATTCATAAAAAGCAAATCTATTAAGTCTAAGCTTACCGCCCAAGCTTACTAAAACAGTATAAGATAATAAATACTTATAAAAGCGTATATAATGATAAGACAATATAGTAATAAGACAATGCCTAGTTTCTCTTAATAAATAGTCACATTACTAGTTCATATCGGTTTCTAATGGTGATAGCGGATTTAATAAAACTAAGAATTTGGATGAGAGGCTTTGGATGCCAGTCAATCCTTCTTTGTAGGAAGAAGTATGCAAGTTACGCAAAATGGGTAATAAAAAGGATTTCCTGGGAACTGAGTAAAGTTTACAGAATAAGATAAAGTGGCAAGTACTTTGTTTCGAAAAGTTATCACAAGGGCATGACGGTAGTGTTTTTTCCCACACACATTTTATCGGGAACGCCACTCTAAAATGGATCAGATTAAATCTAAAAAGTACGAGTAAAGAGTATAAAGAAGGAGTCGGGAACCAAACAAAATAAGGTTCTAGCAAGTCTGATGATAGAATTTGTATGTATGAATTAAAAGAGCTAAATTTCTCTGCCACTTGGTATCTAAGATTCATAACATGCTCTTTATGTCGAAGTTTAACAATTGCTTTCGCATTAGCTGGCAGGAGCTCTGGTTTAAAATACATATACTCCAAATCCAAGTTTCGGAAGCCATTGTGAACAAAATTTAGCCATGGAATTTTGTTACAGTTTGTTAGTGAAATACAATCTTTTACACAATCGTGTGTTAAAGTAGCTGCCGGATTTGACCATACTTTTATCCATAGCAAAAGTGGGGCAATATCTATCAAATCTGTAATGTAGCGGATTCCCAGTTCCTCATGGCATAAAATGTTCGCTATGTTCTTAGGTACCATAAGTAACCGATGAAGGAATTTATTCTCTGCAAGCTGTAAAATGCTTGGACTGGTATATCCCCAAAGGCCACCCCCATAAATCGCCGCCAAAACACATTTAGAGTCGTAGAGCGTGAGGATCTGGTGGACCGGTCTATGCCCTAATCTGCGGGCAAAGCGAAAGATTGCCTGTTGTTGAAACTTAAAATTCAAATGGAATTTCCAAGACAGAGTGGAACTTAGATACAGACCTAGATAGCAAAAGTCTTTTACCTTTGTCAAAGTGTTCCCCCCATTCTAAAACATTTGGTACGAGTGTTTTTAGGACAACAGGTCATAACGTGTGATTTTTTAAAATTGACTTTCAAATCAAGCTCTCGTGTGTGTGGTAAAAAAAGATCCAGGAGAGTCTGTAGACCATTGGCCGTGCGGGCAATTAAAACAGCATCATCGGCATATAGTAAAATTGGCAATTGTCTAAAACTCATCCTTGGGAAATCCTTACCATTTTGGACCAAACAATTATACAAGCCGTTTATGTACAGTAAAAACAGGAAAGGTGCCAGTGTGCAGCCCTGTCTAACACCTCGATTGGAAACAAGGGGATGGGACCTTTCGCCGTGTTGTCCAAACTGAATTGAAATATAGAGGTCAGAGTATAAGCGTTTGATCAAAACTAACAAATCTTGCTCAATCCCCATTGTATCCATTATGTCCCACAGTTTTGCTCTGTTCACCATATCAAATGCACTAGACAGATCTATAAATGCTAAGTGGATAGGTTCTCTTTTGGCAATAACATATTTACTGAGGATAAGATGTAAATTTAGGGCCTGGTCCACTGTGCCTAATCCAGGCCTAAACCCATATTGAATTGGCGATAAAATGTTTGTCCTTACAACCCAATCCTCGAGCCGGGTCAGAATGACACTCCCCAGTATCTTTGCCGTGGAGTCTATTAAAGAGATAGGTCTATAGCAGAAGGGGTCGAGCCTATTACCCTTTTTGAAGATCGGAACGATTATTGCCATTAACCATGAGGAGGGGATAGCACTTTGAATAGCACTGTTCAGAACATTTGTGATTAATGGAACCCAAAGATCAGGTAGAGATTTAAATAGGTCCACCGGTATCCCATCAGGGCCAGGAGCTTTCCTTAGTTTCATTTTAGTTATTGCTGCACTGATCTCATGTGCCTCAAGTAAAATGCCGCTCTTAACTGGAATTGGAGTAGTCGAACATGGGAGGCCACATACCTCCCCTCCGTCATTGGGATTATTTGCAGATTGAAATACAGATGAAAAATGGTCTACCCAAACCCCCTCTGGTATCAAACAGTCGTCATCCCTATTTTCCTTTCCTGAAAAATATGGGTGATTAACCACCTTCCAAAATTGAGAGGGATCCCGTAGTTCCGTCGCTGCCATAAGGTCTTCCCAAGCGCTAGTGCGTATTTCATTCTTTCTCTCTTCAAGGACTGATTTATATCGGCCCCTGGCCTGTTTAATTAGATCCCGGTTACATGGAATAGTTTTGATCGCTGACTTTAGATCTCTATGGGCAGCCGTACAGGCAGAATTGAACCACCGTTGAGGTTTTGCACCTTTGGGATATTGGGCACACATCAGTGCCTGAGAAATAGCACAGCTTAAAGATTCAAATACAGTTATAAGTTGGAATATAGTGGATTGCAGGGACAAGCAAGTGTTGATGTCAGCCTTATTTTGAGTAATAAGGTTCGTGTGAAAAGTGTTAGAGTTTACTCTCTCCCACCTCATGCGAGGGCCAGAATTTCTTTTAAACACCTCTTTCCCTTTATATGCAGTCCTAGGTAAGATTGCTCTAGTTTTAAAGGATAATTTTATACTCAAAGGGTTATGGTCACTGGCACAGTGAGATTTAATTTTAAAATCCACTATTGAACGTGAAAGTGAGGAATTAATAAGAATAAAATCAATAATGCTGCCGTTAGTACTTCCTGTATAGGTGGGTGTTTCTCTTATCTGACTGTTTGCCATATCCCTTGCAAAGGCAAGATCAAATTTATAAATAAGGGTATTCAAGGCATTTCATAAATTAGAGTGAATAAAATGAGTGAGTGACTCTCTGCCTTCTGTAGCGGCACCACATAAGTGAGGTAATTCATACTTGCATAACTGAGCATTAAAATCTCCAACCCAGATCGTATCAAATTCCCTGTCCTGGAGTTTCCCGGCTGAGTCTAGTTGGTCTGTAAGCTCTTCGAGACTTCCTGGCAGAGCAACACTTGGAATGTTATTGTAAAAGTTTAAGAGTAAAATGTCTTTCCGTCCGGATATTGATAATAAAACTACCAAAAAAAAAGCAGAAGACCAAATCAATGAAACCTCAATTTTTGGGAGTAATAATGACACAAGTACCAGAAGGCCGCCACTTGCTCTGCCTGCTCTAGATGGAGTAGCTGGCTGACATACAGAGTAGTAGCCGTCTAAATGGAAGGGTGCCGTAAGCCAAGTTTCTTGAAAACAAATGATATCAAATGTGGATATAAATTCCAGCCATTCCAAATTTTCAACTTTAGAACGCAACCCAGTAATATTCCAACTAATTAAAGATAACAATGCGTTACTTTGCTGGGGCATTTTCCCAGACTCCTCAGTTATGACCGTGTCTGTTGTAAGATGTGGAAAGCTAACTAACTCGTCAGACCCTAGGTGGGATTCCAAAAGTGTATGCACTCCCATCAGCTCTGGTTCCTGTAAATAATCTTTTAGGAGCCCCAAGCCCTCCAATTGTCAATCAATTGCGTCAAGGGAAGAGTGATTTTGGGTACCCCCAGGGTCAAGGGTGGGGTTCTGTAAAGGTGCCTTTGTTAGAATATTTTTACCAAGGGAAGCCCTCATAGGAGGAAGTGATAAAGTGGGCGGCCTGTAGAAAAAGCTTAATGGATAGACTTTGATCCCACCTTGCCCTTTTGGACTCGATGGTAGAGACGCCAACAAATGATTAACACAATGAGAGTTTGCAAAATTAATCACTATGCAATCGCCTTCATATGCTTTTTTAGACAAGCCTAACCACTTCACCCTTCTAGCCATAATTATTCTATTATTTAGATCATCTTGATGTCTAAGTTTTTGGCTCATCCAATGTGCACATTTCCTTATTAGCGCATGAGTATCTTCCTTCTGAGTGCAATCAAGAGGAGGAACGTTTGCTAAGACTAAAACATATGGTAAGCTATCCGGAGGAAGCTGTAGAACCTCCTTTGTACTACTGGAAGATCTAGGTTTAGAAGCAGTTTCAGGCCTCAGTAAGGCAATCGCACCACCAGCCAGAGAAGACAGGGAATCAGTTAATAAGTCATCATGGGAATTGCGGGTAGGTATGCGATGGAACGGGAGTTGGTTGCAATTCATTAAACAGTTAGCCTGCTGAGAGGCATTGGGATCAGACACCAATTTCGGAGTAGAGGGACGGGAATTTGTACTAGATTTTAGAGTGGACTGCTGAGGCAGATATTTAAAAATAGTTTCTTGTAACTGCTCAAATTTGGAATCAATAAGTAATGTTAGCTTCTCCTCTAAAGCCGAAAAAAAAGGTTTGAGGATCGAGTCTAAGTTGGTCAAATGATTGTCTCTTAGAATCCTGCAGTCTGAGCCTAGTTCGCCCCATAATGGAGTTTCCTTTGGAAAAGGGTCGGCCGGGGTATCCAATGGTGTAGAAATACATTCCTTAGCCTTCGTTGGATATTTGAGTAACTTATTACACTTACGGAGTCCTCCAGCTTTCCTTTTTTTGGGGGGAGGGGGAGTGTCAGCTAAATGTTCGATGTTAGCTGTGTTAAAGGGCTGTAAAGAATGAGAAGCATTAACGTCATCTTCAGGCAGAGGCGAATTGAACTCACGGGGAGCAATTGAAGAGACTGCAGACTGTATATAAGTCGTGGGTTCTAAAGAGGTTCTTTGAGTCAAGTTATTTGCCACCCCAATTCTTTCTTCCACTTGGACAATTTCAGTTTCAATGGCCCGATAACTGAAGATAAGTAGCTAGTTATTGATGATTGGACGGGCATAGCGTGTGCTCCATCGGCCCCAGGTGTGGTGGTCTTTCTTTTACCCATCGTCTTGCAAATAATAGTGGGGCAAAACGCCAATCTAAGCCGATATGAGTAAAATACAGGGAAGCAATGGCTGTGTGAAAATAGTAAATAGATAAGTGGAACTGCTCTCTTAGCGGATCTTACTTAGATGCCAGTTACTTAGGACCTCCCAAGCCGTGAAACCCAAATAAGGGGGGTTATGGAAGAACAATCACAGGAGAGAAAAATGCAGTACCTCTTAGGAGTCCAATGAGCCTGATCCTGAAATCCCAAGGGAGTTCTCAGGGGGTGGCCCAGCCCAGCCTCTTCCGGGCACTGACGGGCGAAGGACGGGCCCGCCCTTGGGCCGGGCTTTGCCCGGGCACCGCCCGCGCGCGTCCCGCAACAGCGGGAGCGCGAATCAAGTTTAAAGGGCTCCTGTCCTGTGGACCGCCTCAGCCTCCAAAACGCGCTTCCCGCGACAGCGGGACGCGAATCAAGTTTAAAGGGCTCCTGCCCCGTGGACCGCCTCCGCCTCCAAAACGCGCTTCGGTAAGTCAACACACAACCTGATGTCCCCAGACTTTTTTGTAGCAACAACAATAGGAGCAATCCGTTGAGCAGCCACTTCTTCAATTATGCCCTGCAATTGCAACTTCTGAAGTTCAGCTTTTACTTTGTCCTGCAAACTAAAGGGAATGCTCCTGACCTTACAAGCAATAGGTAATGCATTTTCTTTCAAGACAATGCAATGTTTGTAACCCTTAATACAACCCACTTTGATGTTAAAGACAACTGGAAACTCATGCATTAATTCCTCACCAAAATTACAAACTTTCTGTACTTGAACCTGTGGCACAGAATTGGGATTCAGAATAATTCTAGCAACTTTTGATGTGGCCAGCTCAATATAGTGTCACCCACCACCGTACCATAAACTTTACCAACTATTTTGTTACCCTTAAACACAATAGCTGCATCAAAGTATCATCTTAATTCAATAGGTTTTCCACTGTAACTGTAAGATGTAACATCTGGATCTTGAAGAGTTACTTTCCCTTGAAAATGTTTTGCGTAATCCACTTCCGATACTAAGGTTAACTTTGCTCCTAAGTCCATCATCATAAAGATATTGATACCATTCACCTCCACCACCTCCGATAGATACTCACATTGAATGCTAGACACACAATTCACATCATTAACAATTTGCAGAACAAAGTTATGTTCATAATTGTCACACTCAACTTCATTCACCTTCAATTTCGGCTTACCCAAGGACTTGCAACATTTGGCAAAATGAACTTTCTTTCCACACTTGTTACAAGAAACATTAAGAGCAGGACGCTCTTTACTATTAGCTAAGTGTGATGCGGATCCACATCTGGAACATAACAACTTTGACTTCATATTGACATGTGTTTTGCTTTTGACATCTAAAGACTGAACAGTAGTAGAGGTGTGTTTAGATGTTTTCAAATTCTCAGTGCAAGACTCAGAGTGTTCAGTTTGCTTGGCAATCATCAGAACTTCATCTAAAGTAGGATCCGTCTTGGACCAAAGGACTTCTCTAATTTTGTCACTCTTACATTCAAGCATGAACTGGTCCCGAATAGGTACATCCACACTTTCACCAAACCTACATTGTGCAGCTAATTTACGTAAAGTCGTCACAAAATCTTTAATTGTTTCACTGTCATTTTACTTACCTTTACCAAAATAATATCCTTGAAGAATAATGGAAATCTTAGGTAAGTTATGTCTATCTAACTTGAGCAAAACTATCTCAAACTCATTTAATGAAGAGTGTCCTTCAGCACCATCTGGAGAATTGATCGTAGGTAAAGTTTCCAAAATTTCTTGACTTCTGCTCCGAGATTGCTGCCACACACTCAGATGTAAGTTAAAAACACTTTTTTCCACTTATGCCATGGGATAGGAGGATCTCCTGGGACAGATAGAAAAAATGGAGGTGGCGTAATATTCTGCATAGTTCCCAAAAACAACTGTACTGTTTAATATCAGAGAAAAAGAACAAATATTCTAAGAAAGTCCGGAGTAGTAATGTGTACTAAATAGCACAAGGATACAAAGAGAAACATTCTGTATACTCAAGCAGGACACAGTTACTGTTTAGAACTAGTAACATGTGTTAAATGCCGCAAATTAGAAGAACAAAGCCCGGTATATATTGCAACAAAATACAGTAGCAATGTAAAAGTAAATTTTTAGCACAGCGCTATCACCGGCAATAAATACATCACAGCAGCGAGTAGATACATATTCATTGCATCGTAGCCGAAAGACAACACGGAGCAGCAGCGATCTTCGATGTGAATGCGTGCCTCTTCCAGCACAATAATGTGCCGTGGTGGGTAATCAACACAAAGAGGCAAGGCGTACGGAAAGAGTGTGGTTATTGGAAGGTGTTGTCAATGGCAACACATGCGATGAACAGCGTGCATTGCGTACGGAGAGAGGGTGCTTGTGGGAAGACGTTGTCAATGGCAACACACACAATAAATATCATGCGTCGCGTATGGAGAGAGCGTGCTTGTAGGAAGACGTTGTCAATGGCAAAGGTGAACAGCATGCATCAGAGGAAGCTGTTGCTTAGTAACCGAGCAGCAGCTTTGAAAAGAAAATGAAATGCAACACAAGAGTAGTAGTATGCCAGATAACGAATGGTAACTGAGCATAGATTTGGAAAAAAACAAAGTCCCCCCCAAATAATTACGAGGATGCACAAAGTTATATGAAAACACTCCGATGAAGGTAGAATAAGATACAATTACAGTGCCTCAAATATAAGTAAATAATAACAACAATGGTGCATTAAAGTTTCTGATGTTTCCAGAAAGGGTCCAAGGTCCAAATCATCGCCAAAATGAAGTGGATAATCCAGCTCAAAGGAAGACACATCCATGTAGATTAGAGATGATATGCCGTAGCTTTTATTGGATACATAGTAGGAAGAAGAAACTCATCCACACCTGCACACAGCTCTCTCTCTTCCAAATACCTGTCCAGAACACAGGAGCATTCCAGACCACAACACAGAGAGCCAGTGCAGGGGGGGTAACAGAGCATACCAAGAAAGTCTACAACTACAACATTAATGTTACAATGAGAAAAAATAAATATGGAAAAATGAAGCAAAAGGTTATAAAACTAAATATCAATACTACAGTACCCCCCTAGTTTTCCAAGAAATGCACAAATTAGATTGTTATGTTCCTCCTGTCACCCATTTCACAATGCACCCCAACACCCATTTTTAATACTTCTCCCCACATGTAAGTGCCCCCTCAAACTCAGAGAGTGAGAGGGCAGTAAGAAAATGTTAGGGTTCCCCACCATGAGTCCTATACTATGTTATCACCCTATGCTTGGACTAAGATGCCACTGCTCGATTACCAGCAACTCTCTCAACTACTTCAATAACTCATCTCTCCCCCTACACTCGCTCCGTGGCTCCAACTACTTATATGACCCCTTCTTCTGATATTGCCTTTCCTCTGTGGCCACCACCACCCACACACTCTTCTAAACTCCTTCTATGCCTAGGCTTACCCCTTCTCCTCTATGTCTCTTGTCTTTCTTTGACGCCACCCACCCAAGCTATCTTCCTAGGCTCCTCCCCCACCTATGCCCCTTCTTTGCACAACTCCACTCACACTCTTGCGCTACACTCCCCCCCACTCAACACCTGTGCCCCACCTATTGTCCTCTATTTAACTATTCCCTCCCAGTATGCCTGGACCCACTATTGCTCTCCACATATACATACACCTATTGTACTTACCATCCATTTGGCAATCCAGCATTTGCCATGCAGGCCTATCACCACCTTTGCTCTCCACGTGTGCACACACAAACTTTACTTACGAATTTGCCAGCCATATTCAACTTACCTCTGCTTCACTGCCACCACTCACCTGGTGACAAGCCTGGAATTACAACCCTGGTCATCTGGCTGAAAGTCAGGTATTTATCTACTGGCCAACATTGTATTCTATGGAATCCATGTCTGTAGCTCGTCAATTCATCCCTATATCATGGCTCTCCTTTCTCATGTGCAGTAGAAGCCATAAGCATGGCTTGTATATTGCTGATAGCCGGTCCTCCAGTGTTATATGGCACCCGTAAGTGAAAGCTGAAGGGTAACGGGGCGTTCCCCCCCCAGACCAAGGGTACAAATCCCACTAATGCTATCAAAACTTTCCTAAGTTGGCAAAATCTCAAGTGCTTTTTTAATTTAGTAATATTATTTGCATTTGGGAAACAGAGGAGCAATTTCACCCATCCTTTTGTAACTCTTGTTGCTCTTGACCTCCCTTCCAACCCCCCATTTGCTCAAGTGGGTGCGTGTCCTTTGACATCACGGCCTGTATTTTGCTGAAAGCCTCTCCTGCAGTGTAACATGCTTCCAAAGAGCTATATCTCAGTGGTAATCCTTATGCTTATGGTAGGTACAGGCTCCCTTTGGCAAGGGTTTCAGTCCTGCCCATGCTGTTGAAGTGTCTCCAGGAGGCAAAGTTTCAAAAAACTTTTTTAAATTTATTAATATTATTTTTACTTGGAAAAACAGAGGAGTAATTTTTGCGCTAGTCCACCACAATTGTAACTCTTGTCCCTCCTGAGCTCCTCTCAAACCTCTCATTTGCTCAAGTAGGTATGTGGGTATGTGGGTGATGACATAATGGCTTGTATTCTGCAGATAACCTCTCCTGCAGTGTTGCATGGTGCTCAAGTGGTGTATCCCAGTGGTAAGTCTTCATACCTATGATGGTACAGGCTCCCCAGTGCAATGGTTTAAATTCCACCACTGCTGTTGAAGTGTTCTAAGGTGGTAAACTTTTAAGCATTTTCTTTTCATTTACTAATATTATTTTTACTTGGAAAAACAGAAGAGCAATTTGGCATATACTTTTCTGAGCTAATCTCCTACAGTTGCGACTCTTGTCCCTTCTGAGCTCCCCTCCAAACCCCCATTTGCTCAAGTGGGTGTATGGGTGATGACATCACGGTCTGGATTTTGCTGATTGCTTCTCCTGCAGACCCACATACAACAAAAGAGCTATATCTTAGTGCTAAGTCCTTGTGCCAATGGTGGTACAGGCTTGTCACAGCAAAGGTTCAAATCCTGCCAATGCTGTTGAGATATCAAAAGCTCAACCTCTTGATTTTCATTTACTAATATTATTTTTACTTGGAAAAACAAAGAAAAAATTGGACCCATTCTTTTTTGCTCTTGTCTCCCACAATTGCAACTCTTGT
This sequence comes from Pleurodeles waltl, assembly GCF_031143425.1. Lineage (NCBI taxonomy): Eukaryota > Metazoa > Chordata > Amphibia > Caudata > Salamandridae > Pleurodeles > Pleurodeles waltl. The sequence goes on from NC_090447.1 coordinate 852,330,889, forward strand.
TCCTCCTGTCCGCCCTCATAACCCCTGCAATTTGCTCAAGAATGTGAAATATGGGGAAAGCCTTTTCTTCTTTTATCTATGTATTCATGTTTTTTTCTTTAAGCTTGGTGTTTTTTAGAGCACAAATGTGGCCTAGTGGGACATTGCTGTGAGAAAAGGCCTCTTTTGTCATGGATAGCCCACATTTTTTGCCTGGTATTTGATGTAGTCTCAAAGTTGTTAGTGCCCAGGGACCCTGCTAACCATGTTCTCTGGGCCATATCTCTTTCCCAAAACTGTTGCAATGTATTGGCACAATTGGTAACACCTTTAGCTACCACTGTAAGTCCCTAGTAACTGGTACATAGGTACCCAGGGCAAGAGGTACTGAAGGTGGACCTCTGAGGGCAGTAGCATAGATTGTGCCACCCTCAAGGGCCATGCATCCAGGTACACCCAGCACTGTCACTGCAGGCTGAGTGTTCTGATGCAATCCTAAAATACAAGCTCAACATCGCACACCGCCTGGGTGCCCTGTCCCCTATACACTGCTTCCAATATAGGTAAGTCACCCCTCTGACACACCGTTTAGCCCCAGGCAGGGTGCACTATATTGTATGTGTGGGCATAGATGCATGAGCAAAATGCCCTTACTTTGTCACCTTGCCAAACCTGGGACATAGTAAGTGAACTAAGTAGCTATTTTAATACATGTGCTGGACACTGGTCAGTATGAGTTTCACAGCTACGTGATGGCTACTCTGAACCCTGGGTTCTTTGGTATCAAACTACTCAGAATGATAAATCCAATCAGGTACCAGCATTGGTTGTGTTCTAAACTTTACCCAGGGGTCACCTCAGAGGTGCCCCCTACAAAAGCTAACTACCCTGGCATGGTTGTTGGCTGGTCACAACCAGCCTGCAACCACAAGACAAGATTCTAGAAACCTGGGATGAGAGATCCTACTCTCTGGGTCCCAGAACAAAGCCCTTCCTGTCCAGAGGTGCTATCACACCTAACCCCAGGAATGTGCACTGTCCTGCTAGCGAGCTTCAAAGACCTTGAAACTCGATCCTCAAGCCTGCTGTTAGCAGATGGCACTAGTGCACCTACAGAGGGTGACCTGGTTTTAGCCAGTCTGACCAAAACACTGGCTCTGGAGGCTCAGCTTTTAGAACCTGAAAAAAAGAGAAAAGGTTTGGGCCCAGGACACATCTCTGGTGGTAGCGTCGAAGTCTTAAAGAGAGACCTTTCAATCTTAAACTTCCAAAAGGAGTTGTCCCTCCCTTCACAGAAAGAAATGATATAGTGTAATGGTTTTCTGCCTTTGAAAGAGCCTGTATTCGGTGGGAAATTGAGAAAACACAACAGGGCACACTGTTATGGGAGTTATTCTAAGGCACGTGCAGGGGTAAGCTCCTGACAGTGAATGAGGCAGATTCTAAATCCTATGACCTTATGAAGGGTATCCTGATTGAGGGCTTTGGATTTACAACTGAAAAGTACCGCATAAAGTTCAGAGAGGCTTGAAAAATCCAGAGCCAAACTTGGGTAGAATTTGTGGACTATTCAGTAAAATGCTGGGTGGTTGGTTAGCTTTTAACAAGGTACAAGATTATGATGGGCTATACCACCTATTCATGAAAGAGCATCTGCAGTGTAATTGCTACAATGAGAGGCTACATCAGTACCTGGTAGACCAAGGTGCACTTTAACCGCAAGAGTTGGGTAGGAAGGTATACCACTGGTTCGAAACAAGGCTAACCAAAACTACCACTGGTGTGGGAGACCAAAAGACAGAAGCCAAAAATCCCACCAAGGGAAAGATGGAAGCCAAAACAAAAACAAAGGGCCTGATTTAGGAAAAGTTAGCGCCACCTTAGCATAATTTTTTGACGCAAAAGCAGCGCAAACTTACGTACGTTTGCGCCGCTTTTGCGTCAAAAAATGACACTAAGGCGCCACTAACTTTTCATAAATCAGGCCCAGAGAGTCTTCTCAGGGTCCTCAAAAACAGGAGGGTGAGCCCAAATACTCCTCACAGTCTAGGTGTGGGTACAAAGGTAAGAAATTTAGGGGCATATTTATGGTTTTTGCTGCATCCACAACATGACGTTATGGTTGGCGCAAACCAACCATAAATATGGGCCTTAATCCCAACAAGGTTTGGTGCTATGATTGCAAAACCAGAGGGCGCCAAACTGGAAATCCTATCTGTAACAAGAAAAACAATGCCTCTAGCCCACCTGCAGTAAATGGAGTCACTAATCTCCAGATGGGATCAGAGGTGTGGCCTGACCATGTCAGTAATCCCACAGAGGCAACAATGGTCACTGGGGGAGGGGTAGAATTATCCTGTGCTGCCTGGCAAAGTAATATGCAGTGGCACAGAAGCTAGTGTTACCATGATAACTCAGCACTTGGCCCACTCAATCAGTGCCAAGTAGAAAAGTCTTATCCTGTCACCAATACTGACAATGAGACACTGTTCCATCCCATGGCTATGGTAACCTTTGATTGAAGGGGAGTAGTGGGGCAAAAAGAAGAGGTTGTGTCCACATCCATGCCAGTAGATTGCCTTCATGGAAATGACCTGGAGCATTCCCCCTTGGCTGAAGTAATACTGAAGACCCATGCAGCCATGCTTGGGATCCTAGAATGGGCCTGTGTCAAGACCAGGGCACAGAGTAAATTTCAGAGACAAAAAGGAGAGTTGGATCCTGAAATAGTGCACCGGCATCACAAGAGAAAGGGCAGGAAGACTGGGGAACCAGGTTCCCATCAGATCAAAAGTCATAACCCCTCTTCCCAGGAAGAGGACTTGTCATTCTCAGAGGGACCTGAGCCTCCAGAGCTTGGGCTTTACCACCCAGAGCTCTTGGGCCCAGAGGGACGCTCTAGGGAGGATCTGTGCCAGGGGCAGAGAACATGTTCCAGTCTTGAAGGCCTGAGGCAGAAAGCTGCACAGGAAGAAAAGGGTGGTGTCAATGGTACCCACTGGGTTTATTGGGAGGATGGGCTGCTGTTCACTGAGACCAGAGACCTGAATCCTAGTGCAACCATAGGGTAGTAGTTCCTCAGCAGTTCAGAGAGTTCCTCCTTACTCCCTTACTCTAGCCCATGACATTCTTCTAACTAGGCATTTGGACCAAAACAAAACTTGGAGTAGGTTGGTTAACCACTTTTATTGGCCAGGAATGTCCCAAAAAGTGAACGGCTTTTGTCAGGCCTGCACTACTTGCCAAGCCAGTGGCCAGGCAGGTGGACACTTAAAGGCCTCCCTACTGCCACTACCTGTGGTTGGAGTTCCCTTTGAAAGGGTAGGGGTTGACATTGTTGAACCCCTTGACCCTCAAATAGTATCAGGACAGATATATCCTACTGTTCCTTGTCCATGCTACTAGGTATCCTAAGGCTGTACCTCTTAGGACCATTTCTGTTCTTGCAGTTGCAAAAGCCCTCCCGATTATTTTTACCAGAGTAGGGTTCCCTAAGGAGGCAGTATCAGACAGAGGTTCTAACTTCATGTCTGCATACTTAAAACACATGTGGAAGGAGTGTGGAGTGACCTATAAGTTCACTACCTCCTACCATCCTCATACAAACGGGTTGGTTGAAAGGTTTAAATAGACCCTAAAAGGCATGATTGGAGGATTCTGTGAAAATCTCAGAAGGAGGTGGGCTGTCTTACTTCCATGTATGCTTTTTGCCTATAGGGAAGTGCCACAAAAGGGAGTAGGATTCTCTCCATTTGAACTTTTGCTTGGGCATCCTGTTAGGGGACCACTAAGTCGTATAAGGGAAGGCTGGGAGAAACCTCTCAAAGAACCCAAGCAAGACATTGTGGACTATGTATTTGGCCTGCATTCAAAGAAGGCGGGGTACATGGAAAAAGCAATTCAAAGTCTTCAGACCAGCCAGGAGCTGCAAAAGCTCTTGTATGACCAAAAAGCTACTGTGGTGGAGTTCCAACCAGGATAGAAAGTTTGGGTGTCGCAGTCTGTTGCTCCAAGGGCTGTCCAGGACAAATGGTCTGGGCCATATCCTATTCTTGAAAATAAAGGGGAAGTCACTTACTTGGTGGACTTAGGCATTTGCAAAAATCCCAAAAGATCATACATGTCAACCACTTAAAAACCTATCATGACAGACCTAATGTGACCATGCACATGGTTACAGATGAGGGACAGGAAAAAGAGAGTGCATCTTTCCCTGATCTCCTCTCCAGCAACCCTTAAGCAGGTTCTGCGGATAAAGTGGTCTTATCAGACACCCTCTCAGAACAACAGCAGGCTGATGACGGGCAAGTCCTCAACCAGTATGCTGAGTTATTCTCCCTGACCCCGGGAAAGACTGATTGATGTACTCATGATGTGGAGACTGGTGACAGCTTGCCTGTCAAAGACAAAATTTACAGACAGTCAGACCATGTCAGGGAGAGCATACAAGCAGAAGTCAAAAATCTGTTGGATGTGGGTGTCATTAAACCCTCAGAGAGTCCCAGGGCTAGCCCAGTAGTTTTAATCCCCAAACCACACTCTAAAGAAGAGAAAAAGGAAATTAGGTTTTGTGGGTATTACAGGGGCCTCAATTCCATGACCAAAGCTGATGCACTACCAATCGCAAGAGCTGATGAGCTTCTAAACAGACTAGGGGCAGCCAGATATCTGAGTACTTTTGACTTGACATCAGGGTACCGGCAGATTGGCCTGATCCTAGGAGAAAAAGAGAGGTTAGCATTCTCCACTCCTAGTGAGCATGATCGGTTCCCTGTTATGCCCTTTGGACTAAAGAATGCACCTGCCACGTTCCAAAGGTTTGTGAAACAAGTCCTTGCTGGGCTGGAATCCTTTAGTAAAGCTTACCTGGATGACATAGCTTTCTATAGCTCTACCTGGCAGATCACCTGATCCACCGAAGTAAGGTCCTTGAGGCTCTGCAGAAGGCAGGCCTCACTATCAAGACCAGTAAGTGCCAGATAGGGCAGGGTAAAGCTTTTTACTTGGACCACCTGGTGGGTGGAGGCCAAGTTCAACCCCTCCAACCCAAGATTCATGCCATTCTAGCTTGGGAAGCTCCCACAACCTTGACACAGGTCAGGGCCTTTTTTCGCTTGACTGGGTATTAAAGGAGATTTGTGAAGGATTATGCAACCATAGTTGCCCCCTCCTCACAGAACTAACCTCCAAGAAAATGTCCAAAAAGGTTCACTGGACAGTGTGTTGTCAAAAGGCCTTTGATTCTCAGAAGAATGCTATGTGCTCGGCTCCAGTCCTACAAGCTCCAGACTACTCCAGACAGTTTATTGTCCAAACAGATGCCTCAGAACTGGGGGTAGGAGCGGTTCTAGCCCAGAAAAATGATGATGGACATGACCAGCCTGTTGCTTTTATAAGCAGAAGACCACTCCCTAGGGAACAAAAATGGAGTACCATAAAAAGGGAAGCCTTTGCTGTGGTTTGGGCCCTGAAGAAGCTGAGGCCATACCTGTTTGGCTCTCACTTCATAGTTCAGATTGACCATGGGCTTCTCAGATAGCTACAACAGATGAAAGGTGAAAACCCCAAACCGCTTAGGTGGGCCATCTCCCTACAGGAAATGGACTTTCAAGTGAAACACAGACGTGGGACTGACCATACCAGTTCAGATGGCCTTTCTACATTCTTCCACTTAGATGATGAAGACTCACTAGGGAAAGAGTAGTCTCATCCTCTATTGTATGGGGGGTAGTGTGAGAAAAGGCCTCTTTTGCCAGTGATAACCCCCACTTTTTGCCTGGTATTTGATGAAGTCTCAAAGGCCCAGAGTTACAAAAAAGTGGGCAGCACGGCACTCGGACAAAATTTACAGCGCCTTGTTGAGCCACGTTTGAAACGCAGGGATGCACCATATTTACAAAAATACAGCGCACCCCTGAGTTTCCCCTGCGCCTGTGCTAAATTTAGCTTCCTAGCGCCAATGCAGGCATCCTTGCACCATAGTGCAAGGTTGTGTGCGTTGAGGGGTTTGATTGTTTATGTGCAGGAAGATGTTGCACTTCTATGTGTGCTGAAGTATCAAATCATCATTTTTGGAAGGGACACCTTCCTCCACATAAACAATCATTCATGGCCTTTTGCTCTTTTTATGTGTGCTGCATAATGCAGCACACATTGAAAAAGCAAAAACAGGGAGGAATAAAAGTATTCCTCCTTCATGTACCATGCTGATGCCACCCCTGGGGAGGTGTTAGTTTTTGTGTCTGCCAAAGATTTACAATTTCGCGTAAATCTGGGGCAGCGTCAAAAGCAATGGGTGTAACGGTGGAATGCCCACAGCAACATCCCTTGCACGCCTCTCTGCCGCAGAAAACTGAATTGGAGGGGGTAATATTTACAGGGAGGTGTTAAGCCACCAAAAGTGGCTGAACGCCTCCTTCTAAATATGGTGCAGTGAATGACGCCACCGGACACTCCGGTGGCACTAGGGCCTTGTAAATCAGGCAAAAAGTTGTTAGAGCCCAAGGCCCCTGCAAACCAGGTTCCCTGGGCCAGATCTCTTTCCCAAAACTGTTGTGATGCATTGGTACAATTGGCAACACCTTTAGCTACCAATATAAGTCTCTAGTATCTGGTACTTAGGTACCGAGGGCATGGGTTACTAAGGGTAGGCCTCTGAGGGCAGCAGCACAGATTGTGCCACCCTCGAGGGCCATGCATCCAGTTACACCCAGCACTGCCATTGCAGGCTGAGTGTTCTAATGCAATCCTAAAACACAAACGGTGACATGGCACACAGCCTATGTGCCCTTTCCACTATACACTGCATGCAATATAGGTAAGTCACCCCTTTGGCATGCTTTCTAGCCCTAAGGCATGGTGGGCTATATTGTATGTGTGGGCACAGATGCATGAGCAATATGCCCCTACTGTGCCCCTGCCAAACCTGGGACATAGTAAGTGAAGAGAGCAGCCACTTTAATACATGTGCTGGACAGTGTTCAGTATGAGTTTCACAGCTACATGATGGCTACTCTGAACCCTTGGTTGTTTGGTATCAAACAACTCAGAATGATAAATCCAATCTGATACCAGCATTGGATTTCTCCCAAAATGTACCCAGATGTCACCTTAGGGGTGCCCCCTATAAAAGCTAACTACCCTGGCATGGTTGCTGGCCGGTCACAACCAGCCTTCCACAGTAAGACAATATTCTGGAACCCTGGAGTGAGAGATCCTGCTCTCTGGGTCCCGGAACAAAGCCCGTCCTGGGCAGAGGTGCTATCACACCTCCCCCTAGGAATGTGCACTGCCCTGCTGGTGAGCTTCAATGGGCTTACCACCCTTTAAGCTCAACTTCCGAGCCTGCTGCTAGCGGCAGATGGACGCTCATATTGCAAACCCACACTTTTGGGGGGGAGCAATGGTGGGAAAAAAACACAAAAGACAGGAGGGGTGGTCAGCCCCAGTTTGCACCACCCCTAAGGTGACCCCTCCATTTCATTTTCCTGCATCTTGCATGGAAGGAAAATAGCCAACCTGGTGTAGGGAAGTGACCTCTGCCCACAGGACGTGGTCACTTAGTGGGTTTAGCCACCCTAAGGTGGATGACCCATTTGTTACTACTAGGAACTCCAATAAATGCCCACTAAATACAGTATTTAGTGGGCATCCTGAGACCAGAGAATTAGATTTCAAGGACAAAAAGAAGACCAGCAACAAAGGCCCAAGGCTGGAGAACTGAAGTCCGGCTGCACCAAGAAAAGGCGCCAATCCCTGCCTCCTGCACCCAGGACTCGACAATCACTGCTAAGCGTTTGCATGGACACTGGACAGACTCTACACCTGTTTAAAAATCACCAAAGATCTCCCTCCAGATTGAAGACATCATTCTCCTACAAAAAAATACCAAAGAACCAGTGAAATCCACTTCACTGACCGACTGCTGACCAAGGAACCAAATTCCAAAAGCTGACCAAACTCCACCCAATGGACCATGAGGATAAACACTGCAACTGTAGCAAGTTTGGTGGCACTGTGCCCTTCAGCGACCGAACGGTACCATTGCCCCTGGTAGTGGTCTCCTAACATCAGACACCCAGAAGAACACTCCCTTCCGGACTGTAAAGGGACCAGGAGGAAGCCCTAGTTCAGGGACTTCAGAAAGTACCAGGACCTCCCACCAGAGTGCCCTTGCTGACCTGTAAGCAACCCTCAATGCAACCTACCTCCTGCTTCCAAGGGCACCTTTGCACACAGCTCCTGTCTCACCGATTCACTCTGCACCCAGCCACCCTGGTCCCTGCACCAAAGAACCAGCTGTGCCCTAAGTGGTCCCCCTCAATAGCCTGGCACCATCTCTAATGACTTTCTACAGCTGCTCCTGCCGAAACTGGGAGCCACCCGAACTTCACCAGTAAGTACATAGTGCCCACCGATGACCTTGACATACCTGCAAAAGGAAACGTTGGTAAACACATTGCCTGATTTGAAATGCATTTTTTTAATTATTTCTCCATTGATTGCTATTGTGCATAATTACGCACAAAAAGACTATTTTTGTTAAACTTTAAAAATTCATAACTTAAAAAGTACCTGATTTTGATGATCTTGGTCTTAAAAATGTTATCAAAAACAGAAGCATTTTTTTTAATTGGTCTCAAGTTATTCTTTTGAATATGTGTCTCGCTTTATTGATACTGTGCGTACAGCAAATGCTTTGCACTTCTCCAAGATTAGCCCAACTGCTCGACCAAGCTACGATAAAAATTAGTGCATTAGGTGGTCTCGTTTTTACCTCTGTAAACCAACGCGTGGTTGCCCGGACTCTCTGCACAGTGTGCCTAGCTTTGCACACTACATAGAGAGACAGCTTCCTACAATTACTGAACAATGGTATGTGAGGAGGGTGCTAGACAGATGGCAAAAAAGATTAAATGGAGTTAATTTTTTTATTTTGGGGTGAGTCAAGCTCTCAAATCGGGTGGATGGTGCCTGTGCTGTTGGCTAGGCATAAAGTCAGAGTACAAGCTCTCACTCTTGAAATAATGGGTAAAGTTCAGGGCAGGTGAAAGTCCATTCATTAAGTGTAATCAGCAGCTCGAGATGTATTTTTGCAAAAAAGGGTGAAGTCTGCACTTTGCTTCACTAGGTCCTCATTGCCTGCTGCAACAGATGAAGTGATGGAGCAGCTGGCCTGGCATGTCCTTGCATACCCTGGTACTAGGACAGCCCTTGTCACAATCCCATTATTATGCTACAGTTGCTCTGTAGTCTTACTAGAGGACAGCAGTATATATGGTGGACAGAGAGAGGCTTTACAGCTTCTTGTGGACATACCTCTTGTTCATGTTGGACTGTGCTGGGCCTGTGGTATGAAGGACTTTAATGACTGAGTGAATGAGTAATGAGAATGTTTGTCCTGGTTTTGTGGGGGCACATTTGGAAGGAAAACAGCAAGATAAAACGGTCAAAGCATAGACGTTTGCTGTGTGATTGTGTGCTTGATAACTGTGTCTTTGAAGGGACATGTTAGAGGAGAACAGCAGCAACAGTCTCCAGATGGGAGAAGAACCGAAGAATATAACCACGCAAACAAATCACTTATAGCATCTTCCAAGTGTAATACGATGCTTCATGGGTTGAAAGATTTGCCATTTTGATGCATAAATGTCCACAGTCAGTGAAGCTCTTCCCTGAATATCCATAGGACACTCTTTGGCCCGAAATGTCAGGCACTCCTTTGGGAATATGTGGCCAAGAAAACCATTGGGAGGCTTGCTCCAATCATCTGCAGGATAGAAAGTAAGTAGAGGAAAATTACACAGGGAGCCAAGCTGCAAAAATGATGCATAGGGTGGTAGAGTAAATTCTAGCAGAGAATTGAAACCCCCACAATGTGGGATCTGGAACATATTCCTCTGTGCCTTTGACACCTTTTTGACCTCTTAATACCCCCATCTCATTGTCCTTTCAAATGTTTCCTACTAGTACCTGCCTTTCGTAGAGTACCATGCCATTTTCGATCCTTTCAATGACCATATACACCTTTTCTCTTTCCCCTCTATTTGAATTCTCTCAGTGGCCCAGCTGCATTTGCAACTGTTCAGTCCTCAGTCTCCAGTGGGCAGTTGGATGCACATTGCTCAACACTGCAGGCACTTACCACTCTGTAAGCCCCTCTCAGCACACCCAAACTGCACTTCTTTAGTGCACATTTACACGATCTGCCTTATAATAATCCCTGACATTCACTTTGTGGATCATTTACCCCCATCTAAGGAGAACAAATCACTTTGTGCACAACCCGAACTCTCTTCAGATGCTGCCTAACCATGTACTGCTGACTATTTTCATGCCATGGTTATTCTATGTGCCCCGTTCAACCAGTTGCCAAAGGTGCCCTCTCCCTTCCTCATTTGTCTTTTCTCCCAGCCACCCCCCTTATTTACTAAATTTTAGTGCTCTCAGGTGCCATAGCAGGAAGCTCTGCATGCTGGTCACCCACTTTTCCTTCCCTCTCTATGTGAGTAGCCCATCTGTGCTCAGGTGTCCACCCACCAAGTGTGCCTTCCTTCTGTTTTTCTGCCTTATATAATCCCTTTCAGTTTCACTGCCCAATTGTCAATTTTTGCTTGTGCCTTTGCAGTAATTGAATGAAAGAAAAAGATAGCAAGGAATTGTGCAAGGAATTGTCTGCATGCATCCAGTCCTTATAGAACCCATAGGACCCCAATCTGTACTGTGACTTGCACTGGCCATTTTTCAGTGTCCACCTGGGGGGCAACAAACAGGGAATGGGGAACATACTTCTCAACATGCCTTATCCCTTTATTGACTACTTCTGTTTTCAATATGACCATCTCAATAGACCTTATAAAGTCCCCTGCAAGGGGGGAGGAATAAAATCATTGGGAGCCCAGCCCCCCAAGAATCACACCACATGCTCCTTGTTGCCCCTATCAATACCGTAATCACAGTAGGCCTGACAGCTGCACCCTTGTGATTGTAATATAAACTGTCACAAGCCTATTTTACCATGTCCCCCCAGTTGTTGTTATACTTTTGGGGTACTCGCCCCCCCCCCAAGTAAGTGAAGGGGGACAATATAAATATATGGGTAGCCCCACCTTGCTCTCAAAGAAATGCACAGGCCAGATTGTTGTATTCTTCCTGTCACCCATTTCACAATGCACCCCAACACCTGTTTTTGATTCTGCTCCCCTAAATGTAAGTGCCCACTCAAACTCAGAGTAAGGGGGCAGTAAGAAATTGTTAGGGTTCCCCACCATGAGTCCTATCCTATGCTTGCAATAGGGTGCCCCTGCTCAATTACCAGCAACTCCTTCAATTACCCCATCTACTAACTCCATGGCTCCCACTACTTCTGTGATGCCTTCTTCTCACACTGCCTTGCTTCTGTGGCCACTACTGCCCATGCACTCTTCCATACTTCCTTGACACCTAGACCTCCCCTTTCAACTCTCTTGTCACCATCCACCCAAGCTATCTTCCTAGGCTCCTCCCACACCTATGCCCCATCTCTGCACAACTCCACTCACCCTCCACACCTGGGGCCCCCCTAGCTCACTTTTTTCTACCAAACTGCCAGGACCCACTCTTGCTTTCCCACAATCACACTCCCATTGTATTTACAATCTGTTTGGCTATCCACTATTCAGGCCCATCACCACCCTCATTTGTGAGATGTGCCCACACACTTTACTTACAAATTCACCAGCATGCTCAACTTACCTCTGCTCCCCTGCCATTACTCACTTGGTGCCGAGCCAGGGATTTGAACTCTGGTTGCCTTGCTGGAACTCAGGAACTCACCCACTGGACCACTCTGGATTCCATGTCTGCAGATTGTCAAGACGTCTCTATATCATGGCTGTCCTTTCTCATGTGCATTAGAAGCCATAAGAATTGACACCACGGCCTGTATGTTGCTCATAGCTTGTCCTGCAGTGCTGAATATCACCACAGACCAATGGCTCAAGGGTAAGTGCCTGTACTTGTGATGGACTTTAACCTGCCCTGAACTTTACCAATGATTTCATGAGTGAGAGCTCAAACTCTGACTGCGTAGGCAGGATTCAAACCCTTGCACTGAAGAGCCTATACCATCATAAGCACAGGGTCTTACCACTTATCTATACCATCTTGCTACCTTATTGCCCTGCAGGAGAGGCTATCAGCAAAATACACACAATGTGATGTCATCACCCACCCACCTACTTGAGCAAATGGGGGGTTCGAGGGGAGCTCAGGAGGGACAAGAGTTGCAATTGTGGAGGACTAGTGCAATTAAGAATGGGTCAAATTACTTCTCTCTTTATCCAAGTAAAAATAATATTAGTAAATTAAAAAAAATGTGCTTCAAATGTTGCCACCTGAAACTATTTCAAAAGCATTGCCAGGATTTGAACCTTTCTTATTAAGCACCTGTGGCTACCAAAGGTACAGGGACTTACCATTGAGCTACAGCTCATTGGGTAAATGCAGCACTGCAGAAGAGGCTTTCAGCAAAATCCAGTCCATGATGACATCGCCCACATACCTACTTGAGCAAATGGGGGGTTGGAGGGGAGTTCAAGAGGGACAAGGGTTACAATTATGTGGCACTGGCACAAAAAAGGATGGGCCAAATTGCTCATCTGTTTCCCAAATAAAAATAATATTACTAAATGAAAAAGTGCTTGGGATTTTACCACTTAGGCATGTTTAGACAACATTGGAGAAACTCGATTCCTTATCCAGGAGGCCCTGTGCCACGAAAGGGACAAGCTTTTACCCTTGAGCTATAGCTCATTGGTGGCATCGAACACTACAGGACAGGCTATCAGCAGCATATGAAAAATGGGTCAAAATACTCCTCTCTTTTTCCAAGTAAAAATATCAGTAAATAAAAAACATTTGCTTCAAATTTTGCCACCTGAAGATATTTCAAAAGCACTGCCAAGATTTGAACCTTTGTTATTAAGCACCTGTGGCTACCAAAGGTACAAGGACTTACCATTGAGCTACAGCTTATTGGGTAAATGCAGCACTGCAGGAGAGGCTTTCAGTAAAATCCAGTCCATGGTGACATCGCCCACATACCTACTTGAGCAAACAGGGGGTTGGAGGGGAGTTCAGGAGGGACAAGAGTTACAATTATGTGGCACTGGCACAAAAAAGGATGGGCCAAATTGCTCCTCTGTTTCCCAAATAAAAATAATATTACTAAATGAAAAGGTGCTTGGGATTTTGCCACTTAGGCATGTTTAGACAACATTGGAGAAACTTGATTCCTTATCCAGGAGGCCCTGTGCCATGAAAGGGACAAGCTTTTACCCTTGAGCTATAGCTCATTGGTGGCATCGAACACTACAGGACAGGCTATCAGCAGCGTACAGGGCGTGATGTCATTGCTTCTAGCTTCTATTGCACATGAGAAAGGACAGCCATTATATAGGGATGACTTGAGACGCTACAGACATGGAATCCTGTGTGGTGCAGTGGGTAGCCCTGGCACCCTGAGCGAGGGTGGTGATGATGAACGGTGGGTTGCCGAACAGATGGAAAGTTAAATGGGAGTGTGTGTGGAGAGCAAGAGTGGGTCCAGGCATAGTGAGATAGGGGGGCACAGGTGTAGGAGGCTGGCCTGGTGTGTAGTGGGTACCTATGGCACTTAAACCTTATAGCAGGTCCAGTTATCCCTTATTAGTGTAGTTTAGGCAGTGTCTGGAAGCCAGGCTCTCTAGAGGTAGATGTGGATGAGCAGCCAAGGCTTATCTAGGAGACATGCAAAGCTCATGCAATATCACTGTAGTCACACAGTACTCACACACATGAAAGACAATACTCAGTGTTACAAAAATAAAGGTACATTATTTTGGTGGCACAAATACCAAAAATACCATAGAGATTATACTCCCTTAGGATGTAGGTAATACACAAATTATATACACTAGTATGCCGAAATACGCATAAAACAGCTAGAAAACAGTGCAATTACTGAAAATCACAATAGTTAGAAATGGGCCTGGGGGAGCACAAACCATATACTAAGAAAATGAAATGCAAAAGTCGGTCCCTCACCTAGGCAAGTGTAGTGTGTAGAGGGGAGCTGGGAGTACTAGGAAAGTTCATAGGTAAGTACCAGATTCCACCCCAGTGACCAGGAAAGCAGGAGTAAATCACAGTAACTTTCCCAGAACACACACAGAAACAAGAAGAAGAATTATGCAAAGCCCAGAAGAGACTGCAAGACACCAACAGTGGATTCCTGGACAAGAAGACCTGTGGAAGAAGGGGACTAAATCCAAGAAGCACAGAAGAGTCCAGGAGGAGCAGGAGCCCCTGCTAACCTGGATGAAGGTGCAAAAGTAGAACCACCTGTGGAGAAGAAAAGTCAGTACTGCACCCAAGAAGACGAAATCAGGTTCCTGGAGGGTGCAAGTGATGTCCCATGCCGGATGGAGGATTGCAGTCGGATTTGCGTCGTCAAAGTCCGCCAACAAGCCTTGGCATACACAAAGCTCACGGTTAGCCAAAAATGCCGCTGCTGGGGACCAGGAAGGACCAGGTGGACTGTACCCAGGAGGGGGAGTCGGAGCGGGCCCTCAGCAACTCAGAGAGCCCCCAGAAGACCAGGTAGCACACACAGGAGTCCCACAGGGAACAAGATAGCTGCAGAAGAGGCCCATGCAGCACTATGACAAAGGCTCCCACTATGCTGGAGAACCACTAAGGAAGCTGTGCATCACAGGATAGAGTGCTGGGGGCCAGAGCTACAAGATGCATGAAGGACTTGGAGGAAGAATGTCAACAAGCCTTGGCAGCTGCAAAAGACACAATGCATGGGGTACTGTCTTGCATGGAGAGCAAAGGTCTTACTTCCACCAAAGTGGGACAGCTGGAAGAGAGGACAGTCGGGACCACTTCAGTCCACTACCGCTGATGCAGGATCCACGCAGCTCTGCAGGAGAGGGGATCCACGCAGCCGGTCTTCGTCGCAGTTGGTGCCTGCTAAAGCATGGGATTGACTCCTTCATCCGAAGGGAGGTTCCTTCACTCTTCTGGTGCAGGCTGAAGACTTGCTGTCCTCAGAGGATGCATGACCGGGAAACTGTTGCAGTTGCTGGCAGGAGCCGGAGATACAATGTTGCAGGAGGCGTCTTACTTCTTTGTTGCAGCTTGTAGCGTTCCTGGAGGGTCCAGATGCAGTTTCTTCAGTGAGAAGTGGAGGATGCAGAGGATTACTGATGGACTCTTGCAACCCGAATCTGAGGAACCACGCAAAGGAGAGACCCTAAATAGCCCTGAAAGGGGGGTTGGTCACCTAACCAGGTAAGCACCTATCAAGGGAGGGCACTGACGTCACCTGCTGGCACTGGCCACTCAGATGCTCCCAGAATTCCCTGCCAATGTTGAATTCAAGATGGCAAAACCCAGGGACCCTCTGAAGGAGCTCTGCCACCCCCCTGGGGTGGTGATGGACAGGGGAGTGGTCACTCCCCTTTCCTTTGTCCAGTTTCGTGCCAGAGCAGGGACTGGGGGTCCCCAAACCGGTGTAGGCTGGTTTATGCAAGGAGGGCACCAAATGTGCCCATCTAAGCTTTGTCAATGACTTCGGGAGGCTATCCCCCCCCCCAGCCTGTAACACCTATTTCCAAAGGGAGAGGGTGTAACACCCCTCTCTCAAAGGAAATCCTTTGTTCTGCCTTCCTGGGCTTGAGCTTCTCAAGCAACAGGAGGGCAGAAATCTGTCTGGGAGATGGCAGCAGCTTGGGCTGCCTGGAAACCCTCAAAAGACTGGAATGGCAATACTGGGGGGTCCTCTAAGGAGCCCGCAGAGTGCATGGGCTCATACAACCAATACTTTCAAAAGCCTTGGGATATGATTCCAACATGTTTGACACCAAACATGTCTATGTTCAGAGTTACCACCATGTACACGTGTAAAATGGCGTTCCCGCACTCACGAAGTCTGGGAAAATGGGCCTGGAGTTTGTGGGGGCACCTCTGCTAGTGAAGGGGTGCCCTCACACACAGGTACTTTGCACCCTGCCCTCTGGGCTAGAAGGCCCGCCATAGGGGTGACTTATAAGTGAACTGGTGTAGTGAAAAATGGCAGTGAAAGGGTGCTTGCACCTTTTCACGCAGGCTGCAAAGGCAGCCCTGCAGAAGCCTTCGCATGGGCTCCCTATGGGTGGCAAAATATATGCTGCAGCCCATAGGGATCTCCTGGAACCTCAATGCCCTGGGTACCTAGGAACCATATAATAGGGACTTATAAGGGGGCACCAGTATGCCAGTTGTGGGTGAAATACTGTGATAACAGTAACCAAAACCACATTTAAGGGAGAGAGCATAACTACTGGGGTCCTGATTAGCAGGATCCCAGTAGACACAGTCAAACACACTGACAAACAGGCCAAGAGCGAGATAAGGTCAATGGAACAGTTGAGGGAGTTGCTGGTAATCAAGCAGTGGTGCCCTAGGGCAAACATAAGGTGATTACATAGGATAGGACTCATGGTAGGGAACCCTAACATTTTCTTACTGCCCCTCTCACTCTCTGAATTTGAGGGGGCACTCACATTGGGGGAGTAGTATTAAAAACAGGTGTTGGGGTGCATTGTGAAATGGATGGCAGGAGAACACAACAATCTGGCCTGTACTTTTCTTGGAGAGTAAGGAGAGGAGCTACTCATAGATTTTCTATTGCCTCACCTCTCTTCCTTGGTGGGGGGGTACCTCAAAAGGGTAAGGACAACTGGTAGGGCTTGGGGAAATAGGCTTGTGACCGTTTATATTACCAACCACAAGGGAGCACCTGTCAGGCCTACTGTGATTGCAATATTGATAGGGGTAACAAGGAGCGTATGGTGTGACCTTTGGGGGGCTGGGCTCCCCATGATATTAAACCTCCTCTCCCCTTTGCAGGGGACTTTATAAGGCCTATTGAGATGGTCATATTGAAAACAGAGGTATGCAATGAAGGGGCAAGGCGTGTTGAGAGGTGTGTTCCCCATTCCTTGTTTGTTGCCCCCCAGGTGGACACTGAAAAAGGGCCAGTGCAATTGATAGTACAGAATGGGGTCCTATGGGCTGTATAAGGACAGGATGCATGCAAACAATACCTTGTACATTACCTTTTTTTCATTCACTTACCACAAAGACACAAACAAAAAATTGACAATTGGGCGGTGAAACTGAAAATGGTCATATTATGCAGAAAAATAGAAGGAAGGCACACTTGGGGGATGGACACCTGGGCACAGATTGGCACTCACAGAGGTACCGAAAAGTGGGTGATAAGCATGCAGAGCTGCCCAACATGGCATCTGAGAGCACTAAAATTTAGTAAATAAGGGGGGTGGTTGGGAGAAAATACTAATGAGACAGGGAGACGGTACCTCTTGCAACAGGTTGGATAGGGTGCACTGCCGCTGAACAGGCAGCAGTGCATGGTTAGGCAGTGTCAGAAGGGAGCTTGGGGTGCTCGCAGAGTGATTTGTTCTCCTTAGGTTGGGTATATGATCCACAGAGTGAAGGCCGGGTATTATTATGAGGCAGATTATGTAAATGTGCACTAAAGAAGTGTTGTTTGGGTGTGCTGAGAGGTGCTGTATGGAGTGGTAATTGCCTGTGCGAGCGCATTTTCTACTCCGGGTCAGGATTCAAGACATCCAAGGTCGTCGGGTTCTTTGGACCCAGTGATGAGTGTGGTAAAACCCAACACATTCAAAAAAATCTCAGTCAATACAAAGTCAATTTAAACACCAAAACAAATTGGGTCATGAAAACAAAACTCCAATCAGTGAAAAGTTTTAAAGCTTTATTATAACCACAGAGCCAACATTACGTAAATAGTGTGCAAAACTAAATTATAGAAGTAAATAAAAACCACGAGCTGACCAAACCTATGAAGCAAGTTTACCCTATTCAACATCAAAACCATTAAAAATTCCAACAGAATAACAAAGAAGCAGTGATAATATTTGGGCAACTGAAACAGTATTCAAATCAGTTGATGGTGACATCCGTCAATAATCAAAATTCAAATTCAAAGATTTAAGTTCAATGAGAATGGTTATATCGTTCAACATTTCAATTTAAAGAATGGTTCATTAACAACAAACAATTCATCAACATTTTAGAGAATGGTTAAGAATAAATTAGACAGCCAATCAACATTTGAAATATGTTCATTAAGGATTAATTAATCAGCATACAAGGATGGTTTGCCTACTGGTATCACAAATTAGGACCAGTGTGTATGGGGACAGACTACACATGCAGGCAGGAGCAAAAACAAATAAGGAAGACAAAAAAATTCATCAATCTCAGGTAAGATTAAGCTACCTACTAAAATAGAAAGAAAAACAGGTGTCAGCTTGATAAACCTATCAAAATAAGGCACAGGAAAAATAGCATTGCAATTTTATACCTCTCCCAGCAAACAGCGGCCAAACATGTCAGGTCCAGCAGAGTGCATCAGGAATATCATCAGGAAATACAGAACATGGGCTGTGTATCAGGAACATGCATAGAGCAATTATCAATTAAATTCAAAGGGCAAATTTAGCAAATATATGTAGAAGTTACAGTAGAAGCATCAAGCGGAGACTTAACATCAGATGCATCCAGTGAGAAGGTGGACAAGGGAACTAACAGCATGAGGGCCAAGAGAGGACTAACAGCATGAGAAGCAAGAACAGAACTAACCAAACGTTTCAAAAGTGTCTCCCTAACTAGATATGTCCATAGCAATATGATTGGTCCATTGAGTAGAACTATATTTTAAAAAATGACAAATGTCCGAAGAAATTTAGAACGTCCCTTAGGTATGCAACATCTCCAGATCTTCTTAAGGTAGGTGTGAAGTCATCTCTCCCTCAGCGCGACACCGGCAGTAGTTAGCAACTCTACATTTATTGATAGAATCCCAAATCTTCCTATGGCTCACGACATTTTCCTCCTTTCACGTGAGAGCAAACAGTTAAACTATAACACTGTTTTACTTTTCAGTCCTCATGTACTTGCACTGCAACAATTCGAGGTTGTTACTGAATAGCTTACATACAAAACAATAGAGCTCTTCATTAAACATGGGAAACAACCTAGTGAAAAAATTCAGATTAAAGGGAAAGAAATGATTCAGCATCTTTCATTACTTGCTGCTAATTTGAAATTTCAGGCCTAACTGTGCTGTCCACAAGAAATAAATGTTTTAATATAAGTATTAATAAAACATGCAAATATGAAAATTATGAATATATATCTCATTAGTAATGGATAATAAAATATGTAAAGCAGTTCAATATTAATTGCAAAACAATGTTAATGCATCACATTAAGTATGACTGAGATGTGTATTTAATTTCAGCACGCACTTTACTTCACCTTATTAAAATGATATAAATCAACAGAATTCATAATTATTTTTTAACCATAGTAGTTCATTCTAATGAATAATTACTTTACTTCACCTTATTAAAATCATATATATCAACAGAATTCATAATTATTTTTTAACCATAATATTTCATTCTAATGAATAATTGTTTTCAAACATTGTTATAAATTAGATTTGCATTTAACAAATGCAGATAGGCACAAAGTCTGCCATGGTAAACGCAATGCACAACATAGGTAGGTAGAATGTCCACCATCTTTAAAATGTGAACATTTTACATTATATGTTAATTCATCTCTGTTAGGCTTTTAAGTGCAGATAAGGAGTCACATAGTGCTGACGTCTGTGCCACTAATGTATTCATAAAAATCTCACTTTAACACCTACAGTACTGAACAATGTGCATCTAACTGGCCACTGAAGACTGAACACTGGCAAAAGCAGCTGGGTTACTGAGAGAATGCAACTGGAGGGGAAAGGGAAAAGGTGTTTATGATCACTCAGAGGAATAAAAATGGCCTGGTCTTCTAAGAAAGGCAGGGTACTAGTAGGAAACATTTGAAGGGGCAGTGAGATGGGGGTATTGATGGGTCAAAAAAGGTGTCAAAAGCACAGAGGAATGGCTTCCAGGTATCACAGTGAGGGGTTTAAATTACCTGTTATAATTTACTCTACAACTCTATGCATCATTTCTGCAGCCTAGCTCCCACTGTAATTTTTCCCTGCTGCCTTTCTATCCTGCATTTGATTGGAGGAAGTCTCCCAATAGTTTTCTTGGCCACATACCCCCAAAAGGAGTGCCTGAAAGTTCTGGCCAAAGAGTGACCTACAGATATTCTGGGAAGAGCTTCACTGACTGTGGACATTTATGCATCAAACATGGTAAATCCTTCAACGATAAAGCATCATATCACACTTGGAAGATGCTAAACGTGTTTTTTTGGGTGGTTATATTCTTCGGCTCTTCTTCTCCATTCTGGGGACTGTGGGGCTGCTGTCCCGCTCTTACATGTCCCTTCAAAGACACAGACGCCAAGCACACAATCACTCAGCAAACATCTATGCTTTGACCCATTCATCTTGCTGTTTTCCTTCCAAATGTCCCCCCTTTGCCTCAAACACAGGCCAAACATTCTTATTACTCATTCACTAAGTCATTGCAGTCCTCCATTCCACAGGCCCAGCACAGACCAACATGAACAAGAGGTATGTCAGCAAGCAGATGTAAAGCCTCTTTCTGCCCAGCTTTGATACGACTGTCCTCTAGTAAGATAAATAATAGGATTGAGAATGCAAATAATGCCCTCCCATGGGAACTTGGTCGGAGAGGGTCGCTGGCTTCAACCGTGACACGGCCTCCAACCTATGGTCTTCAACACTATTCTAAAGTTGTCAACTTGTTTTAGGCTAAGGATTTTGCCACTTGAAGGCTGCGCATGGGACATCACCCTCATTTAACAGGGTCTCAAATTACCTGCAATCATACTCTACACAGAACCTTAGCATTTTAGGGCTCCCTTCAAAGGCTACCCACTGAGGCCAAAGGTGTTTAAAGTCCCAATACCAGGGCACACCAGGCCAGCTGCTCCATCACTACACCTGCTGCAGCACGCAAATAAGGACCTACTACAGCAACATCCAGAGTTTGCCCTTTTCTGCTTCTCTTAAAAAAGCATCTCGAGCTGGTAATTACAGATAATGAAGGACTTTCACCTGCTCTGTACTTAACCTATTATTTAATGAATGAGAGCTCATACTCTGACTTTATGCCTAGCCAAAAGCACAGGCACCATCCACCTGATTTGAGAGCTAGACACACCGAAATAAAAAAATTACCACCATTCAATCTATTTTGCTATCTGTCTAGCACCCTCCTCACATACCTGTGTTCAGTAATGTCCCACTAGGCCACATTTTCACTCTAAATGACACCACAATTAAAGGAAAAACATTAATATATTGATGAAAGAAGATAAGGCTATGTCACCTACTTTAGCAAATGCAGGGTTTGTGAGGGTTGTCGGGAGGGAAAAGGTTGTAATTGTGGGGGACTAGAGCAAAAAAAGAATGGGTCAAATCACTCCTCTATTTTTCCAAATAATAATAATATTAGTAAACAAACAAAAAAAAAAAAGCTTTCTACCTGAAGATACTCCAACAGCATTGGCAGAATTCAAACCCTTGTCATGCAGAGCCTATACCACCATAGGAACAAGGACTTACCACTAACTATACCACTTTGGTGGCATGGGTCATTGCAGAAGAGTCTATTAGCAAAATAAAAGCTCAGCGCGGAAAAGTGGTGTCCGCATCATGTTACTATTTAACCAATATCCGCTGATCAGTTTGTGTCCGTTATAGTATTTAGAGGGTGACTGAGCAGATACGCCTCCAGTGGCCCCAGACGTCCCTGGGTCTTGAACTTGGTGGCAGCAGTTTGGCATATACAGTGAGCTGACCCTTTCAATATATCAAATCGAGCAAGCACTCTTTAAACTTTGGCACATGGTCTCAGCCCCACTTGTATGCAACTCTTCTCTTAGCAAGTAAAAGGCTGAGTAAACCATGTTTACAAAAACCCACCTTGATGGCCCCAGTATTCCCAAAATTGCCATAAATGGGCCTAGGGTAAGCGGTTTAGAGATCATGTGTGACAGTGCAGTCTCAACTTCCCCTCAGTAGCTCAAAGTCCTGGCCAAGTGAAGGAAATTTACCCCTCCTGTCCCACATCTGGTGCATTTGTCGTCTGGACGCAGAAGAAATTTATATAGACTCACTGGTGTGTAGTACATCCTGTGAAGAAATTTATAATGAATCATGCATAGTCTACTACTTGAGGCAATGTGCCCCATCTGCTGACAGCAATAAAGCCACTGTGCGTCAGTAAGAGGGGTATCCAATTCCCTGTCCCAGCCTTCACAGGATTTAACTTCTTTATATGTCTGTTCCTCTTGTGCAGTCCGATAAAGCATTGACACCAAGTGGCCCGGCCCCTCCAATTAGAGCAATGTTTGTAGTGTGTTAAGCAGATGGGTCTTCCGGGGGAAGTCTGGTGTAGCAGTCTTTTCATCATGTTGGAATCTGACATATATAAAGACATCCAGTGGTGTTGGTTACTTCACGGCAAGCAGTGTGTCGCGTTTGGCAAACCGGCCATTTCTGTATAATTTTCCCCATGTAAGAACACTGGCCCCTGTCAGCATATTGCGCACGCAGTTTCACATGTAAATGGGATGGCAGCTTAGTAATGGAGTGGCATAGTAGGCGAATACAATAGTGGCTTTCCTGCTCGTTTGGTCAGTTGCCTCCATCCTGCATGTGTACATGCAACAGTGGAGTCCGGGCAAGCTGCGAGGTGTGCCCTAGGTCCCAGATAGAAGGTGGATGGGATCAGGCCATGTAATCCTGTTGGATAGCTAAAGCCAGTAGTCCAATCTGTTCCCAGAGGGTGCAGCCAACACCAGACATCCAGTAAACCATGTTCAGTCATTATGTTGCAAAGGTGTTGGGCCACTTCACCGTGTGAAACAGAGGAAGGGGTCATCCTGTCCAGGGTGGCCTTAAGGGTTAGGTTGAGGTCTCCACCCCCAGAATATGTACATGGACCCAATATCTGCCAGTTGACCCCACAATAAATGAAAGAAGGAAGGGTCGTCCATGTTCAGACCTTAGCAGTTAACAATGGTGATAGAGGATTGTGTCAGTCTGCCCCAAATTATGGTGTAATGGCCCTGCGGGTCCTTACGGGCTCCTTGTCTAATATACGGTGTGCCCTGGCACACCACAATTGATGTGCCATATGAGTAAGAGGAGTAAGTAGCAAACAGGCGGTAAAAGGTCCATCATGTGGCAAACGTGGTGTGTGTGTGGTCATTGCAATGTGTCTCTTGCAACAGTGCCAAGTGAATGTTATGTCTGTCCAAGTAGGTATGGACAGGTCTTCTTTTGTGTGAATACCCAGGGCCCCTTATGTTTCATGTGAGACAGTTTAGATCTAGGCTAGAGCTGTTAGGTTGCATACCGGTTGTGCCTGTCAGGTTCTACATGGGTGTATTATGACTTGCTGAGGGGGCCCAGCGTGGTAATACAGAGTCGGTATATTCCACCAGAGCGATTTATGCAATGTTTTTGGGTATACACTGGAAATTGACCAACTTAGTCCCAACCCAGACACCACCCGTGCTGACAGGCCATCCCACCAGGAATGACCCATCCCTCATAACGCCAAATAAGACAAAGGAAAATAAATAACCAGATAGGAATATCGACAGCCCCAGCCATAGTAGGCTGGTCACATTAAACCCAGTGGCCGACACCAGGGAGGGATTTTTTTTTACCCCCCTCGGAAGACACAGAAGAGCTTCCACGTCTCCCCCGTCCCACCTCCTGCCCATCTGTGACGTCAGCGCGCTGCGATGTCACAGTTTCCCCACCGGAGCAGCAGAGCAGATGAGGTGAGTGTCCTCCCCTTCTCCGGTTGGGAAAAAAGGCCGAAACAGTCTCCCCAGATGCCAACGAGGCATCAACATAGAGGCGAGAATCTCCCCTTTACATCAATGCCTTCCTGGCACATTTTCCTGGGCATTGATCGCAGCGCGACTGCTATCTATGGCCAGGAAATGGCACTACGCACCATGGATCTTGTCTGGGGGAGTCAGCCTGTGTAAGTGGGCCACCCCCCCCATGGGGCATTATTTATTAAAAGGAAAAGAGTGGTGTTCTCCTGGGGGCGATCACACCCCCACCCGGAAATACAAATTTGTTAAAGTGATATATAAATATATTTTTTTAAACATTAAAAATGGCGGGGTCGGCCCTCCTGACACCGGCCTAACCCTTAGGGGGGCATAATTAAATTTTTTCAAAAATAATAGTTTCCCCTGGGGGGAAGATCGTACCTCCCAGGGGATATTTAAAAAACTAAGAGCCAACCCCCTATGGGGGCACTTTAAAAAAAATAAATGTGTGGTTTGCCTTGGGGTAGCGATTGGCCCCAGGGAAAGCACACGTGTTAAAAAAAAGTGATATGGAGAGAGATTATATATATATATATATATATATATATATATGTATATATATATGCATATATGTATAAATATATATATATATATGTAACTTCAAAAATGCTCGAAATAAGATCTCAATCAGCCCAAAGGGGTGGTGCGAGAACCGGTACGAGCAAGCCGGTAATTAATTAAGCAAAAGGAAAATAGATATAATACTCGCACACTCAGGTTTCAGGAACAAAAAAGATCAGTTTAATCTACACACAACGCGTTTCGACTGACACAGCAGCCTTGGTCACGTGATAAACATCACCCATAAATTACCCTTTAAATACCCTATTGACATAGACATAAAAATAGGACAATTAGAATGTGCAACCAATAACAACACACAATACTTTGCAAATATTATCATAATAGTACTATTAGTACTTAGATCAGTTCATGCCCCTATATGATGCTAGACATAATTTAGATATAATTATTAAATTACAAATCATTCCCCCCAAATAAAATTAATAAATTAATATTATGAGTTTTTAATGAAAATTCATTATCAAATTTTAAAGGGAAACAACCAAATTAAATAACAGTGCTCTATCTATTAAAATTCATATTTCTTCGTTCTAGACCATAATGTCTGCAAAAATATTATCATTTTAAAAAATAGAGAATTAACCAGATAGTAAAACATATACACTGCAAATATATCATCATAAACTTATTCAGGGCTAAAAATGATGCACATTACTAATTTTAATAATCTTATCTGAAAATCTGCAAAGTTAACCACCCAATAATAACGTGAAAGTACTGAAGAATGAATATAAGCAAGCGGTAAGGTTTGATAGTTCTTCGTCCAACCAGAGTATCTAGAAGGGATATCCAGAAATAGAATCAAAATTAAATCAATAACTGAAAGCTTAGACATCAGATTAATGTTTGAGTATAAAATTAACACTCATAGCACATAGCACATAGTTGACCAAAGTACCTGATCTAAATCTCATAAATTAATTCTATACACAATAAAATAAAATTAATTATCTGTACAGTTAACTCATTGTATATACTGGTAAAAGGAATTTCCTCAATCGGTAAAAAAGTCTCATCAAGATAAATTAATAGTTATCGTATAAGTGAGTATTTAGTTCCTCCCCCATGTTCAAACCTATCGGAGTCTTAGGTGGTCATTCTGACCCTGGCGGTCTTTGACCGCCAGGGCGGAGGACCGCGGGAGCACCGCCGACAGGCCGGCGGTGCTCCAATGGGGATTCCGACCGCGGCGGTAAAGCCGCGGTCGGACCGGCACCACTGGCGGGGTCCCGCCAGTGTACCGCCGCCCCATTGAATCCTCCGCGGCGGCGCAGCTTGCTGCACCGCCGCGGGGATTCCGACCCCCCCTACCGCCATCCAGATCCCGGCGGTCGGACCGCTGGGATCCGGATGGCGGTAGGGGGGGTCGCGGGGCCCCTGGGGGCCCCTGCAGTGCCCATGCCACTGGCATGGGCATTGCAGGGGCCCCCGTAAGAGGGCCCCTACATGTATTTCACTGTCTGCTGCGCAGACAGTGAAATACGCGACGGGTGCAACTGCACCTGTCGCACAGCTTCCACTCCGCCGGCTCGATTCCGAGCCGGCTTCATCGTGGAAGCCTCTTTCCTGCTGGGCTGGCGGGCGGTCTGAAGGCGACCGCCCGCCAGCCCAGCGGGAAAGTCAGAATGACCGCCGCGGTCTTTCGACCGCGGAACGGTAATCTGACGGCGGGACTTTGGCGGGCGGCCTCCGCCGCCCGCCAAGGTCAGAATGAGGGCCTTAGTCTCTAATTCTAAGATATATACTAACTCTTTTTTCCTTAACACTAATTCTCTATTCCCTCCCCTATGTTGTGGAGGAACATGTTCAATACCAAAATAGGATAATTTGGTACAGTCAGAATTGTGTTTTTCTTTGAAGTGCCTTGCTACCGGATAATGTTCGTCATTTGATGTGATTGCACGTAAGTGTTCTAAAATCCGTTTCTTAACACCATGTTTGGTACTACCAATATACCATTGCGGGCAAGGACATTCCAATACATAGATCACAAAGGGGGTACTGCATGTTATACATTGGTTAATCTGTCTGACTTTCCCAGGTTTGCATGTGGCATATTGCTTCCGCATAATGCTATTACGACATGCTTTACAATGGCCACATGGAAAGAAGCCTTGCAAGTTGTGTTGTCTCAGTTGTGGAATAGAGGTAATATCATTAAACCTCAAAATATCATGTAAACTCCGTCCTCTTCTATAAGTAATCTGAGGTCTCTTTTGTATATTACCTCCAATAACGGGATCACTTTTCAGGATATTCCAATTTTTTGAAATGATGTTTTTGATCTGTCTTGTATCCTCATTATATGTCATAATGAGTCTAGTCCCATCATTATCATCTGCCTCTTGTTTAGTAATGTTATCAAAGAGGGTATCCGATCTTTTTATCCCTTTAGTCTTATCAATTGCTCTCTTAATCACCCATTCTGGATATCCTCGCTGTTTAAATCTCATAGTCATCTCCCTTTGCTCAACCTCAAAAGCTTCATCGGTGCTACTAATTCAGGTTTCAGGTTACATGTGAATTACTTCTTTTGTTTTTTGTACAATATATTTTTTGCATAGTATATTTTTTGGGAGAATGAATGATGAGATTGAAAATGAGAGACGGTTGGCGGCACAGGCACTGTTTTCTACAGATGTCATTAAGAAGACTCTTTATTGTCCTGGCCAAGAAAGTACTAATGATCTAAAAACTTTACTCTATAAATTAGAGAAAATGTGCAAAGCTGAATTAGCCAAATGGTGGGAAGCCACATCATTACAGAACTATGTGGATCAACAAATGGTTCCCAGGGGCTTACGAATTTTTATTACCCCTTCTTATGAGACTCCTAATCCGGAGATGTTGAAGGAATGGGCAGCAAACTCTGCCCTCAGCTCCAGACACATGCTTGAAATTCTAATTAAATATACCTGGCATGATCGCAGAGTTTTGCTAGAGGATATCAAAAGAATGAGGGATGAACTTGAGTTGAGACCTGAAAAGGATCTAATATCTAAGTTTATGGAAGCTATGAATCTGAGATTAAAGAAATATGAGGATGATATCAAGTATAAGAAACAACAAAAGCTACATAGAGATATAGGTGACTATGAGAGTGGAAGAATTCTATCTTTCAGTAGGAAATTTGATCACTTATATAAATCATCCCCAATGAATTACCCATTACAGGAAGGACAGTCTGTTTCTGAAAGTGATGTGGAAAGTACAAGGGAATCTGATACTCCTAGTTCCACGGAAAGTGAGAAATCTATTGAGGAAATTACCAACAAACCAGCTACTTTTTTAGACGAGTATCGCCTGCTGCGCCATGGCAGGCAAATTTCCAAGAACCAACAAGGACAGAACCTGAACCACAAAGGAAGGACATCGGGCCGAAGAGGAAGACGGGGCGGACCAAGAAGAGGCGAGAGAGACTCAGAAACCATAACAAGAACAGACTATACAATGGGTCAAGTGGGAAAAATAACAAGAAGCTCCAATGTACAGATATAATGGATAGCACATGGTGAATAAGACAATTGTTAATTTATCTAATTTTGCTTTGTCTGAAAGTGATAAATTGACATTATGTTTAGGTCTTTCATTTTGCCCTACTGAATGTTTCAACTATGCTGAGACAAGGATTGACTTCTATAAATTCATCAGAAAATTGAAATTGAAAAAATGGTTTAAATCAAAGAATCCATCTGAGGGAGGGGATATTAGTTCCCAGACATCTGAACATCAGGATGTGTTGAGTATCAGTGATGTAGATTCCTTAATAACACTGTATGAATTAGAAAGGAATGACGCAGATCCTAATGTAACCAATAATGTTTATCAAATTCTTGACGAACTGAACATTACCTATGATTTATTGGTTCCAACTGGCTTTAAACCTAAGTCTACATTCTTTCCTACCATGAATCACGATAACATTGATACATTCTATGATATGGTGGTGAAGGATCTAATCAAGTTTCGTCATAAAACTTGGTTTAAACCTAGATGTAATCAGAATTTTACATCAACACAGAGATCTCTTATTACGAAATTGGTTGATGATAAGGACACAGTTGTTTGTCGATAAAGGTGGTAATATAGTACTCATGGATAAACAAAAGTATATTGAGGAGGCTATGCGTCAACTAAATAATACACATTTTTATAAGGTTACTACCAAAGAGGCATATGTCAACAGTGTTACCGGAATTTGGCAGTTATTGATGGAATGGAAAGACAAAGGTCTACTGGTATGGGAGGAGTATTGCTTTCTGAAGAGAGATTTCCCCAAATTGCCTGTTCTGTATATCCTACCCAAAATCCACAAAAATGAAACCAATCCTCCGGGACGTCCTATTGTATCTTCTTGTGGCAGTGTACTTGAAAATGTTTCTAAATATGTGGATCATTTTCTGAGAGAATTTGTTGTGAATTTACCCTCATATGTCCGTGATACAAAGGATTTTCTCGGTAAATTGGAGGGTATTGTATGGGAAGATGATTTCTTGTTGTTGACGTTGGATGTTAACTCCCTCTACACCATTATAGATCAGGATAAGGGTATTACTGCATGTAAACACTTTTTATGTACAAGGTCATTGAAATACCTGGCCCATACTGAGATGGTAATTGATATGATAAGGTATTGTTTAACCAATATTTTTTTCTTGTTCAATGGGGTACTTTACCAACAGACCCTCGGGACTGCTATGGGCACATGTTTTGCTCCAAGTTTTGCTTGTCTTTTTCTTGGTTGGTGGGAAGAGACTATTTTCAAAGATGAAGAACTATACCCAGAAGCGAATCAGGCAATTCTTTGGCTAAGTTATATCGATGACCTTTTCATTATTTGGAAAGGAACCAAAGAAGAGGCTATACAGTTTGTAGATAAGTTGAACAGGAATGATCTGAATATTGGTTTGACATGTAATGTGAGCAGCTCCTCTATTGAATTTTTAGATACTGTGATAAAGATTAGGGAACAGAACATTACTACTGAATTGTTCCGGAAACACACGGCGGGCAATAGCTTACTACATGCCTCAAGCGGTCATCCAGATAGTTTAAAATGGAGGATCCCCTTCGGTGAACTACTAAGAGCAAAAAGAATTAGTAGCACCGATGAAGCTTTTGAGGTTGAGCAAAGGGAGATGACTATGAGATTTAAACAGCGAGGATATCCAGAATGGGTGATTAAGAGAGCAATTGATAAGACTAAGGGGATAAAAAGATCGGATACCCTCTTTGATAACATTACTAAACAAGAGGCAGATGATAATGATGGGACTAGACTTATTATGACATATAATGAGGATACAAGACAGATCAATAATATCATTTCAAAAAATTGGAATATCCTGAAAAGTGATCCCGTTATTGGAGGTAATATACAAAAGAGACCTCAGATTACTTATAGAAGAGGACAGAGTTTACATGATATTTTGAGGTCTAATGATATTACCTCTATTCCACAACTGAGACAACACAACTTGCAAGGTTTCTTTCCATGTGGCCATTGTAAAGCATGTCGTAATAGCATTATGCGGAAGCAATATGCCACATGCAAACCTGGGAAAGTCAGACAGATTAACCAATTTATAACATGCAGTACCCCCTTTGTGATCTATGTATTGGAATGTCCTTGCCCGCAATGGTATATTGGTAGTACCAAACATGGTGTTAAGAAACGGATTTTAGAACACTTACGTGCAATCACATCAAATGACGAACATTATCCGGTAGCAAGGCACTTCAAAGAAAAACACAATTCTGACTGTACCAAATTATCCTATTTTGGTATTGAACATGTTCCTCCACACCATAGGGGAGGGAATAGAGAATTAGTGTTAAGGAAAAAAGAGTCAGTATATATCTTAGAATTAGAGACTAAGACTCCGATAGGTTTGAACATGGGGGAGGAACTAAATACTCACTTATACGATAACTATTAATTTATCTTGATGAGACTTTTTTACCGATTGAGGAAATTCCTTTTACCAGTATATACAATGAGTTAACTGTACAGAGAATAAATTTTATTTTATTGTGTATAGAATTAATTTATGAGATTTAGATCAGGTACTTTGGTCAACTATGTGCTATGTGCTATGAGTGTTAATTTTATACTCAAACATTAATCTGATGTCTAAGCTTTCAGTTATTGATTTAATTTTGATTCTATTTCTGGATATCCCTTCTAGATACTCTGGTTGGACGAAGAACTATCAAACCTTACCCGCTTGCTTATATTCATTCTTCAGTACTTTCACGTTATTATTGGGTGGTTAACTTTGCAGATTTTCAGATAAGATTATTAAAATTAGTAATGTGGATCATTTTTAGCCCTGAATAAGTTTATGATGATATATTTGCAGTGTATATGTTTTACTATCTGGTTAATTCTCTATTTTTTAAAATGATAATATTGTTACAGACATTATGGTCTAGAACGAAGAAATATGAATTTTAATAGATAGAGCACTGTTATTTAATTTGGTTGTTTCCCTTTAAAATTTAATAATGAATTTTCATTAAAAACTGATAATATTAATTTATTAATTTTATTTGGGGGGAATGATTTGTAATTTAATAATTATATCTAAATTATGTCTAGCATCATATAGGGGCATGAACTGATCTAAGTACTAATAGTACTATTATGATAATATTTGCAAAGTATTGTGTGTTGTTATTGGTTGCACATTCTAATTGTCCTATTTTTATGTCTATGTCAATAGGGTATTTAAAGGGTAATTTATGGGTGATGTTTATCACGTGACCAAGGCTGCTGTGTCAGTCGAAACGCGTTGTGTGTAGATTAAACTGATCTTTTTTGTTCCTGAAACCCGAGTGTGCGAGTATTATATCTATTTTCCTTTTGCTTTATATATATATATGTGTATATATTTATATGTAGACAGAGAAATCTCTCTCTCTCTCTCTCTATATATATATATATATATATATATATCACTTTTTTACATGTGTTGTTTTCTGGTGATTTTTCCGTCGGCAGAGTCCCATCCGGCGACACCTTTTCCAGTGATTCTGAGGCCGACGATGAGGACAGTCGTGCTGTCCCTTCGCAACAACAGTCTGTGCAGCAGGACAACAGCAGGTTAGCCCAACCCAGAAAGTAGGTGCATGCCATGGCAAGCACAGAGAGAGTGCTTTCTTGGCAGCTCCCCGATTTAGTTCAGCCCCAAATTCCACCTTTAATTGGTGACACTGGATCTAAATTCAATACGGCCAACATTTTTGCCAGTTGACTACGTCCATCTCTTTTGGATGTTGACTTCCTTCAGCAAATTGTGCAGCAAACAAATTTGCGTGCAGAACAATTTCTGCCCTAGCATAGAGGCACTCTCGGGCCCCATTAGAGGGCACACCAGTGGACTCCCACTTCACTGGCGGAGTTCAAGATATTTTTGGGCCTTATGCTCAAAATGGGGTTAGTGCATAAACCCACCATGTAGTCCTAGTGGATGACTTGCACAGTTTGGGTAACCCCCAATCTTTGCACCGTACAAGAGCAGAGATCATATTTTGCTATTGTAGTGCATGGTGCATTTCAATGACAATTCTGCTGCATTGGGACCATCCAGATCATGACAGGTTGTTCAAAATTCGGCCTGTCGTGGAACATTTATCTTCCAGGTTTCCAGAGAGCTATACTCCTGGAAAGAATATAGCAGTCAATGAGTCCTTGATCCTGTACAAAGGGCAACTGCTGTTCAGACAGTACATTGCAAGCAAAAGAGCTTACTATGGCATCAAGCTGAAGATGCTGTGTGAGAGCTCGTTTTGCTATGTGTACAGCTTGAAAGTGTATACAGGGAAGGACTCCACCCTAAACCCTGTAGGTTGCCCTGCCACATTAGGGGTCACAGGGAATATTGTATGGCAGCTTGTCCAGCCACTCCTTCACCCTTCTATACAGGACTAGAGCTGTTTTGTGAGCT
Organism: Pleurodeles waltl; assembly: GCF_031143425.1. NCBI lineage: Eukaryota > Metazoa > Chordata > Amphibia > Caudata > Salamandridae > Pleurodeles > Pleurodeles waltl. The sequence goes on from NC_090447.1 coordinate 852,363,309, forward strand.
CTACAAAGCTGCCACTGTGGCCTGCAGTACAGTTTGTTGTAACTGCAAGGGATTCCCGCTGGAGGTTGTTTGCAAGAAGCTCCAGAAATCCCAGAGTACTGCGTTGCGTTCCAACGAACTGCTCACAGTCAAGTTCTCAGATAGGCGTGATGTATACGTGCTCACTACAATTCATTATGAGAGCACTTCCCCCATCACGGTTTGGAATCAGATGGTCGAAGTCCACAAGCCCACCTGAATACTTGATTACAATAAGTACATGGGCAGAGTGGACAAGAATGACCAGGTTCTTCAACCATACAATGCATGTCGTAAAACTCACACTTGGTGCAAGAAACTGTTTACCCACCTGATCCAGATGGCATCATACAATGTGTATGTTGTTTATAGTCAGACAACCACAGGAAGACTCATGACTTTCCTTGACTTCTAGTTGTCTGCAATTGAAAGCCTCACTGCTGTTACAGAAGCAGCAGCCTCCACTTCATATGTTCTGGAGGATGTGGCAAGGGTGCAGGAGTGACACATTGCTGATCGCATTCCTAAAACACCCAAAAAGGATTGCCCATGTCGTCGCTGTAAAGTTTGTTGGAAGCATGGGAAGCAGCAGGAAAGTCGCTATTACTGTCCCCAGTGCCACCTCAGCCAGACCTCTGTGTCCCTACTTGCTTTATGTTGTATCATCCTAAAGCAAGGTTCTGGGAAATTGAGTGAGGAGGAGCTGCCGTTGGGTAAACCTTTCAGTAGCTGTGCATGGATGCCTAACGCCCATGGGCCACTGCTTCGTTAGGCAAGTAGCTACAGAATTTTACTTCATGTACTTCAGGAAATCATGGACTTCCTTGAGGCTTGCTCAACACCTTTAGCCACCATCAGAACGTGGTAGGTGTTCTGTTTGATTAACGTGCATTATAGCCCCCACACTGCACATACTAGTGGGCAGAACATATGCCACATTGTCACGGACTACCCTGTGTGGCAAAATGTTAAAGGCATGACTGAATTTTGAAGTGCTTGGTGGGGAACTTATGAATGCTACACAAGGACCACCATTATTGCCAACGAGAACCAGAGTAAGTGCAATAAGTCAAACAAATGTCCTTTGGGAAAAATTCACCAACATTTCAACTTGTTTGAAAGTGTGCAAACTCAAATTGTAGCTTCACTTTCAAAGCAAAAGTAGAAGTGTTGGTGAATGAGTCCCTTAGGATATTTGTTTGACTTTTTACCTTAGAGACCTTAGGATGTATTCACCATCATGTCTGCCTTAGTTTCAATGGTAGATATGCACGCTCAGTTTGAGGAATAGGCCTCCCAAGGCATGCTCAGACCCCCCAACTTACATCCACAAACTGGAAGGAGTTAGACTTAGCACAGTAAGTGCGCTGATGGTGCATGAAAGACATGTTTTCTTGAGCTTCAAGTAGCTAACAGCGGAAGGCATTAGTATAGGTTCACTTGGCAATTATACAGGATTAGTCAGGACTCTGATGAGAACAGAGACATGAACGGGTAACAAAAGCTTATGGTAAGTGTGATTTCACAGGGATACTGCACAGGTAGAGGCCAGATATTAAAGGTAGTTTAAATCAACTACATCTATGGATTCAAGCCAGTGAGTGCCACCCTAGCACTGAAGGAGAATGACAGGTATGGGTCAGTGTTTGACCTGCTTGCCATGTTCATCCTCCATCAGAACTTAGTAGATGTTCAATTTGCTGTATGATAGGTGCAGTAAAGTCACAGCAATCCACATAATGGAAGCTGGGACATATGCTACTCTCCCACGAACTACCTTGTGCGACAAACACTACCATTCTTCAGTTTCTGACATTCTCTTTAGGGAACTTTGTGAAAATTCCCCAGCAGGTCTGCCTTAGTTTCAAAGGTAGAAATGTTCGCTCAGTTTTAAGGAATACCTGGAACACCCCTAACTTGCATCCACAAACTGGAAAGAGTTGAATTTAGCACAGTGAGTGCACTAAAGGCACATAAAAAACTTGTCGTCTTGAGCCTCAGATGACTATCATGGGAGTCATTAGTAAAGGTTCCTTACGCATGTCTTTGGTAATGCTCAGGAAGAAGAAGGCGGTTACCTGACGGGTGGTAAACTTTAGTCAAACTCATTCTGTCCTGTGGCATTTGAATGAAATGGGCCCTTGTCTGGCAGCGGTAAGTTGATGTGAGTGCAGTGATTGGTTGGAATGGGCCCGTGGCTGGCGGTATGAAAGTGTTGTGCATGAATGGCGTGTAAATGGACCATAAAGCGGTTGGTGCCTTGAAGTGGCTTCATGGCTCACCTTCAGATAGCTTGGTTTCAATATACAGGTACTTTGACAAGTGTTCATGCTTTGAAACCATAATTTCTGGAGGTTCAAAACCAGTGTGAGTGGTGGATTAACTTTAACATACTAGTACCAAGGGAGTGCAAGGGTGCAGGACTTGCATGGCTCTCACCAGATTTCTTTTGCCCAGAATTCCCTTGAAATTACAAATGATGCTTAAAAACACCTTTGCCTTGCATTTCAGTGAAGGAAAGTCCTGGAAAATGTAGGCAGCTACACATTTCCTACCTCCCAGCGTTCCACTACGTCTCCAGAAAAAAACTTTGCCTCACTTGTGTAGGTGGGCAAGTGACGGTGATAGGGAAATGCTCAAAACAGATTGTGAAGACATCAAAATTACCTACCACAAAACAGCCTAGTTTTGTAAGACAGTCACCTGTGTATTTGGTCCTGGGCTTGAGGGCCATATAGGGAAACCTACCAAGCCCAGACATTTCTGTAAACTAGACACCTGGGGCAGTCCACAGAAGTGTGGTGTGAGTGGATTCCACAAAGTTTTCTTACCCAGAATACCCTGCAAATGTGAAACATTGATTAAAAACACTATTTTTCCTTTCTTTTTCGTCACGTTATCTACAGGATTGTGCAGTGATCCCCAAAATTCCTATCACACAGTGTTTCCCCACTTGTCCTGATAAAAAAATACCACCCCACTTGTGTGCCTGTGCCTAGTGCCCGCATCAGGAATGGATCACTGCAGGGTCAACAGTAGCCCTCATACAAGGACTACCATTGACCCCTGTGTGATCCATTCCTGTCACGGGCTCTAGGCCCAGGCACACCAGTGGGGTAGCATTTTTATCAGGACAAGTACAGAAATGTGAGGAAAAGGTGTTTTTTAGCCCAGTTTTGAGGTTTGCAAAGGATTCTAGGTGACAGAACCCAGTGGGAGCCCCACAGGCTATCCCATCCTGGATTTCCTTAGGTGTCTACTTAAAAAATATATACAGGTTTGCTAGGTTTCCCTAAGTGCTGGCTGAGCTAGAGGCCAAAACCCAGAAATAGGTACTTTACGAAAAACACATCCATTTTCATTGGAAAAATGTGATGTGTCCGCGTTGTGTTTTGGGGCATTTCTTATGGCGAGCACTAGGCCTAGCCACACATGTGAGGAACCATTTTTATTGGGAAACTTGGGGAAATGCTGGGTGGAAAGAGGTTTATAGCTCCCCTCAGATTCCACAACTTTGCAGCACCCAAATGTGAGGAAAGAGTGTTTTAGCCCAATTTTGATGTTTGTAAAGGATTCTTGGTGACAGAACCCAGTGAGAGCCCCACAAGTCACCCCATCCTGGATTCCCCTAGGTGTCTACTTTCCAAATATGTACAGGTTTGCTAGGTTTCATAGGTGCCGGCTGAGCTAGAGCCCAAAATCCACAGCTAGGCACTTTGCAAAAAAAACATCTGTTTTCATTGGAAAAATGTGAAGTGTCCATGTTGTGTTTTGGGGCATTTCCTGTCGCAGGCACTAGACCTACACACACAAATTAGGTTCCGTTTTTATCAGGAGACTTGGGGGGAATACTGGGTGGGAGGAAGCTTGTGGGTCCCCTCAGATTCCAGACCTTTGCACCCCCGAAATGTGAGGAAAACGTTTTGTTAGCCATATTTTTTAGGTTTGTAAAGGATTCTGGGTGACAGAACCCAGTGAGAGCCCCACAAGTCACCCCATTCCTGGATTCCCCTAAATGTCTAATTTTTTGGTGTGTTTACCTAGGTGTTTGCTGAACTAGAAGCCAAAATCCACAAATAGGCACTTTGCAAAAAACACATCCGTTTTCATTGGAAAAATGTGATGTGTCCATGTTATGTTTTGGGGCATGTCCGGTCACAGGCACTAGACCTACCCACACAAGTGAGGTACCATTTTTATCGGGAGACTTGAAGAAATTCTGGGTGGAAGGAAGTTCGTGGCTCCCCTCAGATTCCAGAACTTTGCAGCACCGAAATGTGAGGAACAAGTGTTTTTTAGCCAAATGTTCAGGTTTGCGAAGGATTCTGGGAGACAGAACCCAGTGAGAATTCCACAAGTCACCCAATTCTGGATCACTCTAGGGCCCTTATTTATACTTTTTTAGCGCCGCATTTGCGTCATTTTTTTACTCAAAAGCTGCACAAACTTACTAAATACAACTGTATTTTGTAAGTTTGTGCCGATTTTGCGTAAAAAAATGAGGCAAATTCGGTGCTTAAAAAGTACAAATATGGGCCTAGGTGTCTACCTTCTAAAAACGTACAGATTTGCTAGGATTCCCTAGATGCCAGCTGAGCTACAGCCCAAAACCCACAGCCAGGCACCTTGCAAAAAACACATCAGTTTTCAATGGAGAAATGTATGTGTCCTTGTTGCATTTCAGGGTGTTTGCTGTCGCGAGCACTAGGCCTATCCACACAAGTCAGGTACCATTTTTATCGGGAGACTTGGGAGAATACAGAATTGAAAAACAAGTGTTACTGCCAATTGTCTTTCTCTACATTTTTGCCTTCCAAATGTAAGGCAGAGTTTAAAAAAGAAGTAATTTTGGGAAATGCCCTGTAATTCACATGTTACTGTGGGGACCCCCAAATACAGAGATGTGCAGAAAACCACTGCCTCTAAACTCCTTACCTTGTGCCCATTTCAGAAATATATAGGTTTCCTTGATACCTATTTTTGACTCTTTATATTTTACCAAATGAATTGCTGTATACCCAGCATACAAGGAAAACTGAGTGCAAGGGGCAGCTCATTTATTGGCTCTGGGTACCTTGGGTTCCTGATGAACCTACAAAAACCTATATATCCCAACAAACAGAAGGGTCCAGAAGACGTAATGGTATATTGATTTTAAAAATCTACTGTAGCTGAAAAAAGTTATGGAAGAAGACATGGACAGAAATGGCTTTTTTTTCAGCTCAATTACAATATTTTCTAATTTTAACTGTTACTTTCTGTAGGAAAATCTTGAAGGATCTACACAAATGACCCCTTGCTGAATTCAGAATTTTGTCTACTTTTCAGAAATGTTTAGCTGTCTGAGATCCACTATTGGTTTCATACCCATTTCTGTCACTAACTGGAAGGAGGCTGAAAGCACAAAAATAATAAAAATGGGGTATGTCTCAGCAAAATGCCAAAACTGTGTTGAAGAATTTGGTTTTCTGATTCAGGTGAGCCTGTACCTGCAAGCTGGAATGATAGTGATTTTAGTACCACAAACCCTTTGTTGATGCCACCTGCACGGAAAAAACAGATGCTTTCTACTGCAGCACTTTTTTCCAAAAAAACCCACATTTTAGCTGTATTTTAGCTAATTTCTTGGTCTCCTCAAGGGAAACCCACAACCACTGGGTATCTTTACAGTCCCCAGTTTGTTGGAAAAAAGGGACGCAACTTTGGCATGGATAGCTTATGTGGACAAAAAGTTATGGGGCCTAAGCGCAAACCACCCCAAATATCCAAAAAAGGGCTCAGGATGTAGGGATTAGTCCCAGCAGCTAAAGGTTAAACTTAGCCATGTAATTTCAGGTACAACTATTAAACTCAGGGGTAGCCTCTAGGGGAGTCACCAAGAGAGCCGTGCAGTATCCCGTCATCGAGGCAAGGGTGTCCAGGGTGGTTGTTGATCACCCTCAGGTTGTTTGACAAGAGCCGTCTCCTTAATTTGCAGTAATAGCAGTTATTGTTTGCACGACGAAGTACAGCCCAGTAGGTCGGTATCATATTCATACGCTCCCATTCTGATAGTTTGAATGGAGGATCCTGGTAGTTATAATCGCCTTTGATCAGGCCAAGTTTGGTATGAGAGGATGTCGCTAAATAATGTTGGGATCGTCAATGGACCTCTGGTCACCCCTGCTCCAACATGAGGGAGGAGGGCTGAGAGTGCAATGAGTCATGGTCCACCAGTGATGCCCACGTGGCACTACACTTTAGAAAGTCTCCGAGTTGCTCCATGAAGGTAAAGATATGTTCCCTGCCCCGGGGGGAAATCCGTAGACACGCCAAGTATAGCATTGCATATGGGATATTGGCCTGTCTTTGTTTCTGTTTAATGCCAACAAATTTCATGCAGGCCTCCTGTACTGCAATTGTGAAATCTGGGTATATGGAGATCATGTTCACCTCAAAGTGCAGCGTTGATTTTCTTGAGCTAAGGGCAAGGCAACATTGCTGTCCTGATAGGTCAAAAGTCTAGCGATTATCGCACGGGGGAGCGCTTGCTGGTAGTCTAGTAGTCAGCGCCCAGTGAGCTCTTTTGACTATAAATAACTTGAAGAATAAGTCCGTACCACATAAGGTGGTCAGAAGGAGCTCATCAAACATCTCCATCCAGCCAGTATAAGTGGATTCAGGTATCCCCAGTATGCGTAAGTTGATTCCACGGGATCTGGCCTCCAAGTCATCATTTTTGGCCAACTTTTTCCATATGTAATAGCTGCTCGCCCCTAGTATTCACTGTGTCTTCAACAGTGGAGATTCTGTGCTCAGCCTCCATTAGACGTCCAGCCTGGTTTTCCATTTTGTTAGTGAGGGTGTCCACTTTGGCACACATATTGTTCATCTTATTTTCAATGGCATATCATCAGTGTCTGAGGCCCCCTCTGATGTGGTGTTCTCCATTATCCCTTGATCTGATCCACTCCCCTGGGCACAGGCAGACTGGTGGGCATCAAATTGGAGCTTTTTTTGACGCCATCCATTTTCCCCATTAAGGCATACAGCAATGGATAATTGTGAAAGGAGTCTGGACAAGTCGTGTGAGTGGCCAGTGCTCCAAAAGTGGCAAAACAATGCAGCGTTTTTCAAAGCTAATGTACAATGGCAGTGCTTGTCACTGATCTAGGGTCCTGCCATGCCTCAGCCAGAGGGGCACGAGCAGACCCAAACAATGCTGTACAGCGGCAGGGGGCCGGTCATATAGGCAGGCTGATTCGTGCCTCAACTAAGGAGGCGTCAGTCTTATAGGCTCTGGGAAACACCTTGTGAGTACAGCAGTGCAGGCCCCAATTCAAATGTTGTGCATGTGGATAGTTCTTTCCAGGGAAATACCTATGCTTGGTATATGTTGCATGAAGGATGATAGCTCAAATAATAAGATGCTCTACCATTAGTTCCAGGTTCTATATCTCTGGGTGCCATGTATATGGTATATAAATATCTCTTGGTTCGATATTTGGCAATTAGATTCAGAAATATAAGTCAATGGCTCTCTGGGTGTGTTCTTCTAGTGCCTAGTATGATGTTCACTGGTTCCGCCTGTAAGTACTGCTTGACGCTCACACAGCGATCAGCAGCCCTCAGCTATGGCCCAGGGGGATCGCAGCCGGAGGCCCAGGCATGGGCGGCAGTGCCATCCATACCTGAGGTGCCCTGCGAGCAGAGCTCCCCCAGCCGACCACAGTCAGCGCGCCACATGAGACCACGTCCGCAGGCCCCCACACCCTGTGCCAGGTCACCCACCTGCACCAGGCCTCACCAGGAGAAGCATCAAGAGGCAGGTTGAGCAATGTGTGTAGTGGCCTCTGATGCTGCAGCCCTGCTGGAAATGATGGACCCAGGTCCCGACGAAACTTCAGGGCCCCAGCACGTCAGCGATCCCTCAGGCCTCACTCCATCTCTCACCAGTCACCGACCGCTCCGTGTGCACCAAACTCCAAGCCGCTCTTCCCCAGAGCCACCAGGCAGCACACCACATGGTATCAGGTGGGTATGACGTGGTTCTCATGGCTGCCGCTCGCTGGGCCAATAGGCCAGTCATCCGACCCACTCTCTTGCATGACCACCTTTTCAGGCCCAGTGTGCCATGACTATTAATAGAGCCGATCCTCTGGAACTGTGGGCTTGGTATCCCCTGAGGGGCAATCTGTGGAGCAATCTTCCTCCCGCACTGTCCGCGACTCTTGGAACCTAGTGCAGAGGCATGTAGGGGGCTCCAGGAGTAGGGTTTTGGCAGATTTGTGCCCCAGACCACAGTAGCCTCAAAGCAGTGTGGCCATCTTCCTCCCTGGCTCTCTTGCACCTGCATGAAAAAATATTTGTTTTAAATTTTCCCATTTAAAGATACTTCAACAGATTTGCAGGATTCAAACCCTTGCCCTGGTGAGCCTGTACCACCAGATGGACAAGGTCTTACCACTACGTTATAGCTACTTAGTTGTGTGCACCTCAGCAGGAGAGTCTATCAGCAAAATACAGACCATGATGTCATCACCCATACACCTTCTTGAGCAAATGGGGGGTTGGAGGGGAGCTCAGGAGGGACAAGAGTTACAATTCCTTGGCACTAGCACAAAAAAGGATGGGTCAAATTGCTCCTCTGTTTCCCAAACAAAAATAATATTACTAGATGAAAAAGAGGCACTTTAGATTTTGCCACCCTAAAATATTTTGAAGAGCATTGGTGGAACTTGAACCCTTGTCCTTTAGGGCCCATGCCACCACAAGCACAGGCCCTTTACCTTGAGTTATAGCTACTTGTTGACATACAACATTACAAGACAGTCTATCAGCAACATACAGGCTGTGGTGTCATTGCTAATGGCTTCTATTGCACATAAGAAAAAATAGCCATGTTAATAGGGATGACTTCCAGGGGTGGCTCCTTCGCAGTAGCGAAGGAGCGTCGCCCCCTGGCTAAGCCAAGAGCTAGAAGCTAAAACAATTTTTCATTATCGTTCTATCTTTCAGCTGCTGGCTCAGCCATCAGCAGGTGCAGGCAGGAGCAGGGTTGGGCCACGGGAGGGAAAAGAGGGGGCTGAAAGCTGTGCACTATGTGCGCATGTGTGTTTGGCCGGCAGTCTCAGGCTGGCCTAACACACATGTGCACTTAGGTTGTGCTACACAGCCAGGCTGGAGAAACTGTACAGACCCCAGGGCAGTGTCTCAGCTGCACTCCAAGCCGCTAAGACCAATCCTGACATTGCTCTCATGCTAGGTTGAGCATGAGAGCAGCACCAGGATTGCTTGGGAGCCTGTGCTGGTATCACAGTGAATGCTGGGACACCAGGAAAGCAGAGGAGCAATGTGGCTGGTGGCAGGGACTGGAACAAGTAATTTTGTTATTATTTTCTTTACACCCCCATTCCCTCCTCTTAAGATTTGTGGCGATCGCCGCTGGTGTCTTGACAAGCTGCAGACATTGAATCCAGCGTGGTCCAGTAGGGAAGTTCTTGACTTCCAGCCTGACAACAAGTGTCCAAATCCCCAGTACCAGGTGAGTGACGGCAGTGAAGCAGAGGTAAGTTGAACATGGCTGGTGAATTGGTAAATGAAGTGTGTGCGAGGGTGGCGATGGGCCTAAATAGTGGATTGCAGAGCAGATGGTAAGTAGAGTGTGTGTGAGCGCGAGTAATGATAGGTATGAGATGTTGTTTGAGTCTGCATGAGAGTGTGTCAATGTCAGAACGATGGAGACTGTGGTGTGTGGTCACTCTGCTCCCTGGCCTTGTAGCCTCCCAGGTGAAACTGATCTCCCCTCTATTTCATTTCAACAATGGCTTTTGGTGGCAATTTCCACTGTACACTGTTTCCAAATATGACGTGATTAGACCCAGCTGTAATATAATAATGATGATTTTTATATCAAAGTGGTGATTCATACCATTATATGGCCACCCCAAGAATAATGCTCGCCTTGGAGAAATGTTTGCATTTATGTTGCATATAGGGGACACCAACAGCATTATGGTGCCAGATTCTTGCATAATTGTGTCCTGGCATTATGACGATAATTTCTAGCATAATGGTGGCAATTCATAGTTTAATGTGGGCTCTCACTGCATGATGGTGCCCACTACTAGCACAGTGCTGCCCTAAATTGGCGAGAAATCCCGGGCATACTTTAGGTAGGCATGTTATGATGGCAACCATTTATGACTTCCTTCTGAGCCTTTTATAATGGTGTTCATTCTCATCATATTGTGGACATCCTTGGCATGATAGTGTCCACCCCTTTCACTATGTTCACCATGCCATTATGACTGCAATCCTTGGCTTGCTTTCATCCATTTGCCTGTACTGCAAGTTATACTCTTATAGTCAAGGGTGACGTGTTTCAACAATATTTGATCAGTTGACATGGGGGACAGTTGCATCTTAGATTGTTAGTGGAAAGCTACAGCCCTGAAAACATTTGTAACAAGTCTCCTTCATCCATTCATCTAGCCATGCATCCATCGTATCACCCATTCATTCATCCCTGCAGTCAAATGACTCACTCATCCAGTCGTGCAGTTATTCTTCTGTTCATCAAATCACTAACCCAGTTATTCATTCATGCACTCACCCGTTCATGCAGCATCTGCATCTGTCTATGCAGTCATTCACCCATCCATCCATAAACTCAATCACTCACTCATTCAGCCATGCCCTCACCCATAGATCCATGCACTGAATCACTCCCTTTTTTAATCAGATTATTAGTTTTAAAAGTGCTGTCATATATTACCGTTTTTTGATAATACACATCTGTACATTACCGGACTTAGGCCCCGATTTAAGAGGGCCTAGCGCCTCCATGCGCCACATTAGCGTCGTTTTTTTTTTTTACGCTAATGTAGCCCAACGAGGCCAAAATCGCTGTGCCATATTCACAAAGTGGTGCTATGCATGCATTGCGTCACTTTGTAACCGCTTGCGCCACATTATGCCTCCACCAGGCATAATGTATGCAAGAGGGGCGATCCTCCATGGGGGGGTCGAAAAAATGGCGCAAAGAATTCTAAAAGTTTTCTTTGCGCCATTTTTTTCTGCATTTTTAACACCTGCTCAGAGCAGGCATTACAAGGGGGCACACCACTGGTTACAATAGGCCCCTTTGTATTGTTCAGGGTTAGAGCCAAAGTTTTGACGCTAACCCTGAACAGTACATCAATAGTGTAAAAAAATCTAACGCTATTGCCCCCTACCCTGCGCCATAGTGCACCGTATTTTAAATTAAATACGGCGCACACACGGTGGCAGTAGGGGGGGCCTAAGGGGCACAAGGAAAGTGACTCTGCACTGGGTGTTGTGCCACTTTTCTTAAATCTGCCCCTTAATGTCATTGATCCAAACTGTAGGGTCTTGCCAAATATTTAGTGTAACTAAGGCATCTCAGTGTATTGATGTATTTCTTCCTGTCAGTCAGTAATAGATGTTTAGTCTAGTACTTCCCCTACTCAGTTTTGTGTAAACTTTTATCCTTTGTCTTCAACTAGGTATCCAGTCTCTCCTAGATTCCTACTACTTCGTAAGAGGGTCACTCCTAACTTGAAATGCCTTCTATTCCACTGCCAGTACATCGCGTAATGATTCTGTTGGATCAATTTAAAAACAAGCCTCCTTACTACTATGGAGAAGTACAATGGATAGATCCTCCCTCGGGGTCAAACTATGCGCCAACAAAACAAATATGCACATAGCCAAAAAGTTGAAGAAGTAAATAAATGCTTAATGTGTAAATAAAAACGTGCCGGTGCTCGAAGCTCTTCTCCGAAACATGCGGCTGCTGCAATTAAATGTCCGAGCACAGAATACTGAGGCAGCTTAACCTTGAAGCCACCTTGGGCGTCTTCAATCCATTTACAGCCACTCCCAGCCCCTTCAGCTCACTCACTCTTGCAGCTTTCTGCTTTCTCCCTCTGTGACGCTTTTTCGTTTTTCTCTTCCTCCGTCTTTCCCATATGGATCTTTTGCTCGTAGTAAATCCTTGAGGCAGAAGAATAAGTGCTGGTGCTCCGCACCGGAACAACAAGCACAAATTAAGCTCTGAATGTATCTTGTCTCAACACAATCTATTACACATCATCATCAAACAGAGTGAGAGCACAGGTGCTCCATGTGAGAGATTATAAAGTGCTTGTGCAAGTAGTGCTTGTGCTATTTACAAATAATACTATACAGATGAATTGAACATTATTCAGTACTCGGTCCATATCATGATTTCAGAAACGGATGTTGCTGTATATTTATAAATGCAAAAATCAATAACAGCCAGTCTCAATGGTACAGTAGAAATATAGTCATTGACGTTTCAACTCCAAACATCCAAGGTGAACCTCTCCACATCCACTGAGTTCTTCATCAGGACAGCAAAGGAAAATTAACCATATGGAGGCACCCTCGACATACAAGTTAGAGTCTTCAAAAACTGGGGTTCCAAGAAGTCACCAACAGCCAAACAGACTTCTACAAAATACGACTTCATCCCACACTTTCTCCCAGAAGTGGTGCAATTACCCAAGGTAGTGGCTTTAACCCTCAAGGTGAATCTTAGCAATACAGCTCAGGATTACGCTTTTCCTCCTGACTTGAATGCAGAGGTAATCCTTTGACTTTTATCGTATTTGGGACTGTAACTGGGTAGATGTGAGATACAATATTGAAAAGAAAATACACACACACCCCTCCGCTGTCCTAGATAATCTGGGTAATGCATGGCAAGGCCAAGGCTCTTCGATCATAGGATACGATCAAGTCTCACAGGCTCATCATCCACCAGCGAGTAGTAAAAGAACTCGCTCTCCAGTAGAAGACCATGGGCCTGATTCTAACTTTGGAGGACGGTGTTAAACCGTCCCAAAAGTGGCGGATATACCACCTACCGTATTACGAGTTCCATAGGATATAATGGACTCGTAATACGGTAGGTGGTATATCCGTCACTTTTGGGACGGTTTAACACCGTCCTCCAAAGTTAGAATCAGGCCCCATGTCTTTAGGAGTCTACTAGTCCCAAGTCTGTTAGTGTTGGGGCACCAGCCAGTGATGGATGTATCTTAAAAACGTTGACGAAAATGAACCAGTTGAACCACATTGGGGCTCAGACATCACCCAGCACTATGGGGGTGATGCCGGGGCCAGGGTCGGCGGGAGCACCGCCGACAGGCCGGCGGTGCCCCGCAGGGCATTCTGACCGCGGCGCTTTGGCCGCGGTCAGTGCAGGAAAACCGGCGGTCTCCCGCCGGTTTTCCGCTGCCCCTAAGAATCCTCCAAGGCGGCGCAGCTCGCTGCGCCGCCGAGGGGATTCTGACCCCCCCTACCGCCATCCTGTTCATGGCGGGAAAGCCGCCATGAACAGGATGGTGGTAGGGGGGTCGCGGGGCCCCTGGGGGCCCCTGCTGTGCCCATGCCAATGGCATGGGCACAGCAGGGGCCCCCGTAAGAGGGTCCCGCAAAGTATTTCAGTGTCTGCCTTGCAGACACTGAAATACGCGACGGGTGCCACTGCACCCGTCCCACCTTCCCACTCCGCCGGCTCGATTACGAGCCGGCATCCTCGTGGGAAGGGAGTTTTTCCCTGGGCTGGCGGGCGGTCTTTTGGAGACCGCCCGCCAGCCCAGGGAAAAACTCATAATACCCTCCGCGGTCTTCTGACCGCGGAGCGGTATAATGGGGGCGGAATTCTGGCGGGCGGCCTCCGCTGCCCGCCGGAATCAGAATCACCCCCTATGTCTGCCCAATACAGTTTACCCCTGATAATAACAAAACGGCCCTCACTGTCTATGTGGACTTGTGTAGCAGTGAATCTGATCCCAGGTCTTATCCATATAAGTGGGCCTTTCGCATAGGATGAGAACCCCTTTGTATGCCCTTATCTTCTGAGCCTATTATGTTTCCTCTGTTACACACTTTGTTAGTTGCATCTCCTGAAGGAATGCCATTTGGACCCCTCTGCTTTACAAGTATGCCTGTCTTTTAAATCTCTTATTTGCAGATCTCATTCCTTGTACAGTCCTAATAGGGAATGTGTATTTTTTTTTAGAACCTATTCATTTAATTTTGTTGTCAGTTTGTCTTTGCCCACCCATGTAAGTGCACTCACTTGTGGCTTCCAGGAGGCACACTACCAGCCATCACCCACCACACATCCATTCATTCTTTCCTGCACATTGCTCTTTCAGAGAAAATTCCCATTAATCCACAATAGACATTTCCAAACTCCCAGACCCAAGCACAAGTTACCAAGGGCCCTCTGTCCAGAAAACTTTCAACTTGGTATGTGAAATATAGGGCCTGATTTAAGGAAAGTGGTGCTGCACCCAGTGCAGCGCCACTTTCCTTGCGCCACTTAGAGTCCCCTTAACGCCACCATGTGTGCGACTTATCTGAAATGTGGTGCACCTGGGCGGTAGTTAGGGAACTAGCATCAAAAATGTTGATGCTAGTTCGGAGCTTTGCAGGATTAGCAGCAAAAATGTTGACGCTGATCCTGCAAAGCCCATTAGGCCCATTGTAAACAATCGTGTGCCTCCTTTTAACACCAGCTCCGAGCAGGCGTTAAAAGTGCCGAGAAAAATGACGCAAAGAAATCTCTTAGATTTCTTTTCCCCATTAATGGAAATGCCCCCTTAGCATACATTATGCCTGGCGCATGTATGTAGCGCAAAGGGTTACAAAGTGGCGCAATGCATGCATTGCACCACTTTGTAAATTTGGCACAGCGATTTTGGCCTTGTTGGGCCACATTGGCATTAAAAAAAAATATGTGGGCCACATTGGCATTGGCATTAAAAATAAATGTTGCGATTGTGGCGCAAGGAGGCACTAGGGGCTCTTAAATCTTCCCCATAATGTCTTCTTCAAGAATTTGAGTGGAAGAGACTGGGGTTGTGACTCCTGCTACCATTCACTTTATCTGCTGGCCATCCCTGGGCTCAGAACCCTGCAACTGGTTTTCCCTGTTGTGTTTTCGTCCAGCCAATCTCACGCCACTCATTGCTATGTGAAAAAGAAAGTTTTACTGTCCACCATAAACTTAATTTTGTTGAGGAATAGGAGCATGTATCAGACTCCCAAATCTTGTAAATGTCTACACAGGATGCCCTCTTTTGTTGAACTGCTGTGAAATAGACTGGGAAATGGGTCATCGACTGGTTTTCAATCCTAAAATGTTGAGTGGTTCTGGTCTACTGTAGAATGACATCCCGACAGCTGTACCAAAGCAGGGGGGCATCATTGATCTGGAGTGCAAGCTCGAGGGATCCCTCCTATGAAAAATACGTGGAAGATGCCTGAGGTGTCACTTTAGTGATCAGCCATTTCTCAAGGTATGCCACCATGTCAGTCGACTCCACTCCTCGTGGAAAACCCATGGCACTATGTTGTTTCAAGTCTTGCACTCTTTATTCGAAGAATCTCAGTCCCTCAATAAGATCAAGTACTTGTTTTTACAAGGCATCATACAAGGCATCAGTGGTGGGGTGAATGCGTCTTCAGTCTCTTTAACCTTATGCGCTAGCTTGCGTTGTCACTCAGCAAGCTCATGTTTACCATCATTTTTTCAATTTTAGCTTCTAGGGCTTCCCTATTAGAAGTTGTAGCTTTCAGAGTCTTTTCCATCTGGCTAGCATGAGAAGATACCTGTTCCTTTCCTGTCGGTTCCTGTGTACAGCGCTAAATTAGTGAAAGCACGAATGCCGGTTTCTGAAGCTCTGCTCAGAAGCTGGCGAATGGTGTAATTAAATGTTGACGTGCCACATACCAAGACTAGTTGTCTTTATACCACGACCACACACTGTGGCTTTTTCTCACTCCTGAAGGCTCCAGCTTTCTCCCTTTGTGACGGTTTTGCTGTGTTTCTCTTCCTTCATGTTTCTGGTGTGTGTGTTGTTCCCTTTGTTGCACTCAGCAAATATCTAATGCAGAAGAATAAGTGCCAGTGCCCCCCAAATTAAGGTGGTGTTCCACCTGTAAAATGCTAGGTTTCTGGATTTTTGGGCATTGTGTCCCATTTTGGCTTTCTGCTCCCTACTTGCTTCCACAATGCCTATGTCTCTTCAGTGTATGGTGATAACCCCTTTTGCACTACTGGGGGTGAGTGTGGGCGGCCATTGCATTGTTTAATGTGTAATTATTTTTCCCTAGTTTTGCTGCAGTCGCTAGGGCCACCTCGCTTAGGTGGCCACTTGCGACAGGGCTTTCACAGTATCACTGGTGGTACTGTTATTAATAAATTCAGGGATCTCTTAGGTCAGTTACAGATTCATCAGGTCAGGCTCTTGTTGTCTCCTGCCAGGCACTTAATTTGCAGCAACTGGTCTCAGTTGCTACGCATCAAGCAAGGCATTCATTAGGTATTATTTTTTCTAGTCTCCCTTTATCGGTAGGGAGGCCGAATCCTCTTCTTTGGTCAGACCATTTCTTGGTGCCAGTCCTGTGGAACAATAGTGGTGGAGAGAGCAATGTTGATATACATAAGCAGAGGGGTGCCAGAGCATATGGCAAAGTTAAACCATCTTAACATCTTCGGAAACATGCTACCATATTTCACAGGCAATAGTATCCAGGATGCTGAGACTTTAAATTCTTAGTACTTCATGTCAGTAATTCTCTTGCCTCGATCAGACGTTGTCCTTTGAAAAAAGATGCCTCTCAGCTCACTGCTTTACAACGGAGCTACAAATTTTCAAGAAGCATGTCAAGCAGTTGGAGCGTAAATGATTCTCAAATTATTGTCTGACTGAAAATGAACATTATAGGTCAGGTCTGATAGATTATAATAGGGAAATTAAGGATACACTCAGCACTTTCTATGTAATCAAACCAGTAGGGCTGAAATACCCCCTGAGGCGATCTTTAAAATCACCAATCCTTTTATGAACCATAAGGCTATTACCCTAAGCACAACAGCCTTGGCAGGCCTTTGTCAAAAATGAGCCACTTTTTCCAAAGATAAAAAATGTAAGACCCACACTGGGCTGCTGCAGGATTCGAAGTTAGCCATGTTGCCCTGATGAGGCACAGCGCCCGAACCCGTCGGGAAGGCTTGCGTCAGTTTGGACCAATGTGGTAAATGCTCCACTAAACAAACTGAACAAGTTCGTAGATAGTGTAAATCAGGCTCTCACAGCGTCCCTTTTCTTTCCCAGTCGCCTCATCTTAAGTTATTCTGCCTTTTCTTACTTAGCTTTTCAGTGGCCTACAGGGCTTCCTGGGAGTGCCTCCTAGGTGGGAAAAGGGCAAAAGTGCTTCCCTTACTGAAAAAACGTTGCGCTGACCCCTCAATGTTATCAAATTTCCGCCCTATGTCACTTCTCCTCGTCTGTGCTAAAATGCTGGAAAAGTTGGTTATTGCTCAGTTACCCGGCTTTTCGGAAGATAACCCATTATGACACCATACCCAAACAGGCTTTAATCTGCAGCATAGTGTGGAGACAGCTTCAGTTCAGGTACCTAAAGTCATTAAATTTACCCTGGATGAAGATAAAGGTACTGCACTTATATTGCTTGATCTATCTGCAGCATTCAATACTGCCTATTTCATTCTTTCGCAGCGAGTGGCTGATCCGAGTATCACAGGGAGGGCCTGGAGGTGAATTAAGGCCCAAATTTATACCTTTTTAGCGCCGCAGTTGCGCCGCTTTTTGATGCAAAAACGGGGCAAACTTACAAAATACAATTGATTTTGTAATTTACCCCGTTTTTGCGTCAAAAAGCGGCGCTAAAAAATATAAATATGGGCCTAAATCTTTTTCTAGGAAGTTTGGCTGCCTCCTTACGGGGTGCCTCAAGGCTCCCATTCAGCCCCACATTATTTGATATCTATATAGCAGCTCTTGCCAAACATATTGAATCCTTTGCTGGTGATACCCAGCTGCGCTTGATGATTGACACTCAATTCAGCAGATATGGGTGACATCGTTCATTCATGCCTGTCTAATGCATTGATCTGAATACAAAAGAGCCGTTTACAATGCAATTGTGATAAAACAGAGATTCTTCTACTGGGGCAGGTGGGTGAGCAGTGAGTGTACCACTGCGCTTCAGGACCAATAAGCAGCCATATACTCTGCACCAGTGCTCTGCTCAGAACTCAGTCTGAAGCTTTGTGTCTGACAGAGCAGTCACAATGTTGCAGCCCGGACTACAGCTGGAACTGTTAGACAGATCCAATTCTCAACACTTAAACAAGGTAATTTATTTGAGCGATGTAGTTCTGCATTGACTAGACGTATATGTTTTTACTAGATGTTCATTTCTGGGCAACTTCTGCGAACATAAATTGAGTCTCCTCTACGTGTCTGGGTAAATTCAGGTTATAGGTTGGTGCGCATGACGAAGCTGTGGAGTTGAGGATTAAGGCAGTGAGAGCTTCTTAAAGTGCTTACTGGTGGCTCATAAATGCAACATGATCATCTAATTATTGGCCTCTCTACAGAGTGCACAGCCTGATGGCAAACTCATCCTTCAAAATAATCCACGTCAGTGAAGCAGTCCTTTTTAATTTCCCATTTTGCTTCCTTGACGTTCCCTATGAGTATGTGTATTTTCTAGATGGTGTATTTCTATGTTTTTTCATGAACCATATGATTCTTGCATAGGGCATTCTGCGAATGAGGTGGCCTCTAGGTGTCTGTGTATGATCCTGTAATGGGTGTGCAGCATGGGGCACGATTGAGGGTTCTGGAGTTGAGGTTGAAGTCAGTGAAGGTTTATCACCGTGCCTATTGGTGGGCCAATGTTGTTTTGACTATACACTCAACCAATCCGAAGCCTTTCTGCAGAGTGCACATAGTCACACACACATGTGCCGATTGTAATTACCATTGTATGTGAAGGAGAGTGAAGGTGGTGCACAGCTGTTGAAATAGTGACAGCATCAAACTAAGGAAAACAAAGTAATGTATTTACAGATGGGGCAGAGATAGTGTTTGTGAGTACGTGTGAGCAGGGCAAAAAGGGTGAAAGATCGACGTGCAAAAAGACAGTTAAAAGACAGTGGAAGGAGGTGATGTGTGAAATATGCAGATGGTGCATTTCAGAGGGGTGTGATGTGAAAAATGGCATAAATGGCTAACAGAGTGAGAAAGTTCAAAGGAAGGTGGTGTGGAGAGAACAGAAATGTTAGTTAGAAAGTACATAGGAAAGTGGTGTGAAGAGAACATAAATGGTTGAGACCACTACCTTGCCACACGCCAATTTTCTCAGAATTGAAACATTTTCAGTTATAATTATTCACAACATAATTGTAATCATTCCTTGATCTGAAACTACCTTCAAGCATTTGCAATACAAATAGGTGTAGATTCTTTGTTTCGCATGTTGTATGGTAAGTCTGAATACCAAAACTCAGAGGTAGGTACTCAAATATCTGCCATTGCTTTGATTTACTCATGGGAAAGTGTAATCTGAAGAATCATACTTCACAGCAGAATGTCACGAATACACCAACTGAAACCATTACAATATTGAAAGAAGAGTGGCCAGGGCACACCAATAGCATGAATCCTGATCCTGATAATGTTCAAGAATAAGTAGAAAGTTCGTTCTTGGAAGATGATGTGTAGATATTTATTATAAGTGCAGGTAGAAAGTAGAAATCTCAATCAAAAGACTGCGTTGTACAAAATGACCATGTGTCCAGAGCAGCCAGGTGGTGATACTATTTGATTTCTCCCAAGGACTCATGACTACCAGCAGCTTGATCTATGTACCTTTCGTGTTTACATATAATGTTTTATATACATCTGAAGCCTTGACAAAGTCTTGAAGACGAAACACGTGTTGGCTGTTTTGCTGTATGGACTTATTGTTACATTCGAACATCGTATTGTAACTTTGACCATTTATCACCACTTTCAATATTTAGGCAACCACCCACTCTTCAGTGTGTGGCCCTCCGACACCTGTGGTGGCAGGTGTTAGGGCTAGCCTGGCACCCAACACCATATTGTTTAAATGTTATGACTTCGCTCGGATTTCACTATTGACATACGCTTTGCAGATGTGCAAGCACTCTCTGGCATCCGCCACCTTCTTCGCCTGACTGAAACCATTACAATGTCACACATAAGAAAACGGAAAACATGGCAGTTTTTCTGGGGGCCAGGCTCCACCTCAAGTCTTCAGCACGCTTCCCTGCTTACTACTAACTTTTGTGAACAGGTAGAGGAGCGCTCTTTGCACTATCCATCAGGAGCCTCAGGGCTTTTCCAGCTTACCTCAAAAGAACACATCAGGTATAGTCCACCGTTCAGGTGGCAGTGGACGCAGTTTTGGGTGCAGCCACGCTCTGATCCAGCCCTATGAAACTCCACATTCTCCTGCCTCAGGGGTGACCAGGTCGGCACAGGATGGTGAACTCACTCTGCCTACATCTGCGATGTTTCAACCATGGCTGCAGCTCCTGTTAAACATAAAGTTTACAGAGTGACTGACAAGGTTAGGGACAACATTAAGGATGAGGTATGCAAAATGTTAGGTCTTGGGGTTATTGAGTTCTCCAGTATCCCTTGGGCCAGTCCTGTGGTCTTGGTCCCAAAAGCTGCTGCTCCTGGTACCACTCCAGAATTCAGGTTCTGTGTTGATTATCGGGGACTCAATGAGGTCACTAAGACTGACGTGCACCCCATCCCCTGAGCCGATGAGCTCATTGATCTGATAGGGGCTGCCAAATATATAAGTATATTTGATTTGACCACTGGATGTTGGCTGATCACTCTGACTGAAGGGGCTAAAGAGAGGTCTGCATTTTCTGCCCCAGATGGGCATTACCAGTTTAGGGTGATGCCAACTGGTAATGCCCTTTGGGATGAAAAATGCCCCTGCCACTATTCAGAGGCTGATTAACCAAGTGTTGGCTGGATTGGATGATTTCAGTGCAGCCTACTGGGATGACATTGTTGTGTTCAGATCCACTTGGGGGGAACACTTGCAGCACCTCTGTAGAGTGTTAGAGGCCCTGCAGAAGGCAGGCCTCATTATTAAGGCTGGCAAGTGCTAAATAGGGCAGGGCTCTTTAGTGTACTTGTGGCACCAGGTGGGGAGTGGCCAGGTGGCACCCCTACAGCCCAGGATTAACACTATTCTGGGTAGGAAGCCTCCCAGGACCCAGAATGAGGTGAGAGCCTTTTTAGCTCTCACAGGTTACTATAGGAGGTTTGTTAAGGGGTGTGGTACCACTGTTGCTCCCTGAACAGAGTTGATGTCCAAAAAGCAACCCAGGAAAGTGATCTGGACTGAGTCTTCCCAGACAGCTTTTGATGCCCTGGAGGCACCCATGTGCATGCACCCGTGCTGAAGGCACCTGACTTCTCTAAAGAATTTGTTGTGCAGAGTGATTCTTCAGAGCATGGTGTGGGAGCTGTGTTGTCACAGCTAAGCGAAGAAGGCCTAGATCAACCTGTAGCCTTTGTCAGTAGGAGGTTACTTCCTAGGGAACGTAAGTGGACTGCAATTGAGCGTGAAGTTTTAGCTGTGGTCTGGGCACTGAAGAAGCTAAAACCCTACTTGTTTGTGACTCACCTCCGGGTTCAGACCAACCACAGGCCCCTTAGATGGGGTGAGAATCCAAAACTGTGGAGGTGGTCCATTTCTCTAGAGGGGATGGACTTTATGGTGGAATACTGCCCGGAAGAGAACACACCAATGCTGATGGTCTGTCCAGATTCTTCCGCCTTAGTGAAGAGAACTCCTGTGAAGTTGGGTAGTTCTCTCCACTTTCATCTTGGGGACATGTATTGGAACTGGCATCCTTGGTTTGGTTTCCCCTTACTTTTTGCCTCTACTTCCCAGGTTGTTTCTGTGTGCTGGACTCCATTTTTGCTGTTTGTCTTACTCTGGCTACCACTGCTGACCAGTGCTAAAGTGCAAGTGCTCACTATGTGAAATTGTATGTGTAGTTGGCTTTTCCATTATTGGCATATTTGATTTACTATTAGGTACCTGGTAAAGTGCACTAGAGGTGCCTGAGGCCTGTAAATCAAACGCTACTAGTGGGCCAGCATCACTGATTGTGCCACCCACACGAGTAGGCCTGTAAACATGGCTCAGACCTGCCACTGCAGTGTCTGTGTGTGCAGTTTTTTAACTACCAGTTTGACTTGCCAAGTGTACACACTTGCCAGGCCTAAACATTCCCTTTTTAAACATGTAAGGCACCCCTAAGGTAGGCCCTAGATAGCCCCATGGGCAGGGTGCAGTGTATGTTGAAGGTAGGACATGTAGTGATGTGTTTTTACATGTCTTCGTGAAATTCTGCCAAATTTGGTTTTCACTGTTGCGAGGCCGATCTCTCTCATAGGTTAACATGGGGGCTGCCTTTAAATGTTTCCCTTTGAGAGCAGCTAGAAATATGGAGTTTGGGGTCTCTGAACTTACAATTTAAAAATACATCTTTTAGTGAGATTGGTTTTTAGATTGTCAGTTTGAAAATGCCACTTTTAGAAAGTAAAAGGCAGTTTCTTGCTTAAACCATTCTGTGACTGTCTGTTTGTGTATTCCATGTCTGGGTCAGCTTGACAGTTGGGCTGTTGTGAATTCCCTCTAGACAGTGACACAAAGAGAGCTGGAGTGTAGCCTGCATATCCTAATGGGCCATCTGGGCTAGAGTGGAGGGAGGAATGGTCACTTAAACCTAAATAGGCTGTGCCTGCCCTCACACAATGCAGTCTCCAACCCCCTGGTGTGTGTCTGGAGCCAGGCCTGGGCAAGGCAGCATCCTGTAAACAAAAGAGACTTTTCTTTGAAGTTGGGCATCTTCAAAGGCAGTAAGGGGTATAAGCATTGGACCAAAAAACCCAGACTTTAGACTTTCTTCAAGATTTGCTTCTGGAACCATGAGGAACCTCTACCAAGGAGAAGAGCTGACGAGCTGAGGCAAAGTGCTGCCCCTGCCTATGACTGTGCTTTGTTGGGCTAGCCTGCAGTTGCTGCTTCTGCCTATGAAAGGGGACAAAGACTGGACTTTGTGGCATATTCCAGCTTGAGAAGAATCTCCAAGGGCTTGGACTGAGCTTGCCCCCTGTTCTGAAGTCTCAGGGCCCTCAAAGACTTCCTCTGCAGCACTTGGACTCTCTGCTGAGACTCCTACCCTGCCAAGTTGTGCCTAATCCAGTCCCTGTGCCCTTGAAAGAAGAAGCTGGTGGAAAAACCAAGAAAAACCAAGTAAACCGACTTCGGATGACTCAGGACTGATGTCACAACCGGACCCCATGACGCCGTCTGCAACCGAAGCTGTGGTCCTCGCTGGAGTGAGATGACCCTGCATCCCCGGCGCCGCTGCAGCCTCGTTGAAGTCCGCGACTCCATGGAAGTCGCTGCACCGTCGTGACTGCCAGATATCGATCCGCCGGAAATGTGCAGACCCAATGTTTCACATTGATGCCACCTTACCTCCACCGCTCCACAGCAAGGACCTGACACCTCTTTGTGACGCCTCTGCTCCTTTGCTTCGCAGCACCTGAACTGACGCTGCTCAGATCCAGCGCCCCACGATCCTCGACTCCATGCACCAGCCTGTTTTCCCATTTTTCTAAGATACTGTACCTAGGGTTCTGTGTGAATCCGTAAATGGCGCCAGTGATGTCACATTGTAGGAAAAATTTTTGTCACAATGCCGCTTAACATCAAATTGCAGCATTTGTGTTTCTAAGCGCTATGTTGAAGTTAAATCTTAAAAAATTCATAACTTTGCCCGTCTATGTTGGATGTTTGTTGTTTTTATCTTTTTTTGTACAGATGAATATTCGCTATTTTTCTAACCTGATGTTGAGTCATTTTGTAGTGTTTTCACTTTCTTACTGTGTGTGTTGGTACAAATACTTTACACATTGTCTCCGGGTTAAGCCTTTCTGCTCATGCCAAGCGACAAGGGGGCGAGCAGGGGTTTACTGGGTGTGTTTCTCCTTTGCCCTGACTAGAGTGAGGGTCCTTGCTTGGACAGAGGGTAACCTGACTGCCAGCCAAAGACCCAATTTCTAACAGTAACCAATTCCACAAGCTGCTGTCCACGCCGCGGCCCAATCACTCACTTATCCATCCATTCTGCCAACCACTGACTCATTCTTGCATTCATATACTCACCCACATGGCTGGCTTTTGGCATAGGTGAGCTGGCCCCAGGTCCAGGGCGCCAATCTTCTGAGGAGCGCACAAAGCTGTGTGCATTAAGGTTATGCAAACGGCAATACCCCTTTCATCTTTCTCCATCCTTGTCTGTATATCTGAGTTCTCCCTTCTCTATCAGATTTGATTTAAAAGTGGTCCTTCATTGTCATACCCATAGGTGATGTTTTTAACATCCCTTTAACCCTCCCTTCACCTTCTCACCCCTGCTGATACACACCAACAACACCCTCATCAGCAGAAGGCAGCTCAGCTATGGATGATTCATGTCAGTTATGGGAGGTATGCAGATGTGTGTGTTCGGGGCCATTCACTGCTCAGCCAGGGGATGACCACTGAGCACAAAAAAAGCGCCCCCTGCTGCTTAATTTATTCACTAGCATCAGCAAAGGCTCCAAATTGCTCCCGGCCTAGGGCGCCATCTTGCAAGGGCCGGCTTTGCTCACCATTAAACAAAACCATACACATAAACTTGTGGGTCTGAAGTGAAGTGCGTATAAAAACATCTTACTGACTTTGTCAATGTTGGTTTTATAGGAGGACCATTTGAAGGGGTAAGGCAATCCTAAGACTCGCATATTGTTCGGAGAAGGAAGTATTTCGGTCTTCAGATAGCCACTGACACCCATTTAATGTGTGATGTATACTTGACTGCAAATGCACAGCTTGTGTAATGTACTAGAAGTCAGTGCCTAAAAAAGATCTATCTTTAATGAGGAATGTGCTGTCAGCGTAGCATGCGATATTTATTTTTTGCCTCATATTGAAATGAGAGGTATAGTAGTCTGAAGATCGTTATTAGTGGCATGTACCATTTGCAAAATAACATTTGGCACCATCATTTTCTGAGAACAGACGTAAAATTGTCAGAATTACTTTTAGACACATCCCACGTCCACAACTATACAGCAAAATGAATGCAGGTCGAACGCATTATATATTTGCACATATATATACATATTTATTAGAATAAAATCCGACAATTACTTTTCAGTGCAGACTTCGTTATGTCACAAATTGTTCAGGCGAATCACTTTAACTTAGTGCTGTGGAAAGAAAAACAGTTCAAAGTTCTAATTGATAACATAGAAAGACGTGCTTCTAAGTTCAGTTTTAAAGGTTATATTTTTCAAAAAGAAAGTCAGTCGTAACGTAATGTCCACACCACTTTAACGTTAATGTTACACTGTCGTAACAAAGTTTGATAGAAGTGTAAAAATGTTGTCAGGCTGCCAAAATTTAAGAAATGCCACTATGCGTTCACCAATAGTTATCAGAGCAGGACCGAGTCAATGAGTTTTTGAGGAAGTTCAAAAGGCGGCTTGACAGTTAAAAATTAACAGTACGATCTGTCATTCGGAGCTACGCAATATCTTGTTTTGTTGTGGATGTCTTGAGATACATAGATGTTTTGTTTAAAAATATATATGAGATGCTATCAACAATCACTCACAGATGAAGAAGCGAAGTTATTGTCATAAACAGGTTCCCAGCATTAAAATGTTGGTGCATGAATTACTTGCACTGATAAGAATTCATGTGAGCTTTATCATTCAACTTCGAAACAAGAGACAGAGGTCAAAGGCTGGAAGAAGTGAGGAGATAATCCTTAAGACTTTACCACAAAGGTTAAGGTAGATTATCTGCAATAGTAAAATACACAGTACAGATGATGTTCTTCAGTCAAGAAGTAACTGCCTTGTTTCATCCTTCGCAGGAATCAAACGCTCAGACGCCCTTTTAACCCAATAAGTAGTGTAGTGAACCATCAACAAATTACATTAATACCAAACCAACAATTTATGACCTATGTGGTCACAGAAGGAAAACTCCAGTCAGTGATAAGTTTCAAAGCTTTAGTGCCTGATTTATGAAAAGTTAGCGCCGCCTTTACATCATTTTTTTACGCAAAACTAGCGCAAACTTACAAAATAAGTTTGTGCCGGTTTTGCGTAAAAAAATGACGTAAAGGCGATGCTAACTTTTCATAAATCAGGCCGTTATTTTCTAACCACAAAGCTATTCTCATGAAGACTGTGCGCAAAATCAGATCAAATTATAAAGATATATCAACACCATTTACTGCCTAAAATAGCAAAACAAATTTAATTGGATGAGCTTCAAAACAATTAGGAATTCTAGAAGAATGATACATATCATTAAATAAATAATTTGCAACACTGAAATATATCTCAGATCAGACTGTGTTAGCATTTATCAAGACAAACTAAGCAGAGTGCACAATTCAGGGTTTGGACATAGGTTGCCCCGACAAATAACCAAATTAGGACATGCATGCATGGGAACGGGCTAGCACATGTGGGCAAAATACAAAAAAAGTGGCAAAAATAATTTGGAAAATAATCTATTTTGGGTTACAGAATACTAACTAGAAAATAAAATAGGTGAGTGTCAGCATGCTCAGTTCTATTCTAGAACAAGCAATGGCAAATCCAATAGGTCTCAGCAATCCAAGAGCTATTGGAGTTGTCAGTGTTAATGGTGTTTAGCCATGCTGAATAGCAGTGCCATTTACTAAACGCAAGCTAGGCCTTCTGTCCCTCAGAGGTTGGAAAATGGAGTACCTTTATATGAGAAGTAATAGTAAGAACTTATTTAGCTTTTAGAAAAAAGCTAAATTCAGTATTTAGGGCTATATAAATATATTATTATCGTGTGGAGGTTATTTGTACTTAAATATTAACAGCATATAATATTGTTGGTTCCTTGTGCTCATACATGCTGCTGGAGCTAGGGAGTTCCGTTTAACAGGACGCTGGTTTATCCAGCCTTGCTGCCTATGAAGAGAGGATTCCAAACAATAATTTGACTAGTTGCATGTTTTGATGTCTCTAATTGCTTGCATTCCTACTCCCCGTGGCAAAGGCAAGCCTGACCTCCCTGCGTCATGTGATATAAACAGCCCAGTGTGTTTTCTCACGTTCATCCTCCGATAATCAGACAATTCGAGCCGCCAAACTACACGCTAAGAAAAGAGTAGCACAGTGCAAAAAAATACAATAAAAACATAAAGAGAAGCACCGATGAATAAAAGTTAATGAACGTATTGAGCACTTTGCAGATTTCTCTTCACAACTGCTTGTAGTCTTGTTGATCCCAGAAGGGTTTTGTAATAAAGTGAATCCACACCAGATGAAGATATGTGGTAGGAGGTATTTATTACAGCCTCAACCAACAGCCAGCATATCAACTGTCATGCAGAGAACCCTGCATGACAGAACCTCAGAACAAGCTGGTTCCATGCCCAGTGTTCTGGCATGGAGCCATGTTACATCATTACACTTCTTCCTCTTTACATTAGAACAGAAATAACATGAGAACAAAAAACACATTTGAACAGAAAGAAAAGGAGGGTAGAAAGAACTACACAAAATCACGCAAATGTAAAGGAAACCTGCGTGTTCTGACACTCCTACGAGTATTATCAGACCTTAAATCAATGTCAGAGGGAAAACGATAAGAAGTATCATCTCTCCTGTCGGCCACACCACACCCCCCAAAATGTGCTACACGACTATGATTCCAGATGCGACCATCATCCGTCTTGACAGCATTTTTAAACAGCTTAATGATAGGTTTTGGAGAGGTATATTTTGACCAATTTTGACACCCAACAGGAGCTTTGACCTTTACTTTATCTCCAACCTCAAAATTTGTAACTTTCGCATTATTCCTT
Organism: Pleurodeles waltl; assembly: GCF_031143425.1. Lineage (NCBI taxonomy): Eukaryota > Metazoa > Chordata > Amphibia > Caudata > Salamandridae > Pleurodeles > Pleurodeles waltl. The sequence goes on from NC_090447.1 coordinate 852,391,159, forward strand.
TTATCAACATAAATCTTCCTCTTGCTTTGCAGAGACACTTCTTTGTCTCTCCATTCCCCAATACCATTGTTTTTCAAACCCTTCCCAGCAACCATCCAACCAGGACACAAACAAGTATTTGGAGACCTTCCCCTGAGCAGTTCAAAAGGAGTCTTCCTCGTTGAAGCATGAGGAGTGTACCTGTAAGCTGTTATACGACCCTGCAGTTCTTTTCTCCAATCTAAACAGTTTACCTTTGCTAATTGTATACCCTCCTTTAAAGTCCTGTTAAATCTCTCCAAAGCACCATTCGCCTCTGGATTATATAACGCAATTTTTTTATGTACAATTCCACATTTTACAAAATATTCCTCCATCTGAGCAGAACAGAACTGCGGACCATTGTCAGAAAGAATAGAGTTAGGAAAACTCTCGCGTTTGAACACAGATTCTAAAAAAATGATCACAGATTGAGAAGTGATCTCTCTCACCAAACTCACCTCCACCCATCGTGAATACAAATCCAGCAACACCAACAGGTAAGGAGTCTGATGTTCTCCATACAATGGCCCCACAATATCGATAGCTAATTCATCCCATGGACTTTTTGGTAAACTTCTACAAACCATAGGTGAACATCTTGGTTTGAGTACCTTATCACTAGCTTGACAAGGTGTACACTCCCTAACAGTACGTTCCACCATCAAATCTAATCCAGGCCACCAGAAATCCTGACGGATGCGCTCTTTGGTTTTAGAAATGCCCATATGCCCTTCATGAGCCATGTTCACGATGACTTCTCTCAAACTCAATGGGGGAATCATTCTTGTGCCCCTCATTAGAACACCATCAACAACGGCTAACTCATTCGCAACTAACGACCAAGGTTTAACCAGACTTCGAGACTTATGCTGATCCAAAAGAGACATCACAGAACACAATTCACTATCCTTTTGCAACTCATCCCTCCATTCATCTTCCTTTACAGCCCCCAGCGTAACATCACAAACTCTTATGCCACACTCAGCATCACATTGATCATTTTCATCCTGAGATTTATCATTCTCTACCACCTCCACCAATCTCGACAGACAGTCTGCCGTTACATTTGTCTTTCCCGGAATGTATTCAAACATGAAGTTATACTCCTGTAAGGAAATGACCCATCTCCTGATCCTCGAGGAAATCGAGTCCAAACCCTTCTTCTCAAAAATTTCTTTCAGGGGTTTATGATCAGACCTGACTACGAAAGAAGATCCCCACACACATTTTTTGAACTTGTTTATGGCCCAGAAAATTGCCAACGCTTCCTTCTCTATAACAGAATAACATATCTCTGCCCCTTTCAAGCATCTTGAAGCACAAGCTATTAGCACCTCTTGGCCCTTCCTGATCTGAAAAAGAAGAGCACCCAGCCCCTTTATACTCGCATCAGTAACAATGAAAGTGGGATTCCCAGGTACAAAAGCTTGTAAGTTTGGTGCATTCCTGAGATCATTTTTTACTTGTTTAAATTCTGTACCACACTCTTCCGTCCAAACAAACTCTGCATTCTTACACATCAACTTCCTTAGATTTACTGTCTTATCTGCAAAATTTCGTATAAATTTGTTATAAAATTCTGCCATACCTAAGAATGAAGAAACCTCATCTTTTGTACACAGTTCTTTTAACATTTCGATAGTGTCCACCAAATCCTTTTTAGGACTCACCCCCTGCCATGAAATATGATGACCCAAATAGTCCAGTTCAGTGACTCCAAATTTACATTTGCTTCGCCTAAGAGATAACCCAGCATCAAGCATCCTTTTAAGCACAGCATGCACCCTCTCATCATGTTCTCTCACGTTTCTCCCACATATTAATACATCATCCTGGTAGCACTTTACGCCTGAAATGCCTTTAAAAAGATCTTCCATAATCCTCTGGAATACTGAGGCCGCAGAAACCAGCCCAAACGGCATACGCAAAAACTTGAAGGCCCCCATTGGCATAATAAAAGCCGTTAATTCTTGACACTCTTTACTCAACGGAACCTGATGGTATGCTGATGCCATATCCAGAGTGGTAAAATAGCAAGCACCATCCAACGATGATACTAATTCCTCAATATTGGGAAGTGGGAACTTGTCAACCACCACTTCTTTATTTAAGGCACGAAGATCCACACATAGACGGATTTCATTATTTGGTTTACGTGCCACAACAATGGGAGCTAACCACTCCGTTGCCTCTACAGGCTGTATAACACCAGTGGACAACAATTTATCTATCTCTTTTTGTACAGCGTCTTGGACACAAATGGGAATGCGTCTAACTTTTGCCACAACTGGTACTGCGCCCTGTTTCAACTTAATATGGTGATTGTACCCCTTTAAACACCCCAAGGTGTCACTGAACAATTCACCAAAAGCTCTCACAAACTTGTTTTCATCACCCTCAATAGATTGTACCTGAACAGATGGATGTGCATTAGGATTGAGAATGACACCCAAGCGTGCTTGATGACTCCAGCTCAACAAATTATCACCCCTCTCAGCAACATAAATCCTAGCATCAGTGAACCTACCATTGTACTCAATGCAGTCATCAAAATAACCTAATAACTTAATTGGCAACCCACCATAACCCATAGGTTTAATATTAGGTTTGAACAGTTTCTTCCTTCCTTGAAAATTCTTCATTAAAAAATCCTTTGAGAGAAACGTGATGTGAGAGCACGAATCAAATTTCATTTTGACTCTAACATCCCCCACCAAAACCCACTCAGAGGGATGTTCCACCTCACTCTCACTAACTTGAAAACTGACTTCCTTTATTTCTGATCTAGAATCTCTCCTATTCCTCATCCTACAATTTTTTCCAAAATGTCCTCTTTTTCCGCAAACATTACAAGTAATCCTATTAGCAGGACACTCACTTGCATTAGCCATGTGTCCAAATCTTCCACATCTGTAGCAATTTCCTTGAAAAGGTGTTGCAAACCTCCTATTCCCCTGTGTCTTTCTTGCGCTATTTTCTATTACAACACCTTTCTCACGGACACCCTCATACTTTTTTTCCTTCTCATCTTTTTGTATGACTTGACACTCCACTTCTTGTGCTTTTACACTGACCTTGTCTTCTTTATGTGCTTTACTTAGTTCTCCAACACACTTTAACATATGCTCTACCCTTTTTGCAATACTAACAACCTCATCCAACGGTGGCTCGTCCTTTAGCCAGAGTTCTTCCCTCACTTTATCACTGCAACACCTCAGCACAAACTGATCTCTAATCCTTTCTTCTACCAACGCCCCAAATTTACAACTTGAAGCCAACTTCCGTAAAGCCGTAATATATTCTTCAACACTCTCCTCTTTCCCTTGCTCCCGCAAACCAAAATGGTACCTTTCCACAATAGTACTAATCTTTGGCAAGTAATGTAAATCTAGTTGTCTTGCACATATTTCATATTCATTCAACCCCCTCTGATCAGCTTGCGACAATGGAGGTAGATTTTCCAACACCTCCTGTCCTTCACCCCCTAAACAATGTAACAAAAGTGCCTGCTTCCTTTCACCACTCAAATTCGTACCACACACCCTGGCATAATTCTCAAAAATCTTTTTCCATTTCTTCCACTTAATAACCGGTTCTCCTGGATCTGACAAGAAAAACGGCGGCGCCGTAACATTCTGCATACTCACAAGAGGTGTAAAACACTTCTTCCCCACAATATATTCCAAACCCTACTAGTTGCTAAAAGTACTTAAAGTCCAAAAGGTGTGCCAGTCACTGTATGTCCCAGCACGATGCCACTATATCAAACACGGGTCTTCAGGTGTGTTTGTCACCGCAGAGACGACCTTTTCAGTTTAATTCATTTTACAACGCCCAATACTTGTATTCCACAAGTGCAATAAAGTTTCCAAAGAAATGTATATTCCCGTGACCACAAACCAATATAGTGATCCTTATCCAGTTTCCGTCTAAGTTTCAACTTCCAATAGACCGTTGATGTTCTTCTTCGATGTACTCCAACAATTGCGCTGTAAAAAAAAAAATCTTTTTTAAAAATAAAAAAAATTCCTTCTTCCTCATCTAAGATGGCCGCCACGAAACATTTGGTCTGTTTTCTTCAGGCAGTTGGGCTTGCTTTCTCTTTGAGCAATCTCGGATCGTTTTCCTCACTCAAAATGGCCGCAACCAAACATCCAGTCTATTTTCTTCAGTCAATCTGGCTTGTTTTTCTCCTTTCACCACACTCAAGATGGCCGCCAACAATTCCCACAGCTTTCAGTCCTTTTCCAATTGCTCACTGACCTTCTGACGTCGTGAAGCATACAGAGACCACTTTGATCCTCAGTAAATGCTCAAATAGCTTTCCACAAAGCCCCTACAACCGCAATTTCACACTTTTCTCCGCTAGAACATGCTGCAAGACGCTCGATCCTCTCCCAGCACGTCTCTGTAAGTTATCTCAGTTTTTCTCTTAAATAATCCAAGCTCTTCCTTCTTTGTTGTTGTTGAGGCTGTCCCTTCCACTGTGTTCCTTTCTCCGCCCAAGCGTCGCCAGTGTAATAAAGTGAATCCACACCAGATGAAGATATGTGGTAGGAGGTATTTATTACAGCCTCAACCAACAGCCAGCATATCAACTGTCATGCAGAGAACCCTGCATGACAGAACCTCAGAACAAGCTGGTTCCATGCCCAGTGTTCTGGCATGGAGCCATGTTACATCATTACAGGTTTCCTGCCCGAGTGCTCGGTGCCGTGTGATGGTTAGAAGCACAGTCTTGCTTTTAGCCTCGCTGTCCTTGTTTCTGCCTCCTGTGTGTGCAGAGCATAACATGAGGGGTATTTGGAACAATGATGCCCGTGGGGTAGACTGCGTGGGGGCCCTTCCCAGCCTAGCACTGAGATCAGAAGTGCACTTCTGGTGGGGGTTCATTTGTACCCCTGCTGAGCACTTTTTAACTCTGCCGAACTGTTAATACCTCCCCGGGGGAATCAGCTTCTCTACAGTGGGATTGGAGGGGCTACACAGTATGATTGTACCCTACTGTTCTTCCTTTACGCCAATACATCACCTGATAAACGCAACACACCTCTGTTAATCCCCAACCCACGAAAGAAAACATATCTAGCAATACTCCTCATAGAGAAAGAGAACTGCAATGATTGCTGCCCCGAGAATCCTCCTTTATTGCGGATTTAAAGAAAAAAAACAAGATTCTTCCAAATCTTTCCGATTCCACGCCACCTCAATGTATTAAACACTTCTGATTCATTCTACGCAACAACAACCAATCTCTGCATTCAAGAAAAGACACTCGTTTATGTGTCTCAGTAACAAACATTTTGGAAACAGGCAAATATTGAAAAGTTTGTTTTCTTTTATTCCCCTTCTTGGGAGGCCATTGTATGTGTTTCTATAAAGAACAGGGTTTTCTTGTGGAATTAATGTCTCTTCCATATAGGCAATTAACAGTAACAACAGGCGCACAAATCTTCAATTTATCAGACATTGCAACGGGGTCGGAGCGTTCCACCCCAGGAATATTCCAATGCCACATCAACCGTTCACTTCTCAATCAGATAAGCATTGGCAAAGGCAATAGGTCTCACCTATGCAAGAGCTACTGACTTTGGAAATGTGTTTTTGACAAGTTGTACACAAGTGTGGCTCTGTTCAGCTTGGCTAAATGTTAGTGACCTAGAGGGTCAGAGTAGAGTGGGGGAGTAGAGTGTTGTAGAATGGATCTGTTGAAGTAGAGTATTGTAGAGTGAAGATTGTGGCGTAGAGCTGAGTAGAGGGGAGTAGAGTTCAGTTGTTCAGTGGCAGAGAGTGTCATAGAGTGCTGTTTCGTGGAGTGGGTGGTGGAATAGGATGGAGTGGGTTGGTGTGCAGTTGAAGTTGTGGGGTGGGCTGGATTGGAGTAGTGTGGGATGTATTTAATTAGGGTAGAGTGGGGTGGATAAGAGTGGGTGAACTGGATGGGGTGGATTGGATTAGAGTTGGGTGGATTGAATTGAGGTGAAGGATATTGGACTGGGGTGGGTTGGATTCGAGTGGGCTGATGTGGGAGGAATTAGTTTGGATTAGGAGTCATAGGGCTGGGGAGGGGTGGATTGTATTGGGGTGGGGTGAATTGGATTGGAGTGGGATGGGGTGGGGTGGTTTGGAGTGGGATGAATTGGAGAGGGGTGGATTGGACTAGAGTTAGGGGTCTAGATTGGAGTGGGGTGGATTGGATTGGAGTTGGGTGGATTGAATTGGAGTGGGGTGGGGTGGATGGATGAATTGGAGTGGGATGGGGTCGGGGAGCTGAACTGGGGTGGGGTGTATTTGACTGGGGTAGAGTTGGGTAAATTGGAGTAGATTAGATTAGTGTAGAGTGGAGTGGATTTGAGTGGGGTGGAGTGGACAGGGGTGGACTCGGTGGGGTGGATTGAAATGGAGTGTGATGGATTGATTGGAGGGGAGTGTACTGTGGTAGGTCGGACTGGATTGGGGTGAGGTTGATTGGTGTGCGTTGGGGTTGGGTGGATTCCATTGAGGTGGGGTGGAATAGATTGGAGTGGGGTAAATTGAATTGAATGGGGTGGATTCCATTGAGTGAGGTGGAGTTTATGGGGTGGATTGGAGTGGGGTGAATTGGATTGAAATTGGGTGGAGTGAGCTGGGTAGGATTGGAATGGGTTTGATTGGATTGGACCGGGTTGGATTGGTGTGGGGTGGATGGGAATAAAGTGGGGTTGATTGAAGTGGGATGGGTGTAGTGGATTGGACTGGAGTGGGGTGGATCATGGGTTAGGTGGATTGGATTGTTTTGGAAAATGGGTTATTGGCAAGGGCAGGTAAGTACCTACACTTAGCAATAGGCCACTAACCTCCACTTAGCTCCAGTTAGGTCTCATTAAATCAAACCCAGCTCAACCCTTGATAGATTGGCAACAAGCGACAAGGCTTAACTTAGGAGACAAAGCATAAAGCATTCAAAATCAAAAAAACAGTAATTAAATAAAACACAGGAAACAGTTTAAAAATCCGAAATCAATTTATAAAAATAGGAAATATTTTTAGGTTTCAAATGACACCACAACGAATAAAATCGGATAAGGGGAACCAGAGATATGAATTTTTAAAGAATTATTGCTTTCTAGCGCATAGAAACAAAAAGCGCCAATCTGGTCATCTGGTCGCACCTCGATCGGGGCAAAGTCAAAGACTAAGGCCGACCGCGATGGAGCCCAGCTCAGCTACAGCCCGCGGGAAGCCTCAGTCAAAAGTTTACCTTAGGACTTAGTCGTTTTTCTGGAGATTTTCTTCAGCGGGACAAACCTGCCAGTCCAGTCCGACCTCCTGAAACTATTTCTCGGACACGCGTCGCAAGAGCCCTCGGTGGAGATTTTTACCTTCAGACTTGGTTGTTTTTTTCGAGATAAAAATCCTTCGACCGGGGCAAACCTGAATCTTGATCCGACGTCATTGAAGCCCTCCTCAGATACGCTGGCTGGGAGGTCCCGGTCAACTTCCTACATTCGGACTTAGTCTCTTTTTTGGAGATTTTCTTCACCGGGACGAACCTGCAAGTGAGGCCGGCTCGCGGTTGAGGCAATCTGGCTAGATGGAGCTTTTTTTCAAAAGTTCTCCAAACTTCTCCAAATTTCTGGGTCTTCTACCAGATGTTCTTTTAAGGTTCTTTTGAGGTCCACAGCTCACCCCAAGGTTCCAGAAGCTCTGAGATGTTCCTTGAGAGCATGGACTACAACTCCCAGAATGCACCTGCTGCAAACTCCTTTTTGGCCAATGGACAGTGGTCAGCTGGTTGGTTTCTTCAGAAGTTGGTGCAGGGGACTCTGGTTAGCAATTTTTCACCTGTAGCAAATAGGGAGTTCCTCCTTGAACCAGTTGAAGCCAGGCAAAGTCCTTCATGTGGTGAAGCCCAAGTGTGCAGCTGGTGCAGTCCTTTAGAGTGCAGTGTCCAAATGCAGGTCAGGGGTCCAGCAGGGCAGTCCTTCTTTTTCTGTAGTTCTTTCTGGTAGGGATCTGGTAGAGAACTGAGGTGTGGGTGCAGGTCTGCCAGTTTTATCCTTGCTCTTGGGTGAAAAACAGGGGGGTCCTGGTTCTCCAATCAAGGGCAGGGTCCTTCACCCTGTGATGACCACTTCCTGGGAAGTGTGGCAAAAATCAATGCCAGGGAGCAACATTCCTCAAAAGTCCATTATTGGAGGTTACATCTGGCTGAGCCCACCCACTGGTGTGGCTAGAAACCCTAAACACACCCCCCACCTGCCCTCTCCTAATCTAATCAAGGGGACATCTAATTGTCTGGGTTTGCAGGAAGTGAGGGTGTTGCTGGGTTGCTCCAAATGTCCATTTCCGGCTTTCGATGACCAGTTTGGCAGCTCTCCCCCTCCCTGCTTCCCCATCTGCTGAGGGGAGATCTCCTCCCCCAGGCACATCTCTTTGTGCTGAACCAGGCCACTTCACACCTCATCAAAGCAGCCTAGCCAGGCTGCCAGTGGCTGGCCAGTCAGAGCACAGCAGCAAAAACACTGCAGGGCTGAAGTTGGCAACTTTTCAGGTAAAGTTTAAAACTCTTTACCTGAACAAGTTATATTAAATCCAACAACTGGAAGTTGTGGGATTTATTATAACTATTAATTTGATACCAAACTTCTGGTATCTGTTACTTAAGGGGATTTTTAAAATTAAAATAAAGTCTCCCCATTCTAGCCTATGGAGGCCATTCACTACAATGAGGGAAAAACAAATGTGGCTGTTTTACCTCACCAGGGCTTATAAAACTATTTTTATAAGGTCCCTGCTTATAGTTACATGGCACCCCGTCCTAGGGGCACATAGGGCACACCTTAGGGGTGATTTATATGTAAAAATAAGGTTGTTTAAGACTTTGGAACTACTTTTAATTCCAAAGTCGAATTTGCACGTAACTTTAATTTAAAAGCAGCCAGCAAGGCAGGCCTGCCTTTATAATGACACCCGGCACCTCAGCAGTGCACTACATATGCTGGGGTCCCTAAACCTACATGCCCTACCATATACTAGAAACTTATAGGTAGGTTGACTTAGCCAATTATAATTAGCCTAATTTGCATACAGATTTTACACAGAGCACAGGCCCTGGGACTGGTTACCAGTACCCAGGGCACCATCAGAGTCAGGAAAACACCAGCAAAAAAATGAAAAATGGGAGCAAAAAGTTAGGGGCCCTTTGCAATCAGCCCTGTTCTCTCATAGATTAGTATGGATGGATTGGAGTTAGGTGGGGTGGGGTTGAGGATGGTGGATTTGTGTATTGGGATAGAGTGGTTTGGTTTGAATTAGGGTGAGGATGATTGGAGTGGGGAGGAGTGTTTTAGATTGGAGTGGGGCAGATAGTTTTGGATTGGAGTGGGGTAGGCTTATGTGGGAGAGGTTATTTTTAATTGAAGGGGCAGATTGGAATGGGATAGTTTGGAGTGGAACAGATTGTTGCAGATTGGAGTGGAGCAAATCGAAGTGGGGCAGATTGTTTTGGATTAGGGTAGGACAGACTGGAGTGGGGCAGATTGTTTAGGATTGGAGTGGGGCAGAGTGTAGTGGGGCAGATTGGACTAAGGCAGATTGTTTTGGATTCAAGTGGGGCAGATTGTTTTGTATGAGAGTGGGGCAGATTGTTTTGTGTTGGAATAGGATGGATTGGATTGTAGTGGGGTGGATGGGGAAGATGGATTGGATTGTAGTGTATGGATGTAGTGGGCAGATTGGAGTGGGGCTGATTGAAGTGGACAAATTGTTTTTGATTGGAGTTGGGCAGATTGTTTTAGATTGGAGTGGGACAGATTATTTTGGATTGGAATGGGCAGATTGTTCTGGATTGAAGTGGGTAGATTTTTTTGGAGTGAAGTGATACAGATTGTTTTGTATTAGAGTGGGTCAGATTGTTTTGGATTGGAGAGGGGTGGGGTAGATTGGGGTGGATTGGGATTTTGTGGATTGTATTGGAGTGGGGCAGATTGCTTTGAATTGGAAAGGGGCAGATTGGAGTAGGGCAGATTGTTTAGGATTAGAGTGGGGAAGATTGGAGTAGGGCAGATTGTTGCGGATTGAAGTGGGTTGGAGTGGGGCAGATTGTTTTGGATTAGAGTGGGGCCAGTTGGGTTGGGGCAAATTGTTTTGGATTGGAGTTGGGCAAATTTGAGTGGGGCAGATTGCTTTGGATTGGAGTTGGGCAGATTGGTGTGGGACAGATTGGAGTGGAGCTGCTTAGTTTGGATTGGAGTGGGCACAGATAGGAGAGGGGCAGGTTGCTTTGGAATGGAGTGGTGCACATTTGAGTAGGGCAGATTGTTTTGGATTGGAGTGGGGCAGATTGGAGTGGGGCGGATTATTTTGGATTGGAGTGGGGACGATTGGAGTGGGGCAGGCTTTTCTGGATTGGAGTGGGGCAGATCTTTGTGGATTGGAGTGGGGCAGATTATTTTGGACTGGAGTGGGGACGAATGTAGTGGGGCAGATTGTTCTGGATTGGAGTGGGGCAGATCTTTGTGGATTGGAGTGGGACAGATTGTTTTGGATTTCAATGGTGTAGATTGTGGAGGTCGGAATTGTAGTGGGGTGGATTGGGGTGTAGTGGGTGGATTGGCTTGGGGTAAAGTGGACTGAATTGGAGTGGGATGGAGTCTAGTGGGGCAGATTGTTTTTGATAGGAGTGTGGCAGATTGGAGTGGGGCAGATTGTTTTGGATTGGAATGGGGTGGGTTGTGGAGGACAGGATTGTAGTGGGGTGGATTAATATGGAGTGGGGTGGATTGTAGTGGAGTAGATTGTTTTTGATAGGAATGTGGCAGATTGGAGTAGGTCAGATTGTTTTGGATTGGAATGGGGCAGATTGTTTTTATTTGGAGTGGGGCAGATTGTTCTGGATTGGCGTGGGGCAGATTGCGTGGGGTGGATTGTATTGGGGCAGATGGTTTACGATTGGTGTGGGTCAGATTGTTAAGATTGAGTGGAGCAGATTGGAATGGGGCAGATCGATTTGAATTGGAGTGGGGGACATTGTTGTGGATTGCAGTAGAGCAGATTGGAGTGGGACAGATTGAAGTGTGGTGGTTTGGTAGAATGGAAGTGTGCTGGATTTGAGTGGATTGGATTGTGGTGAACGTTTTGGTCTCTGCTTCACAGAAAGGAACGGAAATGATGCTAGGCCTTCAGTGGCCAATTACGAGGCTGTAAAGAAGAGTGCCACATAAGCCAACTAATGATAAGCAACGGGCAGGCTCCAAGCCCTTTTTGTTAACAAGAGTGTCACATCATTCACTAAACCGAGCCCACCTTGCTACCAGCATGCTTCAAATAAGCACTGTTTATAACACACTGTAGATTTGACCTCACGCTGCACCAGTCCTATAAAGAAGCATACAAAACATTGAGTTGTCCAGATCTGTAATAGCACAGAATACATGCTTACTAATTGATCTGGGTATTAAAAGCACCTCAAGTTGCGGTATTGTTGTTTCCGAACGCTCAGTTACATCTCCAAACAATAAAGAGAAGGAGGGCAGTTCAAATCCACCTGGCAGAGACCATTCATATTTACAATCCTCAGTTGTTCAGCACTGCTGTGTCCTCCATCGAAATGCAGTGCGAGCAGTTTGGTTTTAAACGCCCCCTGACACAGCTTATAAGGGCCATTCGAAGATTGTCTGCCAGTACAACAAAATATCAACTGTGTGGTGAAATATCCCAGTCCTTCCTCTCTGTTCAGCAGTTAAGCACACTCTAAAGCAAGCTGTAGTCACATCTGTTCAAAATAATCCTTCAAACCAAAGCCATAGCGCTTAAATGTACCGCCACACAGTGCTATAGAGCATCAACAATGACACATCGACACACTCAACCAACTGGTAGCTCACATACTCCTGGCTCCCCTTTTTCCAGCTAATAATTTCCTGGGCTTAGGAAGTGCCACAGGCATTCTGTATCCCTGAATACCTCCTGGCTCTCCTAAAGGTGGCATGCGATGCCCCAGGTCACCCTTACTGTGAATCTTCCACCATCCACTTCAGTAGCATAGTGGCAGACGGGTGGGAGGAATAGGGAAGTGGAGAAGTACACAGGAGTCTACTGAAAAAGGCACACTCTGGTTGAATGCTTACACATGAAGAAAAAAGTAACGCCTAAAAATGAGTGGTGGAGAGACACAAGTAATGCATGCATGCTCCTGGGGAGAGATAAACAAATTAAGAGGGAGGGATGAACACACCAAGAGGGAGGGTGCCTACAGCAGCTAGTGATTAAAAAAGCAAAGAAATTAGAATGCGAATGAGCCAACCAATGGGTAAGTAATGGGCAGGCTCTTAGCCCACAGGAAAATAACAATAGTCTTGAAGAGACAGCACATGCGCTGTCTAGCCGAGACCTAACCAGGAATATGTCTAGGGAAATGGCAATTAGCAGAGCGATATACCTCTCCTAGGGTCAGCATTCAAGGATTCCTCATCAGCAAAGCAAGTAGATGATCTGATACGGTCAGAAGCATCATCAGGAAGTGCAGAGGGAGAGCTGCATATAGTCAAGAGTTCTGAAGAGTCATAGGAAGACTAACAGGGGTTTTAGCAGGGCTACAGCCTAAGACTAACTAAAACTTACAAAGTCTGTTCCTACTAAAAACACCTAACAAATTTGTCATTTCACTGGGCTCATATCACCAAAAGGGGCAATGTCCAATCAGAAATCGTTTTTGTCTTCAGGTTGCAACAGTCTGGAATTATCTCAGGTTTGGTCTGAAGTCATCTCCTCCTTCCTTGTGAATCCAAACAGTCGGTTACAATTCACTGTCACTTGCAACAATCCATATTCTTCCCTGTGTGTACAATGGACTTGTCTTAGTCCCGTGTGAATCCACATGTCAGTTGAAACAATTTATTTCACATTAAGTCAACAGACCTAAATGTTCCGGACCAAGGTCTCTAAGCTAAAAGTCTTTGGCTATTTGAACAAAGAACATACTGCTACTCTTGGGAACCAAACCTAATGGAACCAGTCACATTAGAAAGAACAATGATTCATCACTTTTACATGAATGCAAAATACCAGCTCTGCAGGCCTAGTTATGCTAACACAAGAAATATAAATGCATTAATATACTTGTTAATAAAACACACATCATTTGCAAACTTATAAATTCAACATTAATAATATATCATCAGAAAGAATAAAACATTTAATTATAAATTGCAAAACTTTGTTAATACATCACATTAGGGCCCATATTTATACTTTTTGACGCAAAACTGCGCCAATGCAGTTTTGCGTAAAAAAAATTAGCGCCGGCTAACACCATTCTGAAGCGCCATGCTGGCGCCGTATTTATTCAATGACGTTAGCCGGCGTTAGCCGCCGTCGCTGTCTGGTGTGTGTTAAAAAAAACGACGTACTCCAGGCAGCGCCGGCGTAGGGGGAAAATGGCGTATGGGCGTCCAGAAATGGTGCAAGTCAGGCTGAGGCAAAAAAATCGCCACAACCCGATTTGCGCCATTTTTTTACGACGCCCATCCCCCATTGAAATGACTCCTGTCTTAGCAAAGACAGGAGTCATGCCCCCTTGCCCAATGGCCATGCCCAAGGGACTTCTGTCCCCTGGGCATGGTCATTGGGCATAGTGGCATGTAGGGGGGCACAAATCAGGCCCCCCTATGCCACAATTTTTTTTTTTTTAAAATACCTATCTGGACTTACCTTAATGTCCCTGGGGTGGGTCCCTCCATCCTTGGGTGTCCTCCTGGGGTGGGCAAGGGTGGCAGGGGGTGTCCCTGGGGGCAGGGGAGGGCACCTCTGGGCTCATTCTGAGCCCACAGGTCCCTTAACGCCTGCCCTGACCCAGGCGCTAAAATCCGGCGCAAATGCGGGTTTTTTAGACCCGCCCACTCCCGGGCGTCATTTTTGCCCGGGAGTATAAATCCGACGCAATAGCATCGGAGTCATTTTTTAAGACGGGAACGCCTACCTTGCATATCATTAACGCAAGGAAGGTGTTCACGCAAAAAAATGACGCTAACTCCATGAACTTTGGCGCTAGACGCGTCTAACGCCAAAGTATAAATATGGAGTTAGTTTTGCGTCGAATTTGCGTCGAAAAAAACGACGCAAATTCGGCGCAAACGGAGTATAAATATGCCCCTAGATATGACAGAAAAGTGCATTTAGTTTTATGCGCACATCTATTTATACTCATAAATCACACATTAAACATTAAGAATGCAAATTAGTTTTAATGCTAGCAGTTAATCTAGTGTCTAAAATATACTTTGGCATCATTTATTTCTTATTAGCACATTATTAAATCCCTTGGGTACAATTGTGACCAACACAAATAAAAACATGAGCACTTTTAAAATAGGTGTCAGTGCAGCTTTCTACCTTAGGCTACTAAACATGAGGCATACATTGTCACCTTTTGCTGATGTCTGGGACACTAAAAGCATTACAAAAATGTACTGTCCAGCAGTTCCATAAATCTCATTCTTCAAGCTTCTGGCCCTTCCAAAGCCCTCCTACCATTTACCACCATAATCTAAAACATTGCACGCTGAATCAAAATTCAAATAGGCGGGCCATTGCTGAAAACAACTGCTATGTAAGTACTGCTACTGTAAATAATCCTTTGGCATGAATGAGACTCCAATCCCTTTGTTCATTGCTGTTATGTCACAACAGTGAAAAACGATACATGAGTTTCATTGCTGCAACTTCACACAAGAAAGTCTACCCATTATCGGCTTTCTTGCATCTTCCCCTGCCTTGAAACAAGCAGGAGGGAATGGAATGGTAGAGTATTCTACCAGAACATCAAGATTTTAATATCAATCACAGAGCTGCAGCTCAAAGATCTACATCTATATATCTTCAAGGTTGTAGATGTGGAGTTATGAATTGTAAATCTAAGCCCTATACATATATGGGTCAATCAAGGGCAGTTTAAAAAGAGATCAACAATGATGCCAAATTATTTATCTGGGATTTTTGAGTAACACAAGTTACTGTATGGTACTGCACAAACACAAGTCCTGATCAACACCAATGTGAGACAATTGGGTTGTTGGGTGAATTGGGTGTGAGCCATGGTCAAGTTACAGCCACAATACTTTGGGGGGTGAACTACCAAAGGTCACTAAATTAACCTTTGCTTAATCTCATCTAGCTTGGCACAAAAAACAGTCAACCTTAACTTAGAGGCAATATGTAAATTATTTATGCAGAACACAAACAGTAATAAAGTGGAAACCCTACACAAGAAAAATCTCAATCACATTTTGAAAATAGAGAGGTGGTAAGTGCTAATGTGGCGTATGACTGCCAACAGGCTGGCAGTACATACCTCAACATTATGAGATTGGCGGTTTGTCTGCAGCCATCCCGCCACTTCTCCACTCATACCGCCATAGCAGTATGAGCCGCCGGGCTGGAGATGTGTATATCTAGCCCGTCGACCGGCATAGTACAGCTGGCGGCATTTTGAGCCTGCCTACCGCCATGGTTTTTGTGGCATTAGCAACGTCATGAAAACCATGGCAGTAGGCCCTATCGGTGATAGGGAATTCCTTTCCTGTCACCGGTAGGCAGCTCCCCTACAACACTCACCTGACACCCCCACCCCCTTCCATCCAAACGCCCCCCACCCCGTATGATCCTCACACACACACAAACCCTCCTATCCTAACACACACCCCAACCCCCTCTGATCCTCACAGGCACATCAACCAGTCCCTCCGATCCTCACAGACACACACCCTCCACCCCCCCATACTCGCACACACCCGCAGATACGCACCACGCATACAGCCAACCACTCACACTGGCATACACGCATTCATACACGCATACATCCAGACATGAGCACACACATTCTTACAACAATCACACTGCCATGCAGAAGCGCACTCACTTCACCATTCTTACACGCATTCACTCATACGCATACAACCACGCAAACAACACAACACACCCAGACGTATTCATACACTCACGCACACATTCATGCACACACTCAGACACACACACACAATACACCCCACCCTCCTACCCCCCTCCTGGGTCGGAAGTCCGACTTACCTTCAGCGAGGAGGTCTTCCGGCAGGGAACGGGAATGGGGCCATGCTGCTACCGCCAGCAGTGCCCCGCCAGCAGAACACCGCCAGGCCGTATGAATTGTCATGGTACGGCTGGCGGCATTCTACGTGCGTGGCAGTGCTGGGGGTAGCAGCGCCCCCTTACCACTGTCCACCACCATGAACACTGACGGATTTCCACCCTTCTTGTGGCGGAAGTCCGGCAGTGCTCATAATATGGCGGACGGAGGGTACCCACGGTGGCGGTATTTTGGTGGCTGTCACCGCAGCGGTAGGCGTGTTTTACCACCAATGCCAAATGAGGGCCTTTATGACATCAAAATTACAAAACTCCAATCAGCAGAACCAGAGTTATGAATTTTTAAAGATTTAAGTGAAAAAGCCCTAAAAAAACACAAAGCACCAACTTGGGATATCTATTTGCAGTGGATTGGATCAAAGTCAAAAGTTAAGGCCGACCGCAATGGAGCATAAGACAGATACAGTCCCAGATTAGTCATGCTGGAGGTTTACCTTCTCAGGTTTTGGACCACGAGTCCTATTCGCATTGGAGAGAGCCACGAGGAACAAAAGGAGCATCAAGGGCGGTAGTCATTGTGGTGCAAAGAGCAGGCCGGGCGTTGTGGACGGGCAGGCTGGAGCTTAGTCTTGGCAGTTCCCCATGAGCAGTCGATGCTGCCATACAAAGAGACAGGCTAATGATGACTTGCAGTGATTTTTAGTGTGCATAGCATGATTCCAGTGCAAATAGGCCCGTTTGCAGTGGTGAAGAACCCAAAAGCTTGAATTCAAGAACTCGAAATTCACACAAAGGTTCCAGGAATGGAGAGGCACCAGTTGGGGGTCAGGAACTCACTGAGGACATGTCCAGGAACTGTTGAGGAGCCTTTTATGTCCGTGAGGCGCAGATAAGGATGCCAGAATACTAGCCCTTGGAGTCATCTAGGGTTCTGGTTTCAAGATGGAGTTGCTGGTTCAGTTCTTCTTCCGCAGGCAAGAGGGCTGTAGGCAGCAGGTCTGCACAGCAGAGCAGCAGTTCCTTCAGAGCAGCCGGCCAGCAGTGTACCAGTCCTTGTAGCAGCCCAGCAGTCTTTCTTCCTGGCAGAGTATCCACTGGCCCAGAGGTGCAGAAGTGTACTGAAGAGTGGACGCCTATATATATATATATATATATATATATATATATATATATATATATATATATTTATACTAAAAATTGTATATATATTTTTCACTAACAAAACAAAGGTTACAGGGTATTATAGTTAAGTTCAGATTTTATATGCACAAAAACATAGAAATTCATTGGTTATAGATTTATTTCATGTAACGGTAACTCCTGCCCTAAGGTAACTATAACTCACTCCATTGTGATGCACAGTTTTCTCATCAATCATTTTATTGCAAATATTACAGTGATATTATCAAAGCTGTCATAGAAGATGTCATGAGTGATGTAATATCTGGGGTAATTAGCAGTGCATAGCGAGGGCACAAGTTATAGTTACCTTAGGGCACGAGTTATAGTAATTTGAAATAACTTTAACTATAACAGCTGAATTTCCATGTTTTTGTGCGTGTAAAAGCTGACCCTAAGTATAATGTCCCTGAAACCTTTAACTTTTTATAGAATTTTAAATTTTTTTTGTTTGTTTAATTCTATTGCCTATCTTTAACATTCCTGTAAACTTTGTTTTTTCAGTGAATTTCTAGGTTTTTTTTAACGTTAAGTAAGATGCCTGTCGCAATGCATGGTGGGAGTGGGGTGGATGCAGGGCCTATCCTGGCATTGTGCTGCCCCCCACCAAGATTGCTGTTCCTGTCACCCCTCTTCCTTGTCATCCTTTGTCCAAGTCCATGCCCCTGTTCCCTCATTGCAGTCTTGTGTGCCTGCTGCTCTACCACTGCCCTTCCCATCTGTCCTGAACAATTAGCCTGCTGTCCCATCAACCTCCTTGCTCACTTCTGTTGTCTGAGTCCATGCCCCAGCCCCTCCCTCCTGGCCTGCATGGCCCGATGGGCTGCCACTGCCTCCATTTAGCTTGATATCCCTGCTTACTCCTCTTGCCTTCTGTTGCCCAATTCAATGCCCCATCATTGCCCTCCTGTTTAGCCTCTGTGCTTAGCTTGCTGCCCCTGCCCCCCTTTCCTCTGCCTTCCGATGTCTGTGTGCATGCCCCTGCTCCCTCCGTTTTGCCCATTATGTTCCAAGGACCTGCCACTGCCCCTCCTATCTACTCTGAGTGTTCTGTTGAGCTGCCACTGCCCCTCCCACCTGCCTAGCATGGTCAAATGGCTGCTGCCTGTCCATGCCACCTCCACCCTTCCTGTTAGAGTTCCATGCCCCTATCCCCTCTCCACGTCCCCCAAGGTTGATTTTACTGCCACTTCCTTCTGCCCTCCATGCTCAGTTGTGCTGCAACATCTCCTCCTGCCTTGCATATATGGTCTGTTGTGAAGCCCCTTTCACAGCCTTCTCTTGTCTGTGTCCAGATCCTACCCCTCCTTTGGCTTCCTGCCAAATTTGGTGTAATTCCGTTCAGAGGTTCAGGCTGTAGTCATGTCTAAAGACTCTAAGGGAAAATGTAAGGTGAAAATGTGTTTTGCGACCTGCTTTTTTCTCTGCCCCCGATTGACGCATCACCCCAAAACCTTCAACACTGCAAGTGAACTGACTGTTGTATTAAGTTTGAAAATTTCATGTAGATTCGTCAATCAGCACCAAAGTTATTGGCAAACAAAAACGTTTTTCCTATGGAAACTAGGTCTTAACTATAACTACCTACTGGTGATTGCTGTTAGGTAATTTGTATATATATATGTTGCCTAATGGCGGTCGCCAGTAGGTAGTTATAGTTAAGACCATTTTTCCATACACAGAGCGTTTTTTTGTTTTGCCAATAACTTTGGCAGTGTTTGACGAATCTTCATGACATTTTCAAAACGTATACTTCAGTATTTTCAGCTGCTGTGTTGATTGTTTCAGGGTGATCCGTCAAGTGTGGGCCAAAAAAAATGGGGTCCCAAGACACCCTTTCCCCATTCTACGTCAATAGGATTTTTCAAATTGTTGAACATGACTACAGCCCAAACCGCTAAAAGTAGTTACTCCAAATTAGGCAGAAAGATAGCTCTTGGTCCAGAAAGCACACTTTTTGTATTTGATGTAAATGGGTTCAATAGTTTTGGAGTAATCAGAGTTTAAAAAATATAGATATCTAGGCATTTGGGTAATCCGTGGATTTAACTATCCCCATGCTGATATTTGATTGGCTGCCAACACTTTAGCAAGGAAGTGCTCGCAGCCATCTTGGGACATGGTTTCAGCCGAGTCACACTAAAAAAAAAATTTAAAAGAAAAGGGGCCAGGGTAGGGTCACCCTGACCACCTAGTCTTGGTCTAGGGGTCCCCACGGACCCCACTTGGGCTAAAAATCATTTTTTGTTTAAGAAAAAGGATGGTCTCCCACCCTTCTTTTTTCTTTTGCCCCGGGTGGGCCACTTCCTGGGGGCTTTGGGGGCTTTAAAAAGAAGAGGGGCGCCTGGGGCCCCCCTCCTAGGGCTTCTATTAACCCCAGGTACCGCCACCTCCCTGGGGCTATCAGAGACAAATATGTGGGAGGCTGCGCAGCCCCCACACCTGGGGGACCACCACCGCCCTAGGGCAAAACAATAATCTGATATGGGGGAGGCCCGTATGTCCTCCCCCAAAGTGCCTACGACCGCGGACCCCCTGCAGCCCCAGGAGCCCATACCTCACCTGGGCTTAGATGCAATTATTTCCCAGGGGCTATGCAGCACTCCCCACTGTCCCGGGGACTACCATCTCTCTGGGGCTAAAGAATCAATTAAGGTAGGTGGACATGCAGCGCCCTGCAGCCACTAGGACCACCACCTCCCCGGGTCTGAAAAAAGATAAGGAAGGGGGGTCCTTTGGAGGCTCCAGGGACCACCACCTCACGGGGCAAATTACAAATGTTTGAGGAGGGCCGGCAGGTCACACTCGTGGAGCCAATAATGGTTCTGGGGACTGCCACTTCACAGGGCCGGCTCCTGATGTGTCCCAGGATGCCCACCCCGAGACATAGTAGTTGGCTCTTACTTGGAAGGAGTTTTGACAACTACTGCCAAGTCAGAGCAAACACTCTAGTTCCAGCAAGCGAGAGCTCTCAAACAGAACTTGCTTGCTGGAAGCAGACCTTACCTCTGTTTCACCACTCACAGAAATATGGACAGGGAAGCAGAAGAAACAATTGCTCTCAAAGACAGGGAGCTGCATCTTTAGCTGCTCCCTGTCTGTGACAGCAATGCTGACTCGTGCAGGAGATGGGGAGCAGCTGGGACCGCAGGGCCCTTTGGGATCTTCCACAATCCCAGCTCGCTCTCTGCCTCCCCTTAGGCTTCCCCCATGGTCAACAATGATGGTGACTGATGGTTGGGCCCCAGGGATGGGGTTTGGGGGGCTACGATTGGCCCCTCCCAAACATAAATAGCTATGTTGATGTGCCCCGGGCGTTTTGGGTTACTGGGGCTGAAATTGGCTGGGGGGTCATGTGCCCTCCCCAAAAATTGATAAGGCCAGACTCCATTGGATGGGATCTCCGGGGCTGAAATTGGAAGGGGGAGGGGAGCAGTGCGTCCCCCCTCGAATTATTGAAGGCTGGGCCCCAGGGAATGGGGCCATGGGGCCGAGATCGGCCTGGGGAGGGAAGCCGCATGCTCCCCCAATGGAATTGTAGTGCACCTCGGGGGATGGGGTCCCCAGGGCCGAAATTGGCCATGGGCACATCCCCCCTTCTCCCCCACAGTGGGCGTTTACCCAACGAGGTAGCTCTTACTAACTAACCCGTAGAAAGTGCTCCAGATGGATAGACATTTTGTGCAAACTGTGGACTCTCGTTGGTTAAACGAGCAGGTGAACTTCCCTTCTGGCCATGACGCTCATTTCACAGACATTATACTTCAACAGGAAGCACTCACAAATATAAACGTAGCAGGTGCCACAGTTGAAGCTCCTCTTCTGGAAAGGCAAAGCAAGTGTGCTTACTTGGCAATTCCATATTGAAAAACAATCTGAAATCCTTTGTGAAGGTGAATGCATCTTTCATCTATTGGAGCACAATCAGACACTCTCACACCCAAATAGACCCTCCCACACCCACTCTCACACCCAGACAGACTCTCTCGCTGCCACTCTCAAACTGGGAGACACCCTTTCACACCTATTCTCACATCAAGACAGACAGGCCCTGTGGACAACTCCCACTGCACATGGCCAGAGGCCTTGTGCATCATGGGGCTTGGTGGTTAGGGGGATTGGCCGTGCGCAGCGGTGGTTGGATTAATGTTTAGTAATGAAAATTACTTTACCTTAAATAAACAAAGAAATTCACTGGAAAAAGTAGAATTCGAAAAAATCTTGGAAATTCACTTAAAAAAATAAAGATTATAGGGACATTATAGTTAGGGTCTGAATTTACTCGCAGAAAACTAGAGAAATTCAGCAGTTATAGTTAGAGTTATTTCAAGTAACTATAACTCGCGGCCTGAAGTAACTATAACTCATGCCCTTGCCATGTATAGCTAATTACTCCATATATTACAGCACGCATGACAACTTTTATAACATCAACAAAAATATCAATGAAACATTAGAGGTTAAATTATTGACGAAAAACTGCATGGCAGGGGCAGACACACACACACATATATATATATTTACATATACACATATGTATTACCTACTGCTGATAGCCAGTAGGTGGCAATAGTTAAGACCAACTTTTCACATAGATTAAGCGTTTTTTGTTTTGCTAATAACTTTGGCGCCATTCGACAAATCGCAAAATTTTCCAAAATAGTCTCCTATTTTTCCTAGTTTCTGCATTAAAAGTTTTGGGTGATTCATCAAGCGGGGCCGAGAAAAAAAGGGGTCCCAAAATACTTTTTCCTGATTCTCTGTTTAAGGGGATTTTCATTCTTTGGACTCGGCCACAGACAGAACCGCTGAACGGAATTACACCAAATTTAACAGGAAGGTAGATTTTGGTCTGCAGATCATACTTTTTGTGATTTGGTGTAGATCTGTTCAGTAGATTTGCAGTTCTTTAAGGTTAAAAATATAGATATATAGCGATGTTGACTTCCGCGGATTTACCAGCAGTGGATCTGAGGATCTGGTGGAAAAGCAACTCCCTGATTGCCTGGCCGCAATCTGACAGAAAATTTGCGGCCACCATTTTCTTTGTTGCATCGCCTGGGGGTTGAAAAAAGAAGAGTGCAAAAGCACATAAGGGGGCAGTATGCAGGGATCCTTATCCCATAGGGCACGTAGATGGGTCCCTAAGGGACCCCTCATGGGTAAACAATTGTAGCAGCTGGAGGCTTCCACTTTGACAGCAGGGCCATCACTTGGACCGGTGATAAAGTGCCACCAGAAAAATTTCAAACACAATGTGACTTGGAGCTGGCATATGTTGAAATGACAACATACTGTCGCAGGTGCTCTAAGGTGGTTTATAGTGGGGAGCAGACCAACAGCATTCCCGACAAATTGGTGAAAAAGCACAAGTGCACCAAAAAGCACCAGTTGTTTTCTCATTAACAGTTTTGATGCCCTGTTTTTGATTTTATATTGAGCCTAGGTTGAAAAAAATGATATACAAAAAAAATAAAAATTGTTATGTTCGTTTTTTTTTTTTAAATGGTTCTTTTCAGAACTGGAAATACTAGTTTAAAACTAGAAAAATGTATGTTGTCTGTCATGTGTATGTCTTTAGGTTGCTGTATCATAATTGTCTACTACAGCAGGCTATTCTTAGTAAAACAAAAGGTAAGTCTACTTTTGCAGGTGGAAATTTACACGTGTAATGACAGATTTGCCGTACATTTATAAAAATTTTGAGCCCGATTCACAAAGGTAAACTTACACTTACTATAGTAACGTTAAGACTTTTTGGTATTCACAAATTATCGCCTGATTCACAAAGTTAGAGTTACACTTTTGTGTAATTTTACAGTTTTTTTTAAATTCACAAACTGCAAGTTTATATTTACTAATGGTAATTTTAGAATCACGGAGACTCAGCACACAAAAAGACAGCAGAGGCCTGTCTTTGTATGTATGGAGTCTCCGCAGTCGTAAAATTACTATTAGTAAAAATAAACTTGCAGTTCACGAATACTACAAAAAAGTAAAGTTACATAAAAGTATAAGTTTACCTTAGTCAATTAGACCCAGGGAGTGTAATATTACTACCAGTAAAATTAGTAGCAGTACAATTTCACTGATAGTGTGTGAATACCAAACCAGCAGTAAAGTTACTAATGTAGTTGCAAACCTACACAAAAGTGTAAGTTTACCTTTTTAAATCAGACCTTTAGACCTTTTTTTTATTTTTTTAATGCAGATCTATTAGAAAATGTATGCTCCTACTCATAAACCAACAAATATTTTTTCTGTTGCTTTATAGTATTTCAGTGCAGTGGAATACACTGTCATGCATTACTTTGCTTCAAGGGGGTGTTCCTTGGGTGTTATATGGGGATTCAAACACACAAAGGATGATAGGAGGCTCCTTGCAATAATTCTAACCTCTGGCATTAGCTCAGGGTAACACTCTAACCCACCATTCATTTGCTCGCCATACCACCTCAGTTAGAACTCAGCAATATGCTAGTCAATATTGACCCTGCTCCTCATGGAAACAGTATAGCCCGAACTGCCAAGGCAAGTCCTCCCTGAACCGGACCACAAGCAACTCAGGAACAGCTTCATTCTAGTTATGGGCTCATCAGCCATGTACAGCTTCATTCCAGCAACACAGTGAGCACGGGACCCACATCCGGGCAAACCTATGTCACAAAGAGCAGTACATCAAACACACAAAGGGTGATGGGAGGCTGCTTGCAATAAGTCTAACCACTGGCATTAGCTCAGGGTAACACTCCAACCCACTGTTCTTTAGCTCCCTATACCACCTCAGTTTGGACCAAGTCATATGCAAATCTCTCTTGACCCTGCTTCTCATGGGAACAGCCCAGCCCAAACTGCCAAGCCATGTCCTCCCTGAACCGGAGAACCGGCCTCTAAATAACAATCTCTGAACAGCGGGTAAGCTGTGTGTAGTAAAGGCTTGGCTACTGTTAGACCTGACAGCCCTAGGGTTGTCACCCCCCAACTTTTTGCCTGCCCCCCTCGTCTTTTCTGACCCAGTTTTTGCTGGTTTTAGGACTCTGTGCACTTTACCACTGCTAACCAGTGCTAAAGTAGATATGCTCTCACCCTTAAACATGGGAACATTGGTTCATCCCCTATTGGCATATTTGATTTACTTATAAGTCCCTAGTAAAGTGCACTACATGTGCCCAGGACCTGCAGCACTGATTGTGCCACCCACATAGGTAGCCCCTTAACCAGGTATCAGGCCTGCCATTGGAAGGCCTATGTGTGCAGTTTCACTGCCACTTCAACTTGGCATTTAGAAGTACTTGCCAAGCCTTAAATTCCCCCTTTTGCTACATATAAGTCACCCCTAGGTTTTAGTAGGCTTTAGCTAACCCACAGGGCAGAGTGCTATGTAGGTAAATGGCAGGACATGTACATGTGTGTTTGATATGTCCTGGTAGTGAAAAACTCATGTCGTTTTCCACTAGTGTGAGGCCTGCTCCTTTCATAGACTACCATTAGGACTGCTCTCATATACTTTTTGAGTGGTAGATTCTGATCTGAAAAGGGTAACCAGGTCATATTTAGTATGGCCAGAATGGTAATAGAAAATCCTGCTTATTGGCAAGGTTTTATTTTATATTACTATTTTAGAAATGCCACTTTTAGAAAGTGAGCATTTCTCTGTACTTAAAAAATGTCTGTGCCTTACACCCTGTCTCCAATCAATGTCTGGGCTGGGCTGGTTGACAGCTCCCTTGTGCATTTCACCCAGACAACCACAACACAGGACACTCAGTCACACCTGCACTCATCTGCATATTGAATGGGTCTTCTTGGGCTGGAAGGGTAGAGGGCCTGACACTTACACTTCAAAGGCCAATGGCCTGCCCTCACACAATGGACTGCCAAATCCCCTGCTGGGACCCTGGCAGACTGGACTGAACTCAAAGGGGAACTTCAAAACCACTCTTTAAAGTCTCCCCCACTTGAAAGGCATTTTGGGTATATAAACTGGGTCTCTGACTCCAGCAACTCAGACACTTTTGGACCTACACCTGCATCCTGTCAAGAGAAGCTGTCTGGCTGCCCAGAGGACTCATCTGAACTGCTTTGCTGAGAAGGACTGCTGCCCTGCTGTTGACCTGCTGGCCTCTGACTTTGCTGAGAAGGACTCTGCCTTCCCCAAATGTGCTCTTCAAGGACTTGGATTGAGCTTGCCTCCTGTTTTCTGAAGTCTCAGGGCCAAAAAGACTTCAGCTCTTCAGGGAACTCCTTGTGCATCAAAAATCAGTGCACCGCCTGCTAAAATTGATGCAAAGCCTGCATTGTGACTGAGGAATCGCCGCACAGCCGACCGGAAAGATACAGGCCAACTACCCAAGTGAAAATTCGACGCAGCGCCTGCCTTATGACTGAAAATTTGGCGCATCGCCTGCCGGATTGATGCAGCACACATGCCTTCTTCCAGCGCATCAAGGATTTTTCATGCATCGTCCCTGTGCATCAAAATATCCCTGCATCGTAGTGAGGAACCAAGACTGCATGCCAAAAAACAAAGCAAACCCCTTGCAGCGTGGAAAGAAACAACGCATTGTCTGTGCCACATCGTAGAATTCGACACACCACCTTATTTTTCCACGCATCTCCTCCTCTGTGGTCTCCGTGCATCGTTATTTTTGATGCATACCAGGTACTGTGTGTTAACAAAGAGACAACTGTTTATTTCTAAGGATTAAGGCTCTTTTTAACCTTTTAAAAGTGATAACTTGTGCTTATTAAATCTTTGTCGTATTCACATTATTTTATTCAGATAAATATTATCTATTTTTCTAAACCTGTGTGGTGTTTTCACTGTGTTACTGTATGATTTATTGCAGAAATATTGTACACATTGCCTTCTAAGTTAAGCCTGACTGCTCAGTGCCAAGCTAACAGAAGGTGGACACAGGATAATGTGGATTGTGTGTGACTTACCCTGACTAGGATTGTGGTCCCTACTTGGACAAGGGTGTATTCCTCTGCCAACTAGAGACCCCATTTCTAACATTGGTGAGGATAGGACTTGTGTTTGTGCAGTACCATATAATAGCTATGTGTATACTACCTACCCACAGTTAAAGGTCAATTTGATTTGTTCTCTTTTTTTGCTTGCATGTTTCTACTTTACATTCTTTAATCAGTTTCCTATACAACATGTCTCTGGCTAGGTCTCAAGGAGGAGCTGGGGAGTTTGACCTAGCCAAGCTAGAGGCATACACTGTCAGCCAGTTGAAGGGGTCCTACAAGGGGATGGGAGTACCTACCCAGGGAGCCTCTAAGAAGGAGGAGTACCAAAAGGCGCTGAGGCCCTGGACAGAAGCCCGTTCAAAAGAGCATGTTGAGTTGGGTGAGCAAGTGGATGGCTCTCCCGAGTATTTGCCAACAGTAGAGGAAGGTGAAACCCTTGAATTTGTGCCCCCTGCTATACCAGAGAGCAGTATCTGAAGTCACGGCCTGACTGCAGAGGAAAGGCGAGAGGACAGATAATTCAGGCTGCAGTTGGCAAGATTAAACATGAAGGCAGAAGAGAGGAAAGCTGAGGGAGAAGCCAAACAAGCTGAGGCTGAAAAGGCCCTGGCTGAAAAGAAACTCATCTTGGCTCATGAACTGGGTCTGAAAGAGCTGGAGCTCAAGTCTAGGAAGTATGAGTCCAGCAGTGATGGTGGCAGCATACATACAGGACCTGCTAGAGACAAAAAGGTTTGTATACCCAAGGATGTGGTACCCAGTTATGTGGCGGGAGATGACATTGATGAGTGGTTTACTGGATATGAAGTTGCACTAAGGGCTCATGGGGTTACTGAAGAGCAAAAGAGGGTGGGCTTGTGGAACCTGTGCCAATACTTGGGAGGGACACACTTCTTACACTAGAGGTTGGGGATGTGAACAAATATACCCCTATGAAAGACATTTTGATTGCCAAATTTGGACTGACCCCTGAAAGGTACCTCCAAAGATTCAGGGACAATAGCAAGCTCCCCAACCAAACCTGGGCAGACTTTATTGATTTATAAAGTATAGCACTGAATGGCTGGGTGCAGGGCAGTAAAGTAACTGGTTACATGGGTTTGTACAATTTGATCCTGAGAAAGCATATGCTCAGCATTTGTTTTACACAGTTGGGCCAGCACTTAGTTGACAGTAAGCTGACTGATTCCAGGAAGCTTGCTGAGAAGGCAGAACTCTGGGCTAGCACAGGAGTGTCCAAAAAGGTATCTCGCGGGGACACCCACAAAGGTGGTCAGGGTCCTCAACAGAAGAAAGAGGGAGGAGAAAAACCTAAAAACAAGGCGTTTTCAAAAGGCCCCCCAAATCATTCTCAAGGGAATAGTGGTAACCAGTCCCAGTCTGAGTCTAAAAAGAAAGGGTTCTTTGGCAGTAAGACAGGGAGGTTTGTAGCCCAATGTATAGGCTCATCTGTAGGAAGTGACTGTGCATGCCCCGGAAACACTCGGAGTACGCAGCCCCGGGAGTCGGGAGCTAGGAGTCTCAGGGGAGTCAAGGAACCAGGGTGAGGGGGAGCCGAGCTGTGCCGTGCGGCGTGCAGCACCTCCCCGCCGGAGCCCCAGAGTTTTCCTCTGTGGATCCGGAGGACTCTGTGAACTCCGCAAAAGCGGTGTAACTGGTGCACCGCTCCCACTCCTGCCGGAGCTCAGGAGTATGTCACGGCAGCAGTAAGCAGCGCATTCCACCCGCCGGGGGCCTCCAGGTTAGCAGTTCCTCCCGCACTCCTCTCTCCTCCCGCACTCCTCTTGCAGACCCCTACTGAAGCCGCCCGACTGGGTGCGGCTTGTGGGGAGGCAAGAGAGAGTCCAGAGGGTGTCCAGCCCCTCTGACTTGCTGCATGAGATGGCTATAGAAGGATATATCCCTCAAGACCTAGATCTTGCCTCCCTTCACAGGCGCTTCACAGGTGCTTCCGGCTACGCCCTCTTTACTGCGAGGAGGGTCGGAGCGGAACTCACCCGGCACTGCACTCCGGTGGTCGCAGCGGAGAGCTGCGCGCACAGTGCACAGAGCGTTGAGGAGCAGCGGGCGGCTGGAGGCTGTTGCTGATCATTGCTGATCGTTGCTGGATGCCCATTAAGCTGGGCTAGGCTAGGGTCAGCTGGTGTAGAAGAAGAAGCTGTTGAAGCTGGTGAAGAGGGCGACGGCTGTGCGAGATTGACTTTGATTGCTTTGCTCGTGCCACAAATCACTTGCGTTAGTCTCTTCGTGCCCCTTGCAGGGGGTAGTCTTTTAAATGACCATGAAGAAACTCCGCTCAGGTCATCTGCTTCCAAGAAGATCTTGCCTAAAAACCAAATCCAACCCTATACGGAATAAGTCTAACCCCGCACTCTTGCTGAAGGGTCAGTCGCAGAAGCAACTATTTACCTTTTAGGGAAAAGAGAACTCATCAAGACAGAAAACAAAAGGTGAAGCCCTCTCCATTGCAACCCTGGACACAGAGTCCTCTGGAGGGCCTTCTGGGGAGCTCTCAAAGGAGTCATATCAAGCGGAAGCAAGCCAGAAAAGAGGGGTTATGGTCTTGGAACAGGGCCTTTTAACTCCTCTTGTGGAGACTGCAGAGACTATTCGTCCTGCCTGGAGTTTGCCAGGGCCCCAGCACTGTCCCTCCCTCTCCTTTGCATCCACCTGGCCAGTCAGTTCTCTTTCTCAAGCCGAGCTGGCTCCGAAAAATTCTCAGGAAAGTGGCGCTATTTCGTCAATAGCGTCTGTTGCTATCGGGCCATGTGACTTCATGCTGCCGGACCTGGATCCTGATTTATTTCAGAGATATGGCCCTCAGGCTTATGACCTCTCGCTTCCGTCTGTGGATTCCAGGTCCAAGTGCTTACCGACGTCAACCGGCCTGGAGCTGTTTAATAGTACTCCCTCGTTACAAGATTTGATATACATCCATTCTCATTTGTCTGCGACGCCGGCCTTAGAAGTAAGTGGAATCCAGTCTATTCAACCTCTGGAATCTGAGGCTAGACTCTCAGCCTCCCTATTTACTTTGGAAAACCTTCTTGCCTCAATCTTTAAGCTCCTGGAGAAATATGTAGGTGGTTCAGATCGCATTCTTTACTCTGTAACAGCAATTTTAGCGGAGATGACTAAAAATAAAAAGGTTGCTGAACTCTTACATCCTATTCAGCCCAATGCTGCTCCTTTGCAATCTCTTAAAGATCAGAGGTCTTCCGGTGTGTCCATAAGGGCACCTGTAAGGGAGCGCACGTGTGAGGACGTGTGTACTCAAGCAGGAAGCGCCCAATGCAACTGACCTAATGAGGCAAAGCCACTGCCGGTTAGTCCAATGGACTTCATTCGATTTATCTTCGATCCCTTTATGCTGAAGGGCAATCATTCTGCACAGGTCTACCGGAAATATTGCTAAAGGTCGAAAAGAATCTAAGAAATCGTAGAAATTAAATTGACGGATTAGCAGGAAAAAAGAAGGAAAGTACTTTTCCCCGAAGTGATAACTGATGGGACAATCCCACCCCAAATTCTCACATAGCCACATGTGAAGCAGTCCTGCCTGTCCTCTCCGCGAAGTATCTAAAAGTAGGGCTGAAAGTGAGCATGAAACTGACTTTCCACCACTTCAGCCTTGAATCCATCTGTCTCTGCATTCTTGCCTCCCAGGCGGGATGCCATTCCTAATGACTCCCCCATCTCCTTGTCTAGGGAAGGAGCACCGTTAACAGGCTATAATATGGACTCTCAGATAGTAGACTTTTATCCTATCTTTGATGCAGATGTAATCCTAAATAGGTCCACTTTGTTAAGATCCTTCTCGGAATTCAGTTCTTTGAAACACATCACTAGCTATGACATTGATCTTGTTTCCTTGCTGATGATTAATGGTGGCTTTAGGGCTAGGCTTGCCTTCCGCTCCTTGCGCTCGGCGATCCTGGTCCTCTCCCACGCTGATTTTCTGCAGTGTCGGGGAATTGATGTGGTCCCGCTCTTGTCTTCTACCGTGCCTCGCTGGGAAAAGGCGGTGACTAAGGTCCCCAAGAGGCCCCAATCCCCTGACCACTTTAAAGGTACTGATTCTACTGGGTACACATCTAGACTAGATCTACAGGCTCTTAAAGTGTCCCTAAAAGGGAAGGATAGACAGTTGTTACTGCGGGAGATACGACCTGTACCTAATCATCTAGCCACTTATGTCCAGGAAGATTGGGGTTGGCTTCCGGATGCCCTTTCTCAAGAGCAGGGGCCCTGGGACCCTCTCCATCCCTCTTCCTAACAGAGGATTAAAAATCATTTCCTGGAATGCAGCCAGGGTAAAATGTAGCAGGGAAAAATTATCTTATCTCAACACACTTAAACCGGTCCTAATTTGCTTACAGGAGACCTGGTCAGACACAGACTTATTGTGGGATAACTACTCTGTCATTGATTGTAAGGCCCCTTCATCCCAAAGGGGACATGCTAAAGGAGGGGTAGCTTGTCTACTGTCTAATACACTTAAATGGGATTATTCCTGCTATAAAGACCCCAGTAACCTCTTCATGGACCTAACTATCCAATTGCATAATACTGCGCGAGGCCCCACATCATTGTTATTAATTAATGTTTATGTGCCCCCGGAGGCAGTTTATGATTCTCTGTTACAAAGGTTTTTTGCCTTTCTTGAGGACACCCTAAACACTGAGTTTCCTCCATTGAGAGCATTAATGGGAGATCTAAACTGTAAAATTTCTAATCATGCCTTATGCCAAACACGTGAAGCAGAGAGAGAAATAGTGCTTAGTATTCCAGTCTGTGTTTTCCCCCTTTATTTAAACTAACAAAAGAGGAAAACTTCTCCTCAGCCTTCTTAAAAAACAAAACGACTGCTGTATCACCAATGGAAGGTCCACCTCAGATTCTCCCACCTCCTTTACACATGAATCCCCAGGAGGAATGGCCATTTTAGATTACTTAGTACTTGGATATTTTTCATATTGTTTATTGGAAGACTTTAGGATTATAGGTAACTCCTATAGTGACCATAACTTGCTTCTTATTACTCTAGAAACGTCATTATTGTCATTAGATTCTTGGAAGTCTGGTGGGTTTACCCAGAGTTTTGTTAATAAGACAGGGAGGACCCAGTGGAACTTTAAGAGGGTTGCAGGTGTTTCGGCGATATTAGCACCCATGGTTGCTGATCTGATTAGTTGGGTGGGGATGGAACTGCAATATTTCTCTAATCTTATGAAGCAGTTGGTGGTTAACACCTTGTTCAGAGGGCAAAAAGTTGCCCGGAAAATTATCCCCCCACACTGCTTGATTTAAATAGAGAAATAAATAACCTGGTTAGGGCCCAGTACTTACTTTCTTTTGAGGAAAGGAAAGTCAGGGTCGCCCTATTAAAAAGGAGAAAGAAGCAGTTGAAGGCCTGCCTCGCAAAAGAATCTGGGGATAGGCTTTGGATTCAGCTCTGGTAAGCCGCCACAAAGGGCCAGGCAAGGTGCTTTTGGGCACTAGTTGGTGAAGGTTGTGGGTCGAGAATTCGTCCCCCTTCTGTCACGATCAATGAAGCCCGCTGGTCTGAACTTATTGCCCTCTTGTATGCCTCAAATGGGGTCGTACAATTTCGCCCCCCTGAAAATTCAGGAATTCATACTCTTTTTACCCCGTCAATAAAAGAGATTGACTGTGCTATTCGCACTATGCGCTCTTCTGCGGCAATGGGCCCTGATGAACTTCCTTTTTCAGTTACAAAACAGGACAGGAGTTCTTGGTGTAAGATCTTATATGTTGTCTTTAGTAGATGATACCTTTCTAGATGTATACCTCCCTCATGGGTTGGTAGTATCATTGTACCCTTATTTAAAAAGGGTGACGATCCTGTCCTGGCAATTATCGCCAGATTGCCCTACTAGATGCTGTGGGCAACATTTTTACCAAATGTCTGCTTCCGAGACTAACATCTCGGGCAGAGGAGAATAACATAATCCCCTTGGAACAATCAGGATTTAGGCGCAAACATAGTTCCCTGGATAATATCGCTGTGCTCCAAATTATCTCAGAAAAATATGTAAAACTGAGAGGCGGGGTAGTATATGCCACCTTCATTGACTTCTCCACTGCTTTCAATAAAGTAGATAAAGATCTATTATAGGCTAAGCTATTCAGCCTGGGGATACCCATACCCCTCCTTGAGTTAATAATAGCTCTCCACTCCAATACCTGGTGTAGAATCCTCCTGGGGGGCGATAGAGGTCTATCCCATAACTTATCTACGTCTAATGGGTTAAAACAGGGTTGCTTATTGGCTCCCCTGATTTTTTCCCTCTACATTTCAGATCTCCCCTCCTTTTTGTCCCAGGGCAAGGGTTTTCCCCCCGCTATTGGGCGGGCTCCCAATTTGGTGTCTGCTATATGCTGACGACATTATAATCTTCGATTTAACCCCTAAAGGTCTACAGAATCGCTTGCAGTGTTTATCAAAATACTCTGACTCACACTATCTGAAGATCAATGTTTCAAACAGTAAGGTTCTCTGTTTTCAGGGGGAAAAAAGATGAGTTTTCCCGACTACCATTGGACATTGGGTAAGCAAAACCTAGAAATTGTGAAATCTTATCCCTTTTTAGGGGAAATAGTTAGTGGGAACCTTAATGAGGTTGCCCATATTGCCTCAAATAAATCAAAGGCTGAATGTCAGGCAAGAGGTTTGGGGGCCCTATACACAGCCACAGGGAGAAGGCATTTCGCATATCTTTTATCTGCATATCGAGTTAAAATTCCAGCATCCCTGCTATATGGGGTGGAACTCATAGATATCTCTAAATGGGGGTTCCTGAATCAGTCAAAAGGAAAGATTCTGAGAAAACTAATGTCTGTTACTACGGCAGCCTTAGTGGTGGCCTTAAGGTTGGAAATGGGGCTTAGAATGCGTATGTTCAAGGATTAGCAGGGGTTATTTGGGTGGCCGCGTCAATTCTAAAGAGTGAGGATAATATAATAAGATCAATATTAAAGAAAGACAACAGCAAGGTCAAATATGCCTTTTGTAAGAACTTCTCCAATCCCCTCAAAAGGTTGGAGTTGAAGCACAGTCAGGTCCTGGAACTTTCTCCACTGCATTTGAAAGTTATTTTGAAGAAAAGAACGTGGGCACTAAGCTTCCGCTTAGATCTTGAGAGTTGTAAAAAAACCTTGTATTTTGTGAATAAAGTAAATGCTCTAGTAATAACAAAATCGCAACTTTATCTCACATGGACATCCCTCATAGTGTTAGGCTCTTTTGGATGCTGCTTCGCCAGGGATTGCTCCCTCTGAATACACTACTGGCGAAATGGCACGGAACAGCAAACAAGTGTAACTTTTGTCTTGCGGAATCCCAAGACCTAATCCACGTATGATCTGTCTGTCCATCTCTCACCTCATTTCAACGTAAATGGCTAAAACTAATTTGTCTTCAGCTCTCTTTGTTGTCGATGCCTGAGTTCCTCCGAGCTCTGTATGATCCTCCTAAGGAAAGATTTTGTTTTAAAATATTTAACTTTTTCAAATGTTTTTTAAATCTATTTTAAAAGTACTCGCTGAAACGCAAGTCGGGTGGCAAGGTCTAATAAAATGACAATTGCTTCAACTCGTTTGTAACAACATAATTATAGTGGGGCAGAGAAAATAAGGCTCCTTATGATAAAACTCGAAAAGATTTGAGTTTGGTCCATGGACATTTTGTTTCCTGCATATGTATATTTCTGCAATATCATGGATATAGAGGTCCTGTTTTAAGATAGTCGGTGTTGACATTTTTGGTAATTCTTTCTTTTACATATTGTACTCTACTTTTACATTGCCACTCTACACTTTGCAGCTATATATAGCGGGTATTGCTTTTAAAGTCTTAATACTTTTGTATTTCTGATTTTTATTGGACTGTTGTGAGCATTTGCATCTCTCTCAGCTTTTGTACCTTTATATGAGTAATGTAGCTTGTAATTACAAGGTTGGAAAACATTGTGGAGCATTTTCAGACAACCTTTTATTGCTTAAATTTCTTCTTTTTTGTTTCCAACTCGATTTTAGGTGTAAATAGTAATAGAGACTAAGGTATTGTGGAGCATTTTGATATAACCTTTTATTGTATATTTTTTTTTCTCGTTTTCATCTTAATCTTAGGTGTAAATAGTAAGAGACTGAAGTAGTGTTGTATTGCGGATTTTTATGTGGACCTCGGTTGAGTTCCAAATCATAAATAAAATAAAATTGAACAGAAAGTGCACTAAGTATGGTCACTCTAAGGGTGACTCCAAATGTCGAAAGAGGGCAGAGCCTCCCACTGAAGGGCAGACACCTGGGTTAGTTAGCGTAGGGCTCGGGGAGGAGGTATTCCTGGTTAGTTTTGGAGAACAGGCAGAGGTAACCCTAGTGTCCCTGGGGATGCCGAAATGGTGCCAAAAGCCCCCATGCCTGCCAATACTTCCAAGTATAGACAGTGGGTCACCATTCATGGGCAACGGGTGGAGGCTCTGCATGACACAGGAGCCGGCATGACTACTGTCAAGGGTCAACTTGTATCAGCAAAGCAGGTCTTACTGAACACATTTCACAAGTTCATAATCGCCGACAAACGTGAAAGCCACATAATGGTAGTTCTGGTTCCCTTTGGGTGGGGGGTCTCTGTTCTCTGAATGTAGCTGTGAGACCTGCCATGCCTGTAGATTGTCTGTTAGGCAATGACCTTGAGAACATTACCTGGAGGGAGGTAGAGCTAAGGTCTCACTTGGAGATGATGGGGTTACCTGAGTGGGTCTGCATGACCACAAGGTCTATGGCTGCCCGGGAGAGGAGTCAAGGGTACTTGGAGCCTGGAAGAATGGCCGAGACAGCTGCCAAGGAGAGGGGCAAGAGGCACAGGAAGCCGGTCCCAGAAGTTCCCACGGGGTTGATGGGGTCCCTGAAGAGGACGCCCCTGAGCCAACCCGGGAGGACATTGCTGCCCTGGGTGACCTATCAGAGCTTGCTGGCTGGCATGTTGAGGGTGGGACAATGAGGCAAGAATTCTGCGAGGTGTAGAAAGAGGCCTCAGCCCAAGCAGCAGGTGAAGCCTCTGGTGATCACCTTATCTATTGGGATAATGATCTCCTTTACAGTGAGCCTAAGATACTGGAGGTTGGGGCAGCATGTGTACTGGTGGTCCCACAGTGTTATCAGGCCTTCCAACTGGGCCTGGCTCACGACATTCCTCTGGCAGGACATTTAGGGCAAGACACGATCTTTGCCAGGCTTGTCACCCACATCTATTGGCCTCGAATGGGGACGACCTGAGGTGTCTTTAGTAGGTCCTGTCCTATCTGTCAGGCCAGTGAGAAGACAGGGAAAAGGCTCAAGGCCCCCCTGATCCCACTCCCCATCTTTGGCACCCACTTTGAAAGGGTGGGCATCAACATCACTGGTCCATTGGACCCCAAAACTGCCAGAGGCAACAGGTTTATCCTGGACCATGCCACCCGCTACCCAGCAATCCTCCTGAGGACGGTGACTGCACTGATGGTGACCAGAACTCTGATGGGGATCTTTACCCGTGTGGGATTCCCAAAGGAGATTTGTGTCTGACAGAGGCACAAACTTCATGTCTGCACACATGAAGTTCATGTGGGATGCATGCGGGGTGACCTAAAAGGTCACCACACCCTATCATCCTCAATCCAATGGTCTTGTGGAGAGATTAAACAAGACCTTAAAGAGCATGATCACAGGTCTCCCTGTGCCCATGAGGCGTAAGTGGGACATCCTCTTGCCATGCCTTCTCTTTGCTAATAGAGAGGTATCCCAGAAGGGGGTAGGGTTCAGTCCCTGTGAGCTTCTCTATGGGTACCCTGTCAGGGGACCACTAAGCATTGTCAAACAGGGGTAGGAGAAAGCTCCTATAAAAGCCCTCCAGGATGTGGTTAGCTACATGGTGACCCTCAACCAGATGCACTGCTTCTGGAAAAAGGTCATGAGCAACCTGAAGACCAGTCAAAAGGTTATGAAATGCTGGTATGACCAGAAGACCACCCTGGTGGAGTTTCAGCCTGGAGACAAAGTTTGGGTGATGGAGCCGGTAGAGCCTATAGCTCTCCAGGACTGCTGAACTGGCTCATTTGAGGTAAAGGAGTGTAAGGAGGATGCCACTTCCTTCGTGGAACTCCAGTCCCCAGGAACCCTTTAAGGGTGCTCCATGTGATTAGACTGAAGCTTCATTTTCAGAGGACTGAAGTCAATATGCTTCTGGTGAGAGATGAGGGTGTGGAGGAGGAGAGCGAACCTCTCTCTGACCTCCCCTCTGCCAAAGAAGGTGATGAATCAGTGGAGGGTGTCAATCTCTCTGACTCCCTGACCCTGGACCAGCGAGGGGACTGCTATCAGCTACTGGAGCAGAACTTCTCCCAGGTTTCCTGCACCCATGGACTCACACACTTGTGTGTCCATGATATTGACAAGGGAGACAGTCCCCCTGTGAAAAATAACATTTACAGTTTGTCAGACAGGGTGAAGGCCAGCATCAAAGAGGAAATTGCCAAGATGCTGGCTCTGGGAGTAATTGAGAAATCCAGCAGTCCCTGTGGTGCTAGTACCAACTTATGTTCTGCATGGAATACTGGGGTCTCAATTCTGTCACTAAAATTGACACTCACCCCACCCCGAGCTGATGAGCTCGTAGACAGGCTAGGTGGTGCAACATTCCTCAGTACTTTTCATCTCACATCAGGGTACCAGCAGATCGCATTGACTGAGGGGGGCAAAGAGAGATCCACTTTTTCAACTCCTGAAGGACATCACCAGTTCAGAGTGATGCCCTTTGGTTTGCAAAATGCCCCCGCTACCTTCTAACGATTGGTTAACGGGGTCCTGGCTGGTAAGGACACATTCTGCACCACTTATCTAGACAACATTGCGGTCTACAGTTACAGCTGGGAGAAACACCTGCTCCACCTCAAGGAGGTGCTCCAAGCAGTGCAATAGGCAGTCCTGACAATCAAGGCAAGTAAGTGCCAGATTGGGCAGGGTTCAGTGGTATACTTGGGACACCTAGTAGGTGGCGGCAAGGTCAGCCTCTCCAGGCCTAGTTTGAGACAATCATGGCCTGGGCAACCACCTAGAACCCAAAAAGAAGTGAGAGCCTTTCTAGGCCTTACTGGGTACTACTGTAGGTATGTTAAGGGTTAATGCACCATGGTGCCCTCCTTAACAGAACTAACTTCCAAAAAGTAACCTAGGTTGGTGAATTTGACAGAGGGTTGTCAGAAAGCCTTTGACTCCCTAAAGGAAGCCATGTGCACAACACCCCTGCTCAGGGCCCCTGACTACTCCAAGGACTTCATTGTGAAGACAGACGCTTCAGAACATGGCATAGAGGCGGTTCTAGCACAGCTGAATGAGGAGGGCATAGACCAACCAGTAGGCTTTATTAGCAGAAGGCCATCACCACGAGAACAGAGGTGGAGTGCCACTGAAAGAGAAGCATTTGCTGTGGTCTAGGCACTGCAGGAGCTGAGAACGTTATTGTTTGGGACTCACTACCCAGTTCAGATAGACTACAGGCCCCTCAAATGGCTCATGCAGATGATGGGTGAAAATCCTAAACTCTTGAGGCAGCCCCCACTTAAAAGGCGTTGTTGGGTATAGAAACTGGGTCTCTGACCCACCAACTCAGACACTTCTGGACCTATACTTGCATCCTGTCAAGAGGAGCTGCCTGGCTGCCCAAAGGACTCATCTGGACTGCTTTGCTGAGAAGGACTGCTGCCCTGCTGTTGCCCTGCTACCCTGCTGCCCTGCTGGCCTCTGACTTTGCTGAGGAGGACTCTGCCTTCCCCAGAAGTGCTCTCTAAGGTCTTGGATTAAGCTTGCCTCCTGTTTTCTTCTTCAGGGAACTCCTTGTGCATCAAAAATAGATGCACCGCCTGCTGAAATTGACACAAAGCCTCCATTGCGATAGAGGAATCGCTGCACAGCCGACCGGAACGGTGCAGCCCGACATCCCGAGTGGAAATTTGACGCAGTGCCTGCCTTGCGACAGAAAATTTGGCGCATCGCCTACCGGATCAACGCAGTGCCCGTGCCTTCTTCCAGTGCATCCACAATTTCCTCTGCATCGTCCCTGGGTGTCAAAATATCCCCGCATCGCAGTGAGGAACCAAAATTGCACAGCAAAAATCAATGCAAACCCATTGCAGCGTGGAAAAAAAGATGCATCGTCTGTGCCGCATCGGAGAATTTAACGCCCCACATTATTATTCCATGCATCTACTCCTCTGCAGTCTCCATGCGTCAATATTTTTTAAGCATACTGGGTATAACAAAGAGACAACTGTTAATTTCCAAATACTTTGCATAAAAGGTGTATTTATTTGGTAACAGGTTACTCCAAATACATTTGACAGTTATAGGTCTACCACATCCTTTTCCTCTTTCACTAGTAACTCTTTGTTCTGCTGTTACTTCACATTACTAACTTTTGTGCCTTTCCTGTGTTGAGGGTTTAACAAACTTTTGTTTGCAACAGAATGTGTTTCATTGATTAGGTATTGAACCAGATGAGAAGCATACAGACTTCTCAAACAATTTAACTCTCTAGTACATGAGCTGATTATATTCTAGAAGCTAAAGCCCATAAAGTGGCCTAACTCGCAATAGTGCAACATTAGACATACTCTCTTTGAAATCATTTGGCCTATATGTGTCTTTCTCCATACAGACTTAGGGCCAGATTTAGATCTTGGCGGACGGGTTACTCTGTCACAAATGGGATGGTGATTCCGTCTACTGTATTACAATTTCAATACGATATAATGGGTATCTGGCATATTTGTGACAGAGTAACCCCGTCCACCAAGATCTAAGTCAGGCCCTTAGTCCATGTGATTTATGGATGGTGACAGCACAGGCCAAGTACAGAGGAAACTTCTCTACATACAGAGAGCTTTATACCAAAAGTAAATGAGTACTCCACCTAGCTATATGTTTTGGCTGTTGTACATGGTCAAAGCTGACCAGAACCAGTTCAAACTCAGTTTTGTTGGAATATTTGAAAAAGTCTACCATGTTTCCGATGGTTTCATCGACTAGGCCCTACATGACATTCAAATGACATCGCAAAATAATTCTGCAATTCATACAGAGGCTTTGAGTTTTTTGTAAACCTGCTGTGCGGGAATCTGATTTCTCTAGTCCGTCAAATTTCTTTACTACTTTTTGATTTAGTGGTAGGTTTAAACCTTGATGCTCTGTCTTATCATTAGATGTTAGCTGAACAGTTTTTTCTAACTGTAATATGTCTTCATTAAATTGTGCTCAATTGCTTATCATATGTATGAGACACACAATCTACTTGCAAGATTTTAGGAGATCCTCCATTACACTTGCAGCTTTTTTGTGTGGGAATAGAGTAGCTAATGTACAACTCTCAAGAGCATCCTTAGCTTCTTATATGACTACATCTATTCCGATATTTACCAACATGCTGCCATACTCCACATCTGCAGCCTGCCTTATATTCCTAGTTAACTCTGTGTATTGGAAATTTAACCATATGTTGACATTTCTAATACTACCTAAAGAGTTCCCCATTTGCCCATAGAGCAGTTTATTAAAACTGGCTGACCTTTCACATTGGTCAGCTGAAACAGACCACCAAGTGCCTTGACATCTTGACATGTTTCCACCAAAAAGCACATGGCAGTCAGTTCTAAGAACCTCCT
Organism: Pleurodeles waltl; assembly: GCF_031143425.1. Classification (NCBI taxonomy): domain Eukaryota; kingdom Metazoa; phylum Chordata; class Amphibia; order Caudata; family Salamandridae; genus Pleurodeles; species Pleurodeles waltl. Next base: position 852,431,157 of record NC_090447.1, read on the forward strand.
GCATTCTCAGAAAAATGAACACTAGGATTTAAGTTTGAAACTCTGCTAATCTCATAAATAAACAGGACCTTCAATATACTTAACAGTCCTTGCCACTGCATGATGAGTATCACCAGGTACCTTGAGGTACACCAGTTTGTTGTCATGCTCTGCTGGCAAAATGAGAAGACAATGCAAAGTAATAACTTTTATGTTGTGTGCAGTTAGTCCAGTGGGTTTTGTCCCATCACAAAAAAGGTTGCAATCCATCTTTTTGTATGCATGCGGTAAGTACTTATATCAGAAAACCTTTCCTGGTGCTTGCATGACCACTAACTAGGAGAAGTTTAGGCTTGAATGTGGTGCACCCACATTCAGATTTGTCATGTAGACATCCATGATCAAGTAATGCTGCTATTTGCTGGAAAACCTGAAGCTGCTCTTCATTAGCAGTTTCAAAATTTTCTAAATCAATCCAGCCACTCCTCACTTGATCCATAGCATTACAACTTCAACCATTGATATGGGTGACTCATTTCCTACAATAGGCTGATCAAGCTGATCTTGATTACCTGTCTGTGAACTCTGGCTTCCTTAAGAACTATCCTTTGTAATTTCAGCTGCTACTGTTTCCTTCTGTTGAATTTCATCATTCAACATTTGCATATAGGTAGGAAACACTGGCCATTAAATTTGTTTTTTTAATGTGTGAAAAACATCCTCATAGCAGTCACATTGACCTAACAGTGCTTCCTTAACACTCTAAGGTTTAAAGAGTTGCAGAAGAGCCAGGTAGAATAATTATTTTTATCTGCACTTAACTGAGCTTACAATGGTTAATGAGACCCCACTTTGTTGTGTTTCATTAAACAATCATTGCAGCCAGAGACAGCAAACCTGCCAGGTTTAATCTTTCTCAACATTGTTTCTGTATGTGTAGAACTGTACTACTTCATACAGACTCAGGTTTTCTAAATGAATACTATGATTAGGCCTGGCACCCAGTTTCCCCTCTGGTGCAGTCCTTTCTCTGTTTGTTTACGCTTATTTATAACTTTTAGCTTTCTTAGATTTTTTCCTCTGTTTACCCCTGTCTGCCACTCACAGCTCCCACCTTTTCTTTCCCGCCCATGCCTCCCGGCAAACGCTTACCGCTTCCACCTCTCAGAACTACTTTTGGAGGCCAAATTGCAGACCCCATGAAAAACCCTTGACCCTCCTGTCAGTGCGCCACTCTCCGCTGCTTACTAGCACTCCTACCTGCACAGGTCCTTGAGCTGCCTGGCAACCAGTTTTCCCTCTGGTGCAGGCCTTTCTCTGATTATTTGTGCTTGTTTTCACCAGGTTCAGCTCCACCCAGTGATTATGGTTTGTCTATGCTAGCGTCCTTTTATAATCCTTGCTTGCCACAGGCTAATCCTTCCCCTTTGACGCTCCTTTTTTTCTTTTTTTTGTGTCCTCCAATGGAGATCTGACCAACTACTATATAAATACACTGCTCACCATTTTAAGATGTGTTCAGGGACTACTTTCATCTTTCATCTTTCATCTGGAGCACTGGAGAGGAGTGCTCGTCTTTCCGAGCTCTGCTGTAAACAGGACTGTAAATTGTTATTGTAGCATCTCCCTCCCACTGCTTTTCAAGCTGGAAAAGACCAGCTGTTGTGCTCTAATCAGAGCTACTGTGATGGGGTGCTCTGCAGTTTGGAGAGGGCAGGCGCTTGTTCCAGGCAGGACTATATTTATTAGATTGAGTATAAGGTACGACCTCATGTATACTTGCTGCTTGTATTTCTTTTTAAATCTGAAAGAGAAGTTCACACGGTGTTTGTGTTTTGACTCGCTCTCACTCTCAGTTTCTTAACTGCTCCTCTCCCCGACCAGTCTGTGCCGGGTTCTTCTCCTCCCCCACACCACCCTGCTCATTCATGTCAATAAAACCCATTTACAGGTGGAAAATGCACACTGCTTCCAGCCCGCCTGTGTTGACTCAGGAAGAAAGCACAGCTCCCAAGATGGACTGCACAGCTCTCCAGCAGCTTCCTTGTCCTGCAGGTAGAGGAGCGGGGCTCTTTTCCCACTTTTTTTGCAACAGGTGATAACCCCAATTGCTACATTGCAGAAGAAAACATGGCACCGGGCGCAGAACTGAGTCGTGCTGGAGTTAATGAGGTTTTGCAGAAGTTCAGTCACACAGCGAGAAATTGCCTTATGCTGTTCTTGTAAGCCACTGATATCTAGAACTGTATCTAAAAGATGAATTTACTGTGGAATACCTGAGGGTGTAATTAGCTTAGGGCGTTTCGAGTTGTTACCTCTAATTTTACTGGGACCTGTTTTTAGGAAGGTCATAAGCCTGCATTGATAGTGTGTGACCATGGGATGGAAATGGGGTTTTATTGGGGTGACGAGTTTTAAACGGCACATAAGGTTAAAGGGCTGAGACAATTTATATACAATGCTTTCCCTGAAAGCTGCAAAATCTTCTGTCTGAGGCGGGGTTATGGGGACTGCCTCAAATCAAATTAAACATGCAGGGAACAGACAACTTTTCCACGAATTGCTGGGTATAGGGCGAGTTCAAAGACTTTCCCAGAATTCATTTTAGAAGGGGAGGCAATCTGTCCAGGTGGAAGAGCCTTGTTAATCCGTGGGAGAGGGGGATGTGGGTGTGCTTTGTGGTGAGGAGGGGGTTGCGCTACTTCTTTTTCCTGAACACTGAAGCGCATAATTTTATATTAAATGGAGGAGGTAGGGAACATGGTGTTATAACAAATATTAAAGTTAATAGACTTCTCGCTGCACCCATTTCTTAAAAAATGAGGGAATAAGTGTTCGTGACGTGCAAGGAAGCGTGTAGCTGGCTCAGGTATAATAACTGAACATATTTTCTACAAATGCAGTGTAAGGAGCCACGGGCTTGACTCCAACTGACCGTAGTAAGTAGGTGACTGTGTGTAAACGTAAGGTCATTAACCTTTAGCCCCCTTGTGCCCTCTCTTTCACAAGGCAGAATTAGCTGGCTAAGACCCAGCATTTTGCTGATTCAATATTTCCATCTCCTACAGTATCTTTCTTTCAGGCCCGTAAGATTGTAAGGTTCCTCCTTTGCCTCATCGCTCAAACATCTCCACTTCAAACAGATGCAGCTGACATTTCAATCAACTCCACAGCCACAGTACGGGATTTCTGTTCCTTCGAGGCCACGCCTTTTACCACTACCACTGAAAACCTGCATTGTTTTCCACAGCATGCCTTCCTAACTGCACATCTTCATCGTACCAGTATCCGGGGCAAACATTCCTGTGAGTTATTGTACAGCTCCCCAAAGCCCTGTCTGAACACTGTGCATAGTAGTAGTTTACCCATCTAAAAAGGATTGAGTGTTTGGAGGGAGTGGAGTCTTTTTGAAGACCTGTGCACACAGAAAGGTTGTGCATAGTGGTTTGTTTTCCCTGTATTAGAACGTGGGTGTCTGTGGGAGTGGTCTCTCTACGAAGTAGTTTGCACAGGTTGAAGATTCTGCATAGTAGGGACATGGCCACTGAGAAGGGCTTGTTTGTCTGGAGAGAGTGGGCTCACTATGAAAAAATGTGAAATAAACACAGAATAGAAAAAGTAAGGAGGTACATATGAATAGAATATGGAATAATATTGGCAAAAGGATGTGATACATTATACTATAGCATATTAACTGTTCCTCTGTCTACATTAATAGCTGTTATACATGTTCTCATTTCAAAGATATGAAAACCTGACATCATGATATAGCATAAATAAACCTATTAATGCATCATATAGGCCCTCATTATGACATTGGCGGTAAGTTCCGCTTACCGCCATGCTGACTGCCGCCAACACACCGCCGCCGCGGATAACCGGCAAGCATATTATGACACACACATACCAATCCGTCATTACACAGCCACACACACAGGTCCGCCAGCCCAAAGTCAGTGATAAACTGGCGGTATCCAAACCCACACCATTACGCCAACAGAACTATGCACACAACATTATGACCCACGAATCACCACAGTGGACATTCAATGGCGGTAAACCATTGGTGGTACATACCACCGCACTCAAAATACACACACTCAAACAAAACAGCACCACATTGAACAATTCAAATTACACACACCTGACACACAGACACACACAACACACCACACATCCACATCACTATAAAACACACACCCACATTACCCACAACCCTTCAAGACTACAAACAATTACCAACAGAGAGAGACGCCACAACCACAGACAAGACCAGAGACACACACCACCATCACCTATACACCACCCCGCACCTTACATCTCACACCCCAACAAATCACCCCACACACCCTCACCCACACCACTCACACTACACCCATGGCACCACAACAACTCCCCAGGTTCTCTGAGGAGGAGCTAAGGGTCATGATGGAGGAAATCATCCAGGTAGAGCCACAGCTATTGGATCACAGGTGCAGCAGACATCCATTGCTAGGAAGATGGAGCTATTGCAGAGAATTGTGGACAGGGTCAATGCCGTGGGACAGCACCCAAGAATAAGCAATGACATCAGGAAGAGGTGGAACGACCTATGGGGGAAGGTGCGGCCTGTGGCAGCAAGACACCAACTAGCTGTACAGAGGACTGGCGGTAGACCCACACCTTCTCCCCCCACAACTAACAACATGGGAGGAGCAAAGCTTGGCAATCATACATCCTGAGGGCCCGGCAGGAGTAGGAGGAGGACTGGACTCTGGTAAGTCAACTCATTACTACTTTCACCCCCCCACTTGCATGCCATCACAAACTTCCACCCTTAACCTCTCTCCCATCACATTACCACCTCCCACATACCCCACCATCACCACCCACTCATCCCAATACCTGCATGCAACACCAATGCATGGACACCCCTCACAGACCTGCATGGACACCTATCACCACTGCATGCACACTGGAGAGAATCACCTAGCCCACCAAATATCAACTCACACAAAGGCCAATCTGCCAGGGCAACCACTACCATAGAGGGCAACACACCCATGCACATAACACTGCATTTACATCACCACGGGTCCTCCAGCCATAGTCACCGGAGAAGAGGTGCCAGCAACTTCCAGTCCCCCCCAGAAGAGGCCCACAGTGATGGCAGCAACTGTGGCCGCCTGGATCTGGATGACCAACCTGGCCCATCAGAGATCTCCGGACAGTCACATACCACAAAGCCTCCCCCCTCAGCAAATACCACCACAGCCCCCACCCAGCGGGCCCATACCTCTGTCCCCAGGACACGTCAATCAGCAGTGTGTCCACTACTACAGGGACCCCAGGCCACCCTACAAACACAGTACGATCAGAGACCTGGGTCAGTGGCAGTGGGCACACAGTCGAGGGGACAGAGGCACAGGACAACAGGGAAGCTGGGAGGACCGCTGTGTGATATGGGGAGGACAGACCCTGGGAACTGACTCACCAGGAGGCACTCACCACGATCCCAGGAGCATACCAACATTCCCAGGAAACGCTGGGCCAGATACTGGACAAATTGCAGGAGAACATGCGGCTGCAGGAGGGACAGTACCTGGGGATCAGGGAGGACATCAACACCACCCTGGTCACGATTGCAGGGGTGCTGGCAGACATGGCCAACACTATGAGGGAGGCAGTGGCACACCACCAGGCCCCTGACACTAGCCAGACCGATGAACAGTCCTCCACCTCCACTGCCGCTAGTGGACAGGAGGCCCCGCCACAGGATCAACAGGCCACCAGCACCCCTCCCCCTACAGAAGGAGAACCCCCCCACAAATGTTACCTGCGATCCAGGCAGAAGCCAGAGACAATTGCCAAGACCCGGCCAGAAAATGAGACTCTCCTGATTGTCACCCTTGTGTCCCACACTGTCACCCTGCCCACATTGAACTGCCATAGTTCCCCTTCCTATGCCCTCTTGGACAATGCACCTGTGATACAAATAGACTGGACTCTATCTTGGACTTTCCTCCACCATCACCCCAGCCCACTGCACATCCCCCTCTACTTATTAGCACTTAAATAAACACCCTTTGAAAAAGTATGGAGTATGTCAAATGATTTAAGTATGTATCTGTTTAACAAGGTTTAAACATTGCAATTCAACTGTACAGTCATGTATCCATAGGAATGATCTGTAGTTGGCTGCAGTCAACACACCAGGAGCGATAGTGGAGCACAAATATCTGCAAATAGAAATGCCAAAGGGTACAGTGAGTTACCATAGAGGTGGGAAAATATGCCTGCCAGTGACAATGACAAACACAAAACTGTCAATTAAATGTGAAGTTACACTGTCTTACCTGTGTGTCATTGGAAGTATTGACAAATGATTGCACTTCTGTTGTCCTCATCCTCATCCCATGCCTCCTCATCTTCACTGTCCACAGGGCCCACTGCCATCTCCAGCCTCATCCTCCTGCAGAAAAGGCACCTGGCAACGTAAGGCAAGGTTTTGTAACATACAGCATGCCACAATGATCTGGCAGACCATCTTGGGTGAGTAGCACAGGGATCTACCTGTTACATGGAGGCAACGAAACCTGGCCTTCAGGAGGCCAAATGTCCTCTCTTTAATTCTTCTTGTTCACCCATGTGCCTCATTGTAATGTTCCTCTGCCCTTGTCCTAGGATTCCTCACATGGGTCAGTAGCCATGAGAGGTTAGGGTAGCCAGAGTCACCTGCAAATATTGAGGGACAACTGTTAGACACACACTAACCCTTAGGGCCCAGACCATACCCATACACCAACATATACTGGGTGGGAACAAGGGCTCACCTATTAGCCACACCCTGTGCCTCTGGAGTTGAGCCATCACATATGGGATGCTGCTATTCCTCAGGATAAAGGCATCATGCACAGACCCAGGATATTTTGCATTGACATGGGAGATGTACGGGTCCGCCAGGCAAACCATCTGCACATTCATGGAGTGAAAGCTCTTTCGATTTCTGAACACCTGTTCATTTCGCCGGGGAGGGGTGGCAAATGCAATATGTGTACCATCAATTGCCCCAATATTGTTGGGGATATGTCCCATTGCATAGAAATCAGCGTTCACTGTGGCCAAATCCTCCACCTGGGGGAAAACGATGTAGCTGCGCATGTGTTTAATCAGAGCAGACAACACTCTGGTCAGCACTGTTGAGAACATTGGCTGAGACATTCCTGCTGCCAAGCCCACTGTCACTTGGAAGGAACCAGTTGCCAGGAAAAGGAGCACATATAGGACTTGCACAAGAGGTGGGATCCCGGTGGGGTGACAGATAGCAGAGATTAGGTCAGGCTCCAATTGGGCTCACAGCTTTGTGATTGTGGCCCTGTCCAGTCTATAAGTGAGGATAATGTGCCTCTTCTCCATTGTTGCCAAGTCCGCCAGGGGTCTGTACATGGGGGGATGTCTCCATCTCCTATTCATCCGCAGCGGTTGCAATCTGTGGGGCAAAATGGTGAGCAGCTGGTCAGTATCTCATATTTCCAAACACTACACTTGTCCAAATGGTGCATATGTGTACTGTGACGCAGTTAGGAGCCATGGCCTGCACCCCCCCTGAAATGGCACCGGCCTGTCCGGTATGGAAGGACATGTGGAAATGAGGTAATTCCGCTGACGTTGTGTGCCGTTGCAGGAGGCGGTCGAGAACCGCCGTGCAACTCCTCATTGGTTATCATTGGGCCCTATGGGGTACAGTGGCCAATGGTGATGTACGCCGGCAGTGACAGGTACGCACCGCTGCAGACGTGACCTCCATTTTCTATATGTTCGCTCACCTGCTACCTGATCTTCAACAGGAGAGGACCCCTACTGCATGTGCTGCTGTGACCTGTGTCTGGAAATGACCATGGCTCGTGTCATTGGGGAAAGGGCCCCTGCCTTCACCTCACCAGAGTTGGAGAGGCTGGTGGATGGGGTCATACCCCAGTACTGACTGCTGTATGGGCCTCCAGACCAACAGGTGAGTACACTGTGAGCACAATGCATTGGACAAAAAGTATTGAGTGGTGTGTGTGAAGGACTCGTGTAGGGGGGGTTGGTGGATGTCCCCTGGGCAGCGTGCATCATGTATGATGCACCATGTCTGTGCGTAAGGTGATGGGAAGGGCTTTGGTGGGCCATGAGTGTAACAGGCAGGACGGTCCGACTAATACCTTTCCCTGTGTCTATTTCCCTGCAGGTCACCGCCCATCAGAAAAAGGGTATATGGCGTGCCATCGCCAAGGATGTGCAGACCCTGTGGGTCTATGGCAGTCGGAGCACCTACTGTTGGAAACGGTGGGTGGACCTGAGACGCTGCGCACGTAAGACGGCAGAAGCCCAGCAGGGGATGGCCTCCCAACGAGGAAGGGGTGCCCATCCAACCCTGACCCCCCTGTTGGCCTGGAAACTGGCGGTGGCCTATGCAGAGCTTGATGGGTGCTTGGTGGCATCACAGCAGCCACAAGGGGATGAGTACAGTGCCCCAATATACAACTTGCATGTGGTGGGGTGGTATCCGGGTGGGGGATGTGGGCCTGTGGGTGCCCCTAGGCCAGGCCTGACATTGCAGAGTAGGTCCCATGTTGGGCAGGGTTCTGATGTGAAAGTCCTCCAACCAAGCTAGTAGGCATCCACTACTGGGCAGGGGTCTGTGGGACTCCGGTATGCTGCAATTGGCATTAGGTGTCCCTATCTATGGCCTGGTGACTAGCATTGTGACTGGTAGTGCATTGCCTAGTGCGTAGGGCTGATCTCTGTGTGTGTGTGTCATGTACGCCAACGGTGGTGTTGGTGCTGCCATTGACCAAGTGTATCCTTAGTCTCTTCCCCCTTTTTGTTTTGTCACCCTCTCCTTATGTGCATCAGCATCATCTGGCGGAGAAGCAGAGGCACCAGCTACGGAGGGAGCTGCATCCCACAGGATCCAGGAGGCCGAATCCACCCACGGTGAGGGCACCAGTGGGACGGAGGGTGAGGGGAGAACCAAGGCAGAGACTGGAGGGGACAGTTTTGACAGTGACACCTACTCCGGTGGAAGCTCCCTGGAGGTGACGGACACCTCTGTGCCCACCACAACTAAAGGTACAGCTGCCACCCTCTATACCAGCAGCCCCTCAGCGTGTTTCCCGTGCCCACTCACCCAGGAGGGTGGGCATCTCCTTCGCCCCAGGCACCTCAGGCCCTGCCCCAGTTAGTCCTGCTGCCCTGAGTGAGGAGGCTATTGATCTCTGTTGGGCAGTCAACCATTGTGAATGCCTTCCAGTGCTGGCAGCCCAAATGCAACAGACAAATGCATTCCTGGAGGGCATTCACACTGGCATGGCAGCCCTACATAGATCAATCCAGGCTCTGGCCTCCTCTCTGATGGCAGCCATTGTCCCTGTTTCTAGCCTCCCCCCTCCAACTTCCTCTACCCAATCCCATTCCCCTCAACCCCAACCTGTCCCACGCACACAGTCAGACGAGCAGGCACCCAGGACAACACACAAGAGTGGACATGGCAAGCACAAGCACCACACTTCATCCCACAGGCACTCACACAAATACTTTCCAGAATCAGACATAGCAACATCCACTGCCTCCACTGTGGCCCCTTCCTCCTCCTCGTCCACCTCCCTCCCAGTTTCATCTCCACTCACACCTGCATGCACTACATCCTCATCCACTATCTCCATCACCAGTACACCTATCAGTACACACCCCTCACTGGCAGTCACCACCCCCACATCCATGCACACGTCCCCTGCGTCCTCTACCACTGTGTCTGTGCCCCCTCCTCCCAAAGTACACAAACGCAAGCATTCAGACACCCAACAGCCATCTACCTCACAACAGCATCCAGCCCATGCACCTGCACCCAAACACAGCAGACAGACTCCTCCTACAACCACTTCCTGTTACTCCACTCCCAAACCTTCTTCCTCTTCCCACACCAATGTCCCTAAGAAGCTTTTCCTCTCCACCATTGACCTCTTCCTTACCCCTCCCCCTATGTCCTTCACGTCAGGCCAGGGTGGTCAGAACCCAGGCGAGCACCTCAGCCACTCAGTCCACAGGCACAGTAGTGTCCACAGCTAGTCCAGGTGGGAGAGGATCCCGGGGACCAGGCAGCCACATTGAAAGGGTGCCTGCACAAAGTGCTGCAAGGAAGGGCAAGGAGGCACCCCCAGTTGCTGCAGGGAAGGGCAAGGAGACACCCCCAGCTGCTGCAGGGAGGGGCAAGGAGGCACCCCCAGCTCCTACAAGGAAAGGCAAGGAGGAACCCCCAGCTGCTGCAAGGAAGGGCAAGGAGGCACCCCCAGCTGCTACAAGGAAGGGCAAGGAGGCACCCCCGGCTGCTAAAAGGAAGGGCAAGGAGCAATCCTGGGCTGCTGACAGGAAGAGCAAGAAGCAGTCCCCAGCTGATGCCAAATGGAGCAAGGAGCCATTCCCAGCTGCTAGCAGGAAGGGCAAGGGGCCTGCACCAGCAGGCAGGAAGGACAAGAGGCCTTTTGCTGTGACTCAGTCAGAGCCCCCACCACCAACCATGGTGGTTCAGCCATCCGAGGCTGCAGGGGATGGGCTGGAGCCTCCCCTCACCACTGCCAGCACCTCCTCCAGCACCAATGCCAACAGCAGCAGCCCCAGTGGGCAGTCGTCCGGGGCTGCAGGGGATGGGCTGCAGCCTCCCCCCACTGCTGCCAGCACCTCCATCAGCACCACTGCCAACAGCAGCAGCCCCAGTGGGCAGGCGTCCGAGGCTGCAGGGGATGGGCTGGAGCCTCCCCCACCACTGCTAGCACTGCCACCAGTACCACTGCCAGCACCACTGCCAGCACCACCACCAGCACCTCCACCAGCACAACTGCCAGCAGCAGCAGCCCTAGTCGGCAGCCGTCCGAGGCTGCAGGGGATGGGCTGGAGCCTCCCCCACCACTGCCAGCTCCTCCACCAGCAGCACCACCACTGCCACCACTGAGCAGCCGTCACCGCTGGGGTACAGTGTGTAGTTCTGCATCCATGGGCTGTTGTGCAGCCTGGCCCCTGCAAATCCTGTGGGTCAGACACCCAGGTGAGACACTGTGACCTTGCACTCCCCAAGATCTGCATCACAGGGCACCATGCCCCCTCCAGAACCAGTGGAGAAGCCATCCACTCACCCCATCTTCCCCAGGATGAAGATCACACGGCACCATACCCCCTCCAGAACCAGTGGAGAAGCCATCCACTCGGCCTATCCTCCCCAGGATGAAGCTCACTGGGCACAATGCCCCCTACAGAGCCAGTGGAGAAGCCATCCACTCACCCCATCCTTCCCAGGATGAAGCTCCCTGGGCACAATGCCCCCTCCAGAACCAGTGAGTAAGACACTCACTCAAGAGACTCTGGCCTTAAACTCCCCAGGACCAAGCAGTGGGCAAATCACCCACTTGAGAGACTGTGGCCTTGCACTACCCAGGACCAAGCACATGGCATGTTGCCCCCTCCAGAGCATGTAGGCAAGTCATCCACTTGAGAGACTGTGGCCTTGCACTCCCCAGGACCAAGCTGTGGGCAAATCACCCACTTGGGAGACTGTAGCCTCGCGCTCCCCATGACCAAGCTGTGGGCAAATCACTCATTCGAGAGACTGTGGCCTTGCACTCCCTAGGACCAAGCTGTGGGCAAATCACCCAATTGAGAGACTGTGGCCTTGAACTCCCCAGGACCAAGAGGTGGGTAAATCAGCCACTTGAGAGACTGTGGCCTTGCACTCCCCAGGACAGAGTAATGGGCATGTTGCCCTCTCCAGGACCAGTGGTGTTGGTCCATCTGCCAGCTGAGGTGCCCCTGTTCTTCATCCCCCTGAGGTGGCTGGCTATTTTCAAACTGATGCCCCTGCAGTGTTGTCTCCGTGTTGTTGCAGGAGTGAGGTGGGGCCTTGGACTATGTGATGTGGACCTGTGGCCCACGGACATTGAAGACTGGGCAGTGTCCCTACATTTGTAAAAATGTATATACTTTTTTATTTGGATGCACGTATTTATACTATTTTATCGTATTACACTCACTTTAATCTCTTGGTGTTGTCCTTGCATTATTCCTAAGGTGTACGGGGTAAATATGTTATGTTGCTGCATCTACTTGTGTGTATGGCGATGTTGTGTGTGTGTGTCACTCTCTTTTTCCTCCCCCCTCCCCTGTGTGCTAGGGGGAAGTACTCACCGTGGTCGTCTTCACTGGCGTTAGTGTTCATAATGGAGCTGAAGGTAGATGAGCATGGGGAAGACATGCAGCTCGGGCTCCATGGCTGCGTGGTTGTTCCCTGAGTCTCCAGAGAGCCTCCGATTAGGCCGACAGGTTTCACCTGTAGTGGGTTCAGACTCAGGCCCCCACAGTGCAAGGGATTCTGCAGCCCAAATCCAGTAGTCTCATTAGGGTAATGAGAGCCTACGTGACAAAATCATGTGCAATTATTTTTAATGTAAGTAATGATGAGGACACATATTTTCCCTTCTTGCTACAGGTATCACATTTATTGTCTTAACGTCAGATCAAATATGTTGACACAAAAAACAGGGAGTTCAAAAGCACATTCTATACACAAATCAAATGTGTCACCAATATTATCATATATATTTTTTGCAATGTCCCAAAACACCAAGCACTGAGACATGCCACCATCACTTTTTACGTACACACACTCCACTGGAACGGTCAGTGGGTTTAGCTGCATCTCTTGATGAGGCCTCAGAGACTGCACAATGCCTGGAACTGCGATGCCTATTGTCCATCACAGGGTCAGTCACAGTACTGAGGCTTAAGTGCTCCTCACTATCCCCTCCACCTAAGTCACTGTTACAGCAATCAGGGCTGTTTGCATGTTCTCCAGCGTATCAGTAACCTGCACCAATCCCCTGGCAACATCTCCTCTGCGATGTGCCATCTCCACTTGCATGCTCACGGCACTTTGAGACAGTAACACTGTAGCATTGATGAGGGCTATAGACCAATCGGGTAAACCCATCCAATCTGTCCATCAATTGGTGACACTACCTACGGCGGGTGATGTGGGCCTGCTGCATCACTGTTCAGAGTTCCTGTATGGCGTTGGTCATCTTCTGTAAGTTGTCTGCGGTTGTTTTCTGTCCTTCCAACACTGTTGCTTTCAGCTGACACGTTGTTATTCAGTGTAATTAACTGTCTGCGCATTGATTTCATGTGCTGACATTGTAGGCACTGCACCTTCAACATGGATGCCTCCAGATTGCCAAATACAGATGAGCCCTTGCTCTGAGCTCCGCCTGACATCCTCTCTATGCCTCCTGAGAGGGGCGTATTCGTGCTGGAACACGGTTTGATGTCTGTGAGTTGGTATATCCCCTGCAGGTGGTGTACACATGTCTTGTGACATGTCATTGGACTTTAGGTTGAACTCCGGGAGTGGTGCCACTGTTGTCTTGCATCTGGGTTGTGCAGGTGTTTTGGGTGGTGTGTGTAGGAAGGTAGCTTCTTTCTAGCCTTGTTACCCCCACTTTTGGCCTGTTTGTGAGTATATGTCAGGGTGTTTTTACTGTCTCACTGGAATCCTGCTAGCCAGGACCACAGTGCTCATAGTGAAAACCCTATTTGTCAGCGTGTTTTATATGTCTCACTTGGATCCTGCTAGCCAGGACCCTAGTGCTCATAGTTTGCGGCCTGAATGTGTTCCCTGTGTGGTGCCTAAATGTGTCACTGAGGCTCTGCTAACCAGAACCTCAGTGCTTATGCTCTCTCTGTCTTTAAAATTGTCACTGCAGGTTAGTGACCATTTTTACCAATTCTGATTGGCACACTGGACCCCTCTTATAATTCCCTAGTATATGGTACCTAGGTACCCTGGGTATTGGGGTTCCAGGAGATCCCTATGGGCTGCAGCATTTCTTTTGCCACCCATAGAGAGCTCAGACAGTTGTTACACAGGACTGCCACTGCAGCCTGAGTAAAATAACGTCCATGTTATTTCACAGCCATTTTAAACTGCACTTAAGTAACTTAGAAGTCACCTATATGTCTAACCCTCACTTAGTGAAGGTTAGGTGCAAAGTTACTAAGTGTGAGGGCACCCTGGCACTAGCCAAGGTGCCCCCACATAGTTCAGGGCAATTTCCCCGGACTTTGTGAGTGCGGGGACACCATTACACGTGTGCACAACATATAGGTCATAACCTATATGTAGCTTCACAATGGTAACTCCAAATATGGCCATGTAACATGTCTAAGGTCATGGAATTGTCCTCCCATTCCAAATCTGGTATTGGGGTGCCAATCCCATGCGCCCCTGGGGCTCCAGCATGGACCCCGGGTACTGCCAAATTAGCTCTCTGGGGTTTTCACTGCAGCTACCGCTGTTGCCAACCCACAGGCAGGCTTCTGCCCTCCTGGGGTCTGTGCAGCCCAGTCCCAGGAAGGCAGAACAAAGGATTTCTCCTGAGAGAGGGTGTTACACAGTCTCCCATGGGAAATAGGTGTTAAGAGCCTGAGAGGAGTAGCCTCTCCTGGCCTCTGGGAATGCTTTGAAGGCACAGATGGTGCCCTCCTTGCATAAACCAGTCTACACCAGTTCAGGGATCCCCTAACCCCTGCTCTGGCGCAAAACCAGACAAAGGAAAGGGGATTGACCACTCCCCTGTCCATCACCACCACAGGGGTGGTGCCCAGAGCACCTCCAGTGTGTCCCAGACCTCTGCCATCTTGAATGCAGAGGTGTGAGGGCACAATGGAGGCCTCTGAGTGGCCAGGTCAGCAGGTGACGTCAGAGACCCCTCCTGATAGGTGCTTACCTGACTAGGTGGCCAATCCTCCTCTGAGGGCTCTTCAGAATCTCTCCTGTGGGTTTCTAGTCAGATAACGAATGCAAGAGCTCACCAGAATTCCTCTGCATCTCTTTTCGACTTCTGCCAAGGATCGACCACTGACTGCTCCAGGATGCCTGCAAAACTGCAACAAAGTAGCAAGAAGACTACCAGCAACATTGTAGCACCTAATCCTGACGGCTTTCTCGACTGTTTCCTGGTGGTGCATGCTCTGAGGGCTGTCTGCCTTCAGCCTGCACTGGAAGCCAAGAAGAAATCTCCTGTGGGTCGGCGGAATCTTCCCCCTGCTAATGCAGGCACCAAACTTCTGCTTCACAAGTCCTCTGGGTCCCCTCTCATCTTGACGGCCGTGGTCCCTGGAACATAGGAGCTGGATCCAAGTGACCCCGACTGTCCAGAGGTCCTTCTGTCCAAATTTGGTGGAGGTAAGGCCTTGCCTCCCCATGCCAGACAGTAATCCTGTGTACTGCGTGAACTGCAGCTGCTAGGGCTTCTGTGCACTTTTGCAAGGAATCCTTTGTGCACAGCATAGCCCAGGTCCCCAGCCCTCCATCCTGCATAGCTCAACTCGCTGAGTTGACCACTGGCTTCGTGGGACCCTCCTTTGTAGTGTTGAGATGACTGCCATACTCAGATTTCTTGAACCCCTGTTCAAGTGCTTCTGCGGGTGCTGCCTGCTTTTGCATGGGCTCTCTGAGCTGCTGAGTGCCCCCTCTGTCTCCTCCTCCAAGGATCGACCTCCTTGTCCTTCCTGGGCCTGGGTAGCACCCATTTTCTTGAACCTTGACCTTTGCGGCTAGCAAGGCTTGTTTGCAGTCTTTCTGCGTGGAAACAACTCTGCAACCTCCAGCACGCCGTGGACATCTTCTGTGCAAAGGAGGAGTTCCTGGCTTCTTCTGTTGTTGCAAAAACTTCAGATTCTTCCACCCGGGGCAGCCATTTTGCCCCCTGGACACTTTTGTGACTCTTGGACTTGGTCTCCTTCCTTTGCAGGTCCTCAGGTCCAGGAACCCATGTTCAGTGCTTTGCAGTCAGTTTTTGTCTTTGCATAATCTCCTATCACGACTTTAGTGTGTTTTTGGAAAAGTAGGGTAACTTTACTCCTACTTTTCGGGGTCCTGGGTTGGTATCTTGAACACCCTTAGTGTTTTCTAACACTCCCAGCAACCCTCTACACACTACACTAGGTCTGGGGTCTCTAAGTGGTTCGCATCCCACTTTCTTAGTATATGGTTTGTGTTGCCCCTAGGCCTATTGCATCCTATTGTATTCTACAGTGTTTGCACTTCCTTTCTAACTGTTTACTTACCTGACTTTGGTTTGTGTACTTACCTCCTAAGGGAGTATATCCACTGAGATATTTTCGGAACATTGTCACTAAAAGAAAGTACCTTTATTTTTAGTAACTCTGAGTATTGTGATTCTTATGATATAGTGCTATACGATATAAGTGGTATAGTAGGAGACTTGCATGTCTCCTAGTTCAGCCTAAGCTGCTCTTCTATAGCTACCTCTATCAGCCTAAGCTGCTAGAACACTACTAATCTACTAATAAGGGATAACTGGACCTGGCACAAGGTGTAAGTACCATCAGGTACCCACTATAAGCCAGGCCAGCCTCCTACAGTGTGGACTCTATATTTTCAATATGTCAGTGGTTTCCTCATTTCCCCCAGTTTCTGTTTCTGCTGCTTGTGGTGCAGGCACATCTGCGACATCAATGAGAAATATTTCAGTTAAGGAATACTTTTGCATGGGTCTGTTCTATGTTTGATTTTAAAATAAACATTTTCCCTTGTGCTACTGCTTGTCATTTGTATTGTGTATGTGGATGCACAATGCTTCAATGTTTGAAATTTTTCACTGTTGGGGTATGGACCACCACTCCCATAATGCATTTTTGGGTTGCATGGAATGTGTGCCACAGATTTTTCTTAACTTTGGGGGTTGACACTGATTTTTTCTTCAGGTACACGTTTCCTTGCAAATATGGTAAGTGAAGTATTTGTATTCCTTACCTTTGCTAGTGCTAGATGTGTCGATCTCTGTGACTCCTACGATGGCTTCAGGCTGTAGAGTGGACTCTACCATGTCCTCCAAGGGAGTGGAATGTGTGGGTGTATGGTCCTCTTCCAGTACTCCTTGCCTCCCCAAGCCTGGTTGTTACCCTCTCCTTCGCCTGTGTACGTAAATCGTACCATCGCTTATGTATCTCCTCAGTGGAGCACTGCATCACACCCACAGCACTGATCTTAGATTGAATGTCTGTCCATCTTTTATGCTTCTCACTCTCTGGGACATGGAGGGAGTTTTTTACCAAAGAGCTTGTCATGGCTCTTTCCGACCTCTTCTGTGAGCACCTCAAGTTCCTGCTTACTGAGCTTCAGTTTCCTCCTCCGGCCTCCAGCATCCTTTGCATTCTCCTTAGTGGTCATGGTGAGTATTGTGCCTGGAGAAGACTGCAAACTTTCTCCTTAGTGCTCAGCTCTCACACTCTGCCTCCTCCTGTGGCTCAGGCTTCTGGAAACAGCATGGTCTGACCCACTTCCTGGTTGTGAGGTCATCAAGCTGCTCTGAAATGCAAGATTTGCAATTTGCGATTACCAAACAGAGATTCGCTATTTTCCAGAATTTTTATTTGGTAATTGTTATTTGCAATTGTGAATTTTAGGTAATCGCAAAATAAATTACACTTACTGTGTTACATCTCATTTTGTGATTACCAAATAACGATTCAGTAAAAATCGTTATTTGGTAATCGTAAAAGTGGTGCTTGATACATCTGGCCCTACATTTTTCAGTTTTTAAACCAATGAAGACAGTTCAAAAAATAACCTTTTTCTGTTTTAAAAACTTTTTAAAATGTTTTGTATTTCAGGCAGTCCTTAGGGGGTTCAACTTTTAAATAAATGGCATCTGAACTTGGAGTTTAAATAAAAAAAACTACTTCAGCAGACACTGATGTACTGAGACCATCTTTTCTCTTGCTGAGACACTTTGCTTACCCATGAACACCTTGGAGGACACACTGCAATAAATTATAATGTGCTGAAGAGCAAGGTTGATTTTCATCTGCCCCTGCAACACTTGTGGTGGGACAGTGCCCTCAAGTCTGCTTGAGGATCCAGCAGTAGATATTAATGCCTCCTCCGTATCATGTTGCTACTCAGCTCTGGACCGGTGGCCGGGATGGCATGACTGCACGTGTTTCCACCTGCCACATTCCATGGGAGTACTTTTTTGTAGCACCCTTTGGGAAGTTTTTGTCTAAGATGCTACATGTGACATTTTTTCTCCCCTAGAGATATTAAGAAAAATGGCAAACTAAAGGCTCTTGGAGGTCTTTGGGTCTCCTTCTGCTCAGTAGCGTAACAAAGCCCCCCCCCCAACCCACGTGGTGCAGGGGGGACCCTGAGCTCAAGAGGTCCCCTTCTGCACAGTGCCCTGGCCTGAGAGCTAAGGTGTCAGTCCGGAGGGGGTGCCACTCTATGTACTTTGCAGGGGGGGCTCAAGTTTCGTTACGCCACTGCTCCTGCTCCTCTTCCATCTCCTGTTCTGTCAGCTCTTCAGATATCATATGTTGACAATGTCAAAATCCCTAAACAAAATACAGAAATGGAAAAATATCAGCAGGGCCCTGAACAAGATGTAGCCACACCAAAGTGCTAATCCCAAACGAGGTTGAATGGGTGGAAACCTTCTGAAAGTGGAGCAAGGCAGTGATTTCAACCAATCAGATGTCTTTACTGTCTGTCAGAGGTCCCACTGCACTATATTCAGGCACTCCTGGACTGCAACACTCAAAAGAGGCAATTTCACAAAAAGACTCAAGGGATACTAATTAATTGACCCTATATCAAAAGTTTGATGTTGAAACTAAAATGAAGATCACTCTTTCATACCTAAACAACTTCTGAAAACATTTTTGCATGTCATGCATTTTTCCTGCCGGTCACAGAAAAGGAAGTAAAAGCCACACATAATTTCCAAGGGGCTCTTTCATTGGTTCTGAGGATCAAGCTGAGGTGCCATGGCATGTCTGGAAAGCAAAAATAATAGTAAAATGAACAACACACATTAAGTTGAAAAATTAAAACACATTACTGAAAATTCAAAGGAAAAATGAAAAATGTGATTGACATTATACTTAAGTATGCTAATAAGATTTTACTGTACGTTAAGTATACAAAAAAGATCTTAACGTACATTAAGAAAAACTAGAAATTCACAAAAGAAACAGAGGCTAAAGGGACATTATAGTTAGCTGGAAAAGTCAATCATAATGTGATGTTTTATACTTGAAAACCCATATAAAATTCCAGTTTAAGTGAACCTTCCATGCGCAGCCTATGACCTCACATATTGCATCATTCATGACATGTTCAATGACATCACTGATGACACTACTAATGACATCTCAATTGACATCAGTGATAACATCATTGTGAGGATTGTGGTGTAATAAATGGTATGATTGTGCGACCTAGCTGTGTAATAGAATCACAAAACTGTCTTGAGTCCTACCGGGCACATTTGTGAGACCTTTAGCTCAATCCTGGATAGCTGTGGCTTCAAGCAGCAAGGCTTAAACAAAGGAACTATTGTAAGGGTAATGTGGGGTGACTTTAGCCACTGGGGCTGGAGGCCCTCAAAGTCCACTTTGAGTCAGTAGAAGGCCAGGTGCAGCTGAGATATCGATCTCCGTACACAGAGGGTCCAGCAGTAATCTTTGGTGAAGGTTGGTGTCCCTCTTTTGGCAACCAGTTTGGACTCAAATGACACTCCTGAGGTGCAACTTTGTCTGTTGACTATCAGCAGTGATTATCAGGATGTTGCTATTGACTTGCTGGCGTGAACTTCTTCAGCTTTAATTACCCTAGTGTTGGTGCAGGGGGTCGGCCCACTGACCTTTGGAGTCACTTCTTTGGTCTGGGGCAATGGAACTACTTTTCAGTGTGCCAGGAGCCACGGCCACAGTTCTCTCTTTACTATACCAAGGTGCAGCGGGTGCAGTCCCACAGTTAGAACAGCCTCCCTCGCCAGCTCCAGGGGTCAGCAGGCCAGTCCTTCGTCGGTCGTTTTGTCAGTTCCTTTGTGATCTGAGGTTCAGGGAGCCCGAGGAGCTATATTTCTGCCCGGAAAATGCCCTCGGGGGATAAAGCAGTCACTAGTCAATGGGCTACCAGGATCCCTCCAGGCTGTTATGTTTTCCAGCTATGTGTGGCATCTAGCAATTTCAGATTGCACTATTTTGCCCACTCCCAAAATGTCTGAATTCTTATGTGCATGTTAGGAGCTAAGTAGCCCACCCTAGAGGTGTGGCTACCTGTGGGCTACACACCCATGGGAAAACCAGTTTGGGCACTGGTTTCCCATCTCTGTTATTGATGCCAGCCTGTCTACCTAAACAAAGGGGCAACCCTTTAGGTGTGTGATCGCCACTTACCCACCAAAGGTCCAACACCCAGAGGTGCTATCTCTCCCTGTAGCAGATGTCTATTATTCCTGAACCTGGTAGTCATTCACACAACTTCCTAGGAGGGCAGAAGGCTGTCTGGTGGCAAGCAACTGTACGAGGCCTCGGGACAAACTGGCAAACAGAGTAGCAACTTTCTAAAAATTGTCTTTCCGTGAAGGTGACATTAAATTCGACTTGGGCCCTCAAGTCTGGTTTAATGCCACAATTTACACAATTTATTTGATGCCTTGAAGTACCCATTTCAGTAGTCCCATTCAGAAATTAGCTGGACTGAGAGGTCAGCCGGTAACTCTGTTAGCCAATGGGGCCACTAACTTTTTTCCCCACAAAAACAGCAATTTGGAAGTTTTGATGTTGGGACATATTAAAATTATATGTCATACTTATTAATATACAGCTCCAGGCCTTAGGGCTCCATGGGTTTCCCTTAGGGGAGACATATATATTGTTAAGGTAAGTGGGGGCTTTGCCATTTGTTTAAATGGCAAAGTCAAATTAGCAAATATAAAACTGCTCTTTCAATTAATCAATCAATCAGTACTTGTAAAGAGGGACTTATCACCCATGAGGGTATCCAGGAGCTGGGTTTCTGGGCTTAGTCAAAGAGCCAGGTCTTGAGCCTCTTCCTGAAGTCTGTCAGCAAGGGTGATGTTTAGAGGTGGAGGGGTGCAGCGTTTCAGGATTTGGCACCTAGGAGGCAGAAGAAGCAGCCTCTGCTGTGGAGATGGAGGAAGCTTGGTGTCTGTGAGAAGATGAGGAAGTTGGAGCAAAGGTTTCTGCATTGTTGGTGGAAGTTCAGCCGGTGGTTCATGTATGCTGGTCCTTGGTCATGGAGGGGTTTGTAAGCGTGTGTCAGTAACTTGAATTGGCATCTTTTATGGGCGGGGTGCCTGTGGAGGTTTTTCTGGTGTTGGGTGAGGTGGGTCCATTTGGGCAGATTGAGGATTAATCTGGCCGA
Organism: Pleurodeles waltl; assembly: GCF_031143425.1. Taxonomy (NCBI): domain Eukaryota; kingdom Metazoa; phylum Chordata; class Amphibia; order Caudata; family Salamandridae; genus Pleurodeles; species Pleurodeles waltl. The sequence goes on from NC_090447.1 coordinate 852,452,398, forward strand.
TGAATTCTGTATTGTCTGGAGCCTTCTCATAAGTCTGGTGGTGGTTTCTGCATACAGTACATTGCCATAATCCAGTCAGCTGGTTATTACAGCTTGTGTGACTGTTTCCCTCGTACTGTTGGACAGCCAATTGAAGATTCTTTGTAGCAGGCAGAGAGTGTGGAAATAAGTATCTTTTCATGGTATGTTTGCTGTCCAGGATGATGCCAAGGTTGGGGGTGTGGTCTTTTTGTGTGGGAGTGGGTCCAAGTCCGTCAGGTTGATGAGTGTTGTTCCAGAGGGAGGCATGGTTGCCAAAGATCAGCACATCGGTCTTGTCAGCGTTGAGCTTCAAACGGTTGTCCTTCATCCAGTCCGTGGCATTCTTCATTCAGTTGTGGAAGTTGGTCTTAGTGGTAGTGGGGTCTGCTAAGAGCGAGAGGATTAGTTGGGTATTATCTGCATAGGATATGATGTTCAAATTGTGGGTTCTGACAATGTTGGCTAGAGGAGTCATGTAGGTGTTGAAGAGGGTGCGGCTGAGCGATGAACCATGAGGTACACAGCAGATGATGTTTGTGGGTTCCAAAGTGAAGGAAGGTAGTCAGATTCTCTGCATTCGTCCCATGAGAAATGATGCAATCCACTTGAGTGTGTCTCCCCTGATCCGGGGTAGTCTCTTGATGAGTATGTAGTGGGACACAGAGTTGAGAGTTGTGGAGTGTTCGAGGAGGCTCAGGGCCGCTGATTCTCTTATTTTTCTCCAGGGGCTCAGTAAGCTGCTGATTGATGGCCTTCTCGAGTACTTTGGGGGGGAAAGGGAGCAGTGAGATGGGGCAGTATTTCTGGAGTTTGCTCGGGTCTGTGGATGGTTTCATGGGGAGAGGTCTGATTTCTGTGGATTTCCATTTGTCTGGAAAGGTGACTGTGGCAATGGATGCTTTGAGGATGGTGGTGAGTTGGTGACTGATATAGTTGCTTCCTAGGTTGAAGGGGCAGTGACGGCAGGGCTCGGTGGGTGCTCCGGAGTGAATGGAGTTCATGATGGCTGTGGTGTTCTCAGTGGTGAACAGTTCTCATACAGTGAGTTGCTGGGTGGAAGAAACCTCTGTAAGGGGTAAAAAGACTGAGGAGTTTGGTGGGTTGGGGCTCAAAATTCCTGAAGATGTTGGATGTCTTGCTTATGGAAGTGATTAGCTAGAGCATTGCAGAGTTCCTGGGAAGGAGGAATTGTGTTCTCATTGGCTCTAGGTCAGAAGAACTCTCTGATGATGCTGAAGATTTCCTTGGTGCTGTTGGCATTTGCCTCAATTCAGTGTGCAAGGGGGTCCTTTTTCATGTCTTTGAGTGCACTCTCACGTCTCTGTGCACACTCAAAGTAAAATAAAAAGCAGCGTCAGTCAAAAACTTTGGGGTTGATCATGCAAATTGAGGCATTTCCTTACATAGGCCCCGTCCAAATGAAAGGCGATGAGCAACTAACTTTTTTCCTGGTAATTCTCATCATCTAAGTGGAAGAACCTGGAAAGGCCATCTTCATTGGCATGCTCGGTCCCAGGTCTATGTTAAAATGCAAAGTCCATACTCTGTAGGGAAATAAACAACTTCAATAGTTTAGGGTTCTCTTTTCTCACTTGCATCAGCCACCTGAGAGGCCTGTGGTCAGTTTGAACTCTGAAGTGAGTCCCAAACAGGGAAGGTCTGAGCATCTTCAGAAACAAAACCACAGCAAAGAATTCCCTCACAGTGGCACTCCAACACTGCTCTCTGGAGAGGTGTGCCAGCTGATAAAGGCAACTGGTTGATCTTGACCCTGGCCATTCAGTTGTAACAAAACTGCCCCAATCCTATGTTCTGAAGCATCTGTTGGGGCAACAAACTCTTTGCCAAAAAAGGGTGCCTTAGGACAGGTGCTAAGCATAAAGTTTCCTTTAGGGTGTCAAAGGCCTTTTAACAGTGGTCAGTTCAGATGGCTTTTCTGGGCTGTTTCTGGGAGATTAGTTCTGTTAAAGGTGCCATTATGATACCATAGCAACACAAAGGGATAATGGACGGAGTGCTGAACAATGCAAACTCTCCCCCCTGTCACAGATCTGGGTTTAATCCATCGTTTTTTTGCTCACCATGCCACCCCAGTTTGGACCCAGCCATATGCAAATCAGTCTTGACCCTGTTCCTCATGGTAACAGCCCAACCCGAACTGCCAAGCCAGGTCCTTCCTGGACCGAAAACAAGAATCTTGGGACCGGATTCAGGTTATCACCCTTAATCAGCCAGGCTAGCTTGAATACAGTGGCACAGTGAGCAAGGGAACCACATCTGGGCATACCCTTCCCACTTAGGGCAACTTTAGCAACACAACAGGATGATGGACGGAGTGCTGAACAATGCAAACACTCACCCCCAGTCACAGATCTGGGTTTAATCCATTGTTCTTTTGCTCACCATGCCACCCCAGTTTGGACCCAGCCATATGCAAATCAGTCTTGACCCTGTTCCTCATGGGAACAGTCCAGCACAAACTGCCAAGCCAGGTCCTCCCTGGACCGGAAACAAGCATCCTGGGACCGGTTTCAGGGTATCACCCTTCATCAGCCAGGCTAGCTTGAATCCAGTGGCACAGTGAGCAAGGGACACACGTCTGGGCATACCCTTCCCACTTATTACAACTTTAGCAACACAAAAGGATGATGGATGGAGTGCTGAACAATGCAAACACTCACCCCCAGTCACAGATCTGGGTTTACTCCATCTGAGCAAAAGAACAATGGATTAAACCAAAAGCTCAATGAGTGCCAATATGTTTATATGACTCTGCACATCATCTTCTAGTGTCAGCAGCCTATCCCACTCTACTGTTGGAATCAATTGCCACAGCAGGGAATGGTGGGCACCCACACTTCTCATCCTGAGAGCCCTCTGATAAGATGGTAGCCAATTATCTATATCATGCCCCCAACATACTTTGGCGCAATACCCTCAGGCAACCTAGGGTCAAAGGTACCACCTGCATTTACCTCTGTGCCTTTGTTGCTGCCACTATGTCCCTGGGACCTTAGTCCCATCTTGACCCTTCTCTTCTCCAGGACCAGTTTTCTTTCCTCCAGGGCCATCTACCTGTCACAGAACTCTAAGAGGCTGAGCTGGGCCTCTAGGTCATTGAGCTCTCTCACTGAAGTAGAGCTCTTCTTACTTCTAGATGTAAAAGCATGCCTTGAAAACTCACTCTTGTTGCCCCCCTCAAATTCCTCATCAAAGTGATCTCCATTATCATCTTCAGCCCTACTGCCAGGAGTAATCTCCTGTGCAAAGTAGGCTTGAGCTCTCCTGGCTTCCTTGCGGGTTCTGAGGGCCTTCTCCAGATCCTCTTTCTTGACAGTGACCCCAGACGTATTTTCCTGTCCCTACATAGCACCCCCTTAAATTGTTAATTTTCAGTGTGGGCGAGTCGATTTCAATGTTTTCCATCCTTTGAAGACTTAGCAAAACCAAACATTTTGTAACTTTTTGTAGACTTTGTGATCATTTACTGCAAGTCGATCAACTCCTGGAAAATGGTGCCTTGGCTATTCAGAACTTGGCAGAATATGCTATGCGTATGAGATCTTACCATGTAATACTCCCACAATGTCTTGGGTCCAGTCAGACTTGTTTGTAAACCTTTGGCTCAACCCTGGGTAGCTGTGACTTTGAACAGCAAAATTTAAACAACAAACATTTGTAAAGTAAAGCATTTGGAAGCACCATTAACAAAATAAGAAAGTCACGCAACACAAAAAGAATACAACACTAATTTATCAAAATAAATTATATTTGTTATTAATGTTTAGACACCAAGATGAGCAAAATCCACCAAAGGATTCCTAAGATATAGATTTTTAAATAAAACATAAATCTCAGCTTTTAAGTGCCAAGGACAAACAAGCATGTGTAACTGTACAGTTTTGAAACTTTTGAAAAGTTTGTAAAAGTTGTGTTCGGCTTCTCTGGCCTGAGTGGGGTGACCAACTCCAGCAGGGAGGTCAGGGGGGCCAGTAAGGAGTAGTTGGACAGTTACCTGGTCACCAAAACAGTCCCATATTCGGTTCCACAGTTTGGACAAAGACAGCCATAGACTTCAATTTAGTGGTCTGGATGCTGGTGATGTAGGATGCTGTGGATGCTGAATTATGCTCTGGGGGTTTGAGCATCGATGGGGGCATCCTTGTGGTTATTCCTCAGTCCATGGGTAATTTGGGGTGACTAGCCCACAGGAGTCGGAGTCCCTCAAAGTCCTCTTTGAGACAGCAGAAGGCAAGTTGTGGCTGGACCCCTGATCTCTGTACACAGCGGGCCCAGCATTATTCTTTGGTGGGCCCCCAGTGGCAGTCAGTGGCGATTTGCAGAATGTGGCTACTAATGTGACTGTGTGGGATTCTTCAGCTTTGGTGGCACTGAAGCTAGTTACAGGGAGTGAGCAGACTTACCTTTGGTGTCACTTGTTTGATCTGGGGATTGGGAGCGACTTTGCCACAAGCTAGGAGCCATAGGCATAGTCCTGTCTTCACTAGCCCAAGATGTAGTCCAGCAGTCAGTGCAGCCTCTCTTACCAGGTCCAAGGATCAACAGGGCAGTCCTTCTTCAGTCCTTTTGCCAGTTCCATTGTGATCTGAGGTTCAGGGTGCCAGTGATGCCATATTTATGCCTGTAAAATGTCCTGAAGGGGAGATGCAGTCACTAACTTTTTGGCTGGCAGGATGCCGCCTGCTCCATGATGACCTCTGGCTGTGTGTGGCATCTATCAATCCCAGAGAGCACTATTCTGCTCATTCCCAAGATATCTGACCCCTTCCTTGGTTGTTAGGAACTGGACATTGCACCCTAGAGCTGCAGCTACCAGTGGGCTACAGGTCCACGGGAAAACTAGTTTGGGCACTGGTTTTCCATCTCTGTGCCACCACCAGCCTGTCTACATGAACATAGAGGCAACCCTTCAGGTGTGTGATCACCATATGCCCATAAAAGGTGGCTTCACCTTTGAGGCTCACCTTTTGGGCGAACACCCAGTATTGTCTCCTGCAAGGGGAAGGTAACAATTCCCTCTGTAGCAGCCTTCTATTGTTCCTGAGGCTGGGAGTCATTCACACTACTCCCCAGGGGGGCAGCAGGCTGTCTAGTGACCAACAACTGTGCGCGAACACTAGACAACCTTGGCAACAAATTGGCAACTTTCTAAAAGTTGCCTTTCCTTCAAAGTACCCATTTTGGAAGCCCCATTCAGAAGTTAGCAAGACTAAGAGGTTAGTCGATAACTCTGTGTTAGCCAATGGGACTACTAACGCTGCCACAGCAAAAAAAGACAATTTGGAAGTTTTGCTGGTAAGACATATTCAAAGTATATGTCCTACCTAATAATATACAGCCCCCTGCCTTAGGACTCTATAGGCCTTTCTTACAGGAGGCAAACATATTGTTAAGGGAAGTGGGGTTTGGTCATTGATTTAAAGGGCAAAGATGAATTAGCAGTTTTAAAATTGCTCTTTCAGGCTTCAGTGGCAGGCTGGGAGTCATTTCATATATTGTCATGCACAGGTGACACAATCAGTCCTGCAGCCCTGGGGCAATGCTTTGTCTAACTTACCCTTGGTACTCATGGTACCACAACTAAAGGACTTATAAGTGAGTGACCTTATGTCAATTGGGGAAATCAATGGACGTTTTGTAATGGGTTAAAGCACAGGCACTGAGGTCTCATTTAGTAGGCCTCAGTGCACTCTCAGAGTCGAAAAACTAGCAGCACCAGTCCAAAATATTATATATATATATATCTATTATTACTGACTGGATCTGCTGGGGGGGGGCACATGGCTCCCCCCACATTCAAGTAAGAAGTTTTGCCACAGGGAGGTGGTGGTCCCCAGGGCATTCATAAGCTCTAGGAGGGGGATCTCGTGTACCCCTCCCCTTTATTTTGTCATGCCCACGGGACCTAGGCCACCTAGGGCCAAATAGAAAGCAAGGAAGTGAGACGCTTGCTTTTTAAAAAATAAAAAAAACACTGCGAAATTTGCAGATTTGCCACAATTTTCACAGTGATTTGAAAAAAAAACCTTTTAAGCCTTGATGGGATCCCTGCGGTACCTGGGGGACCGCTGCACCAAGAATAGGGTGGAAAGGGAAACAGTACCCTGCCCCCTTTTCATTTCTTTAACGTTTGGTTTTGATACTCGGCTGAAGCTGAGTCTTAAAATGGTTACCAGAACTTCCAGGTTGAAGTGTTGGCACCCAATCAGATCTCTGCATGAAAATGGGAGTATTTGCAGAGCCTTCGCATCTCCAGATATACAAATTTGGTTTTCTTTTAATATTTCAAAAACTGCTGAACAGATTTACACCAAATAAAAAAAGGCTTCTTTCTGGACCAAAAGCTACCTTTCTGTCAAATTTGGTGTAATGCCATCCATCAGTTTGGGCTGTAGTCATGTTAAAAATACCCGCAGGAATTAAAGTGGGAAATGCACTTTTTTTATCCCCTCTCTTTCTCTGCCCTCACTTGTCGGATCAACCTAAAACTTCCCAATAGCACAAAATTCTCTGGCACACTTTTTTTGAAAAATTTCATGAAGATTTGTCAAACAGTGCCTAAGATATAGGCAAGTCAAAAAACACTTTTTCAACCAAAACTAGGTTCTAACTATAACTACCTACCAGTAGGTAATATGCATATATATATATATATATATATATATATATAAATAAATATATATATATTTCCCAAAATTTCCACACAAATGAGACACTCACTCAGGATGCCGAAGTGGTAAAGATTCACTGGGTACGAAACGTTTCGGCCAACTCCGCGGCCTTGATCACATAATCTGTGAACTTAATTCCACTCAATCATATATCCCAATTACACATTAATATAAACAACGGACTTCACCCCTCCAGTGTAGGTGGTCATCATCATAGCGTAGTAACTCCCATATGAACTCTGTACACAATGCAACTTCGGCTGAATTTTATCTGCACTTGTTCTTATCAGCATTACTGCTTATTCATTCTGTTCGCCCCCTAGGTTGGTGCTATGTAATAATTCATAATAACCTGTTGTCCGTCTCATAGATACATTTCCATTAACACTCAGACCTGGAAAGTATAGCATTAATGCATTTATCCAAACCACAGTATTAAAGTACATATTGTATCTGCCTCAATATTCGGTAAATTAGTTTCTACCCAGTGTTCATCTCCTCTTACTTTCCCCTATAAATCTGGCATTAGTGGGCAGACAAAATACAGTGCCATCCTGGTAGATCATATGTACTAAGGTCTACATCAGTACTTATAGTATCCAGCCATCTCGAAAATAAGCATTCTATTCCGAAATCGACATCACCTATATTTATTCAGACACTTTCCACTCTTTGTTAATCTCTCCTCTATTGGGCATCCAGTTGCTTGTGACTCCAGGGTTCACAGTCAATTCTGCCTAAGTGGGCAAATCTAGCACATGATGGACTCACTGACCACCTCTATTCCCCTAGGTGCATTTTGGTCTCAAACCCTACTGACACATTATTAAAACCACATTCATTCAGGTGTCTAACTGCAAATTTTACTCCGGTATAGCACTGATTCATTAAGAGCAAAAGACCACATCCGAGGACACCTTCGTTCTCTGTACTCCTTATTTCTTATTCCCCTATTGTATGTCACTCACAGGTATAGAAAGACGGAATTATGTTCGTCCATTCCATCCCTCAATCCACTTCCCTATGATCTCCTTCCAGACCATGTTCTCCTCCATTTTTCACAGTGAACAGTCACCCTACGCAGACACAGATTGTGTAAAAAATTTGAAAAAATACATATATCAATTTTTTTTTTTTTTTTTTTTTGTGAGTGCAAAAAACATACTTTAAAGTAACTTTATAGTTAGGTTTTGAAATGAGTTAAACAATAATGTTTACTAACCCAAAAACACATTTATAGTACATTGAGCTAACTATAACTTGCACTCCTGCTGTGCATTGCTTATTACCCCACATATTACATCACATATGACATGTTAAATTACATTATTGATGACATCATCAATGACATCTCAAATGACATTTTTGATGAGTTCATTGATGACATTATCCAAGCTATTTATTCTAAAATTATTCTCTAAGCATCTAGATCATTTTGAAAAACAAAGTAGTTAGTGATGGGTCCACAAACATTCACAGCATAGTTTAATCATATGGTCATGTTTCCATGCATGAAATAGACATAGGCCCTCATTACAACCCTGGCGGTCGGTGGTAAAGCGGCGGTAAGACCACCAACAGGCTGGCGGAAAAAAAAATGGAATCACGACGTGGCAGAAACCGCAAACAGAGACAGCCACTTTAACACTCCGACCGCCACGGCGGTACAAACAAACAGCTTGGCGGTCACCGCCAACAGACAGACGGAAGACAATGTACCGCCCACACTATTATGACAGGCCAATCCGCCACCTTTTCTGGGGCGGATTCAACGCAAACAAAAACATGGCGGAAACAGGACATGGAAGGGAAAACACTCACCTCTACACACCCCACGAGGAACCAGGACTCCATGGAGCCGGAACTTCAAATCCTACCTGCGATAGTCTTCCTGCTCCTTTACCAGGAGCACGACCGACGGCGGCGACGACCACAGTGAGTACTGTACCTAAGATACAGGGGAGTGGGAGGGAAAAGAGAGTGACACACACATGCAACACCCCCACCCTCACCCACAACAACACACACACAAATAAATGTGAAACGTTATATTTCTCCCCCCAACGCCCCCTTGAAGAACGCAAGGACAAAAGGAAATTATTTGAACGAATGTAATCAAGAAAAATGCATTACTCAAAAATGTATATACACTATTAACAAATATGTACACCAAGAATTCAAGTCCAGGTACTGCACCTATATAGTCCGTGGACCACTGGTCCAAAATGCATGGGCGAGGCCCACACAAGATACCCGATCCAAACAGAGAGAAAACTGCAGGGGCATCAGATCTTAATAAAACAGGCACCTCAGGGGGAAGGGGGGGCACCTCAGCCGGATGAGTGCACGATGCCAGCTCCACGAGGGGGCTCCATGCCCATTGATGTATCCTGGGGAGTGCAAAGCCACAGTCTCTCAAGTCTGTCCACTGGGTGGTTTGCCAACTGCTTTATCCTGGGGAGTGCAAAGCCACAGTCTCTCAAGTCTCTCCAGTGGGTGCTTTGCCCACTTCTGCATCCTGGGGAGTGCAAAGCCACAGTCTCTCAGGTGGATAACAGTCTCCACTGGTTCTGGAGGGGGGTTTGTGCCCAGAGTGCTTCATCCTGCCAAGACTGAGGTAGTGGATGTGATACTCCACTGGTTCTGGAGGGGGCTTTGTGCCCAGAGTGCTTCATCCTGCCAAGGACTGAGGTAGTGGATGCCTTTGTCCACTGGTTCTGCAGGGGGCTTTGTGCCCAGAGTGCTTCATCCTGTCAAGGACTGAGGTAGTGGATGTGATACTCCACTGGTTCTGGAGGGGGCGGATGTGATACTCCACTGGTTCTGGAGGGGGCTTTGTGCCCAGAGTGCTTCATCCTGCCAAGGACTGAGATAGTGGATGTGATACTCCACTGGTTCTGGAGGGGGCTTTGTGCCCAGAGTGCTTCATCCTGCCAAGGACTGAGGTAGTGGATGTGATACTCCACTGACGGTGGAGCAACATCGAAGCTGCCCAGGCCCCTGGAACTGACCACCAGCCTCGTACGAATGACCACTGGGGATGGCAGCCATGTCTGCGGTGGTGTCACTGGCTCAGGATGTGGCATGGCCGCTGGCAGTGCTGGCGGTGGGCTCAGTAGCGGTGGTGCTTGCGGCGGTCATTGGGCAGTGGTGCTGGTGGGGGGCTCACTGACCTCAGTGCTGGCGGCGGTGCCATGAGCGGCGGTGCTGGTGGGGGGCTCACTGACCTCGATGCTGGTGGCGGTGTCATGAACGGCAGTGCTGGTGGGGGGCTCACTGACCTCGGTGCTGGCGGCGGTGTCATGAGCGGCGGTGCTGGTGGTGGGCTCACTGTCCTCGGTGCTGGCGGCGGTGTCATGAGTGGCGGTGCTGGTGGCGGGCTCAGTGACCTCGGTGCTGGTGCAGTGCACAGTGTCTGCGGTGCTGGTGAAGGGCTCAGTATCTTGGGTGCTGGCGGCGGTGGCCATGGCGGCGGTGCATGCGGCGGTACCGGTGGTGGTCTTGTCTGCCGTGCAGGTTGGCAGCGACTTGCCTTTCTTTTTCAGGGCCTTCCCCACCTTGGATGGTGGCGCAGCTGTCTTGCCACTCCCAACTGTTGTCTAGGCTGAGCCCTTGGTGGCAGGTGTTTTGGCCTTCTCCCTCCGGGATGTGGGCAACTTCTCCTATTTTGGAGGTGGGGGAATGTCCTTGGCCTCGCTCCTTGGGACACTGGCAGCCCTGCTGCTTGGCGCACTCCAGAAGCCGGTTACTGCTGGCACCACTGTGCCCGGTGATGTGGTGGCTGAGGTGCTGGGTTGGGACCTGGAAAGGCAGGCCCTAGGGGACGGAAGTGGTGGGGGAGGTGAAGGGAAGAGGTCAAGGTTTGACAGGAAAAGTTTTTTAGACACACTGGGATGGGTAGATGGAGGGGGTTTTTGAGTGGAGGAAGAGGTAGTGGTTGTAGGAGGTGTCCGTTTGCTGACTTTGGGTAAGGTGCATGGGCTGGAGGCTGTCGTGAGGTGGATGGCTGTTGGATGGGTGTGTGACTGCGTTTGTGTACTTTGGGAGGAGGGCTCTCAGACGCACTGGTAGAGGACACAGGTGATGTGTGAATGGTAGTGGGGGTGGTGACTGCATGTGAGCGGTGTGTGGTGATGGGCAGGCTGGTGATGGAGGTAGTGGCTGAAGATGTAGTGCATGCAGGTGTGAGTGGAGATGTGACAGGGAGAGAGGAGGGAGACGTGGAGGAGGGGGATACAGTGGAGGCAGTGGATGTTGGTATGTGTACATGGGTATAATGCTTGTGTGAGTGCCTGAGGGGAGGTGTGGTGCTTATGTTTGCCAGAGCTACCCTTGTGTGTTGAGGTGTGTGCAAGCTGGTCTGATGGTGTGCTTGGGATAGGCTGAGGTACTGGGGATTGGGTCTGGGTGGAGGAAGTTGGAGGGGGGGGTCTAGACACAGGGACAATGGCTGCCATCAGTGCTGAGGCCAGAGTCTGAAATGCTTGCTGTTGGGCTGCCTGGCCAGAATTAATGCCCTTCAGGTATGCATTTGTCTGTTGCAACTGCCTCTCTACACCCTGGATGGCATTCAGAATGATAGACTGCCCAACAGTGAGGGATCTCAGGAGGTCAATGACCTCCTCACTGACATGCAGCAGGGCTGACAGGGGCAGGGCCTGAGGTGCCTGGGGCAAGGAGATGCCTACCCTCCTGGGTGAGCAGCCACGGGGCACACGCTGAGGGGCTGCTGGGAGGGTGGTGCTGGGAGGGGGGGTGGCGGCTGTACCTTAGATGCGGGGGGCAGAGAGGGGCCCGCCACCGCAAGGGAGCTCCCGTCAGAGGAGGAGTCGGTGTCGCTGGACTCTGCTCCAGTCCCCTCCGTGGAGCTCCCCTCTGTCCCACTGGTGAATTCTGACTCCGTAGTCTCGCCCTCCAGGGCCCTGTGGGATGCAGCGCCCTCCTGCTCCGGTGGCACAGCTCCTCTGCCTGATGATGCTAATGCACACAAGAACAGGGAGACCACAAAAAGGGTGTGGGAAAGAAAGTAGAAAGACATGTTCAGTGCATGCAACACCGCTACCGTTGGCAGACACTACAGACACAGCAGCCCTATGCACTACGCCATGCACTTAGAGTTCCCTAATTTATCACAGGGAAATGGGGTACATGGCCTATGCCCGACTGCTGCACCCATGGAAGTCACTGGAGCCTGACTAGGTGTAGATGGCTCTTACTACTGATGGGGTTTGGGTTGCCACTTATCCTGTCTCACAAAGGGTCCTTGCCTGCAAGGCTCGCCCTAGCCTAGGGAAACCCACAACCCACCTCCCCCACCCAGACACCTCCTAATGCACCCAGAGTCAGATGGATGTGACTGTACTCACCCCCTTGTGGCTGCTGTGATGCCCTCAAGCACCCATCCAACTCCGGATACGCCACCGCCAGGATCTGGAACATCAGGGGGGTCATGGTGCGACGGGCACCCCTCCCACATTGGGAGGCCATCCCCAACAGGGCCTCCACCGTCTTCTTGCTCCAGCGGTGAATGTCCTCCCATCTTTTATTGCAGTGGGTGCTCCGTCTGTGGTGGACTCCCAGGGCCCGGACGTCCTTGGCAATGGCACGCCAAATATCCTTCTTCTGGTGGGCGCTGACCTACAGGAATACTACAGGGGAAAGGTAAAACATTAACCGTCCAGACCGTCACAGTCATTGGCCCACGTTCCCACCCTTGCCCTGATGCACATACATTCACCGTCGCATTATGGACGCCTCACCCCCCCATCTCCCATCCACACCACTCCAAACAGGCATTGCCCATACAGCATGCTCATAGTGTACTCACCTGTTTGTCTGGAGGACCATAGGGTAGCGTGTACTGGGGGAGGACCCCATCCACTAGTTTCTCCAACTCCTCCTATGTGAAGGCAGGGGCCCTTTCCCCAGACACTTGAGTCATTGTCGCTTCCAGACTGAGGTCACAGCAGCACTTGCAGTGTGGGTCCTCTCCTGTCGAATATCAGGTATCAAATGAGTGAGCAGAGAGAAAATGGCAATCACGTCCACGCCGGTGCGTACCGTCACCGCCGGAGTACATCGTCATTGGCTCCTGGGACCCATAGGGTCCAATATTAACCAATGCAGGATTGCGCCGCGGTCTTCGACCGCCTACCGCGACAGTGTACAACGCCAGCGCAGTTACCTCATATCCCCTTGTCCCACCTTACAGGTCAGGCAGCCACCATTTCAGGGGGCCACATGGCATTAATTTTAAAAACGTCACACATATCTAGGCCTTGCAAACACACTAAGACAGGCACAAAGCGGATTGACAATTGTGTGCAATAAAAAAATTTTTTTGTACCTCAGTGTTGGCTGACCCGCTGATCGCTGTTCTCATCCATAGAGCACGTCCGCTGGAGCAGGTGAGGAGATGGCGGCATCCTCCGGTGTACAGACCGCTGGTGGACCTGTCGACAATGGAAGAGCGGCATGTAATAGTCACCTACAGACTTGCCACAATCCAGGAACCGTGGGCCCAGTTGGAGCCAGACCTGATGTCAGCTATCTGCAATCCCACAGGAATCCCCCCTCTAGTGCAGGTCCTGTCAGTACTCCATTTCCTGGCAAGTGGGTCTTTTCAAACAACAGTGGCCATAGCATCAGGGATGTCCCAGCCTATTTTCTCAAATGTGTTGTCCAGAGTGTTGCCTGCCCTGCTGAAACACATGCGCAGCTACATCGTTTTCCCTCAGGTGGAGGATTTGCCTACAGTGAAAGGTGACTTCTATGCCCTTGGACATATCCCCAACATCATAGGTGCCATTGATGGGACACATGTGGCCTTGGTACCCCCCGCAGGAGTGAACAGGTGTACAGAAACCGGAAGAGCTACCATTCTATGAATGTGCAGATGGTGTGTTTGGCTGACCAGTACATTTCCCATGTGAACGCCAAGTTTCCTGGCTCAGTGCATGACGCTTACATCCTGAAGAATAGCAGCATCCCTTACGTGATGGGGCAACTCCAGAGGCACCGTGTGTGGCTATTAGGTGAGGACAAGGACCCTATACAGTGTGAATAGTTGTCTGGGTCTGGGGTTGTCCCTAAGGGTTAGTGTGTGTCTAACAGTTGTCCCTCAACATTTGCAGGTGTCTATGGCTACCCCAACCTGTCATGGCTACTGACCCCAGTGAGGAATCCCAGGACAAGGGCAGAGGAACGCTAAAATGAGGCACATGGGCGAACTAGGAGGGTTATGGAGAGCACCTTCGGCCTCCTGAAGGCCAGGTTCCGGTGCCTCCATATGACAGGTGGTTCTCTTTACTACTCACCAAAGAAGGTGTGCCAGATCATCGTGGCCTGCTGTATGCTGCACAACTTGGCTTTGCAATCACAGGTGCCTTTTCTGCAGGAGGATGGTCCTGATGGAGGTGTTGTGGCAGCTGTGGAGCCTGTGGACAGTGAAGAAGAGGAGGCAGAAGAAGAGGACATAGACAACCGAAACACCGTGAACCAACTATACTTCCAGTGAGACCCAGGTAAGAAGACATCACTGCCTCCTACATCTGATAAAATTGTTCGACCTCTCATCTGTCTGTCACTTTCACCCAGTGTATGGACCCTAATTTGTCACTTTCCCTTTCGGTTTCACAGATGTGGGTCCCACTGTGTGACCTCTGCTATGTTTCCTCATGGACTAGAGCTGTGTGACATAGGTATGTTGACAATAGAATGGACATTGCTGTTTCCTGCAGTTATTGCAAATACACATTTGTGAAAGCACAGACTGACTCCAGATTGTTTTGTGGTTCAAGGGTGTTTATTTAAGTGCTAAATAGTGGAGGGGGTTGTAAAATGGTCAGGGGTGATGGTGGAGGAATGTCCATGGCAGAGTTCACTCTTTTGGTCTCACAGGTGCATTGTCCAAAGGGGCATAGGAAGTGGAGCTGGGGCAGTTTAAGGATGGACAGGGTGACCAAGTGGGAGAGAAGGATGACATTCACGGTGGTCTCATTTCTTGGCAGGGGTCTTGGCATTGTTCTCTGTCTTTGTCTTGGATCTCAGGGACCGCTTGCGGGGTGGTTCTCCATCTGCAGGGGGTGGGGTGCTGGTGACGTGGTCCTGTGGCGGTGCCTCCTTTTCACTAGCGCCGGCGGAGGTGGTGGGCAGTCCATCATCCAGGATAGTGTCAGGGGCCCCTTGTTGTGCCACAGTGTCCCTCCTGGTGTTCACAAGGTCCTTTAGCACCCCTACAATGGTGCCCAGGGTGGTATTGATGGATTTGAATTCCTCCCTGAATCCCAAATACTGTTCCTCCTGCAGCCTCTGGGACTCCTGAAATTTGGCCAGTGCTGTTGCCATCGTCTCCTGGGAATGATGGTACGCTTCCATGATGTTGGAGAGGGCCTCGTGGAGAGTGGGTTCCCTGGGCCTGTCCTCCCCCTGTCGCACAGCAGACCTCTCAGTTGCCCGGTTTTCCTGGGCCTCTGTCCCCTGAACCGTGTGCCCACTGCCACTGTCCCTAGGTCCCTGTTGTTCTCGGGGTGGTGGGTTAGCCTGGGTTCCCTGTAGTGGTGGACACACTGCTGCTTGACGTGTCCTGGGGACAGAGGTATGGGCCCGCTGGGTTGGTGCTGTGCTGGTGTTTCCTGAAGGGGGAGGCTCTGTAGTGGCCTGTGACTGTGTGAGGGGAACCGACTGTCCCGAGGTCCCAGATGGGCCAGGCTGGTCATCTTGATCCAGTTGGACAGAGCCGCTGTCATCACTGTGGGCCTCTTCTGTGACGGGGAGTGGACATGTCTGGAACTTCCTGTCCGGTGACGTTGGGTAGGGGTCCTGCAGGGGTGTAAAGGCATGATTATTGCATCTGTGTGTGCCATCGTGTGCAATGGGTGGGTAATCCTGTACCCCAGTGCTTACATTCTTGTGTAGGACCTTGTGTGTTAATTGTTTAGGGGTCGGTGCGGGTATGTGCAGTGGACATGCATTGGTGATGAGTGTCCATGCTTTGTTGTTGCATGCAGGGCTTGGTGTTGGGATGTGTGGTTTGTGATAGTGGGACATATGTGAGGAGTTGGAGTGATGGGGTGAGGGCGAGGGGGGAGGTATGTGAGAGCATGCAGGTAGGGTGGGGGATGAAGTACTTAAGATTTGACTTATCAGAGTCTATTCCTCCAGCTACTCCTGCGAGGCCCTCAGGATGCAGTATAGCCAAGACCTGCTCCTCCCATGTTGCTAGTTGTGGGGGAGGAGGTGGGGGTCCGCCGCCAGTCCTCTAAACCGCAATGTGGTGTCTTGAGACCACGGAATGCACCTTCCCCTGTAGGTCGTTCCACCTCTTCCTAATGTCATCCCATGTTCTTGGGTGCTGTCCCACTGTGTTGACCCTGTCCACGATTCTGCGTCATAGCTCTATCTTCCTAGCTATGGTGGTGTGCTGCACCTGTGATCCAAATAGCTGTGCCTCTACCCGGATGATTTCCTCCACCATGACCCTGAGCTCCTCCTCAGAAAACCTGGGGTGTCGTTGCGGTGCCATGGTGTGGTGTGGGTGATGTGTGAGGTTGTGTGTGTTGTGATGTGTGGGGTGATGTTTAGGGGTGTGGAGTGTTTTGTGCGTGGATGTGTATGTGGTGTTGTGTGCCTCTGTATGCAGGTGTGGTCTTTGCTTTGCTGTCTCTCTGCTTCTGCCAAATGTTTGGTAGTAAGGGTTTGTGGGTAATGTGTGTGTGTGTTTTATATTGTATTGGTTGTGTGGGAGTGGTGTGTGTATGTGTATCAGGTGTGTGTATTTGGAATTGTCCAATGTGGTAGTGTTTTGTAAATGTGTGTGTATTTTGAGTGTAGCGGTGTGTTCCGCCAATGGAATACCGCGGTTTAAAGACCGCCGCGTAGATTTGTGGGTCGTGATAGTGTGGGCGTATTCCTGTTGGCGTGGCGGTGGAGGTTTGGTTATCGCCAGTTTATCACTTACCTTTGGTGTGGCGGACTTGTGTGGGTGTCTAGATTTTGACAGATTCTGAGCTGTGGGTTGTAATAGCTGTAGCGGATTTCTGCGGCCACGGCGGTGTGTTGGCTGTCTTCTGCACGGCGGTAAGCGGGATTTACCGCCAATGTTGTGATGAGGACCATAGTGTAGTACTAAAGACAAGTCTGAGTCACTATTGTAAAAGTTAACTAGTGCACTGTTTAGCTTCCAGCAAAGTTCAAAAAGTAGCTTCCAGTACAAACAGTACTTCATGTTAGTGAGGTAGCGACTGAGAGCAAAAAGTGTTAGTTGCAGACGTATTTTTCAAATAGGTTGAGACTTAAATCAAGGGCGTGTTGTCAAAAATATGTGAGAAAATCTTGTTGCTCGAATGAGATTTTACCTTAAAAAATAAGAGACAAGAGGTGTCTGGCAAAACAGGAAACAATTCTTTTAATTAAACATTATGGCCAGTTGAGCAGCTACAGCACCAGGGTCTGAGGACTGTCTCTCAAAGAACATCGTAATTACCCATGTTTTATACATTTCTTTGAGTGCAAAGAACACATAAATAATCTTTTCCTGGTCAAATATGGAAACTATGGACAAGGAGTCACAGATACAATTTCCAGATAAGGAATGCAGGTGGGCCTCAACATAGCATGGACACCATGTAGGCCAGTGAGTACGGGTCAAGATGCGAAGCCTGAGGGGCACATGGTTACTGTATGTGTTGTGTGTGTTGTGTCCTGATTCGCTGAGTGCACCTAACTACATGTGGCATCTGAATTTATGATGTTTTGGGTGTGCATGTGTCCCTCTGGCCATTTGTGCTCTATTGGGGTCAATCTCCAAGGACCAATAAAGTGTTGTTACCTATCTGTAAGATCTGATCTGAGCTTGTGTGTTTGGCTGTGGACTAAGTGTTACCCTACCTGTGGCCTGCCAGTCATTAACCTTCAGGCCAGGGCTGCAGAGCCTGTCTGACCACGTGCCTACTTGCTGGGGTTGACAGGGAGTTCATGACAGAGGAATCCAAAAAGGGTGATGTGACTTTGTTCGTATATCAAAATGTATCTATCATGTATAAAAGGTGTTTTGTTGTTGTGTGTATTGATTGATCTGATGTCAGCATTGATGTTAACAGTCCCCCTCTAGTTGACTTTTCAATGACACCATTGTCATGCACTAACCTGTTTGCCCCACGGAGACACAATGTTGACCCAAGTCCCTTGTTTCCAACTCCACCTAGACATACGATCGGCACCGGAACGTCTTGGGGGGAAGGGGATGGATGAGGGAGAGAGAGAAAAACGCAGTAGTTGCAGGGCCGGATCCAAATGTCTATCAGTTGTCCACGAAGAGCAGGTATCTCCTATGAGAAATTAAACAGCAATCAAATAACCCATCTCTCATGACCTACAATTAGTCTTTCACCAAAGCCTGCAACTTGATGTACCTGTTAGAGTCCCCTTTCCCAATTTTGATGGCTCCCTCTAAGAATTCTTCAGTAAACAGTGGAGGAGAACATGTAACCAGATAAGAGCCTTTAAAATCCTATACCATCTAGGTGTATTTCCACCATGACCCCGAATCAATCCACGTGACCCTAATGAAAGACCTACCTAAGATGTTCGGGTAAACTCAGTGTATGTCGTACTGGTTGAATCTAGATGAGACTTTTCAAGATGCAGGTACTCTCCACATCATAAACATTTAAACAGATGATAAATAGTGACAAGTCTCAATTATTCAGGGTTGAATAATGAACGTAACATGTTAGTATTGGAGCGAACACAGTTCAGTGTCTTAACCACACTATAAATACAGAATTAGCATCAAAAGTACAAATTCAGTGTTTTAATCACACTAAGAACATAGGGTTAAGTTACTAACGTTCACTTTCATAAGTTATCGGTTTTATCACTGATACATCGCAAAGAAAATTGACCATTGCATATACAGGGTATATAAAAGTGCCAAGCAATGAGTGTTCTTTATCACCAGTAACAATTAATTTCCTGAAAAGCCAACATAAACACTCAGCAACAACAAACATGTTCACGGGGTATCGCTAAAATTGCAATCGTTCAACTCGCGCTCCACTCAATAATATAATGTAAATCAACAACGAGCGCTATTGTTCGCATCGGCAAGCACTCCCAGTGACCTGGGGCACAGATGATGTGCCCTTCTAGGGCGAGACGCACTCCTGAACACTCAGCAATCAGGTTCAAGTTTAGTCGGTGAGATGCCTTTCAAGCAAGTGCGGTGCATTACTGCCTTTTCCAGAAGCTAATCATTTTAATCATTTTTTTCCATCAGGAGCAGCATCTGAGGCACTGGGTCAAAATTCAAAATCCAGGAACAAGTGCAAGGAGCAGAGGTTCCCTCTCTGCAAGCAGAAACCTTGACAGCAAGCAATTTACCAAAGCCTGGTGTGGCTTTAAATACCTGTGGACCTGGCCACACCCTCTCTCAGTCATGAGAATGCCAGAAGTTTGAACAACACGTCCCCAGACCTAACCTGAATTACAACAAGCATTGGTCCCTGTAAATAACCTTTCCAGAGCTACAACAAACATTGGCCCATGCAAGGAAACAACAAACTGTGCTTCGCCTATGGGTTTTTATCAATTACTAGGTGCGAGATGTGCAGACCCGACAACAATCAAGCCCATAGGTCACAGTGTTTACACTTTGTTGTTCCACCTCCCTCACTACTTGTACCCACCCAATTTGGGGCCTGCGTTTTTACAGCAAGAAATCCCCAATTGTAGCAAATCACACAAAAACAGTAACATGACGAAAACAGGCAACAATGACGTGCACAAACGGGTCAGCCACTGGAGGAGCCAAGAGAACCAGTTTGTGAACCAGTCCTGCACAGGGGCACCTCCCTCGTCACGCATTTCTCTCTACAGTCAGTGCAATGCTTGAATGGCAAGTGTCAAAGTTCAATTGTATGTCTGTCTGTATGTGAAATTTATAAAGCGTATTCTGGCTCAGAAAGCATTGAAGCGCTGACAGAAGGTGAGAAACGCAGAGTTCGAAGAAAAGGGCGACAAGAAAGGAAAGCGAAGCCAATGACTAGCGCGGGAAGAGCCAGGTTTTGATCAGTTTCCTGAATCTTAAATAACTAGGTTCTTTCCTAATATTCAGGGGAAGCAAGTTCCAAAATGTTGCCGCGCCGCTTTATCACCCCATTTGACTTTGTTGGTACAATGAACCTGAATTCTGTAGGCCTCTGATGACCTAAGATGCCTCTTGGGTCTATACCAACAGAGCTTGATGATCGGATATTGATGACCGATGCCATGAACAGCTTTGTGAGTCAAGAAGAGCGTTTTAAAAGTAATGCGCTGAGCCACCGGGAGCCAGTGTAGTTGTTTAAGGCTATCTCTGACTGAGGCCAAGCAGGGAAGATTGAGGATAGCTCTAGCAGCCAGATTCTGGATCAGTTGTAGTTTATTAAGTGAAACTTTGTCCAGATTAAGTAAAAGGGTATTACAATAGTCCATTTTGGACAAAATCGAAGCTATGGTAGCTGAGATTTTCCATTCCTGTTGAAGATAGGGAAAAATGTCCTTAACATATTTTAAAACCATAGGTACGTTTTTACAGTGAGATTCACCTGACTTTTGAAAGATAGGCAATCGTCAAAGATGATTCCTAAATTCTTACTAGCTGTAGTAGGGATTGGGAGAGTACCACAGTCTCGTGGCCACCATCGTGAATTCCATCGCTCGATGCCCGGCCCGAAACAAAGAATTTCAGTTTTGGCAACATTGAGTTTAAGCATGTTAGTCCTCATCCATTTGCTAACTGCCTGCATACAGTTGTTAAAACGATCCGCCACTTCCTCCCAGTTCTTGTTAACTGGGATAATCAACTGTGTGTCATCCGCATAGGAGGTGGGAATGAATCCAAAGGACCGAATCAAATTGGCCAGCGGGGCGACATACACGTTAAACAAAGAGGAACCCCACCGGGTAATAAATAAGCTGTGGATCTAAAATTGCCACTGCTGACAGTGGTCCATCTGTTAGTCAAAAAGGAATCCAAAAGTTTAAGAGCCTGCTCTCTAATACCTGCTTGATAAAGGCGGGCCAGCAGAATTTGCGGTGAGATGGTATTAAAGGCCGTAGATAGATCTAATAGAACTAGGAAGGCCCTTGCCCTTCATCCACCATTCTCCGAATGGAGTCTGAAGAGAAAATAAGAGCGGACTCCGTGCCATGTGCCTTTCTAAAACCATGTTGAGAAGGATCTAAACCTCCCTCTTCCAGTAGGAACTTAACTAGTTCCTTTTTAATGAATTTTTCAAAAATCTTTGCCAGAAAAGGGAGGAGCGCAATCGGACGAAGGTTATTTATGTCCTGGCTATCACCATTTAGCTTTTTTTCAGGGGGATGACTGTTGTCTCCTTCCAGGAAGCAGGGTAGACCCCGGAGCTAAGGAACTCCTGGGAAATTGGAGCTAAGGCATGAGAAATTAGTTCGGGCCAGTTGGAAAATGGAAGGGGGGCAGGGGTCCAGGGGAGAGCCTGATTTAATTTCAGAGATCAGCTTTATAATGCTATCCTGAGAAGGGGATTGAAAGTTAGATAGAGTTGAAAGGCCAGCTTTGGGATCCAAAAACATCGTAAGAGGATGGTCCAAAATGTCCTCATGAGGGGTAAAGTTGGCATGAATTTGAAGAATTTTATTTTTAAAGTGCCTGGCTACTTTGTTACAAAACCGTTGAGAATTTACCAGTTCCGATGGCCTAGAAGGAGTAGATAGTGCCTTAATCACTTCAAAAAGCTCTCTAGGGGCGTTCAATGCCTCTTTAATTCTAAGAGTATAAAATGTAGATTTAGCTTTAAAACTCGTTGCTTTATAAATTTTGAGAACAGACTTCAATGTATCCTTCTTCTCTGGGGCAGGATTAGATTTCCAGCGTCGCTCCTGTTGGCGATAGTTTCTTTGAAGGAGCTTGAGTTCATTAGTGAACTACGGTTGGCTGGGCTTCTTGGAGTTGCGAGGCACATAAATCTTAGAGGGGGCCAATTGATTCATGGCAGTTTCAACACCCTGATAAAAACTATCTAGCAAGGGCAGGGACAGCTTTTTGGCCCTGTCCCTTCCGTCTTCCAAGGCAGGCGCCAGCTCTTCCAACTTAATCCGTTTCCATAGTCTGATTACTTTACTCTTGGTTTTGGGGGATAATTGGCTGTAAATCTAAAGGTCAGAAGATGATGGTCAGTCCAGCTCAGAGGGGTGTTTGAAAATACCAACTGATCCTCAGTGCGGGCAAAAACCCCATCTAATAAATATCCCGTTATGTGAGTAGCAGAGGATACCTTAAGGGTCCAGTCCAGGGCCGCCATGAGATTTAAAAATTCCATGACCACTGGATTGTGAGTCTCGTCAAAATGAATATTAAAATCACCTAGTATAATTGCCTTGGTGGACATGATCATGGGTTCTAACAGATCCGTCCAAGTTTGGTAAAAGCCAGCAAGGGGTCCAGGTGTCCGATAAATTAATAAACCTTCAAGGAGAGCAGAATTATTCTGTAGAATCTTAAAGGCCATAGCTTCACATGTCTCAGAGGGGATGCCATTCCAGGTGCATGTAAAAACTGCCCTGCAGATAATGGCAAGTCCTCCTCCACTGCTCACTGACCTATCTAGCCTATAATAGGTATATCCTGGGGGAGTAGCCTCAATAAAATCAGGGTCAGATTCCAATTTGCCCCAAGTTTCTGTCATGAATAAACAGTCAATGTTTAAAATGTTGATCATCTCCCTAATTTCTAGTTTATGTTTGAGAAGAGTACGAGCATTGACCAGGGCATAGTAAAGCGGCTTGCTATAAGCCACCTTGTCGCAGAGAGACAAATTTCCTGGCTCAGGCGTCCCTTCGTTCTGGACACTGGCCTCCTTCAGAGCTAATTGTCCTTATCATTGCCAGATATATAGGTGCAGTAAGGTGCGCCGATCGTGGCAAACAGCCCACCCTCACTTTTGGTCATCAAGTCCAAAACATACCGATGTTGCATCACCATGAGGCAAATGGCTCTAAGTTCTTCTTTGATGGCATTGCAGCCGAGCTCAGTGTTGTTCATCATTTTGAGCATTTCCCACCGAGTTATCTGCAACCAGTGGGCATTTGCTTTTGTCTGCAAGGTCAAGAAGGGTATAGACCCTATCGCCGATACTTGAGCATTGGTGAATAGTCTAAACTCCTCAGAAATGTCCTTGTACTGAGCCCAACCAAAATAATCAGCAGTTCTTCTCCTTCAAGCCTGATGCAACAATGTTGTTTCCTTCCTCAACAGGTTTTGGAACAGTTCATTCAGATCTTCTCTGGGGATGACCATGGCTGGGGTGTGTGGTGATGAGGCAGCAGAGGCCATGCCATCCAGGGAGGAGCTGGGTATAAGAGAATTCGTACTGTCAGTAGGTGTCCATCAGTGTGGAGGTGCCCCTTTGAAGATCCGGAATGTGTAGTATTGTGCTACAATACTCGTTCATGCCCAGTGGAAGGGCTCCTTTACCTCTGAAACATAAGGAATACAATGTGAGTTTCTATGCAATTTGTGGTTGCTTCTTCCCTTCCATCCACGTGTACCTGTCTACCTCAGTGATGCAGATCTCCTGACACGGTGTGTCTATGCTGCCATTTACCCATCCCCTGCGAGACCCATTACCCTCCATGTCATCGATGTGGATGGGCCTGCCCTAAAATTACATGTATGGGGTCCATTTGTTGTTAATGAAGACAGCTCCTGACATGCTAAGGGTCACCCTGCGACTGCAGACGGACGTTTGTGCACTGGTTAGGTGGTTTAATTACCTCCAAGAATTCCTTCTCGTGAAAATCCAGGGGCCAAACGGTGTCTTCCCCTGTAATCCCCTTTCTGCGTTTCCTATGTAGCTCAGTTTGGATGTCGCTTGGCTCGGTGAGAAGGTGTAGTGCAGTAGGATTGGTCTCATAATGGATCATATTTACTACTATCCTATGAGGCTTTACTTTAGTAGGTTACATTGTAGCCCTAATTCTACACAGGTACAAATGGAGGAGGCATTTTGTTTTTTCAGGGGCTACCTCTTCAGATAAGTATAATCTATCTATTCCTACTGCATGTGGCATCAGTGAACAGACAAAGCATGACCCGGCTGATGTCTTGGTGACTACAGGGGTCATGTGCTGATACCACATGTTGTGGAAAAGAGTGCTATGTAGTGCATGTGGGATGCTAGTGTTGGGTGCAGTATAGTTAAAGGTAATATGATTGAAGTCCCTGCGAGGTCCCTGCGGATGCATGACAACTCATGAATAGACTCCATTAGATTAGGCTGTTCTTTGGAAATACATCCCTATCGACCAGAGAATGTATAAATGCAATATTACACATAATTTTGGCATCATTGTAGTTCTTGACTAAGTGTGACACTGGTGGTAACTGCGAGTTGCTTTGCGACCGCATTCGCGGTCACAAAGCAATTCTGAATTGCAATGCGAGTTGCAAATAGGAAGGGAACACCCCTTCCTATTTGCGAGTCGCATTCACAAATTGCGAGTCGGTACCGGCTCGCAATTTGTGAATTAGCATCGCGTTAGGCTGTTTGCATGGCGCAAACTGCGATTTTCGCAGTTTGCACCATGCAAACGGCTACCTACATCTGGCCCTAAAACCTTTGCCAGCCCGTTGTTCATCAGCCTTATGGCAAGGTAGATAATGATCCTCATAAAAAGGTGTAACTTTTATGCCCAGTTTTTTTAGAATGTCCCTGCATGACAGAGTTTTAGCTGAACATTGCCAGCATGGGCTCCGATAATTACTTTCGTCGCGGGGCTCACAATTTAATGGAATATATGTAATGGGACTCTACTCCTGCTAAGCCTGGCAGGCCCTTGATTAGTTTGAGTATATTAGTATATGAGAGGGACTTAGAACATCATGCTTGTCCCTGGATCTATATTCTTGAATCCACAGCAGACTTGGTATTACAACATCCTCGTCTGTTAGGAAGTCAAGGTTCCCATGTTCAATACTACACATTCCATCTACTGCATCCTTAACATCCGCTTGATCTACTGGTGGCTTTGTTAGCTGCATCCTTCTTTTCAGGCTTTCAGCAGTGTGCCTTGCAGACATCGAGTCTGGCAGGGGCATTGACTCTGCAATTTTCCAGGGTGGTGGGCCGATGCGCCTTCTTCCTGCAGGACTCCTCGCTCTCCAGCATCCTGAGACCCTTGTATAGCAGAAGCCCCAGTGGTAGGCTGTTTTTGCACCATGATCCTGGAGGTTGTCTCACATAAGCCCTCCTCCTGCAGATCTTCTTGCCCACCTGAAAACTATAGACCTTGTTCAGCAGACGCCACAATGACAGGAGGCTTTTGCATTGAGTCCCAAGCCATTGTCTCTCATGTAGGAATGCTGGTAGCCTTGTCCTTAAGCCCAGCTTCACATGCTTGAACCTTTACAAAAAGAGGAGCCTGCACCCTGTCCTCACTACCCAGATGAACTTGACTCTTGGGTCCCCTTCCACTAACAGAGTGCCCTTTGATTTGTGAGCTTTGCCCCTTTCTTTAGCCTCGGCTTTCGACAATCTGACTGGAACAACCTGATTTCTGCCCTTCCTGGCTCCTTTTCTTTCCCTTTTCATCATCTTCTAAGGTAATGGAGACACAGTAGGGGCTTGACCGGGCTCTTGATAAGCTTGTTCAAATACAGTCAGCCCAATGTCTTCTACATTTCCCTCTGCCTGGGCTGGTGGGCTCTTTTGCCCCTCTCTTTTTGGAGTGACCCAAGCTCTTTCCTGTACATTCCCCAAACTACTGACTTTGTCTTGGGTACCAACATCTCTTACACTCTCTGTTTCTGCCCTTATTGACTGGTCCTGATGGTATGCGGGCTTGAATGACACCGTCCTTATCTCCCCTACCATCTCTTCTATCAGTGTGGGCAAACGCACCAGGTTATCGGCCACCTCTTTACACGTCCACATTCTGAAGTCATTGTCGTTCCTTGCTTGAACCCTGTTTTAAAAAAATATATATTTTATTGTAATCGCAACCAACAAACAACGCAATAAGAATACAAACAATTGCAGTTGCCGTTGTGCCCCAAAGTGGGAGGTGATACAAATTTCTTTGTTCGCTGCATTTACCATTCCCCTGTGGTGTCCGCGCCACTGGCACACGGGCAGCTGCAAGCGAGCCCGCGAGCCCACGCGCCCGCGGGGGGTGGGAATGGGGGGGTGGTGTATCATTGGGGCACAAATAGAGCAAATCATGCATTAAAGGAGACATCAGAAAAAAATCAGATAAAAGTAAGAGGAGAGAGAGAGAAAAAAAAAAAGTAAAATAATAGCTAAATAGCCATGAGAGTGTGAGTAGAGAGGGTGGGGGCTGATCGGAGCGTGCGCAGGGGGGGGGCAGGGGCGGCGGGCGAGGGGGGAGCCGGGGGATGCCCAGGGAGAGGGAGGGGCACAGGAGCGAGGCGAACCGCCCCTGAGCCCGAGCACCCGCCCCTGCACCCATTCTGAGCGGAACCGACCCCCGGCACAGGTGTGAATCGGGATGATGTTGAGAAGTCAGCCCCCAAGGAGAAGGGAGCAGATGGGGGGCAGGCATGTGGCAGGAAAGAGGGCCCCGGGGAGTGGACTCGGGCGAGGCGAGCAATGTGACAAAGTGCGGCACTACACGGGCTAGCTCTGCTCCAGCAACCCCCCCCTAGCTTGTGCAAAGTAAATGTGCACCCTCTAGTGGCCAAATCACTGGTGTTTATGTTGGTTTATGATTTGTCTTGTTTATCAGTTTATCCGTGGGTGGGTGTGTGCTACATGCAGCTTTATAAGCTCCTAGCGTAGCCAGATGGACACTATGTTCAGGGAGGTCGCTTGTCATCTTTCTTTTCTATGGTCAACACGAAGGAGTCCCAGGTGGCCAAGCCCTTGACCGGGATCCCCCTCTCGGAGAGGAGCCGCAATGCTTGCGCGTCAGCCCTGGCCCAGCGCAGCACCTCGGCTCCCCATTGGTCTACACTCAGGGCGCCGGTAGCCTTCCAGTACATGCTATAAGGCATCTAAACAACACCAGTGCCAGGGCTATGCATCTGTTGGTTTGTTTCTGTTTTTTAAGGTTCACACCGATTCCCAGTAAACATAGTTCGGGAGTGGGGGTCAATGAGAGGTCTGTCCATTCGGCAGTGTATTTATTACTTCGTTCCAAGCATGGCGGATTGGAGGCAGTCCCATGTCATGTGAAAAAAGGTGGCCTCTGTAGTACCGCACCTGGGGCACGACTGGAGTGAATGGGGAAACATTCGTGCCATGCGATGAGGCGATAGTATGATTGGTGTAAATAAATGAACTGGGTGTAGCGGAAGTGAGGATTACGTGATACTGCGTGAATCATGTCCATGGCGTGGGTCCATGCGTTTTGCGTAAGTGGTTCCGATAACTCATTATCCCATCTGCATTTAGCACGTTCCTGACTGTGTTCAACTTGGGAGGTTAAGATTCTGTATATTCTTGATACTTTTATTGGGGTGTTTATGTTATCTAGCAGGTTGTGGAGTATGGGGGACACCGTGGGTTCAGTGTTCCCGCATTTCCAGCGAGAACGTATCACTTGAATTACTGCTCCGTACGCTATGAAACTGCCTCGTCCCTACTTATATTTGACTGCAAGTGAGTCATATGTTAGGGACTGTCCTTCATTATATAAGTCGCCGACTACTTGTATGCCTTTAGCAAGCCATGTATGAAGGCCAACCTTGGTTGCTATTTTAGCGAGTTCCGGGATGGCCAACAGTGGGATCTTAGGGGAATACTATGGCCCTCATTCCGACTTTGACCGGCGGCGGTCGCCGCCGGCCTGTCGGGGGCCGCCAGAATACCGCTGCGCGGTCAAAAGACCGCCGCGGTAATTCTGACTTTCCCGCTGGGCTGGCGGGCGGCCGCCTTCAGGTCGCCCGCCAGCCCAGCGGGAAAGATGCTTCCACGATGAAGCCGGCTCGGAATCGAGCCGGCGGAGTGGAAGCTGTGCGACGGGTGCAGTGGCACCCGTCGCGTATTTCACTGTCTGCCAAGCAGACAGTGAAATACTTGTAGGGGCCCTCTTACGGGGGCCCCTGCAATGCCCATGCCAGTGGCATGGGCACTGCAGGGGCCCCCAGGGGCCCCGCGACCCCCCCTACCGCCATCCGGTTCCCGCCGGGATCTGGATGGCGGTAGGGGGGGTCGGAATCCCCTCGGCGGCGCAGCTAGCTGCGCCGCCTTGGAGGATTCAATGGGGCGGCGGTACACTGGCGGGAGACCGCCAGTGTTGCCGGTCCGACCGCGGCTTTACCGCCGCGGTCGGAATCCCCATTGGAGCACCGCCGGCCTGTCGGCGGTGCTCCCGCGGTCCTCCGCCCTGGCGGTCTTTGACCGCCAGGGTCAGAATGACCGCCTATGTGTCTTTGTCTCCTGCTAGTGCATATCGACCCCAAACCCCACGCGCTGTTTCAGCAGAATATTCTGTGAATTTTTAGGGCAGTCGTGAATCATAATGTAATGTAGTACCTCGGTGTTGCCGAGGTCCGAGAGAATTATCTGTGTTTCAGCACAGGTGGGGTTTCCGAGCCAGTTACATATCCAGTGCAGCTGAGCAGCTGCATAATATAATTTGAATCTGGGAGCACCTAGTCCACCTAATGTAAGTGGTTGTTGAATTTTGGTTAACGTGACTCGCCGCCGTCCACTGCCCCAAATTAGGTCTGTCAGTAAGCTGTTCAGGGGTGTGAAAAAGGAAGCGGGTAGTACCAATGGAAGGGCCAGGAAGAAGTACAAGAGGCGTGGTAGTATTATCATCTTTGCTATGGCTACTCTGCCTATGGGCGAGAGTGGAAGTGAGCACCAGAAGGGGAGAGAGCCCCTGAAGGATCTGATCGATTGTAGAAGGTTTCCGTCTCTGAGATCCCGGACGCCGTGGTACACATTTATTCCCAGGTATTTAAAAGTGGTGTGGGACCATTTCAGACCATCCGGGTGAGATGGCAATCGAAGTGCTTCCGGGACCGGGCGCATAGGAAATATGCATGATTTAGACCAGTTCACCTGAAGCCCAGCCACCGAACCAAATTGCTGCAGCAATCTCAGCAGGTCGGGCAGGGACTCTGTGTGATTACAAAGAAAAATTAGAGCATCGTCTGCATACAGGGACACTATCCGGTAGGTGAGACCGCCGCGAACACCCCATAATGGGGCCAGGGTCCGGAGTCGAGCGGCCAGGGGTTCGATAGCCAAGGCGAATAATAGGGGAGACAGTGGGCAGCCCTGCCTGGTGCCTCTTTCTATGTTGAATGGGTCAGAAATTATGTCACCTGTCTTGACCCTGGCCGTTGGACTAGCATAGAGTACCACTATCCAGTCAATATATGTGCGTCCGAAGCCCATGCGGCCAAGTGTTTCTGTCAGGAATGGCCACCCTAGGGTGTTGAACGCTTTTTCTATGTCGAGTGAAACGCCCACCTGGAGATAGTCACCTTCTGGGGAGCTTACTATTAGCCACAACAAATTCCGTATATTACCGAAGGTGTTGCGGCCAGGTATAAAGCCGGCCTGGTCTTGGTGGATCAGATCCGAGATCCAAGGTAGCAGACGGTTGGCTAATATTTTACCTAGTAACTTGCAGTCTGTGTTCAACAGCGACAACGGTCTGTACGAGCGTACATCTAGTGGGTCACGGTCTTTCTTAGGCAGAACTGCTATCAGTGCCTCGCGGCAGGTGTCGGGTAATTAGCCACGGTTAAGTTAAGGGCCTCGGTTAGCATTGTTAGGTATGGGGCTGAGACTTGGGCCGAGAATGTACGGTAATATTCAATAGGTATACTGTCACTGCCAGGTGCTTTGCCGTGTGACAATTGTTGCATGGCCCGTTGAATTTCAGCTAACTCTATCGGTCTGTCTAGTTCCGCCACTTGTGAACTGGTCAGGCGGTTTAAATTAATGCGTGCAGTAATATTCTCTAAAGGCCCTGTTTATTTCTGTTTGAGTGTTTACTATTAATCCTTTGTCGAGACGGATGGCACCTATGGGGGAGCTCCGGTGCGCATTACTTAGTAGCCATGCCAGGAGTTTACCTGATCTGTCCCCTTCCGCGTGTGTACAGGCCAGATAATGTCGATAATCGAATCGCCTGAGCCGTCTATCTGCTTCCTCCCATTGTGACTGTGCCTTGGAAAGCTCCACATGTGTGGTTAAGTCCTGCGCATATTTGCACTCCAGGGTGTGGACTTCTTCCTCCAATTTGCGGAGCTCCCGTGTCAATGTTTGTCGTACTCCCACTGTCGTTGATATGCATATCCCTCTAATGACTACCTTGTGTGCATCCCATTCGTTCGCCCTGGAGCTCGATATCCCAGCGTTTTGGGTAAAGTAAGAGGAGATGTGCATAGCTATTTCCCCTCTGAACGGGGGAATCCGTAGTAACTGGGCCTGAAGGCGCCAGGTTGGGATGCTAGCGCGCGGTCTGCCCCATCTGATGTTAACTATGAGAGGACAATGGTCCGAGATTACCCTGGCCATGTATTTCGCACCCATGGTTCGATGTGTAAGGTCTTGCGAAGTGAGTATTAGGTCAATCTGGGTGTGCAGTAAATGTACCGGGGAGTGATAAGAATATTCCCTGTCATGAGGGTGTAAATGTCTCCATATTTCTACAAGGTGGCAATCTGATATCCATGCTTGCAGCATCTGTGAATTTTTCGTTACCGGAGCAGCCACCACCGGCGGGTGTGATCTGTCTAAGTCTATTTGTGGTATATGAGAAGGCTCCAGGGGGGCTGAGGGGTACTGACAGTGCAGCCATGGGCAAGGTAGACTTGTGTGAGCAAGCCGCACTGGCCTTCTGTCAACCGCCTCAGCACAGTGCAAGCTGCCTGGAGCTTAATGCTCCCTGCCTACCCCAGCCCCCACCACCCAAAAGCGCTACTTTGCCTCACCTCATTCAGTTGTGTCACTTACTTGCCCTTACTTGCCCTGCACCAGCCGACAAGTTCTATCTTCGGCCAGTCCAACTGGCCAGCCCAGCAGACCCCAACAGGTTCGACAGCAAGCCCACTGCCCCCTACAACTGCCTTTCATCAGGAGGATGGAGAGGACGACCAGCAGGCAATCTGTGGTCCACGGCCCATGTTCAGAAGCTGGGCAGTCAAGCAGTTGGGCAGTCAGACGGGAAACATGCTACAGCACAGGCAGTACAGGCCGCAGGCTTCTCCAAACACAGAGCAGAGTGGGGTGAGCAGGGCACAGCAGTCAGGCACAGCAGCCGGATCTCCTCCCTTCCTCTTGGCTGCGTTCAGTGAATACATAGGCTTTGATACATTACCAACCCACTACAGTACAGAGCCAAAACGTATTCACATTTCCAAAAGAGTCATGTTTTGGAATTGATATTGCCTTCATAAAATGGGATACTCAAACATCTATGTGATGTAACCTTCCATCTGCAAATGCCCCTTGAAGTCTCACATTTCATTTAGTTCTCATCTGGACATAACTAAAGACACTAAAATGTTGTTGGGGTACGTGTAACTCTGTCACCAATGTGAACACATTTCTGTGTATTTCAATCAATACAGTTTGGCTTAAAAATTCATGTTGGTTTGGGTGGTGGGGGGATGGTTACATCAGTTGGGACTAACATTGTTTTGGAAGAACAGTTGGACAGTTCATGTTTGCTCTAGGTCAAGGTTGCACCTTCCGGATGGAAGCAAAGGCAGAAGTGGATGAAGCCCCTCTAACGGTCCTATCCTGGAACGTTTATGGTTTAGCTAATAAGATCAAGTGGGGGATAGTGATCCAATATTTAAAACTTATCCGCTCTGATATCGTCTTCCTTCAGGAAACTCACGATAGGATCCCACTGCAGGTTCTTGGGCTGTGTCGTCTACACTACTTTGTCACATGCAGGTTTCTCTCAGGGCACAAGAGGGGTGTCCATACTGATTAGGAAACATATCCTGTTTCAAATTACCCGCACGTGGACAGATCCGGGAGGCCGGTACGCGGGGGTACAATGATGCAAAGGTCATACAGACATGACACTAATTTGCGTATACACCCGCCCAGATTACAGGCTCCCACTTTGACCAAAATATCAGACATACCCTGCCACAGTCCACATCTTAGGTAGAGACTTCAATGACGTAATGAACCCCATTCTGGATAGATCAGGAGAACACAATGGGAAGCCCCATGGGACAGACTTGACGAGGTTTGTGAGTGGTATGGGACTTGTGGATCTCTGGAGAGAAGTACACCCAGGAGTTGATAAATACTCCTACTACTCTGGAGCTTACCAAGTTTCCTCAAGGTTAGATTACAGCTTCGTCCCGAGATGCAAAGTGAGAAGTACAAGAGTGGCTACGTTTATGGCTAGGGGCCTGTCTGACCACTCCCCTCTTTTGATCAAATGAGGGCACCCTCTGGTCAGGAATGACAATGTCTGGAGTCCCCCGCATGTGAATTGCAGGATCAAAGTATAGGTAATGGCCTCAGATCAGACATACAGCCCTACTTTCAAGAAAACTAGGGTACCGTAAAGTCCAGAGTAGTCCTATGGGAGGCCTTCAAAACACTTCTCCTTGATAAGACACAAAGCAGGATAGCCCATAAAAAGAAGGCAGAGAAAGTAGAACTCAAAAAATTAGAAGCGACCATCCTACCACTAGAGGGCTGTCCTTGTGCGGACTGTGATCCGCTGCTACCCCGCCGCACTGCGGCACTCCAGACAGAATATAGGGATCTGGCTCAGGGGAAGGCCAAACAACAGATGCTAGCTACTCTACATCGCTTGTATGAGGTCGGAGATAAAGTCGGGAAACTCCTGGCCTGGCTGAACAGGAGGGAGAGGGAGGCACATTTGGGTGAGGTCACTTCAGGGCTCAGAGGGGGACACCTTCACTGATGATCCTCTCATTGCGAGTGAATTTGCCCTATACTACGCAGAACTTTACAGGGCTTGACCGCACTGCAGTCATACTGACATTGTACACTATGTAGATGGCGTCCCCACACCTGTCTTAGATGAATGGCCCGAGAGCTTCTAGAGAGAGAGAGCTGACCCTCAGCGAAATAACAGCAGCGATTGCTAAAATGCACCCAGGGAAAACCCCAGGGCCTAATGGACTCCCAAACAAACTTTTTAAATGCTATGCCAACCTTCTAGGCCCACACCTCCTTGGCCTCTATACAGAAGTTGTGGAGGATGGGGAACTCCCCCCAGACCTCCGGAAAGCACTCATAGTAGTTCTCCTCAAGGAGTGAAAACCCAGAGACAGATGTGGTTCGTACCACCCAATATAATTGATTAATGTTGAGACTAAGATTTTGGCACTGATCCTAACTGCCAGACTTGTGCAGGTGATCTCCCTCTGATACACCGAGACCAAATGGATTCATGCCCGGAAGGTCCACACGCCTTAATCCTAGGTGAGCACACAACGGCTCCATGCCACTTGCCAGTGGCCAGCCCCCCTCTACTTTCTCTCTTTGGATACAGAGAAGGCATGCAACACAGTTCACTGGCCTTTTCTTGAATAAGTACTCGTCAAACTGGGCTTTGGCCCCTGCTTTATGAAGTGGATAGTGCTGCTTTACAAAAAAACCCACGTCCACAGTGAATGAGATAATGTCAGTGTTCCCAATAGGCGGAGGCACAAGACAAGGATGCCCCCTGTTCCCTCACCCTGTTCGCCTTGGCTCTGGAACCCTTGGGTGCGCTGTAGGACAACACCCGTGAATAACCGGTTTCCGTATTTCGGAGAAAGACAACACTGACGAAAAAAACTCACTGTACGCGGATGACATATTTTGCTCTTCATCACCAACCCTGAGTGCACTGCCCCAACTCTCCTTTGGATGCTAGGGGAATATGGCACATATTCAGGGTACATAATAAACTGGGACAAGTCATTATTGTACCACAACAGATCTGAATGACACAATCATGTTCCAACCGGGACTGCGGGTGACGACGGATGGGTTTAGATACCTAGGGATATTTCTCACTTCCTCACCGGAGTTATGTATGCATCACAACAAGTTATTAAGGACTTTAAGGGCGATACTGACAGATGGAGAACCCTACCCTTGACTCTGATGGGTAGGTCAGCCATGGATGAAATGATCACGCTCCCAAAATCTCTATACGTACTCCAAAACACATACTATCCTGTCCCCCACACCTTTTTTGTTAAAATTAATGAGGTCCTAAGAGGTTTTCTATGGGACGGCCAAAATCTGAGAGTATTTTTTAGAACACTCCAGTACAACCAATACAACGGAGGTCTGGCCCTCCCAGACATTACAGGATACTGTTGGGCATCTCATTTAGATGTAATTAATGAATGGATTCATGCACCACAAGATCAGCCCACATATCACTTTGAGAGGGTCCAATTCTCACCCAGAACATGCTTACATTACCTATATGGGGGTAAAGGGACCCAGTCCCTCCTGCTGGCCACTAGGGCAACTCTGGAGGCCTGACATAAAACCATTAAAGCTACAGTATGGCACCACCAACTCACCAGAGAGACACCCCTTTGGGAAGGTAGCTGGCTTAGACAGATTACAAAATTTACTGGGTTTGAGCACTGGGATTATATAGCATTTCTAAGGTAGATGATATCCCACGACACGGAGAGCTGATGTCGTTTACATCCATGCAATCTGAGTATCACCATCACCACAAGCAGTTTCTCCAATACACGTGCCTGAAACATGCTTGGGGGGTGGAGGGACTGCGGGGAGGAGATATGCCAGATGACTCTCCACTTGAAGGCCGCACCCTCATGGAGGAGCTGGGACGGGAGACGGTGTCCGCCACATACCTCACAATTAACAACAATCTGCCAGATTCCCTAGGCCCTTTAAGGGAAAAATGGCACCAAGACATTGGCAACATGGAAGAGATAGACTGGGAGGCTGCTTTGATGCACCCGTGAGAAGTAGCCATCAAGTCAAGGCTACGATTGATAAAATAAAAAAATCTACATAGGGTCTACTATGACCTTTACAGACTACAAAAAATGGGCTGTGCCGTAACACCACACTGCTTGCTCTGCAGTGAGGCAACATGAACATTCATCCACACACTCTGGGAATGTGCCCATATACAACCATACAGGGAAGCCATCAGCACCAAACTCTCCTGATACTAGGGACCACAATACCGACTGATCAACTGTTTATCTTATGAGGGATCCCAACCGAAGTCGACATGCGCGTGCCAAACTTCTTTTCTGCTCCCTTGCCAGAGTGGTGGCTAAGAGAGATATAGCCAGACACTGGGGTACCAAAGAATTACCCACAAAACAGGAATGGCAGTGAGGTATGGACTGTTATATGGCTGCCGAAAAGGTAACCTACTGTCAAAGGGGGTGCCAACGGAAAGTTCATAAAGTATGGGGTTGGTAGCGAGAGCACTATGGACTTGATGTGATGGAGGATATTGCAACACAGGTCCCCAGCCGCCCTCCCCGGCGGGACATGTCATGATTATGGGGTGCCCCCCCTCTGGGAGGTTAGGTATTTATACATTCACTATACTTTGGGATATTGTGCTGGGTGTAACACCCTCCAGATGCTATGGTAAACAAATGTGTAATGCTTTACAGACCACTGCACTCCTTGGCCTAATTGTTCCACTGCTGGAATGCATATGTTTATTGAACAAAAAGCAATAAAAATATTTTAAGAAAATCATGTTGGTTGACACAGACTGGCTTACATTCACATTTGTGAAGGACTGAGGCTTCATGCCAAACTGCTACTCTCTACACAAATTGACTTGAATCTAGCTGTGAAAACATAATTCTAACATGTTTTTGATGAGGAATGATGCCACTGTACACATGTTTTGAGTCCTTTTGGACTAAATGCTCATTATCATTTTGTCATAGTACCAACTTATCAAGATAAAGGCCCTCATTACAACCCTGGCGGTCGGTGTTAAAGCGCCGGTAAGACCAACACCAGGCCGGCAGTAAAAAAAATTGAATCACGACCATGGCGGAAACCGCCAACATAGACAGCCACTTTAACACTCTGACCGCCAGGGAGAATTTTATGATTTAGATGGCCTACCACATGTTGTTGGAGCAATTGATGCCACACATATTGCTTTGGTGCCACCACATGCCAGGGAACTGGTCTAACATAATCGGAAGACCTTCCATTGCATCAACGTGCAAGTTGACTGCTTGCCTGATGTTTACATCGCAAGTGTATGAGCCCACTTTCCAGGGTCAACACATGATTCCTTTGTACTACTGGACAGCACAATTACACTACAAATGTCACAACTTGGACTTGAGAGGGCCTGGCTTGTTGGTAAGATACAATGTGACATGAGGATCATTTGTTTTAATGCTTTTTTTAGGAATATACAATGGCTTGATATGATATTAATAAATCAATGTATTGCTTCAATGTAGGAGACTCAGCATATCCTAACTGACCATGTTTGTTGGCACTGCTGAGGAATCCAACAACGCCAGGGGAAGTCCATGCTTTGTTGTTGCATGCAGGGCTTGGTATTGGGATGTGTGGGTTGTGATAGTGGGGCATATGTGAGGTGTTGGAGTGATGGGGTTGAGGGTGAGGGTGGGGTATGTGACAGCATGCAGGTAGGGTAGGGGATGTAATAGTTAAGATTTGACTTACCAGAGTCCATTCCTCCTGCTACTCCTGCAAGGCCCTCAGGATGCAGTATAGCCAAGACCTGCTCCTCCCATGTTGTAAGTTGTGGGGGAGGAGGTGGGGGTCCGCCGCCAGTCCTCTGAACTGCAATCTGGTGTCTTGAGACCACGGAACGCACCTTCCCCCATAGGTCGTTCCACCTCTTCCTGATGTCATCCTGTGTTCTTGGATGCTGTCCCACTGCGTTGACCCTGTCTACGATTCTGCGCCATAGCTCCATCTTCCTAGCTATGGATATGTGCTGCACCTGTGATCCGAATAGCTGTGGCTCTACCCGGATGATTTCCTCCACCATGACCCGGAGCTCCTCCTCAGAGAACCTCAGGTGTCTTTGCGGGGCCGTGGTGTGGTGCGGGTGATGTGTGGGGTGGTGTGTTGTGATGTGTGAGGGGATGTGTTTGTGTGTGTTGTTTGAGGTGCGAAGATGTTGTGTTAGTGATGGTGTTGTGTGCCTGTGGATGCTAGTATTGTTGATGGTGGTGTCTCTCTCTGTGCTTCTTTCGGAATTTTTGGTAGTAAGAGTTTGTGGGTGATGTGCGTGTGTGTTTTATATTGGATTGGGTGTGTGGGAGTGGTGTGTGTATGTGTATCACATGTGTGTATTTCGAATTGTCCAATGTGGTTGTGTTTTGTAAATGTGTGTGTATTTTGAGCGCAGCGGTGTGTACCACCAATGGAATACCACGGTTGAAAGACCAACGCGTGGATTCGTGTGTCGTGATAGTGTGGGTGTATTCCTGCTGGCGTGACAGTGGAGGTTTTGTTATCGCCAGTTTATCACTGACCTTTGGTGTGGCGGACTTGTGTGGGTGTCTGGATTTTAGCAGATTCCGGCCTGTGGATCGTAATAGCTGTAGCGGAATTCCGCCACCGCAGCGGTGTGTTGGCGGTCTTCTGCACGGCAGTAAGTGGGATTTCCCGCCAATGTTGTAATGAGGGCCAAAGTCTGAAACATCAACTGTATCAATCGTGCTTAATATGCCATGTCACCTTTCATAGGACTTACATTGCTACTCACATTTGTAATGGAGTATCACACCTCACCCAATCCTTAAATGGGGCATGTTTGGTACAACTGTCCCTCATTACAGAGACAAATGCAGGTACCTCTTTTTTCGCATGCAGCCATGTGTCTGCTCACAGCAGTACTTGGATTGTGATGAGCAATCTAGTGGCAACCTTTAGCACAAATCAATGCACAAAACACAGCATCAGACACCATCTGATAAAGTTACACCTCCAGAAATCCTTGTGTGCGGTGAATGTGGGTCAACCAACATGTTGATGCTATAAATCATTGCGGTAAATAAAAAATGGGTTAACAACAAGAATAGCTATGAACTATAACTCACCCACTTGATGCTGCTGTTGGGCCCTTAGCTGACCATCAAGCTCCGGTTAGGCTACCTCAAGGATGCGGGCCATTAGTGGGGGTCAGGGTGCGGAGCATATGCTTGCCTTGTTGGGAGGACTGGCTGAACATTACTTCTGCTGAATTTTTGGTCCAGCATCGACGGTCCACCCACCTCTTCCTGCAATATAGACCATGCCACTTATGGCCCCCCAAGGTCTACACCTTCTTGGTAATGGCCTTCCATATGTAGCCCTTTTGATGGGGGTTGACCTGTATGGATGAGAAAAACAGGACAACAAAAGAGGTTTTGAGTTATTTTGTTTGTCTGTAGTGGTGTGACAACATTTTGTTGCATCTTTCACATGCATTACCAAAACATTCAGTACAGACTTTTTTCAAACATTTAAAAGGTCCTAGGGAATACTAATTTTCAGTGATCTGTTGAGTACCCTTCACACTTTATATATCCTCATGTTACCAATCCAGGCCACAAATTTCATCTAGGCCAGGGCTCGGAAACCTTTCCTGTAGTGAGACCAACTCCTGATTACTCCAAATTATTGTGCGCTACTAAAGGCCTAACAACCTGTACATTACTTGCACATAACCCATGCAAAGCTACATTGGCGTCATGCCTAATCTTCTAAGAGCCAGATACTATGGTTTGCATGACATACAGTGACTAAGAACAGTATGAAAGAGCTGCCATGTGTCAGTGAGTGCCTGTTTTTTTGGTGATATATGAACAAGTGTGTGCAGTAATGGGACATACGTGTATGGGTGATTGAGAGTCTGTGTCATTTAGACTTGCAGCACAGAAAATACCTTTCCTCATATGTGGCACCATGACATGTTTGAAACATACAGATAGTCTTATTTCTTCATATGGGATGAAATTTCACTTGACAGAACAGCATCAGATAACTCCATAACTTTGAAGAATTCTTCTTACGCTTTACATTTCACTCATTTCGACATGTCTGCTTTCACTTATACTAGTGGTACTGTATCTACTGGCCACTGGATGTAAGGGGCATGCAGTTTGTCAAATTAAGTCTGGAATTGTGTGCAACGTGAACTAAGAATTGAGCTTATTCTTTCAGGTGAATTTTCAGTTGAATGTACAAACATTTCTAACATTGTCAAACAACATTCTGTACCCAGCTAAATCATTCCGTTCACTGCACTCCAATAACAACACTTCACTCATGAACAAAAAGGTACAAATTAGCCTGTGTAAAAAAGAGGAACAAGTTACTTTGACAAACATACCCCACCCCCAAACATGTACCTATTCCTCTGGGTTCCCATACAGCTGGCTGTACAGGGGCAGCCAATTCCTCAGTGGAAAAGGCAGGTGCCCTGTCACCTGCTTTGCCCTTCATCCTGGCTCCCAGAGGCCAGTAACAGCAGCAAAAGTCAAAGAGGTGTTGTTGGCTGCAGTGTTAGGAGGCAAGTGAGCTTTTTTCTTGAAGTGGCGTATAAGTACATGGCAGACATGCTCCATGATGGACACCACCAGTGGCTTTCATGCATAGCCGTCACACACGTTAGCCTATGACAGTATCCATTGTGGAGTATTACATTTGCCACATGGTTAACTTCCGCTGATGGCCTGTGCATGGCCAAAGTTCTGACCCCAAGGTCAGGCACCCACCATTTTAGGACAGGAAGCTGTATATTTTAAAATTGTGTGTGTGTTACCAGCACTCAACATGGTGAGCACTTTGTATACCAATATCAGATATGCATAACACTGTTTTTGCCAAAATATGACACAATAAAAAGTGAACCGCTACTATGTTCAACATCAATAGTGGTGTGGTGTATGGTATACGTCCGTTGATAGTAATTGTAAAAAAAAATAATTACAAAAAAATAATGTGCAAGTAATATATTTCAAATTTAGTATTTACACATTATTTGTAAAACATGTCAGACATGTAAGCAAAGTGAGATTTGAAGTTGTAAAAATGTTTTAAAAATATGTGTACATATATGACATAATAAGACCACTTATCTATCCAAAACATAAGATGTGTGTTGATTTTGAAAGTATTGTGACATCTTTAAGTAATAGTTTGTTTTCCTTACATGCAGACACATGAATCCAGGGATGGGTAGAAGAAGACGTCCTCAGGATTTCAGACTGTTTCCAGACCTTGCCACCTAAGAGGAAAGGGACATAATAATGAAATTTAGATGAAATAGGTAAACTAAATTGGATTCATGTCAGCAGCTAAAGCCTGATCTCCTGCCTCACAATAGGAATACAACAGCAATAACAGCAATAGTGAAACTCATGAAAGTACTTCACTTTGTGGTCACTGGATCTTTTCACTATACTGTGGCATTATCGGGAGGCATGTCACAGACAACTTTCAGTGGTGTTGTACAAGTCCTTGCTTCTATGATGAGACACGTCAACAGCTTCATCCATTTTCCAAGAGCTCAGGATTTGGCCAATGTGAAGGGAGGATTTTATGATTTAGATGGCCTACCACATGTGGTTGGAGCAATTGATGCCACACATATTGCTTTGGTGCCACCACATGCCAGGGAACAGGTCTAACATATTCAGAAGACCTTCCATTGCATCAATGTGCAAGTTGACTGCTTGCCAGATTTTTACATCGCAAGTGTATGAGCCCACTTTCCAGGGTCAACACATGATTCCTTTGTACTACTGGACAGCACAATAACACTACAAATGTCACAACTTGGACTTGAGAGGGCCTGGCTTGTTGGTAAGTACAATGTGACTTGAGGATCATTTGTTTTAATGCTTTTTTAGGAATATACAATGGCTTGATATGATATTAATAAATCAATGTATTGCTTCAATGTAGGAGACTCAGCATATCCTAACTGACCATGTTTGTTGGCACTGCTGAGGAATCCAACAACGCCAGGGGAAGTCCACTTCCATGAGGCCCATGGAAAAACACAGAGGGCAATGGAGCAGGTTTTTAGGCTCCTGAAGGCCAGATTCCACTGTCTGGAGAAGACCGCAGAGGCCCTCCTCTACTCACCCAATAAGGTGTGCCAAATCGCAGTTGCCTGTTGCCTGTTGCACAACATCGCCTTGCAACGGAACGTTCCAATCATTGCAGAGGATGGAGACCATGAAGAGCCACAGGGTGAGGATGTTGTAATGCCCAATGAAGATAACATTGGTGAAGAGGAAGAAATTGACCTATGTTCAGATGTCATTGACCAATTCTTCGTCTGAGTGTATGTGTACCCTTACATATTGTAACATCCAATGTCAGAACATCTTGTGACATACTGAACATATCAGTCTGTGATGGTAATTTAGTAGAAATTGTCATTTTTGCAAAATTCAAGGCAAAGATGTTTGTAGATCAAAGTTTCCATACAGTGACTACTAAGTATATGTGTCCTTCTAACTTATCATTTGAGTCAAATTTATTATGTGAAATCATTAAGTTTCCCTTGTTATTCCGTTTCTAGGATCCTTCACCATATCATGTTCATTTGGACATTTCAAAGTTGTGACATTTTTCAGCGATCTGTTGCTTTTGGGAAGTACAAAGGGAACATGGTTTTATGAAATATTTTCTTTCTTCCATGGTTTCAAGGTTCTGGAGTGTAAAATTTTTTATGGTACAGATTATTCGGGTTCTACATAGTTTGTGAAAGCATCTTTGATTTTGTCACAGACTTGTCACCTACAAATGTATGACAACGATACATTGTGATTTCATTGTTTCTCTTACTATCTTCTTTTTCAAGGGGAAACACAGAACCAAGTTGAAATCTATTATATCTTTTGGAATCATATTGTTTGATAAGTTTAAAAAGTGATGGTGAATTGAATACATAGAAAAGGAATTAATAAATACTACTCCAGTCTTTGCCTTTTTTTATGTGCATTTATTTTGAAACAAAGAGAACACTATCTTGGAAACCAGAATTAAAAAGAACAAGAATGATAAACTAAAGTCCATCATGGTGGATGAAACTATATTTGTTGAGCACAAATAGTTTGGATTCCAATGCACAAAATACACATCTTCTCAAAAAAGGTAAATATGTCTCTGAAATAGTCCACAGAGTAAATGGTAGACACACACTGGAGGAAATTAGGATTGGCGTCTGTCAGAGGTGGTTGTGGGGGTCTTGCCATCCTTTCCTGGAGGTCTGGATGAACGGCCCATCCTGGAGTGGGGGGCTGAGAGACTGAGGTGGGTGAAACCTTTTCCTGTAGTGGCAGGGCTAACCTGTATTTGTTTGAGGAAGGTATATTTTGGCCTTGAAGGAGCACAGACAGGGGTAGATGGTACAGGAAAAGCCCCGCACATATGATTATAAATATTAAACATCACTCCAGTCAAGATGAACAAATTGGAGTTGTGATTCTGCAGCTCAACAATGTGCTCCCTCTGTACCTGCTAAATGTCCCGTATCTCTGTAAGGCCATCACTTCTTGGGACTGTTGTAGTGCTCCCAAGACTTGGCCAATGGTGGTCTGTGTGACAACGATCCCAGCGGCCTCAATTTGCTGGCCTACAGATTCACTCCCACGACCCCTACCCTGACTGCCCTGTGCCCTTTTTGCAGTGTGGCCCATCCCACTCGGTCCTGACACAACTGTAGGTGGTATTGGTGGTTGTTCAACAGTGTACATGACAGGGGGGCACGATGGGTGTTGTGTTCCTCTGGACACAGGAAATGAAGGTATCCATAGGCTGAGTTGGTGTAGCAGCTGGGGTGGCAGGTGTAGGTGTGGGCCAAGTGTGACTCAATAGGGCTGTCTGCCCATACAGACCTAATGGACCAGGTATCCCCTCATCATCAGGACTTGCAGGAGTGGTGTCCTCAATGAAGTCTTGATCCTGGCCTGGAGTGGAGATGTCTTTGGTTGCAGACAGTAGTCAACTGGTCCTGGATGTTAGACCTAATATGAATTACAAAACAAATGATGTTAAAGATATGTATTGTACCTGGAATGTGTCTTCAAAAGCTACAAATGAAGCAACCTAAAAAATTAACATTTATGATTAATGGATTGTTGCGGCCCTTGTGTGATTTTTCACTTTTGACTCATGCAGGATAATGTACACAGATGCAGAGTTCAGAAGAAATGATGGAGAGATATCCTGAAATGTAAAATGTTTGTACATTACATCTAACAGAAATGTAACTCAACACAGTAGAGAGGATATTTGAGAGATGACCGATTTCAAGGCCTAACAGCCTCAAAAACAAACCATGTTACAACCTATTTGATTATGTAACATTGGTCATCATATGAACACTGCAAAGTAAATTTTGTATCAATGCCACTTAGAATCAACATGCCAAAGAACATGATTAGAAAGCTTTGTATCCACAAACTATGATTTATGCAAGCAAGTAGGTCAATTCAATCTATGGCAGGAAGGTGACAACATGCTGGATCAATACAGCAGATGCAATTTTAATACATGCCATTAAATGATGAATCACAGCAAGATAAAGGCCCTCATTATGACATTGGCGGTAAATCGCGCTTACCCCCACACTGACGGCCACCATCATACCACCACGGAGGCAGATATCCGTTCACCATATTATGACACACACCAATCTGACAGAATACTGCCACATACACAAATCCGCCAGCCCAAAGGTCAGTGATAAAGTGGCGGTCCCAACACCCATACTGTTACGCCAACAAAACAACGCCCATCACATTATGACCCACAAATCACCATGGCGGAAATTCAACGGCAGTACACCTTTGGCAGTACATACCGCTGTGCTCAGAATGGACACCCACATACAAAACAACCCCACATTGGCCAATACCAAAAACACACACCTGACATCTATACACACACCACACCAACACCACTATAAAACACACACCCACAGTAACCACAACCCCTTACAAACACCAATTGCTACCAGGAGACTGAGAAGAAGAGCACAGAGACAACTAGAAACACACACCACTCACACCCATACACCCCTCAGGCACTCAACATCACACACCCCACCACATTACCCAACACACTCACACCAACACACATCACACAACACCCATGGCACCACAAAGGCACCCCCGTTTCACTGAGGAGGAGTTAAGGTTCGGGGTAGAGGAATTGTCAGGGTAGAGCCACAGCTCTTTGGAGAACAGGTACAGCAGATTTCCATTGCAAGGAAGATGGAGCTATGTCGGAGAATCATGGACAGGGTCAACGCCATGGGACAGCATCCAAGAACAAGGGACGACATCAGGAAGCAGTGGAATGACCTACGGGGGAAGGTACGTTCCATTACAGCAAGGCACCAGCTCGCATACAGAGGACTGGTGGTGGACTCCCGCCTCCTCCTCCACAGCTCACAGCATGGGAGGAGCAAGCACTGGCATTACTGTATCCTGAGGGACTTCGCTGTAGTAGCCACAGGACTGGACACTGGTAAGCAACATTTACTACTTATCACCCCCCCAATACCTGCATGCCATCTCACACCCACACCCTCACTCCCATCACTCCACTCCATCCCACACACTGCACCTAAACATATGACTAACCCCAATGCCACGCCCTGCATGCCATACTAATGCATGGACACCCCTCACAGCCATCGTTAAAGCATGCACAGCATAGGGAAACTAACATACCCACAATACATCACCATACACAAGCAAAAGCTGGCAGGGCAACAGCAACAATAGAGGGGAAGCCAGGGATGTTCAAATGTCATACACTTTAAGCATAATACATCACTTACATCC
This sequence comes from Pleurodeles waltl, assembly GCF_031143425.1. Classification (NCBI taxonomy): domain Eukaryota; kingdom Metazoa; phylum Chordata; class Amphibia; order Caudata; family Salamandridae; genus Pleurodeles; species Pleurodeles waltl. Next base: position 852,496,912 of record NC_090447.1, read on the forward strand.
CCACAAGTACCCCAGGCAATATCAGTGGAGAGGAGGAGAGAACCACCATTGAGTCCCTCAACAGAAGATGCCCCCAGTGATGACTGCAACTCTGGACTTCAGGATCTGGAGGACCTATCTGGCCCATCAGGAAACACTGGACAGCTGGTCACCCAAGCACAATCACAGACCACAATAGAGCTTCCCCCATCAGGATCCAACACCACAGCACCCACCCAGCGTACCCACACCTCCGTCCCCAGGACACGTCGAATCAGCAGTGTGCTCACCTGTACAGAGACCCCAGGGTACACCTCACCCCCAAGACAATCAGGGACCTGGGGTCAGTGGCAGTGGGCACACCGTTCAGGTGACAGGGGCACAAGCCAACAGGAAGACTGCTGTGCACCAGGGGGAGGACAGGATCAGGGAACCAACTCTTCAGGAGGCACTCTCCAGGATCCTGGGAGCCTACCAACATTCCCGGGATTCGATGGGCCAGATCCTTGACAACGAGCAGGAGAACAGGCGGCTGCAGGAGGGACAGTACCAGGGGATCAGGGAGGAATTGCAGACCATCAACACCACCCTAATCTCCATTGCAGGGGTGCTGGCAGACATGGACAACATCATGAGGGAGGAAACAGCACAGCAGCGAGCCCCTACCACTAGCCAGTCAATTGACCAGCCTTCCACTTCCGCTGCCGCTAGTGGGCAGGAGGCCCCACCACAGGACCAACAGGCCACCAGCATCCCTCCCCTGCAGAAGGTGAACCAGCCCACAAACGTTCCCTGCAACCTAGACAGAAGCCAGAAACAATTGCCAAGACCTCTGCCAGGAAATTAGACTCTCCTGATTATCCCCCTTGTGTATCACACTGTCACCTTGTCCACCTTGAACTGCCATTGCTCGCCTTCCTATGGCCCCTTGCACACTGCACCTGTGCTACAAACAGACTGGAACAATACCCTGGACTTTACTCCAACATCATCCCATTCCATTGCACTTTTCCCTTAATTTCTTTGCACTACAATAAACACTCTTGAACACAACTCAAATACTTGTATTTCATGTTTTGAAACAGTGCATTCATGGAAACAGTTATATCCATTGCAAATGAACTGTACAGTGTGTGCGCATAGAAATAATGACCTGTAGCTGGCTGTAGTCAGCACATCAATACACAGATGTCATTGCACTAACACCTGTAAACTGAGAATCCATATGCGACATTAAGTAGAGGTAAAAAGTGAGTAATGCCATCATGCCACAGCCACACAGAATCCCACCAATAATCATAGAAATGTTAAGTTGCACTGTCTCACCTGTGTGTCATTGAAAGTACTGTGGTTCTGTCCTCCTCATCCTCATCCTCTTCATCCTCACTGTCCTCAGGGTCTACTGCTGCCACAGGGGCATCTCCAGTCTCCTCCTCCTGCATAAGAGGTATATGCCGCCTGAGGGCCAGGTTGTGCAACATGCAGCATGCCACTGCTATCTGGCAGACCTTCTCAGTGAGTAGCACAGGGATCCACCCATCAGATGGAGGCACCTGAACCTGGCCTTCAGGAAGCCAAAGGTCCTCTCAATGATCCTTCTGGTTCGCCCATGTACCTCATTATAACGTTCTTCAGCCCTTGTCCTGGCATTCCTCACAGGGGTCAGCAGCCAGGTAGGTTTGTGTAGCCAGAGTCACATGCAGGAATTGAGGGACAACATTTAGCCATGCACCATCCTATGAGGTTAATATCAGAGGCATACACTAACATACACCGGGTGGGGACCAATGCTCACCTATAAGCCGCACCCTGTTCCTCTGTAGTTGGGCTATCACATTTGGGATGCTGCTATTCCTCAGGACAAAGGCATCACGCACCGACCCAGGATACTTAGCATTGACGTGGAAGATGTACTGGTCTGCCAGGCACACCATCTGCACATTCATGGAGTAGAAACCCTTACAATTCCTGTCCACCTGTTCATTCTGGCGGGTGGAAAAATGCAAAATGTGTCCTGTCAAGCTCCCTAATAATATTGGGGATATGTCCCTTTGCATAGAATCCGGCCTTCACAGTGGCCAAATCTTCCACCTGGGGGAAAGCTATGTAGCTCCAAGTGTTTTACCATTGCAGACAACCATCTTTCCAGCACGATTGAGAACATTGGTTGTGACATTCCTGCTGCCAAGCCCACTGTCACTTGGAAAGAACCAGTTGCCAGGAAATGAAGAACTGATAGCAATTGCACAAAAGGGGGGATCCCAGAAAGATGACAGATCGATGAGATCAGATCAGGCTTCAACTGGGCACACAGCTCTGTGATTGTGGCCCTGTCCAGTCTATAGGTGAGGATAATTTGCCTGTTCTCCAGTGTAGCTAAGTCCACCAGTGGTCTGTACACGGGGTATGTCTCCATCTCCAATTCATCCGCAGCGGTAAGTATCTAAGGGACACAAGAGTGAGTAGGCTGTCACAATTTGAACTACTAAACCACAACAGCAGTCAACATTCTGCACTTATGTATTGGGACAGTGTAAATTTAGAAGTATGTGCCTATTTAGCCTGTGACGCAGCAAGTCTCGATAGGCAAGTTCACCCCCCCTGAAATGGTGACTGCTGTCCTGTGGAAGTGAGGTAATTCCGCCGACGTTGGGCATCATGGCGGTAGGCGGTTGTGCACGCCGTGCAATTCCTCATTGGATAATATTGGGCCCTATGGAGCACAGTGGCCAATGGGGATGTACGCCAATAGTGATGATGTACACCGCCACAGATGTGACCGCCATTTTTTTACTCAATCCTCACTTGTTTCCTGACCTTCAACAGGAGAAAACCTAAACTGCGTGTGCTGCTGTGACCTGTGTCTGAAACCTACCATGGCCTGTGTGACCGGGAAAAGGGCCCCAGCCTTCACGTCGGAGGAGCTGGAGGGACAGGTGGATGGGGTCCTACCCCAGTACGGACAGCTGTATGGGCCTCCAGACCAACAGGTGAGTACACCTTGGGCACAATGCATGTGGTATTGATGCATGGAGATGTGTGAGAAGGCATTGTCTAAAGGGGGGATTATCTGTTGATGGTGTTGTGCGCTGGGCTATGTGTATGCCAATGATGATGGAAACGGGTATCGTGGGCCAAGTGTACGACAGGCTGGACTGTTTGTCTAATGGTGTTCTCCTATCTGTATTGCCTCTGCAGGTCAGTGCCCATCAAAAGAAGGGTATATGGTGTGCCATCGCCAAGGACATGCAGACCCTGGGGCTCTATGGCAGGCAGAGCTCCCACTGTCAGAAACGGTGGGAGGACCTGAGACGCTGGGCACGGAAGACTGCGGAGGCCCAGCTGGGGATGGCCTCCCAACGAGGAAGGGGTACCCGTCGGACCCTGACCCCCCCCTGATGGCCTGCATACTGACAGTGGCCTACTCAGGGCTGGATGGGCGCTTGAGGGAATCACAGCAGCCACAAGGTGGTGAGTACAGTGGGTATCATCACATCTTTTGGCTGGTGGGGAGGTACCCGGGTAGTTGTTGTGTGTTAGTGGGTGCCCCATAAGGCCAGGTCAGACATTGCAGCATGGGTCATCTCCAGGGTAATGGTTGCATGTCAAATACAGGTAACCTAGTGTCAAGGAGACCAGATCCTTGGGGCTTGTGCATGTTCCCAACATGTCCACCTCTTGGCAGCTCCAAACTCCACTAGTAATATAGCAGAGTTAAAGAATGGCCAAGTGGGGGAATGGATTTTGGGTTGGGAACCGCGGGGAAGGAGACCTGTGGAAGCAAGAGTTAAACAACACAATTATAAGATTAACCACAATGACTTCCAATAAGTTTTGTTTCAAATAAACACTTATACTGAAAACATGAATGGCATAAGGCTTCACTATAACTAGGACTCAAGAATCTAGGTACCTGGAAATCAAGAAAAGGTTATACAAGGTTTTCATATGAACATTCCAGAATTAACACATTATGGGGGTCATTTCAACCCTGGCGGACGGTGTTAAAGGTGCGGTAATACCGCAAACAGGCCGGCGGACAAAAAAAGGGAATCATCACCCTGGCGGAAACCACCAACAAAGACAGCCACTTTAACACACTGCCCGCCACGGCGGTACAGACAAGCAGCGCGGCGGTCACCGCCAACAGACAGGCGGAAGACAATGTACCGCCCATAGTATCAGAACCCGCCAATCCGCCACCTTTTCCGGGGCGGATTCACCGTGGATAAAAACACGGCGGAAACAGTTTCTGCAATGGGAAAACGCTCACCTGAACACATCCCACGAGGAAGGAGGACACCATGGAGCCAGAATTACAAATCCTACCGGCCCTTGTATTCCTACTCATCTACGAAGACAAACGCTGGCGCCGGCGAAGACAGCGGTGAGTACTGCACCTATGACATAGGGGAGGCAAAAGTCAGGGACACACACGCAACACCCCCACCCCCACCCTCGCATATTACAACACACACACCAATGCATTTAGAAACATCACAGTAACAACCCAAACCCCCCCCGGAAGAATGCAAAGACAAAACAAAATCAGTTCAAACATTGTAATGTATCAATATACATGTCTCAAATATATACAGATATATTATAAAATTATACAAAAGTATATATATTACGAGAAGTAGTGCAGATATGCACATATCAATGTCCGTGCACCACTAGTCCAAAAATGCCTGGGCGAGGCCAACACAAGATACCTGTCCACAAACGGAGAGAACACTGCCGGGGCATCAGAGAGAAATACAACAGGCACCTCAGGGGGAAGGGAAGGGGGGGCACCTCAGCCGGATTACAGCACCACGCCACATCCACGACGGGGCTCCATGCCCATTGATGTATCCTGGGGAGTGCAAAGCCACAGTCTCTCAAGTCTCTACAGTGGGTGGTTTGCCTACTGGACCATCCTGGGGAGTGCAAAGCCACAGTCTCTCAAGTCTCTACAGTGGGTGGTTTGCCCACTGGACCATCCTGGGGAGTGCAAAGCCACAGTCTCTCAAGTCTCTACAGTGGGTGGTTTGCCCACTGGACCATCTTGGGGAGTGCAAAGCCACAGTCTCTCAAGTCTCTACAGTGGGTGGTGTGCCCACTGGACCATCCCGGGGAGTGCAAAGCCAGTCTCTCAAGTAGATAACAGCCTCCACTGGTTCTGGAGGGTGACTGGTGCCCAGAGTGCTTCATCCTGTGAAGGACAGACAGAGTGGATGGATCTCTCCACTGGTTCTGGAGGGGGACTGGTGCCCAGACTGGATTAGTCTCCCCGTGACAGTTCCTGTACCGTCACTGTCCCAGCTGCACGATACTTGATGTGGTGGTCTTTTCCTTCTTCAGCGGTGCTTACCCTGTTCAGCGGTGCATGCCCTGTTCAGCGGTGCTTTGCCATGGCGGTTCTGGACTGTTCAGCGGTGCTTTGCCATGGCGGGCTCTGGACTGTTCAGCGGTGCTTTGCCATGGCGGGCTCTGGACTGTTCAGCTGTGCTTTGCCATGGCGGGCTCTGGACTGTTCAGCGGTGCTTTGCCATGGCGGTCTCTAGACTGTTCAGCGGTGCTTTGCCATGGCGGTTCTGGACTGTTCAGCGGTGCTTTGCCATGGCGGACTCTGGACTGTTCAGCGGTGCTTTGCCATGGCGGATCTGGACTGTTCAGCGGTGCTTTGCCATGGCGGGCTCTGGACTGTTCAGCAGTGCTTTGCCATGGCGGTCTCTGGACTGTTCAGTGGTGCTTTGCCATGGCGGTTCTGGATTGTTCAGCAGTGCTTTGCCATGGCGGTCTCTGGACTGTTCAGCGGTGCTTTGCCATGGCGGTCTCTGGACTGTTCAGCGGTGCTTTGCCATGGCGGTTCTGGACTGTTCAGCGGTGCTTTGCCATGGCGGTCTCTGGATTGTTCAGCGGTGCTTTGCCATGGCGGTTCGGGACTGTTCAGCGGTGCTTTGCCATGGCGGTCTCTGGACTGGGCATTGGTGTGTGGCATGACGTTCTCTGGACTGGGCATTGGTGTGTAGCATGACGGTCCCTCATTGCCCAGCGGAGCTGTGGCTGAGGGGGCCTCCTGGGCAATGACTCTGGCGGTGGTCTCCTGACCAGTGACGATACTTGGGCCCTCCTGGGCAATGACTCCGGCGGTGGTCTCCTGACCAGTGACGATACATGGGCCCTCCTGGGCAATGACTCCGGTGGTGGCCGTGGTCTCCTGCACACATGGATGCCACAGGGGCATGTATACCTGTACTTGGCACTCTACTGCGGTGGGGTGGAGTGCCACATGGCCTGCATTAGGGAGGGGCCTAGCCTACGTATTTCTGCCTGGCCTAGGTACACCCACAGCCCTCCTCCCGCAGCCAGCCCCTCAACTGCGCGCCAAGTACCCAGAATGAGGTGGTACTCACCCCCTCGTGTGTGCTGTGATGCCCTCAAGCGCCCATCCAACTCAGGGTAGGCCACTGCCAGGATCCGGAACATCAGGGGGGTCATGGTGCGACGGGCACCCCTCCCACGTTGGGAGGCCATCCCCAGCTGAGCCTCCGCCATCTTCTTGCTACAGCGGCGAATGTCCTCCCATCTTTTACGGCAGTGGGTGCCCCGTCTCTGGTGGACCCCCAGGGTCCGGACGTACTTGGCGAGGAGGTGGCGGCTGTACCTGTAGAAGTTGGGGGGCACAGATGGTGCAGCCACCACAAGGGAGCTCCCATTGGCGGACGAGTCTGTGTCGCTGGTTGGTGATCCGGTGACCGACGTGTAGCTCCCCTTGCCCTCCGTCCCACTGGTGCATTCTGAGTCCGTGGTGTGGCCCTCCATGGCCATGTGGGATGCAGCTCCCTCGTGCTCCGGTGCCACTGTACCTCAGGCTGATGATGCTGATGCACAAAAGAACAGGGAGGGCACAAAAAGGGGGGGATGACAGAAGAAAGAGAGGTTGAGGGCATGGCTTACCACTACCATTGGCGGACAATACAGACACAGCAGCCCCCTGCACTACGCCGTGCTCTTGGCCTCTACATATGCAATTCCTGGGATATGGCCTGCATCGCTATGGTGGACATCTGCACACATGGATGCCACAGGGGCATGTATACCTGTACTTGGCACTCTACTGAGGTGGGGTGGAGTGGCACATGGCCTTCATTACGGAGGGGCCTAGCCTATGGAAGTCGCCCTGGCCTAGGGAAACCCACAGCCCTCCTCCCACACCCAGACCCCTCAACTGCGCTCAAAGTCCCCAGAATGAGGGTGTACTCACCCCCTCGTGTGTGCTGTGATGCCCTCAAGCGCCCATCCAACTCCGGGTAGGCCACCGCCAGGATCCTGAACATCAGGGGGGTCATGGGGCGACGGGCACCCCTCCCACATTGGGAGGCCATCCCCAGCTGAGCCTCCGCCGTCTTCTTGCTCCAGCGGCGAATGTCCTCCCATCTTTTCCGGCAGTGGGTGCCCCGTCTCTGGTGGACCCCCAGGGTCCGTACGTCCTTGCCGATGGCACGCCAAATGTCTTTCTTCTGGTGGGCGCTGACCTACATGACATGCACAGGGGAAGAAGAGAAGTCATTACCAACTGCACCGTCGAAGTGAGTGGCCCACATCCCTGCCCTTGCCATGTGGCACATGCATTCACACTCATTCATGTTCCCTGAACTCTGCCCCCTTCCCTTTTACAACCAGCCCTCTCCACCCAGGCCTAGCCCATACAACGTGCTACCTGTGTACTAACCTGTTGGTCTGGAGGACCGTAGAGTAGTGTGTACTGGGGGAGGACCCCGTCTACTAGTTTCTCCAACTCCTGAGCAGTGAAGACAGGGGCCCTTTCCCCAGACGCAGCAGCCATTGTCGCTTCCAGACCGAGGTCACAGCAGCACTTGCAGTGTAGGTCCTCTCCTGTCAAAGATCAGGTATCTAGTGATTGAACAGATAGAAAATGGCGGCCACGTCCGCGGCAGTGACGTCCGCGGCGGTGACGTCCGCGGCGGTGACATCCGCGGCGGTGCGTATCATCACCGGCGGCGCACTTGTTCATTGGCTCCTGGGACCCATAGGGTCCAATGTTAACCAATGCAGCATTGCGCCGCGGTCTACTACCGCCTACCGCGACGGTGTGCAACGGCAGCGCAGTTACCCCACAATCCCATTGTCCCAGTTTAGAGGTCAGGCAGCCGCCATTTCAGGGGCCCACATGGCTTCATTTACTTCTGCGTCACACATAGCTAGGCCTACACTCAACACACATACAGGAAGGGTTTTGTGTTTGGTGTCGTGTTCTATGTCACTGTGGGTACATACCTGGAAAAAAGTTGACTCTGTGGTCGCTGTTGTCCTTCCTAGGCACCGTCATTTGGGACAATTGAGAAGATGGCGCAATCCTCCGGTGTACCGACCGCTGGTGGACCTGTTGACAATGGAGGAGCGACATTTAATCGTCACCTACAGGTTTGACCGTACCACTATCCAGGAACTATGCACCCAGTTGGAGCCAGACCTGATGTCACCAATCCGCCATCCCACAGGAATCCCCCCTGACATGCAGGTGCTGTCAGTGCTCCATTTCCTTGCAAGTGGGTCTTTTCAGACAACAGTGGCCATGGCATCAGGGATGTCCCAGCCTATGTTTTCCAACGTGCTGTCCAGAGTGTTGTCTGCCCTGCTGAAACACGTAAGGAGATACATCATTTTCCCTGAGGTGGAAGATTTGGCTACAGTGAAAGGTGACTTCTATGCCCTTGGACATAACCCCAACATCATAGGTGCTATTGATGGGACCCATGTAGCTCTGCCCCCCCCCACAGGAGTGAACAGGTGTACAGGAACCAGAAGAGTTATCATTCCATGAATGTACAGATGGTATGTTTGGCAGACCAGTACATCTCTCAGGTAAATGCTATGTTTCCTGGCTCAGTGCATGACACCTACATCCTGCGGAATAGCAGCATCCCTGATATGATGGGTCAACTCCAGAGGCACCGTGTGTGGCTATTAGGGTACTCTGGTTACCCAAACCTGTCATGGCTATTGACCCCAGTGAGGAATCCCAGGACCAGGGCAGAGGAACGCTACAATGAGGCCCATGGGCGAACTAGGAGGGTGATCGAACGCACCTTCGGCCTCCTGAAGGCCAGGTTTAGGTGCCTCCATATGACAGGTGGTTCCCTATTCTACTCACCGAAGAAGGTGTGCCGGATTATCATCGCCTGCTCGATGCTTCACAATCTTGCATTGCGACGCCAGGTGCCTTTTCTGCAGGAGGATGGTCCAGATGACGGTGTTGTGGCAGCTGTGGAGCCTGTGGAGCCTGTGGACAGTGATGAGGATGAAGCTGAGGAAGAAGACAATGACAACAGAGAGTCAGTCATACAGCAATATTTCCAGTGACACACAGGTGAGAACATTTTCATTTTTACCATTACATTCACTGTCACATGTCTTCCTCTATCCTGTGTGTAATTTCATAGAATTATTTGGTAACTGAGTTGTACCTTTCCATTACGGTTTCACAGGTGTGCTTACCAGCGTGTGTCATCTGCATGCATCCTTCAAGGACTTGTGATGTGTGACATAGGTATGTTGCCTTTACAACTAGAAACGCATTTTTACACTGTCATTGATAATACATTTTACCAAATCATAGACTGACTCAACATTGTTTTGTGGTTCAAGGGTGTTTATTTAAGTGCTCAAAAATGGAGGGGGGTTGTAAAATGGTCAGGGATGATGGTGGAGGAATGTCAATGGCAGAGTCCAGTCTATTAGTCTCACAGGTGCACTGCCCATATGGGCATAGGAAGTGGAGCTGGGGCAGTTAAAGTATGGACAGGGTAACAAAGTGGGACAGTGGGAGGACAATCAGGGTGGTCTCATTTCCTGGTGGGGGTCTTGCCATCTTGCTCTGTCCTGTTCCTGGATCTCAGGGACCGCTTGCGTGGTGGTTGTCCGTCTGCAGGGGGTGGGGTGCTGGTGTGGTGGTCCTGTGGCTGGGCGTCCTGCCCACTAGCGCCGGCGGAGGTGGTGGGCAGTTCATCGTCCATGCTAGTGTCAGGGTCCCCTTGGAGTGCCACAGTGTCCCTCATGGTCTGCTGTATGTCCTTCAGCACTCCTACGTCGGAGCTGATGGTCCTGAGCTGCTCCCTGAACCCCAAATACTGGTCCTCCTGCAGGCGCTGGGTCTCCTGAAACTTGACCAGGACTGTCGCCATCGTCTCCTGGGAGTGGTGGTATGCTCCCATGATGGAGGAGAGGGCCTCGTGGAGAGTGGGTTCCCTTGGCCTGTCCGCCCCCTGTCGCACAGCAGCCCTCCTAGTTCCCCTGTGTTCCTGTGCCTCCGTCCCCTGGACCGTGTGCCCACTACCACTGCCCCCTGGTCCCTGTTGTTGGGGTGGTGGGTTATCCTGGGTTCCCTGTAGTGGTGGACACACAGCTGATTGACCTGTCCTGGGTACGGAGGTTTGGGGCCGCTGGGTGGGTGCTGTGCTGGTGTTACCAGAGGGTGGAAGGTCAGTGTTGGGCTGTGCCTGTGCAAGGGGAACCGACTGTCCCGAGGCCCACGATGGTCCGGGCTGGTCAACAGGATCCAGTAGGGCAGAGCTGCTATCGTCACTGTGGGCCTCTTCTGTGGGTGGAGTGGAGTTGTCTGGACCCTCCAGTGTGGTGACGGTCCTTCGTGATTCTGCAGGGGCATAAGAGCATGATTATTGCATGTGTGTGTGTCATGGTGTGCAATGGGTGGGTGAGTGTGTACCCCAGTGCAAGCATTCCTGTGTGGGGGCTTGTGTGATGATGGTTGGGGGGGGGGGGTGTTTTGGGTATGTGCAGTGAGCATGCTTTAGTGATGGGTGTCCATGCTTAGTTGTGTCATGCAGGGCTTGGTGTTGGGATGGGTGGTTTGTGTTATTAGTACATTAGTGAGGATTTGGAGTGATAGGGGAGGGTGTGAGGGTGGGTGTGTGTGATAGCATGTAGGTAGGGTGGGGGATCTGATAGTTAAGATTTGACTTACCAGTGTCCATTCCTCCACCGACTCCTCCGAGGCCCTCTGGATGCATGATGGTCAAGACTTGCTCCTTCCATGTTGTTAGTTGTGGGGGAGGAGGTGGGGGTCTGCGGTCAGTCTGCTGAACCGCGATGTTGTGCTTGGAGACCGCTGAACGCACCTTCCCCTGTAGGTCGTTCCACCTCTTCCTGATGTCCTCTCGATTTCTTCGATGCTGTCCCACATCATTGACCCTGTCCACTATTCTCCGCCATAGCTCCATCTTCCTGGCTATGGATGTGTGCTGCACCTGTGAGCCAAATAGCTGTGGCTCTACCCATAGGATTTCCTCCACCATGACCCTGAGCTCCTCCTCGGAAAACCTGGGGTGTCTTTGGCGTGACATGGGGTGGTGTGTGTGATGTGTGGGGCGGTGTCAGTGTTGATGTGTAGTGGTGTGTGGTGTTTTGTGCGTGGATGTTGTGTGGGTGATGATGTTGTGTGCCTCTGTGTGGTGGGATTGTCTATTCTGTGCTGTCTCTCTGGGCTTCGTGAATAATTTTTGGTCGTAGGTGTTTGTGGGTGATGTGGGTGTGTGTTTTATATTGTGTTGGGTGTGTGGGAATGGTGTTTGTATGTGTATCAGGTGTGTGTATTTTGAATTGTCCAATGTGGCGGTGTTTTGGAGATGTGTGTGTATTTTGAGCGCGGCGGTGTGTACCGCCAATGGAATACCGCGGTTGAAAGACCGCCGTGTGGATTCGTGGGTCGTAATAGCATGGGCGTGTTTCTGTTGGCGTGGAGGTGGAGGTTTTGTTATCGCCACTTTAACACTGACCTTTGGTGTGGCGGACTTGTGTGGGTGTCTGAATTTCGGCGGATTCCGAGATGTGTGTCATAATAGCTGTGGCGGAGTTCCGCGGCAGCGGCGGTGTATTGGCGGTCTTCTGCATGGCGGTAAGCGCCTTTTACCGCCAATGTTGTAATGACCCCCTATATTTTTGAACAATAAACGCTCTCCAAATAGTTCTTAGAATAATCTTCTTATGCTCTGAACACTGAATAACTCTTGGTTGGATCTGTGTTTCAAGAATACTATGAACATTGAATAATCACTCTGTTGAATCTGTATTTCAGGAATACGCTGAACATTGAATAACACTCTATGGAATCTGTGTTTCAAGAATACTATGAACATTGAATAACACTCTATTGAATCTGTGTTTCAGGAATACTATGAATATTTAATAACACTCTATGGAATCTGTTTCAGGAATACGATGAACACTGAATAACACTCTTTTGAATCTGTGTTTCAGGAATACTATGAACATTGAATAACACTGCTATGTCACTCTCTGATTAAGAGTTTCAAGACTCAAATGCTCAGGAAATATTATTCACCTTAATCAAACTGCACATCTAGATTTCAATGTCTAGAAATGATCGCGCACTGCGCCGATCTGTATTTCAAAAGTTAAACACCAGGAAGGAATTGCGCACTCTGTTACCGATTTGAACATCTATATTTACATGCATAGAAACGATTACGCACAACGCGGATCTATGATTCAAGAGTTAAATGACGTGGAAGAATTGCACACACTGTTGCCGATTCAGAATTCACAGTACAAATGCCATGAAATGATTGCGCACACTGCCGATCTGAATGCCAAGAAATAAATGCCTGGAATGAATCGTGCACACTGTTGCTGATTCGGAATTCACGATACAAATGCCATGAAATGATCACTCACACTGCCGATCTGAATGCCAAGAAATAAATGCATGGAAAGAATCGCGCACACTGTTGCCGATTCGGAATTCACTATACAAATGCCATGAAATGATCGCGCACACTGCTGATCTGGATGCCAAGAAATCAATGCCTGGAAAGAATCGTGCACACTGTTGCCAATTCAGAATTCACGATGTAAATGCCATGAAATGATCGCGCACACTGCCGATCTGAATGCCAAGAAATAAATGCATGGAAAAGAATTGCGCACACTGTTGCCGATTCAGAATTCACGATACAAATGCCATGAAATGATCGCGCACACTGCCGATCTGAATGCCAAGAAATCAATGCCTGAAAAGAATCGCGCACACTGTTGCTGATTCGGAATTCACGATACAAATGACATGAAAACAATTGCACATGCGATTTCAAGTTTAGGCCCAAAACTTGAATGTCACTAGAAAACAGATTCGGGGGCCTAACCCAACCTCCGCCTTACTTCCCTGCTTGAAGATCACCAGATAAGCAAGAGCAGGCCTGGAAATGACTGGATGGTCCTCTGGGACAGGCGCTTTGGAAAATGCTGCTGCTCTGCACCGGGACATCTGAATAGTGAGCACGTGGAGCTGGGCTGGCTCCCTTATATAGAGCCAAGCCCCCCCCCAAGAGCCACACCCAACCATGCTGCAAGAAAGGCTTCTAGAAAGTCTTAGAATAAAGGACCACACCCTGTAGTCCTGCAAACAAGCCTTTCAAATGAACAATGAATTACAAACAACGTTAATGACTTTTCAAGGTAAAAGCTATGCAATGCAAAAAGTTAACATACTGCATAGAAACATAATGCATGAATATGCCTTTGCATAAGGACTGGGTTTTTGCATTTACATCGCCCGTAGAGCGCACACTGTCCTGATGTTGACACCTAGCTTGTTAACAGTCAGTTTCAGGCAGGGCATTGTGGGTCCCAGGTGTGCTGCATTTGGTGGGGTGTGCGCCTCATCATGCCTTGGTGACTAGCCATATCACTGGTAGTGCAATGCATATTGCTTAGGCCTGTTCCCTGTGTGTAAGGGTGCTGTGTACGCCAACAGTGGTGTTGGTGCAGTAATTGACCCAGTTTCCTCTTTCTTTCTCCCCCCCTTTTTTGTTCTGTCATCCTGTCCTTGTGTGCAACAGCATCATCTCGCGGAGGAGTAGGGGCACCGGTGACAGAGGGGGCTGCATCCCACAGGACCCTGGAGGCAGAGTCAACTGACGCCAAAGGAACCAGTGGGACAGAGGGCAAAGGGAGCACCACGGCGGAGACAGGAGGAGAAGACACAGACTCAGATATCTCCTCCTATGGGAGCTCCCTGCTGGTGGTGGACACCTCTTCGACCATCCCAGCTGCAGGTACAGCCACCACCCCCTGTACCAGCACTGCCCTCCCAGTAGCCCCTCAGCGAGTTGCCCATGCCCACTCACCCAGGAGGATGGGCATCTCCTTTGCCCCAGGCACCTCAGGCCCTGCCCCAGTGAGCCCTGCTACCCTGAGTGAGGAGGCTATTGACCTCCTGAGATCCATCTCTGTAGGGCAATCAACCATTATGAATGCTATCCAGGGGCTGGCAGCTCAGATGCAGCAATGCACTGCTTTCCTGAGGGGCATTCACTGTGGATTTGTGGCCCAACAGAGATCGATTCAGGCTCTGGCCTCCTCCCTGATGGCAGCCATATCCCCTCTTTTTACCGTCCCCCCCTCCAACTTCCACTTCCCAGTCCCATTCCCCTCAACCCCAACCCATCCCAGGCACACATACAGATGAGCATGCTCACAAGACAACACACAAGAGTGTCACAGTCAAACACAAGCACCACACTTCATCCCACAGCCACACACGCAAACACCATTCAGTTGCAGACACAACAAAATCCACTGTCTCCCCCTACTCCACCTCCCTTCCAGGCACGTCCACACTCACACCTGCATGCACTGCATCTACATCCACTACCAGCATCACAACACCAAGCAGAACACACACCTCACCGGCAGGCACCTCCACAACAGCCATTCATGCGTCCCATGCACCTGTACCCAAGTCCAGCAGACATAGACCTCCAACAACCACTCCCTCATCCTCCACTCCCATTACTCCTCCCTCCTCCAGTCCCACCGTCCCTAAAAAGTTTTACCTTTCCCAATTAGACCTCTTCCCTACCCCTCCCCCCTGCATGTATGGGCAGGGTACCAAGGACACAGCCCAGCACCTCAGCCAAAGAGTCCACGGGGACAGTTGTAGCACCACCTACTCGTGGTGGTAAGGATAACTAACCTCCATCATAGAAGGGGAAGGAGCCAGGACCACCAGGGAAGAGTGGGAAGGGGCCTGCACCAACTGTGAAGAAGGGGAAGGGGCCTGCACCAGCTGTGAAGAAGGGGAAGGAGCCTGCACCAGCTGTGAATAAGGGGAAGGAGCCAGCACCAGCTGTGAAGAAGGGGAAGGAGCCTGCACCACTAGGCAGAGATGGGAAGAGCCCATCCACCCCTGCCAGAAAGGGTAAGGGATCCACGACCCATGCACAAAAGGAGACGAGGGGTTCTACGCCGCCGGAAGCTGTCAGGCTGTCACCGCCACCACCACCAGGTGTCATGGGGCCCCCACCTCCAGCTGTGAAAGTGCAGCCATCAGTGTGTGCAGAGGCTGCCCAGGAGGCGCCTTCATCCACCAACACAGTGCAGCCATCAGAAGTGCAGAGGCAGCCCAGGAGACTCCTCCTACCACCACCACAGTGCAGCCATCGGACAGTGCAGAGGCTGCCCAGGAGGCTCCTCCAACCACCACCACAGTGCAGCCGTCACCACCAGCAGACGCCATGTAGGCCACACTCCCGGGGCTGCTGTGCGACTTGCCCCCTCCAGAACCAGTGGGCAAGTCACCCACTTCAGAGACTGTGGTCTTGCTCTCCCCAGGACAGAGCAATGGGCATGTTGCCCCCTCCAGAACCAGGGAGCAAGTCACCCACTCGAGAGACTGTGGCCTTGCACACCCCAAGACAAAGCAATGGGCATGTTGCCCCCTCTAGAACCAGTGGGAAAGTCACCCACTTCGGAGACTGTGGCATTGCACTCCCCAGGACAAAGCAATGGGCATGGTGCCCCCTTCAGAACCAGTGGGCAAG